>NC_060146.1:107347356-107982356 GCF_021461385.2 Schistocerca piceifrons
TAACTTTAAGTTAATTACATAGAAGTATATGAAACAGAAAATGAAAAAAACAAGGAATCCGTGAATGTAAAATGTAAAATAACAATTCAAACCATAAAACAAATGTAATTGATATAAACAATTATAACAATAATGAACGTTTAGATATTTTAATGAGTTATTTTGGAAGTACTCTGAAAGCACATTGTGTACACCTTCTTTTCCAAAAAAGGCATTTCAGACACCCGCTTTATTACACAGCTTGAAAGCTTCTTGAATATAAGTTGTAACAAAAGTTTTAATTTATAAAATTAATTAGTCGTGGTGAGGTATTATGCAAAATCTGAAATTATTAAGAAAACCATTATACAGTTTTCAAGAACGTTAACTGCTTACCAACTTTTATGTGAGAAATTTTCGTATATATAATCGTTTCCAAGCTATTCATTCCAGACCTAATTATCGAAATTACCTTTTGAGGTGTGTTTACCCCTTAAAAGTGAAATTGAGCCACATAACAACCGCCAAGTCTGATCAAGACCGTTTAGTGACACTTGGGAATGTTCCGTTGCAAGTTTCCACTTAATTTATTTATCTGAAATTCAGCCTGAACACGAACGTGAAACGATGACGAACGATACGCAGATGATAAAGAGTTAGGAAAAAGAGAGAAAAAAGCTTCGGGAATGTCACGTTGCATGATATTGCTGAACATTTAACGGGTAGGTTGGATAATTACTGAACCGAAATGGGCTAAACAGGTTTTTTTGGGAGAACGTGAATAAAAGAAGGAATCACATGATAGAGCCGATCCCGAGGCATCAAACATCGTTTATAATGAACTAAGAGACTATCAATTTGTTGATTATCGAGTCCCTATTGCAATATAGTCAATTTTTTGTTGTCCTCAATGGGAAAAGGAGCAGATGGAGAAACCAGAAAAATGGTCTGGCCCAAGGAAGCGTTTGGACGCCCTCCCTAGTTAATTTGTACAACAACGACCAACCGATGCCGAAGCATACAAAACATTTTCTGCACGCGGATGACCTGGCTATTACAGTACAACGAAGACCTTTGAGGATGTAGGATAGAAGCCGGAGAAAGCTCTTAGAGACGTGTCGAAGTATTAAAAAAAGAACTTTCTTAAGCCAAACCCTTCCAAAACACCATACAGCGCCTTCCACCTTTGATCCTGGCAAGCTAACCGTAAAATTAACCTCTCTTGGAATAATACCACACTGGAGCATATCGACAAAACAACTTACCTGGGCGTGGTGCTAGATAGATCTGTGATATACTGGTACCATTGCGAAAAGAAGTGACAAAAGGTAACTGCCAGAAACAATATTCTTCGGAAACAAAATAACAGCAAATGGGGTGCTATACCTTCCATATTAAGAACCACAGCACATGCCTTATGCCTCTCTACAGACGAATATGCCTGTCGAGTATGGTCCAGATCAACCCATGCAAAGACGGTCAACGTAAGTCTTAGTGAAAGACGTCGACTAACAAGAGGATGCAAGAAACGTACTTCCCTACCAAAACCATACAGATATTCCCGGTTTGTGAATCCAAACATCACACGAATCAACAGAGAGGCTCAGACAAACTATTAACGATCGGCATCCCCTTTTTTGGTAGTGAGTGTAAACCCAGGCGATTGAAATCCCATAAAAGGTTCTCAGCCATGTTAATAGAAGAACCACCAGCTGATTACCCATCTGCACAGGAAATGCCCAGCGGATTCAGCACAAACTGGAAGACATCGAAGACACTGAACCGAATACGGACAGGTGTGGCCCCAGTCAAGACAAGTATGGTTAGGTGGGGTCTTGGAACCGCGGATGGTAAGTGTGACTGTGGCGCTGTGCAGGACATGGAGCATCTGCTCGCCTGCCCAAATTGCCCTTATAGGTGCAAACCCGACGATTTACGGCTGGGCGAGAAAGAAGCCTTGGACGTGGTCCTATACTGGGCTGAAAGATTGTGACCTTGTTTCCGGACACGTAAAAGTAAACTAAGTCATCCCAGTAATCGTGGGAAATGTGGGAGTTAAAATCTGTATAGGGGGACAAGATCTGGATTGCAGTAAGCAGGTTCAAACGGACGTTGCTGTTGTTGCAATGGCCTCCAGTCCAAAGAATAGTGTGATGTAGCTCTCCCTGCTACTCTATCCTGTGCCAGCGTCTTCATCCCCAAATAACTACTGCATCTGAACCCGCTTACTGTATTTATCTCTTGGTCTTTCTCTACAACTTTTACCATTCACACCTCCGTCCATCGTCAAACTGGCCGCTTCTTTATGCCTCAGGACGTGTCCTCTTAACCGATCACTCTTTTTGGTCAAGTTGTATCACAAATTTCTGTGTTCCCCTATTCAACTTTGTACCCCTTCATTAGTTTCTTCGCATCAAATCTTCGACACTCTCCTGTAATAGCACATTTAAACCTTGTATATTCTTCTTGTCTGAGCTATTTATAGTCCAGATTTCACTTTCGGACATGAGTACATTCCAAACGAATACATTCATCAAAAAATAGTTTCCAACATATACATTTATTTTCGATGATAAAAACTTTGTCATTTTGAGGAGTGTTTTACTTGTAATTTACAGTCTTATTTTCTATTCTGCTTACTTAGACTAGCACCAGTTATTTTACTGCGCAAATGGCAGAACTTGTCTACTCTTTTAGTGGCTCATTGCGTACTACAATTATGTCAGCACTGCATTATTTAATTCGACTACATTCTGTTATTCTTGCTTTACTTTTATTGATGTTCACCTTCTAACTTATTTTAAGCACACTCTCTACTCCAATCAACTTCTCTTCCAGTTAACTTGTCACCTATGACAGAATTGCTATGTCATTATTAATATTCAAAGTTTTTATTTCTTCTGCCTGAACTTTATTTCCTTTTCCGGAATTGCTTCTATGTTTTAGTAACTATGCACAGATTATAATAGCGTAATGAGTTATATAAAACACTTCTTTGGGCTAAAGACCACTTGTTAAAAATGTGGGGAAAAACTCATATGTTTTTAAAGTAATAAAGTGACACACACACACACACACACACACACACACACACACACACACTATGAAATACATTATTGGCCAGATTTTCTCGACTGCACCACTTTCAAATTTTATTGTTCCTAAGTTGTTTCAGATGGAACACATTCGGAAAAACAGTACTTTATCAGAGCAATATTTCAGAAAAAGATGGCAGTACACATAAAATAAATGGTATAATTTGAAAACGGAATAATAAAATATACTGAACTTCTACTATTGGGCCGGCAAGAGGTAAAATTGTGGAAAGTGTTGCACGGTACAAGACCTTCGCGAACTCTATGTTCCGAAACAGAGTACCAATAACAAGAATACGGGATTGTGGGTCCGCTTTGATGCAAAACACTTTTGTTAATTATTTATTTATTCCGTCAAACGAGTTACAGTCACCATTGCGTTCTTTCATTCTAAAACATTATTATATGTGTACGGTTTTGCCCCAAATATTGTTTCTGTGAATAGTTTCATAACACCTTGTTTATTGTACGTCACAGCAAGAATTTCACAATTGTTGCCGCTGTTTTCGGCATATTTTCTGCGTTTCTTTCTTGCCGTTTTTCTCGGTATACAACGTGTCATCTGGAACTGTATGATTGACTGCTAGTAAACAAATACAAAAACGTGAACTTATATATCATCGTTACACACTTGGGATTGCGGTGTGTTATGGTTACAGTTTTGGTGTGCACTAGATTGTTACGTATTCTATCATACTCACGTTCGTTGGACGGCTTGCAGTTAATTTTAGACAGAGAGAAACATAACTTTCGCATCTTGTTCGAGATCCAAAACATTACGCCATCTTCCTGTTAGCTTGTGTCGCGAGAAATATATCGCATATTGTGGGATGTGATTTTGTTCACGTGTGTGTGTTGCCGGAATCAGCGACAACATTTGTAAAATCGTGTTTTGATATAAGGTAAGTAAAATACTATGAAATTCTTCAGAGAAACAATATTTGGAACAAAACAGTATACACATAACAATGTTTTATAAGTACGTTATTTCTGTATGTTTTAGAACCAAAGAACCCACTGATGTTGGCGATATTTGGCGGTGAAACTAGTTTGGAAGGATCAATAAATTACAACAGTGTTTTGCATCAGGACAGAACCATGATAACATATTGCTGTTTTTGTACGTAAACACGGACCAATGAAAGAGTTTCAAGATGAAATGAAACTATCAATACGATGACATCGTCACTGGAGTGTACCGATCGCAGTTCTGTTGGTAAAATAAATTTTTTCTCTCTCAGTCGTAAATTTTTATTAAGATATCACTGGTTTCAGTGTAAATGGAGCGTCATTATGCATTAAATGTTTGATCACGAATTTCACGTCATATTCAACGGAATTATTGTATGTGGCAGCTTACTATGTGCCTACATGTATAATTTGACGTTGATACCTACATCAGAATATTATATTTCCTGAAGATGGCAGTAGCCGAAACCGGTGATAGTGAAGTGTAAAAGTTTGTGTGATCAAGACAGACCTGTAAAATAAAGTGCCGAAATATAGTCACTGATGTCTTCAACTGGTAAGTGGCAGCGTCGGTACTCGTGGACGTGATCTCAGGACGTCCCTGCACGTATCGCGTTCTCCCTCCCGCTCCCTGCACCTATCATTTTTCCGAGCCACCTGTTGGTACCCGCTCACCTAAACTTCCGCTATTACTCGCCTCAGAGCTTCGGCAAATCGTTACCGCCCGGCATTAAGCATTTCTCCAGGGAGTCCCCAGCTTCGGCGCCGCTGGCCGCAACTTGGCCAGCTGCAACTCGCCGATTACCTGCTAGCCCTTGATCTCTGTTCCAGCCCGACGCAGCGTAAGCTCTTGCTAATTAGTTGATGGGAAGTTCGGAGTCAGCTTAATCGTGAACTCCAGTAGCTTAATGCTTACTGTCGTTCGACATTGCAACTGGATATTGTACATTCAGAATCAAGATCGATTATAATTTTCATTCGTCATTGCTCTCTTTGTATTGCCTAGGGTTTATTCCGTCTAGACCGGGGTCCGTTTCTTCAGGATTTATCAAGCCATGTTATAACAAACCATGAGTTATTGTTACTTCCGAAGTCAACAGTAGTTTGTGATACCACCTTCGTTTGAGTGATGTTTGCTCGGATGTTCGGCTACGGAGTATGAAATTCATATTTTTCACATAATTACGCTATACACTGATGCAATTACCAAATTTTATACGTTTCCAAAATTGTCCATCACGCAATAAAATTTTGCATGTTCCTGAGAGATTATCTTGTGCGACGAAAATTACCTCTCCTACAAATATCACAGTACAATGACCTAATCCAAAACGGAGTATGTTCCTATGCAAACCGTAGTCCGGTTTCTATTTTCTATTGATATCATTCATAACAAGTGTTACTTGTGTACAATTATTTTCCATGTTTAATTGTGCGATATGTGGCACGGCTTTGTTGCTAGCTAGACAATGAATTATTTTCAAATTCCAATGTCATGGTTGATTTAATCACAAATATTTTAATTTGATGTAATGACTGCATACACTACTGGCCATTAAAATTTCTACACCACGAAGATGACGTGCTACAGATGCGAAATTTAACAGACAGGAAGAAGATGCTGTTATATGCAAATGATTAGATTTTCAGAGCATTCACACAAGGTGGCGCCGGTGGCGACACCTGCAACGTGCTGACATGAGGAAAGTTTCCAACCGATTTCTCATACACAAACAGCAGTTGACAGGCGTTGCCTGGTGTAAGCTGTTGTGATGCCTCGTGTAAGGAGGAGAAATGCGTACCATCACGTGTCGGACTTTGATGAATATCGGATTGTAGCCTGTCGAGGTTGCGTTTTATCGTATCGCGACATTGCTGCTCGCGTTGGTCGAGATCCAATGACTGTTAGCAGAATATGGAATCGGTGGGTTCAGGAGGGTAATACGGAACGCCGTGTTGAATCCCAACGGCCTTCTATCAATAGCAGTCGAGATGACAGCCATCTTATCCTCATGGCTGTAACGGATCGTGCAGCCACGTCTCGATCCCTGCGACAACAGATGGGGACGTTTGCAGGACAACAACCATCTGCACGAACAGTTCGATGACGTTTCCAGCAGGATGGACTATCAGCTCGGAGACCATGACTGCGGTTACCCTCGACATTGCATCACAGACAGGAGCGCCTGCGATGGTGTACTCAACGACGAACCTGGGTGCACGAATGGCAAAACGTCATTTTTTTCGGATGAATCCAGGTTCGGTTTACAGCATCATGATGGTCGCATCCGTGTTTGGCGACATCGCGGTGAACGCTCTTTGGAATCGTGTATTCGTCATCGCCATACTGTCGTATCACCCTGCGTGATGGTATGGGATGCCATTGGTTACACGTCTCGGTCACCTCTTGTTCGGACTGACGGCACTTTGAACAGTGAACGTTACATTTCAGATGTGTTACGACCCGTGGCTTTACCCTTCATTCGATCCCTCCGAAACCCTACATGTCGGCAGGATAACGCACGACCGCATGTTGCAGGTCCTGTATCGGCCTTTCTGGATACAGAAAATGTTCGACTACTGCCCTGGCCAGCACATATTTCAGATCTCTCACCAATTGAAAACGTCTGGTCAATGGTGGCCGAGCATCTGGCTCGTCACAATACACCAGTCACTACTATTGATGAACTGTGGTATTGTGTTGAAGCTGCATGGGCAGCTGTACCTGGACACGCCATCCAAGGCGTATCAAGGCCGTTATTATGGCCAGAGGTGGTTGTTCTGGGTACTGATTTCTCAGGATCTATGTACCCTAATTGCGTGAAAATGTAATCACATGTCAGTTCTAGTGTAATATATTTGTCCAGTGAATACCCGTTTATCATCTGCATTTCTTCTTGGTGTAAAAATTTTAATGACCGGTAGTGTATATACTGTATTTAAGACGTGACACAACCAGTAATTTCAAAATTTATTTTTCTTGCCCATGAAAATTATGTATGTTACTGATCTTGAACTTTCATGTTTGTAAACATCAAACTACGCAGTTTGTTTTCTATTGTTCGTTACACCAGAGAGACTGGATATCAAAATCATTAATTTGAAGAAGACATATTCTAGAACATCCTGGTATATACAAATACGACGCATCATACTGAAAAAAGTTTCTCTGTGAAGAGTTAATATTAGTAACGGGATATCTGAACGTTCTACAACCGGCTACATCTTCACAACCCTTCTTGCGTGGACGGGGTCAATTTTGTATTTTATTTTCATGTGGGAACTCCAAAATTTTTATTGCATATCTGGATTCTTCGCCAAAAAATACGTACAGTTTACTCAAACCATTGTTTCCCATTCGTGGTAGATAGCACTATAATCGACTAATATCACGTGTGCTTGTTTATGCAATTAAGAACCGTCGCTTTCAAGTCTACATATCATTTGCGATGTAAATGTAAACTTTTTCTGCAACGGTTGGTATTTGTGTTCGAAATTTACTGTACAGTACAATCTCTTTTGCAACACTCAAGCAACGTTTAAACGCTAATACCAAACCGCAGAACACAAAAGGTTCACATTTACATAGTAAATGACATGTAGAATCAAATGCGTCGGTTCTTAATTGCAAAAACAAGCACACTTGATATTTCTCGATTACGCCGCCATCTACCACGTATGGGAAATAATTCTTTGAACAAACTGTCAGTCTTTTATTGGAGTAGAATCAGATAAATGCACCGAAAATTGGGAGGTTCTCATCTCAAACTTGAATGTTGATCGCGCCCACGCATGACTGGTTACCATTGAAGTTAGCACATCAGACCGTTGAGCGCCCACATTCAAGCAGCCTGCCAGAGAAAAATAGGGCCAGTCGTTCTCGTAGCGTAGATGATAGCACACGAGACACCTCAGCTTTCGGCTCGGGGTTCGATCCTTAATATTATCGCAGGTCCAATGTTTGTGTCGCTCTCTTGTTAGTTTTAAGGAAACCAAACGAAGAACACGTCCGGTGACACGGGGCCGCGTGAATTTTCGAGCACAACTGACAGATTAGCTAACTCCAGCGCTAATTAAATTAGGAACGGCCCAACAATCGATTTTTTGCTTAATACTGGTAGAAGCCGACCTCGGGGAAGATCAGTTTCGATTCCGTAGAAATGTTGGAACACGTGAGGCAATACTAACCCTACGACTTATCTTAGAAGAAAGATTAAGGAAAGGCAAACCTACGTTCTTAGCATTTGTAGACTTAGAGAAAGCTTTTGACAATGTTGACTGGAATACTCTCTTTCAAATTCTAAAGGTGGCAGGCGTAAAATACAGGGAGCGAAAAGCTATTTACAATTTTTAGAGAAACCAATGGCAGTTATAAGAGTCGAAGGGCACGAAAGGAAAGCAGTGGTTGGGAGGGGGTGAGGCAGGGTTGTAGCCTCTCCCCGATGTTATTCAATCTGTATGTTGAGCAAGCAGTAAAGGGAACAAAACAAAAGTTCGGAGTAGGCATTAAAATCCATGGAGAAGAAATAAAAACTTTGAGATTCACCGATGACATTGTAATTCTGTAAGAGAGAGCAAAGGACTTGGCAGAGCAATTGAACGGAATGGACAGTGTCTTGAAAGGAGGATATAAGATGAACATCAACAAAAGCGAAACGAGGATAATGAAATGTAGTCGAATTAAGTCGGGTGATGCTGAGGGAATTAGATTAGGAAATGAAACACTTAAAGTAGTAAATGAATTTTGCTATTTGGGGAGCAAAATAACTGATGATGTTCGAAGTAGAGAGGATATAAAATGTAGACTGGCAATGGCAAGGAAAGCGTTTCTGAAGAAGAGAAATTTGTTAACATCGAGTATAGATTTAAGTGTCAGGAAGTCATTTCTGAAAGTATTTGTATGGAGTGTAGCCATGTATGGAAGTGAAACATGGACGATAAATAGTTTGGACTAGAAGAGAATAGAAGCTTTCGAAATGTGGTGGTACAGAAGAATGCTGAAGATTAGATGGGTAGATCACATAACTAATGAGGAGGTATTGAATAGAATTGGGGAGAAGGGGAGTTTGTGGCACAACTTGACTAGAAGAAGGGATAGGTTGGTAAGACATATTCTGAGGCATCAGGGGATCACAAATTTAGCATTGGAAGGTAGTGTGGAGGGTAAAAATCGTAGAGGGAGACCAAGAGATGAATACACTACGCAGATTCAGAAGAATGTAGGTTGCAGTAAGTACTGGGAGATGAAGAAGCTTGCACAGGATAGAGTAGCATGGAGAGCTGCATCAAACCAGTCTTAGGACTGAAGACCACAACAACAACAACAACAGTTATTTCTGAACACAGCCTACCATGCGACACCCTTACAAGCATTTCAGACTGTTTCTAAGCAGCGTGTATTTACATTTCTAGCTGCGCTACATGTGTGTGTTCCGTGTCTCAGTTCTTTTCAATCCCGCGAACGAAACACCTTATGTCATTTGTTGCTATGAAAAAAGGCGCAGAGGATCTTTCTCTCGTGCTAAAGGATGAATGGTAGAGCTATTTACTGTTGTGATATATGTGGAATAAACCTTGTGCCGTGGTAGCGGGAAGCAGTGTTTTCACTTAGCTAATTAAGTCCCAGATCCTCTCATCTACTCCTAGAGAATACGATAAAACTTAATTGCGAACAGCTTAAAAGTTGAGTAGAACATATGGTAATATTATTGTACACTCAACCCCTGGCTAATGTTGACTCTTGCCTAACAGAGCAAATATCTACTGGAATAGCAGCGACAAACGCTAGAAGAATATATAAAAATATATCAAACTCGAAAAATGATTTTTATGTAATTTTGGAAAGAATAACATTACGGTGTGCACCGTTTGTCCGCGATTCTTCTAGGCTCCGTGTGTTACCGTATTTTAATTGATTTCATATAGTATTCTCTCAGACAGAAATTGAGGGTCACGCCAGCATATGCCTCTAGCAGTGTGGGAAGCCAACTGAAAACCATACTTAGTTATTGGAACAAGATTTTCGGTAAATGATAGGAGACGGAAATGAGCGTAACTATGTCGTATAGTGATATCTGTAACTCTTGTGCAAGCAAGATACTGCGCCGGCCGGAGTGGCCGAGCGGTTCTAAGCGCTACAGTCTGGAACCGCGCGACCGCTACGGTCGCAGGTTCGAATCCTGCCTCGGGCATGGATGTGTGTGAAGTTCTTAGGTTAGTTAGGTTTAAGTTCTATGGAACTGATGACCACAGAAGTTAAGTCCCATAGTGGTCAGAGCCATTTGAACCATTTGAACCAAGATACTGAAATTAGTATGTTTTTCTTCATGTAAGTATGCACTATAACCAACGATATTGGAAAGCTTTTAGCTATTCGAGTACAGCGATATAACGTTTTTAATGTTCTCGTCGAAACTTTTGGAAAAAATTTCGGTACAAAGCGTTCCGATTCATTACTTATCTATCTATTTGTTTATTCATTCATTTATCCCTCGAACATCTTACAATGATTCAGGGATTTTGATCACGATACAATGAAAATAAATAATTCAAAAATACACATACCCAAAGAGTACACATGGTTTCTCTTGGAAGAGTCGCCAGCCGGCCGGAGTGGCCGTGCGGTTCTAGGCGCTTCAGTTTGGAACCGCGTGAGCGCTACGGTCGCAGGTTCGAATCCTGCGTCGGGCATGGAGGTGTGTGATATCCTTAGGTTAGTTAGGTTTAAGTAGTTCTAAGTTCTAGGGGACTGATGACCAGAGATGTTAAGCCCCATAGTACTCAGAGACATTTGAACCATCTGAAGCGTCGCCAGACGTGTTTTCTCTGGTGTTTCGGCAGATTTTTTCGATTTCGTTTTTGTAATCTGTAGTTGTAATCAACCCAAAAAATAGGGCCGTCGGAGAGCGTCAGTTTTTGTCCCTTCATTTGGAAACAAACTAATTTTTAATGTTGACTTTTACGTGCCCAGTCGATAGAGATGCCCCAAATTGATCTAGTCCTGCGATATTCGTTTAATCAACGCGTGTTAGCAGGGACAGCAAAACACGAGGAATACCCAGTACTCCAGCGGCGATGGTACCGCCCTGATCCACACTGACTGCTACCGCCATGCAGCAGCGCTGCTCTGTCGCTGCTGTAGTACCAGCTATACTTCGTGTTTCACTGTCCCTCTTAACACATGCTGATCAAAGGAATATCGCTCGACTAGACTAATTTGGGACCGCTCTATTGACTGGTGATGTAAAATTTCACTTAAAAGATCATTCTGATTGTATAGTGAAACAAATTGACGCCTTCCGTGGACACTGGTTGTCGCATGAAGTATTTCATGGCTAGTATTTGTCTGGGTCGACCCCAGCTACACGCTGCAAAAACGCAGTTAAAAACTCGGCCGAAACACCAGAGAAAGAGTGTCTGATGACTCTTATTAGAGACAGCCCGTGTAAGAATCCGTTAAGAAACGCGACAGGTGGTCTGCTGTGCCATTTCTGAAGAAACCATCCCAGTTTTTGCCTGAAGTGACTTAGCGAATATAAGATCAGCGACTCAACAGCTATGCTGCCTCATTGGATTGGTCCCTATGCACAGTGGTGTCTGGTATAAACCCTGATTCACTCCTTACCACTGCACACGTCGAGAACCCGAACTTGATGCTATACCCAATGCACTGACCCCGTCCGCTCATGAAACTGACCAGTCCATTCGGCAAACAGACTTGTTTTCACAATACTTATGCCCTTAATCATTAGGACCGCACAGACATTTTGAATATTTTTCGAAATTCTCTTCTGATACGGTAGGAGCTATAATACATTTTTATTCTGCAGCAGCACCACCGTTTAGGATAGGGAAAGTTAGTTTTGTGCAATCTTCTGAGCACAGGTGCGAGCCAGATAGCAGATGCATACCAACAGTTGCAAAGTAGAACAGAGACCACAGAGACGTCAAATTGCTGAAAGAGTATACGTAGCAGTTTTTCACATCGCAAATCACAGGCAGAAGGAGTCAACTGGGCAACCTAGCGTGTTATGAGTACGTGACGTGCAGCAACATATATGGCAAAACAGAGGTGCACAGCCACGTATAAATAGGTGCAGGTTTCTAACGAGATTCTTTCAAGTGTGGCAGCCCTCCTGGATGGCGGGGCGTGTCACACCACCAGCTACATGCAGCAGTAGATGGGGCGCCAACGCTCCAGTCCACGGCGGGTCGCTGGTTCGACCCTCTGAGGCCGATGCGGGGACCCTAGCCAGCCAGCGGTGGGCCACTCTATGGCTCGCTACCGCGGGCAGTCGTCCCGGCTTCCAACACACGCCGGAGGTATCCCGGGGCGAGGGCCACAGATTTTGACAGCTGATCACGGGTGCTCGTTGTTGCCACGATCTCAGCCACATAGCTGGCTGCCTGCGACTCATACCGAGCGGCGCTGAGTCAGCAGGGAAGCAGACCACTGAGTCAACTGCCGGCATCCTGACGACTCCGCAACTCCGCTGCCGTCCAAGGCTGACACACGGCCATGTGTGCACAGGTGGCTGATGCAGCCATTCCACGCCACGCCAGAGACAGAGAAGTGGTGTCCTCAGCATTGCAGGACCCAGTGACGCAGACTGAGGGGAACATGGCACGGTAGTTGGAAACAATAAATCACTTGGAAAACTCGGACAATCTTAATATGGTGCCTTTTACCTCTTCCTGCTAGATTTGGTGTTGCTGATACATTCAGTGGCAGAAGTTGCCACTACAATTCGCAGTTATCATAGAAGACCCTGTATCTACCTCATACAAAGTAGTACCAAGAGGAGATACATTTACTTCGGTAATGCAGGCCCATCTTCTTGCTGTGTACAATGACACAGCCTGACAAGAGAGCCCAACCTTATTCATATATGGCCACGTTGACCTACGTTAGCACATTTCTGGGATACTGTTGCCAATGGTTTCAACCGCCAACATTAATGAGCGTTATATCAACATACTCATCCTTTCTAAAGCTTTTGAAGTCTTTCAAAGGTCTATCGTTCAGTTAAAACGAAGATAGTACTGCTTACCAATGTATATTGTCATACCCAACAAAATGAATACACGGAAATGTGCGTCATAATTTAACCCAGTGTAACCACTGAAGGTTTCCCTGGCATGGTAAATGGTCACTTATGGTGTTCCACAACGCTGAATCACAGGTCCACTGTTCTTTCTCACATACCTAAACGACCTCCCGTCTAATATGCAACAAGCACTATCAGTTCTTTTCCTGATGTATTTTGCAGAAGTGCTGGAATCAATCCACTCATGTGTATGGCAACCGAAGGAATGTTAAATGATATGCTTAAAAGTATTATTCAGTAGTTTTCTACCAATGGTCCCACTTTCAAATCCTTCAAATCATTTCTTGATTGTGACTGACTTCATAATTAGCTCGTTTAATAAGCTTCGAGAGGAGTAACAATTACAATGAACTTTTTAATAATCTTCTTTTCTCGTAGTTGGCTCCAGCTCTTCACGTATAGGGGCTGATTCTTAAAGATGAAATTTTTGACATTGTAAGTTCCCATGTCTCCAGCTGACATAATAACTTTTGAGATAATTGCCTGAGTAGTTAATTTCGTTCTCTCGCGTTTTTCTATATCACACTGTCTTTACAATTTCCACTTAAAAACCGAAAATTAGGTTGAAATTGCCAAAAACGGAAACGCGTCTGATCACATCAGAGGCATTCCCACTGTTAATCATCCATTCTGCGGTACGGTACTAACAATATTGTAAAAAATTTACAAATTTTCTTGACAAACGAATCTCCACCAATTCATACCATTATTTTATAAATGAATCCAGAAATAAACATAGTAAATATCTTCAGATTGCGCAATTAATAATAGGAATTTTAAGTGTGCCGGATACTTCGTAATTTCAGATATTTCTAAAAAAATTAATTTCAACTGTGTATTTATAGCTTGTACATATCGATTGCAACAACTAAAATAACATATCGGGTACAAAATCATACGAAATTCATTTAGAAAAACAGCTGAGGTAATATTAACCTATTTAAAAAGTTGTAATAATTTGGTATCGACTGCTTCCGTTGAGGAATTGTAATGCTAGAGAAAGGTGTCCCTTCACAAGAAACACAAAACGTATTCATTTCTCCGCATCTAGCGATTCTCTACCAGTGATAAGTTTAATAAATGGAGAGGAAATAATAATCAGTGCGCAAACCACTAAATTTTTAAGTGTCTGTTTTGGTAACAAGTAAAACTGAAATTAAAAATAAATTTGAATCCGTAAAACAACTCAGTCCAGCGATATTTGCACTTGGTGAGAGGTAAATCAGTAAGTTACCATATTATGCATATTTTCATTCCATAACATCCGATGGAACGATGTTGTGGAGCAGGTCATCGCAAAGATAGAATGTTTTCATTGATAAAAAAACTACGAATACGGATAACGTGTACTGCTCACCCGCCATCAATTTGTAGACATATGTTTCAGGATTTAGGCATACTGTCCACTGCTTCACAGTATACTTATCTCAACATGAAGTGTGTTGTTCTAAGCAACACCCTACAGCTCAAACGGTACAACTGTATACATAATTACAGTACCAGAGAAAAAAATTACATTCCTTAATGCATACTGAAGTTCTCATCGGTTGACAAAGGGGTGCACAATGATATAACAAAAAATTTTGAAGACATATCGAATGATATAAAGCGACTCAAATCTGAAAACAAAATGAAAAGATTTCTCCGTTGAGAACTCCTATCCCGTACAATAAACCCTATTTACGTAATTTTCAGAAAGGAGATGTTATAATATTTTGATAGTAAATGAGACTTGCAGAATAAAATGTGGTACCCATAGAAATTCATTTTAAGCTACATACAATGTGGCTCTTACGCTATTAAAGCCTTCCATTGCCCGATACTTCAATTTTATATAAGTGAACATTTATAATGTTTTATAAAAATGAACTGGCAAAGCTTGTGTCTCTCATTTATTATGGGCAAACTGCTGAGGCCATCGGTGCCTAAGATTACGCACTACATAACCTAACTTACGCTAAGGACAACACACACACCCATGCCCCATAGAGGACTCGAACTTCCGACGGGGGTAGCCCCGCGGCCGTGACAAGACGCCAAAGACCGCGTGGCTACCCCTTGCGGCCATTCGTTAGACTATAAATGGTTTAGTAAATATACAAAAAATTATTCACGTATCGTGTAGCAGCTCACAGGTATCGTGGATACATATATGTCTTCCATTCGGAGAAAAAGCACAGCACTACAATGATTGGCGCTGCCAGCTGTACGTAGCCTGAGAGAAGCACTGCCACTTGAGATACATCTTCAGTCATACCGTATGCAAAACGAGTATTGGAAATCAGTGTTTACTTCAGGCAACACTGTCAGTTAAATGATTAAACTAAATTACATGGGATGTCGTATAAAGAAAAGCAGTCAATAATTCATTTAAGTACATTACTAACAAAACAAATTTGAAAACACCGTAAAATGATTGGTGAAACTATTTTTCTGAAAGTAAGGAATAAAACAAAGTCAACTAAAAACTGATGGGGGCTTTGAATGATACTCCAAATCTTGTACAGCTGAATTTATTTTTTCAACTTTTTTTACTTTCGAGTTTGGTTCAGAAAGAGCGAAATACAACACATTTAAATATATCGTTATTCTGTTATTATTACGAGTATACAGATCAATAGAAAACAGTGAAGTTTCAATTTATGGTGTGATTTGATAGTTTTTGACGCTTCATTTCCTTAACTAGCTGCAGCTCTTCGTGAAATACTTGTATCTTCCATCCAGTCACTAATTAAGACTTTATTAATTTCCCTGATTACTTTCAAGCCAAACTGGACTTCTTGCTGGTGATTTTGGTACCTCATCTGTCCATTTTCCAGCCTTAGTTTGGTTACGAAAATTCGTAGAAAAATTTTCCTCAAATCACTAAGCTTTTTAGATTTACCCTGATTTCTTTCAAACAATTATATCTTTCTTTCCAAAAGTGGACCTTACGCTGGCCAACTCGATTGCCCATTTGTCCATTTCGCGGTCTTCAGAAAGGTATCTCCAGGGAGTCTTGTTTCCAGTCTACTCAGACAGCTGACCAGAAAAGTGATATATATAAGTGTGGCTGTGGGAAAGAAAACACAAATACTCTTGTTGCCTGAAAACAAACTCAGCTTATCGTGTATTAGATGTGACATCGATTACATGGTATTCGTTAACCGCTTCGATGGTGGGGCACAGGAAACCATCCATGGGCACCATCTTTTCGTAACTTTACTTCCGTTTGAATGTTCTCCACTTCCTGTTTTCGTAATATCGTTATGTTCATCGACTTTTCCCCTTGTGATCGCCAAGAGACACTCCTTAAGACAATGTACTAGTAAGACTCCCGCTATTGTTTGAAACTGAAGAGACAGAGGACTTGGTGTGTGGGAAGAGGGGGAGGAGGGGGTGCATCAACAGGTGACCACTCCGGGTGTAAGGGGAGATGCGATCAGGGTGGGCTACTTTGGCGCAGATGCACTTCCAGCGGCTGACGGCGGTCGAAGTGGCAAATGGGATGAAGGGGAAAATGAAAACTTCAACCTCTGTGGTGGATGGCGAGCTGAAGAGGATGAGTGACGACGTTCACTCTTAGGTTTCGCAGCTCAGAAGCTTTTTCTCCTTCCGTCCATAATCGTCCCTATCAAAGCTTCCAGTGGACGAAGACAGCGATCTCACCGCAGGTAAGCAACCGTTACAGAGAAGTCGCACTAGCCCCAGAAATAGGCAACATACAGCATGGGCACGAATCAAGAGAGGGCAATAAGAACGGAGGAGCAAGAGAAAAGAGCCGGAGCAGAATGGTATAATGGCAGGGCTGCGCCCTTCCTCCCTTGGTACAAGTCGCACACCGAAGATGCAACGTTGGAAATAAATGAAAGATTCAGGAGCGGCACTAAAACTCAGGGTGAAAATAAATCCAATCAAGATAAGATTCGCAGACGACAGTTCTTCGTCTTTGAAAGTGAGGAAGAACTGAATGTCACGTTAAATTCATTGAGCAGTGTATAAGCACAGTGGATACATAGAAACGGTTAAAAAATAGAAGTAATGAGAAGCAGCAGAAATGAGAGACGCAGCAGAAATGAGATTAGTGACAAACATCTAGTTTGGCGACCAAGAAATAATGTATGTCAAGCAATTCTGCTAACTTGGAAGCAAAAACATACCATGTATGGAGCAAGAAGGACACAAAAAAACAGACTAGACGAGGCTCTTTCGTTGTAACTATTTTTGGGTATGATAAGGCGAATATTATTCACCTACTTGTAACTGTCTAAACAGGTGTTTGTCCGTAATGGAATTTATATGGCTGTACCAATTACTGAATTTGACTCCGTTTTCGTGTGGAACCTGACTGCAAAGAGAGTTATTTAGAGATTCTGCGGCAAGCAGTTAACACCGATATTCTCATTTTTTTATCTTGAAAAGTTGCCTCCTTCGGCTGCAGAACTATGCTGCAGCTCATGCAATGAAATCATTTCTTTCTTACCATAAGATGAGACTGAAGTGCGGGGGAGTCGATCCTTTCTTGAGGTAATTTCGTGCACAAATTATTTATTGAAATAAGAAAGACGTACGCCTATTCCTTCAGCTTTATCACTTATTACTTCCACTGTTACTTGACGACACCAGCTGTTACCAGCCACTCTTGTTATCTGTTGCACTACTTGTTGTCACTACTTTGCACATTGTGAAAAAGAAACTTTTTCAAAAATTTTCGTATTCAACATTTAACTCATTCAATATTGTCTTAAAAATATTAACTATCTCACTGTTTCTTCGCGTAATTAGACCTCACCCATATTCATTCCTCCTGTCCCTCTACGTATCAGTCTAGGGGTATATCTGCACGGCTGACAGGGGCTAACGTCCGTGCGTTATGTGTGATGATTTCCAATCATATTGTTTCGCATGTTTTAATGATGAATGTATCTCTCATTCAATAGTTTCGTTTTCTAAGTGGTACTTTCTTCTAATCAAACTGCTTTATGCTCCTGGTTTGGAGTTCAGGATTAAGTTACCTTTTACTTCACATGTGTAAAGTTTAATTGTTCATTACTGAATGAAATGTTAGGTAACATCGAAGGTTTCCACACATACGATAACCTCACACTGGTAGTCTCTAACAATAGTCACTTGGAGCACTGCATTGTATAGAAAAGAATCATGCTCTATGGACAAATTGGGGAAGAAGAGAATAGAAGCAAGTGAAACGCACTGTTGCAGAAGCAAGCTGTAAATTACGTGGATCGCTAAGAGATTAATTGAGATGATCTTTCTAAGAACTCGCCAGTAAAGCCGGTAACACTAGGGGACAGAATGTTGGGATACACATCTGGGAGTGACTTCCTCGTACTGGAGAGAGGTATAGAGGTAAAAAACTAGGGAGGACTGAAACTGGAGTACATCTAACAAATCACTGAGGGCTTTAGTGGTGCTGCTATTCTGAGTAGAACAGGTTGGCACATGACAGAAATTTGTGGCGGGGTGGATGAGACCATACAAAAATCGGGTCTTCATACAGCCCTCAAACATTTAAAGTCTGTGATTTGCCCTAAGCGAGTAGTACAAATTCTATAATCAGGTACTATCAGATCATTTTTATTTCCTTTGTTCCACGACGGTTTTTCCGAAACAGCTGTTTAATCGGACTAATAATACACTATTGAATTTAAAATACAAATCATTTTAGATTATAGGCGAAGCAAGAAAGTGTGCAAGAAACTTAAACAATCACCAATGATTGTGAATATAATTAGTACTTCTAAGTTTCATTTCTATATCGTGCTGAAAGATATGTGCCATTTTTCTGCGAGGTGAGTCCACTAGCCGACCTGAACGCCACGTCGACAGGTGTAGAATCGCAAACGGGTCGTAAAAGAGCTGATTCGCTAAAAGGCACGGCGACTAGCAGCTACTCTCTGGGAGATGGACGTTCTTTGTGACGGCGACGGCGTCCCAGGAGAGTGAGTGCTGAACTTGGAAAATTTTTAAATTTGTATGTAAGCTGCAGTAGACCGAACACTTTCTAAAAAGGCAGAGACCTAGAAGGGATTGGGAAAATTTGAGACACATAGGGCGAAAAAATCTGCTGGATGCAAAGAAAATCAGCAATAAGTGACGCAAAAATTTTGTAAGTGACCACAGTATTGGCTCACCAAAATTACTTTTGTAGCAGAAGGAAAATTCACTGGTGCCTCTGTGCAGCCGACAACAATATGAAGCAAAACTCATAGCTTCCTATCTCCACTGTAGGAGTAAAATTAGTACTACTGGTTAATCATAGCAGTTTCTCAAGGGAAGGATGACTGCTAGGAATTTTATTAATTTTTCATTGGGCGTAACTCAGAAGGTCCACAGTGACTGGCTGATGACCGTCTGATATCAACAGTGCCAGCAGAATGTTTAGTAGGCGAGGACTGACACACCTGAACGGAGAGGAACACAGAAGGAACACTTGATCAGAATTGCAGAGAAGGAACCGCAGGTCTGTGTCTCGTTTCCAGCAGACAGCGTTTCGGCTAATGGTTGTGTGGTGATTGTCCCAGACCCGATCACAGATGACGGGGTCGAATTTATTATTTTGAACTACTACTCCAGCCATTCTCTGCATCTTAGTTTTAGAACTATGGTAGACACATGCAGCATTTGCGCATGACATGTAGAGATAGCTACAGAGCTACTTGTTTCAAGTAAAAGTTCTGTTTTCCCGAATTAATTAATTAAGGTCAACACCCGCGTGGGCAGTGACAAATGTTCTCATACATACTTCTCTGGTTCTCGCCTTTAATCTGTTAAGTAACCTAGCACTCATTGACAGTTTGAGTGGACATAGAAAGGATATGCTTATAATATCGTATAACTTGCTAATTCCACCCCCTTCTGTCAAGGTATTATCGTGTATGGTTAATAATCGTTTTTGACCATTATTATCTTAATAATTACTTGTAATATCTCGTCAATGTTTGGAGCCAAGTGCATGCGTTTTAGCAACAAATAAGACTTTATTGTGACCTATAATTTCATTCGACAGTTCGATGAAATCTATGCTCAGTATTTCTATGCGTGCTATGGTACCCATAATTCATGTCTAATTGTCCCCCACTCTTGTTGATGTTCAAATGTTCACTAATATCTGTTGCGCTACTTTGTCTTAATTTTCCCCAAAATGTCATGGGGAGCTGTTCCGTTTCACTGTTTAGCTCACTTTGTTCACATCTTCTTGACATACAGAGCAATGCTGAAAACTAAACTGTAGCAGTATCAGCTTTATATTTAATTCATCTTTTACTCTTTTTGTGAGGAGTGTTACATATATAAAAGGTAATTACGTGATGGTTGTTACAAACTGTCAGGTTTTATGGAGAAGAAAAATTCCATCACTTTGAGATGAGGGTCCCTCGACCGGAAAAGATCGAGTCGAAAGTTATATGCAAATATCCTACTGGTATCTCTGACAGCGAACTTCTTCTAATGCAAGATCATTGCTTTCCATGTTTTGTGAGGAGATAGCATGGACCACATCAAGAAAAAGACCGGCACTAAACGTGGGTTCTAAAGCGCGTACCTTAAGGACTATGAGCAGTAGTTTATCTCTGCTTCTGTGAAACACATCATGTGAACACGTGCCCATAGCTCTTAAGGTACGCGGTTTTGAGCCCATATTTAGTGGACATATTTTTCTTGATCTGTGTCATGCTACCTCCTTCTGAAATATGGGGAGCAAAGAGCATGCAGTAGAAGAGTTCCACTGACAGGTAGCAGAACGATTTCCTCTTATAACCTTCCACTCCGTCGTTTTCAGATGTGAGTTAACGAGCGTTTCGGTCTCATTTAAGTATATAGCCGAAAGAGACAGCCTTCCAGGAATTGTGAAACGAATCCTGTCGTCCAGGACCGTGTGTCACAAAGAGCGCAGATTTGCCACGAGATGGGCAAATTCACAACGTCTATTGTGCTGAATGAGGCCAGGCTGGTCAGGCCTAAGCGCTGTACTATGCGAGTGAGACAGACGAGAAATTACATCATAGGGAAACCCAGTAGAAGGTTTTTGTGGCCAAGCAAACGTAACAGTGGTAAATACGGGGGACCTAAGATCGGCCATAAAGGGAAACATTTATGAAAACTGTTTAATTCTGTAATAGTGCAGGGAATCAAACCACAGTAATTTCAATCTGCCATCCTCCTTAAAAGTTCCTGGTGATCCCAATAAAACCTGAATATAGATCATTGGCCCTATCTATAATAGCTTAGGATTTACTGTTAAAGTGAAATTAACAAGTTTTGCAAAAATGACCTGAATGCTAAAATCTGAACACTTTGGTCGATCTTAACGATCGACATTTCATATAAAAGCCCATCATTAAAATGACAGATGTTGTAAATGTCAACTCTGTAACTTTATTTGTTTAAAAGATATAGTGAACTTATATTAATAGTATTTTCAGTTAAGCATCAGATCATCATTTCCTCCACACAAAACACATTGAACGATGACAGAACGACGCCTTATTGAATCATTGTGTAATAGAATATTTGTTGTAAAGTTTAGTGCGTAATAGGTACTTTTGTTCTTTATTTATTTATGAGAAAGCGCATTGGTGCTGTCACATTCAAACTTAAGAAGAAAATTGTAGTGGATTTATGCAAAATAATTTAACGTTTATTATGTAACGGGTATTACTGTTACTTTATTTAGGACGTGAAAGTGGTCAAGTTTTGATTATTTAAATATGTTAATATGTAAAATAATATAGAATAAGCCGCAGCCAATCAGATGGACGGCCTCAGGGAAGGGAACTGCTCTAGTCAGTTGAGCGACGAGGTTCGGCTGGCGGGAGACACGGCCAAAATCGGGCAGAGGGACAGTGCTGGTGCAGACGCGAAAGCGGACGGTCGGTCTCTAGGTAGCTAGGAAGTGAAAGAACTTGGAAAATTTCGCGCTGTGTGGTATCGCGGGACTTAGTCTCTGAGCAGTGGCCGACCGCAGTGATCGAGGGGTTCTAGGCGCTTCAGTCCAGAACCGCGTTGCTGCTACGGTGGCAGGTTCGAATCCTGCTTCGGGCATGGATATGTGTGATGTCCTTAGGTTACTTAGGTTTAAGTAGTTGTAAGTTCTGGGTGACTGATGACCTCAGACGTTAATTCCCATAGTGCTCAGAGCCGTTTGAATTCCGAGCAGTGAGCAGCCGCGCGCCTGGTGTGAACTCAAACCTTTCGCGTAGATAACGAGGTGGAGTATTGGACTTTTATTTCGCGATGAGATTGTGAATGACCGAACAATGTAAAATGGATATGCACTCTAGTATAAATATGACCACTTTCGTTATTAGTTTGCTTTCTGAATCAACATTATTCTAACCAAATCGCAACTGTGTGGCCACATCATTTGTAGGTCGTTAATTTAGCTCCTGATTAATTGTCATATTAACTTTGTATGTTTCATACAATTTCGCAAACTTGAAATCAGCCAGACAATTTAATTAAAGGCTCACAAGTGTCTAAT
The DNA here is from genome assembly GCF_021461385.2 of Schistocerca piceifrons. Classification (NCBI taxonomy): domain Eukaryota; kingdom Metazoa; phylum Arthropoda; class Insecta; order Orthoptera; family Acrididae; genus Schistocerca; species Schistocerca piceifrons. The sequence goes on from NC_060146.1 coordinate 107,369,985, forward strand.
TTAGGGCGTGTAATGCGACACGTGCCGCCCAATCCTTAGACGAGTTTGAGCCAAGACACTTCAACAAAGAGGTTCAAATGGCTCTAAGCACTATGGGACTTAACATCTGAGGTCATCACCCCCCTAGACTTAGAACTACTTAAACCTCACTAACCCAAGTACACCACACACATCCGTGCCCGAGGCAGGATTCGAACCTGCAACCGTAGCAACAGCGCGGTTCCGGACTGAAGAGCCTAGAACCTCTTGGCCACAACGGCCGGCTCGACGAAGAGGAACCGTATGTGAGGCCGAACACCTTTTGGATGTTAGCTCGCTCAGAAAGTGAGCCTTACATCAAATTCATACATTTACCCTCCTTCATCAACGCAGGGAGTTTGTAGCATCATTACGGACCCTATATATTCCGTCTACACTTCTGTCTCCCATTAACCACGTGGTAAAGACCGTCATAGATCTGCATGTAGCTGATATCCTTCTTAAAATTTCGTACCTCAACCGGTAAAAATTGAATCCTTATGGGATCATTTCGTTTCCCTTTTGTCTGTCTGTCTGTCTGTCTCTTCCCCCCCCCCCCTCTCTCTCTCTCTCTCTGTCTCTCTCTCTCTCTCTCTCTCTCTGTCTCTTTCTCTCTCTTTCTCTCTGTCTTCCCGACTTTTGAAAACACTTTTTCTCTGGAACAGCTATACGTATCAAGTTGAAATTGATGTCACATGGTAACGTCTATGGTATCTTGGCGGAGTGAAGAATTTAATTTCTAAGTCAAAAGATACGGTCATTTATATCACATAATGAGATGTTCACTTTGCAGCGGAGTGTGCGCTGATATGAAACTTCCTGGCAGATTAAAATTGTGTGCCGGGCCGAGACTCCAACTCGGGACCTTTGCCTCTCGCGGGCAAGTGCTCTATCAGCTGAGCTACCCAAGCACGACTCACGCCCCGTCCTCACAGCTTTACTTCTGCCAGTACCTCGTCTCCTATCTTCCAAACTTTACAGAAGCTCTCCTGCGAACCTTGCAGAACTAGCACTCCTGAAAGAAAGGATATTGCGGAGACATGGCTTAACCACAACCTGGGGGATGTTTCCAAAATGAGATTTTCACTCTACAGCGGAGTGTGCGCTGATGTGAAACATCCTGGCAGATTAAAACTGTGTGCCGAGCCGAGACTCGAACTCGGATCCCCGAATTCGAGTCTCGGCCCGGCACACAGTTTTAATCTGCCAGGAAGTTTCGTTTATATATCATGTTTTGTGATTTGTTATCTGCCTGTCCGTCTGTCAGTTATTATGTGAAGCCTCGTTGTGCTGAGGAACGGATTGGCGTATTAATTTGAAGTTTATGTCACATACTAAAGTCTATGGTCCCTTGGAGTTATTATAAACGTTCCCCTCCCTGTTAATGCAGTCAAAAGATACGCTCATTTATGTCACATATGATATTCGGTAACTCACTCCTTAAAATCTATAGCGTATATACCCTTGAAGTAGAATCATGAAATTTGGTAAAAGAAAATTTCAGAGTACAAGTAAAGAAAAGAAAAACAGAAACTGTAACTATATCACACAATTTTTTTTTCTTTTTTCACATGTTGTCCGACTTCAGACTTGAAATTAAAACATTCTCGAAAATCCTGAAATCCATAGGACCGGTATTTTGCCAGTATCAATGTCGATGACAGGCAAAATCGGTCGAAATTCTTTAGTCTCGGAATGGATAAACTGTCTGTATACGTAATTACGCTTGTACGGAACTCTCACAGCACGAGTCCTGTCTGCACATGGCTTTTTTTTTCTTTTTGTTTACAAACAATATGACGCAATCAGTCCTACTGTGCGGTATGTGAAGCGAACGTTTTCGCTTTACTGTCACAGTGGCGCGCTGGTTACCTTTTCTATGGCCTCTACCGGACTTTTAACTTCCTTTTATGTTATTTCTCAGTTCAATTAGGATATTTGTCGGCGTAACGCACGAAGGTCGGACACAGGAATTAATATCACATGTAGTCACTGCGAAGTATCACTACGTATCAATCTTTGCTATGAAAGCTTTCATGGCTCTTCACACGTAAATATTTTATTGGCCCAATTTTACTGCTTACGTACTCTTTTTACAAGTCCCCTCCATTTCTTGAGGAAAGGGACCCAAAACGTATTCAGTCTTGTGTCCAGGGAACATAACTAACGTAGCTTTTACTCACTAAGGTATTCACACAATATGTCAGAAATTAGACTGACCAAAAATAAAAATGTTTCGCAATAAAAGATGTGATGTCATATACTTCCAATCTCTGAATGTAAAACTTACCATAAAACTGATCAATTATATTTTGCTTCGAAGATACAATAACATATCATTTTTACCCAATCCACATTTCTAATTTGGAGGTAACTTTGTTTTTGCAGTTGTTACACCTGTTTAACGACAAAACTCAGCGTTCTCCAGCTGTTTTCGAGCTATAAACGTTGTTCTCCAGCTGTGACTGTGTCTTTCACATTGTTTATGTTGTGTATGATACAGAATTTCTGGCTTTTCAGTGAAATCAAGAAATGAGTAAATTCACTAAATAATTTTTTTGTTGGTTGCAGATTACTGCTGGTCTGTGTGTGGGGATGCTAAAGAACTGACTGACAAGAGGAAACTCGAAAGAAAACGGTACCTTAAATCCATCACACGATGCTCTTCAGACCCAAGCAACTGCCAGGTATTCTTCCGTAAATTTAGAATTCATAGTGTCAGTTAAATAATGCCAAATGCACTTTCTATGTTGTCACATGTAATAAATACGTATCTTTGTCTCTTAATCGGTTAAAATCAAACATTTTTACCTACCGTTTACCACAGAAACAAGAGACATAAATTTTTACAACATATTCGTTTTTGTCAAATCAAAATAAGTGAAATTTGAGTGAAGGTATCATTAAACTATTTTTTTGGACAACGTTATGAGAACTATGCTGAATATGTAAATTAATTTTGTCCTGTGAGTGTTTATTACAGCAAAGATAAATTTCAGGTTACGTTTATTCATTCTCTACAGTCAGCTAGCAAATCTTCTGTGTAGACAGTAACATCGTCAGTGGCCAATCTAGTAATGATATCTTAATTCACTACCTGTTTTAATTTTATAGGAATTGTTTATGCTTTACATCGTATTTAGCGATCTTTTTCACTGATTTTTAACACGCTCTTGGTAGCAGGGTTTAATTTCCGCTATGGAATGTGTTTCAGGTTGAGTATCGCTCCGAAGTCGATAAGATCTCTTTGCGTGTTTCCTGATTCGCGTGTGACTAAACGCTCTCCACTTCACCGCTGGTCACGCAACGTTGCTGTTCTGACGAGGTGATTATGAAAACCAAAGGTCTCCTGAATGGAGACGAGGAAAAAAGATTGTGCTGCGCGCACTGACGCAGCCTCTCGGTTGCGCTGGAAATGTCATTAAGGCAACCTATATGCGAGTACATGGTATCATAGAGAGATGAGTTAATAGTTTTCGCAAGATTCCAGTAAATAAAGGAGCAGTTGATATTAGTAAATTTGTGAGTTGGTTGCACGCCTCTTTTTTAGAGGGTTCTATACTTCAACCGATAGAAACGGAACATTTGTATGACCAGTTTTGTGTTCGTCTGTCCGTCATTTTGTCCGACTGCTAAGACTCCTTTTTTTTCTCATGAACAGTTAGACGAATCAAGCTGCAAATTCAATTTTTTAAGTCAATGCAATCAGAAGGTATCGCAATTTTTTGCTGCTCGACAACTCAGTCATCAAAACCCATAGTTAACTTCCTGTTGACCTAGAACCATGAAATTTGACAAGAGGCAAGGTTTCAAAGTACAAGTACCGATAATGGGATTTTTTCCATTATAAACTTTCAATGCATTAATTGGTAAAACGTCTCAGGAAATAACGCAGGGATTTTGATCCGGTTTTCAGTAACTGCTTGAACGATTCACAAGGAAGGTTTGTTTATATAATTTATAAATATTTCATGCTAATTGGTTGAACTACAATAAAGTGAAGATCCCTGCCAACGTGAACAAGATGCTTTCGTCATCCATTTATAAAGTTCCCGGGTTCGATTCCCGGCGGGGTCACGGATTTTCTCTGCCTCGTGATGACTGGGTGTTGTGTGATGTCCTTAGGTTAGTTAGGTTTAAGTAGTTCTAAGTTCCAGAGGACTGATGACCATAGATGTTAAGTCCCATAGTGCTCAGAGCCATTTATTTATAAAGGGCGTAAGGCCGCCCCAGCAGTAGCATCGTAGGTCCTTTACAAATCGCTCATTCTGCATAGAGATTTTCTCTGACGGTCTAAGCTTACGAGACGTACAGAATCTATAATGCTTCAGTACAAATATTGGTAATTCACGCATTATTTCACTTACATTGTTTGGCATGAGGTTTCAATCAAATAAAATGTCATCGGAAGCATTCCACCGAACAATTTGACATTTGCATAACAATAATGGCCCTACGGCCAGCTATACCTTTCTCTTCTCTGGGGACTTCTGTCAAATCTTACCACTAATCGTAAAAGCGACTGAACAGAAGTCAAAGCATCTGCTATTGCCAGTTAGTTCAGCATGTTAATCCAAAAAATAACATAAATGAAAAGCTATAGTGACGAAAGTGAAATTACACAATAAATTTAAACTTCAAATTAAAACCTTCTGGAAGGAATTTCCGGGACCAGCATCTTCCCCGTATCGATGTCGATATCAGGCAAAAATCGCCGAGATTCTCGATTCCTGGGATGAATGAACTAACTACACAGATACATACATCTTTACGGAACATACTCGCAACTGTTCAGTTTTCTTTGCGAGAAATTTATTTCCGTAGTACTTGTTGCGCAGCTATAACTATTGCTATATGCTGAAGTATTTCCTATTTTATTGTCATAGAAGCGACGTGCGGCTTCACGCTACGGAAATAAATTCATCACTTCCGTATGCCCCAATTGAAGCTGAGACCAAGAAGACTAGAAAACTATTTTGAGGAAATAAACGAACAGTTGATACACTGATACACCAAAACACAATGACCATCGCCCAGTGGGAGACTGTATCTGTCCTTATGCCAATGAGCGCACGTAAGATAATAAGGATGAAAAGAAACCAGTCATCTCTTAACTAATATAACGGGTGATTTTTCCACTATGTACAAACTCTAGCGATTGAATGACGAGAGGAAACAGATCAAAAATGTGTAATCAAATTACGTTCGGAAATGCATGGTTTCCATGCTAGAGAGAAATTATTCAATCATACATTTGTTACAGATACTGCGGTCTAACACGCGCTGTACCATGCAGCCACAGTTACAGTCTGCATCGTTTCCTCCTAGAGGGTGGTACTGTTTCTCATACGTCATGCAGTAGCGCCCTCTCCTGCCATAGTCATTGCTAATGTGGTGTCCGATTCACTTCTCTTGCTGATTCACTTTAAAGTGGATATGACACAGCTTTGTATGCAATGATTTCGTATTCGAATCGCGAGCTTGCCGACATGATGTTTACTTACGGAAAGACAAAGTGCAACGGATGCCTGGCAGTAAGTCTGTAACAGGAGACCTATCCCCGCCGACAACAACCTCAGCATTCAATGTTTGCAACATGGTTTCGGCGTTTTTCTGAGAAACTGTCGTTTCAGGAAGCAGGATATCATGAAGGACGCACCCTAAATGTTCGGACACTAAGCAGTTGGCCCTCCAGAACAGGGTAGGCCAGACAACCGTATGGAACATTGTCCATGGCAATTGTTACTACCCTTACCACTTACAGCGAGTGAAAAGCTTACTAGCGACAGATTTTCCACATCCTGAGGAGTTTTCCCACTGGTTTTAGACCACAGTCTCTGTAAGAATACACACACATAAAAAAATAGGTTTGCATACACTTCTGTTCCATGAGCTCCGGAACCTGTACAGAAAATCAACATAAACATAGTTTCCGCACTTTTTATTGCTCATGAAAGCTACACATTGTACGTTGTACCACCATACGGCGAGATCCTCAGAGCTGGTGGTCCAGGTTGCTGTATACACCGGTACCTCTAATACCCAGTAGCACGTCCACTTTTATTGATGCGTGCCTGTATTCGTCGTGACATACTATCCACAAGTTCAGATTATCCCACTCCTCAACGGCGAGTCGGCATAGCTCCCTCAGAGTAGTTGGTGGGTCACATCGTTCATAAACAGGCCTTTTCAATCTATCCCATGCATGTTCAATAGTGTTAATGTCTGGATAACATGCTGGCCACTCTAGTAGAGCGATGTCGTTATCCTGAAGGAAGCCATCCACAAGACCTGCACGATGGGGGCGCGAATTGCCATGAAGACGAATACCTCGCCAATATGCTGCCGATATGGTTGCACTATCGATCGCAGGATGGCATTCACGTATCGTACAGCCTTTACGGCGTCTTCCATGACCACCAGCGGCGTACTTCGGCCCTACATTATGCCACCCCAAAACAACAGGGAACATCCATCTTGCAGCACTCGCTGGACAGCGTGCCTAAGGCGTTCAGTCTGACCGGGTTTTCTCAAGAAATGTCTCCAACGATTTTCTGATTGAAGGCATATGCGACACTCATCGATAAACAGAACGTGATGCCAATCCTGAGCGGTCCATTCGGCGCGTTGTTGGGCCCATCTGTACCGCATTGCACGGTGTCGTGGTTGGAAAGATGGATCTCGCCTTGGACGTCGGGAGTGAAGTCGCGCATCATACAGCCTACTGCGCACAGTTTGAGTCGTAACATGACGTCCTGTGGCTGCACTAAAAGCATTATTCAACATGGTGGCGCTGCTGCCAGGGCTCCACCGAGCCATAATCCGTAGGTAGCGGTCATCCACTGCAGTAGTAGCTCTTGGGCTGCCTGAGCCAGGCATGTCATCGACAGTTCCTGTCTCTCTGAATCTCCTCCATGTCCGAACAACATCGCTTTGTTTTACTCCGAGACGCCTGGACCCTTCCCCTTGTTGAGACCCCATCCTGGCAAAAAGTAACAATGCGGACGCGAACGAACTACGGTATTGACCGCCTAGGTATGGTTGAACTACAGACAACACGAGTCGTGTACCACCTTCCTGGTGGAATGACTGGAACTGATAGACTGTCGGGCCCCCTCCGTCTAACAGGCGCTGCTCATGCGTGGTTGTTCACATCTTCGGGGGTAGGGGGTTTAGTGACATCTCTGAACAGTTAAAGGGACTGTGTCTGTGATACAATATCCACAGTCAACGTCTATTTTCAGGATTTCTGGGACTTGGGAGATGAAAACTGTTTTTTATGTGTTTATGATTGAGCTAACAGTCTCTATCATTGGAACCATGCCTTTCCGGAGCTTTTTTGTTCCGAATGCTCTCATCGATCAATACGCAGAGTCCGTACACTGTGGAAGAAATCACTCTATATATCACAAGAGACAGACCCTCCAGAATAAGATGATGAGCTAAGTATTGTGCTCCCAGTAGAGAAGCAATAACAGCAGAAAGGGTCATCAAGAGTGCTCAATGACTTCGAGCGTAGACTAGCAATTAGAAGTCACCTGAGTAACAGATCCATCAGGGACATTGCAGCCTGTCTGATGCTGTCCACGTCGACTGTTGATGACGTGATGAAACGCAAACGCGAAGGAACAGTCATAGCTGTACCAAAAACAGGCATACCTCATGCACTGCCCGACAGGGATCGTCGAGTATTGTGGAGATCTTGAAAATCTCCTCGGCTTTGCTACCGCATTGTAAAATCAAACTGTGTGTGAAACGTCGTCACCGCCGGTGTAGGGCAGCGACACCCGCCCAGCAACTGCGACGAGCTGCGCATCTACACCTACATCTACATGGATACTCTGCAAATCACATTTAAGTGCCTGGCTGAGGGTTCATCGAACCACCTTCACAATTCTCTATTATTCCAATCTCGTTTAGCGCGCGAAAGGAATGAACACCAATATCTTTCAGTACGAGCTCTGATTTCCCTTATTTTATAGTGGTGATCGTTCCTCCTTAGGTATGTCTGTATCAACAAAATATTTTCGCATTCGGAGGAGAAAGTTGGTCATTGGAATTTCGTGAGAAGGTTCCGTCGCAACGAAAAACGCCTTTATTTTAACGATTTCCAGCCCAAATCCTGTATCATTTCTGTGACACTCTCTCCCATATTTCGTGATAATACAAAACGCGCTGCCTTTCTTTGAACTTTTTCGATGTAGTCCGTCAGTCCTATCTGGTAAGGACCCCACACGGCGCAGCAGTATTCTAAAAGAGGGCGGACAAGCGTAGTGTAGGCAGTCTCTTGAGTATACCTGTTACATTTTGTAAGTGTCCTGCCAATAAAACGCATTTCTTTGTTTAGCCTTCCCCACAGCATTTTCTATGAGTTCCTTCCAATTACAGTTGTTCGTAATTGTAATGCCTAGGTATTTAGTTGATTTTACGGCTTTTACATTAGACGGACTTATCGTGTAACCGAAGTTTAACGAGTTTCTTTTAGCACTCATGTGGTTGACCTCACACTTTTCGTTATTCAGGGTAACTGCCAATTTTCGCACCATTCAGATATCTTATCTAAATCGTTTTGCTAATTGTTTTGATCTTCTGATAACTTTATCGTTTATGTAGATAAGGAACAGCAAAGGGCCTATAACACTACCTTGCGGAACGCCAGAAATAACTTCTGTTTTACTCGATGACTCTCTGACAGGAAATCGAAAATCCAGTCACATAACTGAGACGATATTCCATAAGCACGCAATTTCAGTACTAGCCGCTTGTGTGGTACAGTGTCAAAAGCCTTCCGAAAATCCAGAAATACGGAATCGATCTGAAATCCGGTGTCAATAGCACTCAACACTTCATGTGAATAAAGAGATAGATGTGTTTCAAAGGAATGATGTTTTCTAAACCCATGTTGACTGTGTGTCAATAGACCGTTTTCTTCGAGGTAATTCATAATGTTCGAACATAATATTTGTTCTAAAATCCTGCTATATATCGACGTTAACGATATCGGCCTGTAATTTAGTGGATTACCCATACTACCTTTTTTGAATATTGGTGTGACCTGTGCAACTTTCCAGTCTTTGGGTACGGATCTTTCGTCGAGCGAACGGTTGTATATGATTGTTAAGTATGAAGCTAACGCATCACCATACTCCGAAAGGAACCTAACTGGTATACAGTCTGGACCAGAAGACTTGCTTTTATTAAGTGATTTAAGTTGCTTTACTACTCTGAGGATATTTACTTCTACGTTACTCATTTTGGCAGCTGATTTTGATTCGAATTCTGGAATAATTACTTCGTCTTCGTCTTCTTTTGGAAGACTGTCTTTAGTAACTCTGCTTATGCAGCACTGTCTTCGATAGTATCTCCATTGCTATCGCGCAGAGAAGGCATTAGTTGTTTCTTGCCGCTAACATACTTCACATACGCCCAGAATCTCTTTGGATTTTCTACCAGGTTTCGAGAAAACGTTTCGTTTGTTATAGGCATCTCGCATTGAAGTCTGTGCTACTTTTCGAGCAACTGTAAATTATCGCCATTCTTGGGGATTTTGCGTCTGTTTGAATTTGGCATGTGCTGTGTACGGTACAGAGGCATATCTAGGCATCAAGTTTTATCAGGATACAACAGCAGCAGGTTTCTCCTGAAGATAGCGGACAATTGGATCACCGGAACATTGAATTAAGTTGACTGTAGGATGCGGCAGCAATCCCAAGGAGCTTTTCAAGGCTTATTACGGCGGGAAAGCCTACGAAGTCACACTGCATGAAAGCAGCAGAAGGAATCACAGTCCATTTAGCACATCTACAGTGCGTAAGGAGTTAAAATGAATGGTCTAGCAGATCCTCGGAAGGCACATATTTCTGCATTCAATGTTAAGCGACGATTCGGGCGGTGTAAAGACATTTGACACTGAATGAGTGAAACAATTGCTTCGGAGTGACGAATCTCGCTGTACCCTACGGCAAATCGATGGATTACTTCATGTCTGAAGAACGCCTGGAGAATGTCACCTGCAATCGCGTGTATTGCTAACAATGAAGTACGAGGGAGGTGATGTTACGCTATTAGGGTGTTTTTTGTTATTGGGCTGTGGCTCACTTAGTGCACTTAAAACTGCTAAATGTGGGAGGATAAGAACACATTTTACAGCTTTTGTGTAGATTAGCGGAACAGTTGGGAGGCGATGATGGTTTTTATCAGCATGACAATGTTTCCTTTCCCTTTTATTTTTCATTTTAAATGCATATCACTAATTCAGATTGTGAACGGCCGGGCTTGTGGCCCCGCGCTCTTCTCCCCGTCAACAGATGGCAGTACTTTTGTCACCCTGGTTTACTAGTTTGCTTCCTCCTTCACGTACGATACTCCTTACTCTGCTCCCGCCGGCAGCACTCCGCGTCTTGTACTCGTCCACCGCGGCGCCCGCAGTCACAGCACCAAGTGTAAGTGGCCCGGTAGTCTTGGAATATTTCTTTACCCTTGGCATAGACCTAGGTTTTACAGCGCCTAGCCCAACTGTATATTGAGCAAGCACTAAAGGAAACAAAAGGAGAATTTGGAATAGGAATTAAAATCCATGGAGAAGAAATGAAAACTTTGAGGTTTGCCGATAACATTGTAATTCAGTCAGAGACAGCAAAGGACCTGGAAGAGCAGTTGGACGGAATGGACAGTGTCTTCAAACGTGAATATAAGATGAACATCAACAAAAGCAAAACGAGGATAATGGAATGTGGTCTGATTAAATCAGGTGATGCTAAGGGAATTAGATTAGGAAATGAGGCACTGAAAGTAGTAGATAAGTGCTGCTATTTGAGGAGAAAAATAACTGATGGTGCTCGAAGTAGATAAAATGTAGACTAGCAATGGCAAGAAAAGAATTTCTGAAGATGAGAAATTTGTTAACATCGAGTATAGATTTAAGTGTCAGGACGTCTTTTCTGAAAGTATTTGTATGGACTGTAGCCATGATGGATGTGAAACATGTACGATAAATAGTTTAGATAAGAACAGAATAGAAGCTTTGGAAACGTGATACTACTGAAGAATGCTGAAGATGAGATTGGTAGATCACTTAACTAATGGGGAGGTACTGAATATAATCGGGGAGAGGAGGAATTTGTGGTACAACTTGATTAGAAGAAGGGATCAATTAGTATGGCATGTTCTGCGGCATCAAGGGATCACTAATTTAGCTATGGAGGGAAGCGTGGAGGGTAAAAGTCGTAGAGGGATACCAACAGATTAATACACTAAGAAGATTCAGAAGGATGTAGGTTATAATACTTATTCGGAGATGATGAAACTTGCACAAGTTAGAGTAGCATGGAGAGCTGCATCAAACCAGTCCCTGGACTGAAGACCACAAGAACAACAGACCAACAGGTGGTTCATTAATTGTTTTATAGAATCGTTTTTTTTTCATGTGTATTGCTGCGTGTAAAAATTATCTCCCACCTCATACTATTTTACGTAATACACCTGAAGATTAGTGTACAAGAGCCTGAAACCGGTCTCGTCCTAAAGAAAAGGATCTTACAGCTGTATCAGTATTTTCAACCTCTGGTATTATACTCAGTTGCAGATGTTCCTCCGACAGTATTGTTTGTAACGTCAAAATCGTTGTGTGACGAGCCGCCTGTCATCTGACAGCCCGACCACCGAGCGAGGTGACGCACTGGTTAGCACACTGGACTCGGATTCGAGGGGACGACGATTCATCTGTTCAAAGCCGCGTTCGGCCATCCTCGTTTAGGTTCTCCGTGATTTTCCTGTCTCGCTTCAGGCAAGTGCCGAAATGGTTCCACTGAAAGGGCGCGGCGGACTTCCTTCCCCATTCTTCCATAATCCGATGAGACCGATGGCTTCGGTGTTTGGTCCCTTCCCCCAGATCAACCAACCAACCAACGGCCAGCCTGATGGACTCCACTGCCTTGATGTGATCCTTGCTACCACTGATTTCTAGACTAGAGCGCCTCGCACCAACATTCATTGGCGACCTCCGAGATGGGAGTCTCATACCTTAGGCTGTACTTGTGAGAAGCTACCGCTGTCTTGGCCGTTTCCTGTTGGTGGGCCAGAGCAAACTTTCGCACGGCTACTGCAATCCCGTCTGGACCTGTTGGCTGCTCACCAGAGCACAAACTGCAGTATACACTAGAGCGCCGACGAATATTCCCGCTTCCGCCCCTATAGTTTCATGACATTATGTCTCTATGGAGACAAAGCAATCAAGAAATGCCCGGTGATTCGTTGCGCGAGGCGTCTGTCATAATCGCAACAATGTCGCTCAAATTTGTCCGATCTCCAACGTGCCGGACGGCCGCACACAGGTGTGACTCCGGCAATGTTGGAACGTGCGGACACTCTCAGTCGACGTTATCGAGAGATTACAATCAAACCCCTCGCTGCACAACTGGGCTGGGACTCTCAACGGGTTACTCTGTTTGATGTCCTCCCTCATGGTGCAACGATCGACTATGAGGTGTTTTGTTCTTCCCTGAGAAAACTGAAAATACTTCAGCTTATTCGTGGCCACAAAAATGCAATCGTACTTTTTCTTTTCATGACAACTCAAGGCCTGACACAAGTATGTGCACCCGAGAGGAGCTCACAAAACTTTGTTGGACTGTTCTTCCTCATCCACCCTTCAGCCCAGATATCACACCTTCCGACTTCCATCTGTTAGGCCCAATGAAGGATTCACTCCATGGGAAGCAGTACGTGGATGACGCGGAAGTTATTGATGCAGCGAGACGCTGGTTGCGACCTGGACCAGTAGACTGGTACACGCCCACCCAGGAAGGTGGTGGAGGACCGTTCCGCTGAACAGAGATTTTATTGAAAAATACTGCTTTCTAGCCAAAAGAGATTGTAATAATATGGTGTATTGAAATCCTGAATAAAACAAACCTAATTTCATAAAAAATACACGCTTACACCGCTTATATATTGATGGCTATGCAAGATTGTACAGCCGTGAGACCTACGTCGTGTCCTCACAAACTTGAGAGATGCTATTTTCCCGCATAGGCTGCTTACTTTTAAAATGACCACTTTGTTTTATTATTGAGGTATTAGACAATATTGCCAACTTACACGCTATGAAAGTAGCTCTATTTCATTCATCACAGTAAAAAAATTGTAAGGCTATATGATCCTATATTCCCCACGTCAGTCTGGAGAAAGCGAGTTGCGATCGCATCGTCGATGATAATTCTGTACAATCACGGTAGTTACGAGCACGGCTGTCTCAGACGTGAACATCATGTGTAGAAACGGAGAAGTGCGACCCATATGCGGATTTTGTCACCGTGCTGGGATAGAACACATTTACACATTTGCTGGCACCGTGGCGTAATCCAGTAAGGGTCACATTTTTCCCTTTATACCTATGGGTTTCACGTATAACACATTCACATATACGCTGGCACGTTCACAAAATCCCTGTAAAGGGTCTCATATTTTCGTTTCTGCATATCGACTTCACGTCTGAGACCATTGGTTCGATAACTGCCACTGCTATACCAAACCATTATTAACGACGTCATCACAACTCTCTTCCTCCACATAGGTGTGTCGAGCACACGATTCTGTACGCTTACATTTCTTTACTGTGATGAAAGCAACAGAGGTTGTTTGATAATGGCCAAAGGCGGCGAAATTAGCCAATATGTAACTTATGAAACACAGTCAGTAAACAAAAGCACCATGAAGAAGGTCCCTTGCAACAGGTACAGAAACGTCGGTAGTGCTATACATAGGTCTATTGACAATGCGGTCAGAAACTTAGGAAAACTTTATTCAATGTGACAATGGCCACGGAAGCCTACGTTTATATGAAACACTGTGTCTGTTCCAGAAGTAAGCAGCCTGAGCAGGAAAATATCTTTCTTCAGGAAATTCATAGCGGATGTGGAGCCATACGTACAACAGACGACCTGTGTACTAAATTTCTCCTCCTGCACAGTACCAAATACACAGATTTAATCATTATTCTATCACACTGTTGATGCATAATACATACATTTCGTTGTTTCATGTCCTTTCTGGACTTGAGGTTCAATGCCCAAAAGTGAACATCTCAAATTTCGATTATTCCTGCGCAGCTGCGTGATGGTAAACTGTTATTTTGTTGCCCATTTATCAGAATTCGTCTATTACTTTCTGTGTCTCATTTCATAATCGAGTTCCCTCGGCATCGCCTGATTTGATTTGATCACAATCCGACTTAGGGAAAGCTTTTGACAATGCTGATTGGAATACTCTCTTTCAAATTCTGTAGGTGGCAGGGATAAAATATAGGGAGCGAAAGGCTGTTTACAATTTGTATAGAAACCAGATGGCAGTTATAAGAGTCGAGGGTCACGAAAGGGAAGCAGTGGTTGGGAAGGGAGTGCGACAGGGTTGTAGCCCCTCCCCGATGTTATTCAATCTGTATATTGAGCAAGCAGTAAAGTAAACAAAAGAAAAATTCGGAGTAGGTATTAAAATCCATGGAGAAGAAATAAAAACTTTGAAGTTCGCCGATGACATTGTAATTATGTCAGAAACAGCAAAAGACTTGGAGGAGCAGTTGAACGGAATGGATAGTGTCTTGAAAGGAGGATATAATATGAACATCAACAAAAGCAAAACGAGGATAATGGAATGTAGTCGAATTAAGTCGGGTGATGCTGAGGAAATTAGATTAGGAAATGAGACACTTAAAGTAGTAAAGAAGTTTGGCTATTTGGGGAGCAAAATAACTGATGATGGTCGGAGAGGAAATAAAATGTAGACTGGGAATAGCAAGGAAAGCGTTTCTGAAGAAGAGAAATTTGTTAACATCGAGTCGTTTCTGGAAGTATTTGTATGGAGTGTAGCCATGTATGGAAGTGAAGCGTGGACGATAAATTGTTTAGAAAAGAAGAGAATAGAAGCTTTTGAATTGTGGTGCTATAGAAGAATGCTGAAGATTAGATGGGTAGATCACATAAGTAATCAGGAGGTATTGGATAGGATTGGGGAGAAGTCTGTGGCACAACTTGACTACAAGAAGGGATCGGTTGGTAGGACATGTTCTGAGGCATCAAGGGATCACAAATTTAGCATTGGAGGGCAGCGTGGAGTGTAAAAATCGGAGACCAAGAGATGAATACAGTAAGCAGATTCATAGGGATGTAGGTTGCAGTAGTTACTGGGAGATGAAGAAGCTTGCACAGGATAGAGTTGCGTGGAGAGCTGCATCAAACCAGTCTCAGGACTGAAGACCACCACCACAACAACATACCTTCCGTAATCTTTGTTTCACTTTCGTTGATGTTCATATCACACCCTCGTCTTCAAGCCACTGTCCTCATCTTTCTTTTAGATTTTGTATCGATATTGGAAACTGAGGACGCTGGGAAAGACTTTCCAGATTTCCTAATTTCGCTTTGCGGCTTCTCTCGCTAGGCTCCTTCCATTCTTGCGGATATCGCTGTGGATACTGCTGGGGTCAGGCCTCTTTATCCCTCGCCCCCATCTTGCGCACGCCGGCAGGTCAGACGGAGCACTGGAGTGTAGTGAGTGTGTGCAGCGAGTGTGAGAGTGTGTAGTGAGTGTGTGGCTATCGACTGGCCGCACACTCGGCAGCGAATTACAGTAATGGTCGCGCGGCCGCCAGCTGCCAGATTCTACCGACACAGCACGGCACAGCACGTAAGCCCAGATAGCTGCGTCTGCGTCGCTAAGGCGGTAGCAGCAGAGATGACCGCAGTTCTCGCTTACCGTCCTCCAGCGCTACAATCAGTATTAACACTCGCAGTTCAAGTGATCGGCAAGTATGAGATATTGTTTGCTTAGCTGGCCTCGCAGATACGGAACTAATAATACAGGGCGACTCAAAAGTCCTTGGACACCTTCATAAGTTGGAAGATTAAAGGGAAAATTGAAATGTGATGATTTTTTTTTTTTGGGAGGGGGGGGGGGGGGGCTTTAAGTGCGCTCAACTACTGAGGCCATTAGCGCCCAGTTACAATTGTTAGAGCACATAGAATCTAGTAAAACTTAAGAGGGGGGGGGGACACCAGAAAGTCCTTACAAAGATGCAGATAAAATAAGTAAAAGATTTAGATGTCTTTGGACAAGCCAGTCAAAGTTATAAAACGAAGAACACGAGCAGCTGCTCGAGCGTCATCAGCTAAAATATCCGGTAAAGTAGATGGCAGGGACAGGACAACACGAGATTGACTAAAGCGGGGACACGACAATAAAACATGGCGCACAGTTAATGCTTGACCACAAGGGCACTGCGGGGCTGGGTCACCGGAGAGCAGGTAGCGGTGGCTAAACCGGCAATGCCCAATCCGCAACCTGGTCAGAAGGACCTCTTCTCCCCGAGATGGTCGGGAGGAGGTTGTCCAAGCAGTTGGGAACGGTTTTACTTCCCGGAGCTTGTTTCCTTCAAGGGATGACCAAGTATCCCACCACAACGACACAAGCCTCTTACAAGAAATGTGATGATGAGAACATAGGTTTTACGTAGGGCTGCAACTTTTGGAGTGAATGTCATTCATGGCTGCCACCTTGAAATCCGCCATTTTCGATTCATTTTTTTTAAATGGTTAGGGGGTGAATGACACATCGAATAACACTCGCCTGAGATCTGGAATTTAGTGGTGTAATTTGTTTTTGTCTATCTTGCACAGTTCAGAAGTTATTAATGTTATTAAAGCCCCTTGATTTTTATTTGTGGGGTAATCTTAAGCAGATATTGTATGCTGAGAGCGTCCGTGATTTGAGACACCTGGAGGAACGCTTACAACACGCCTTGACCAAATTGCAGCTGTGGCAGTCGGTATGAAGGTAATTTCCTACTTTGAACATTAATAACCTCTAAACTGTACAAGATAGACAAGAACAAATTACACCACTAAATTCCAGAGCTCAAACGAGTGTTATCTGATGTGTCATACACCCCCTAACTATTTAAAAAAAAATGAATTGAATCCAAATTGGCGGATTTCAAGATGGCGGCCATGAATGACATTTACTCCCATAGTTGCGGCCCCACATCAAACCTGTGTTCCCATCATCACATTTCAATTTTCTCTTTAATCTTCCAACTTATCAAGGTGTCCAACGACTTTTGAATCGCCCTGTATAGCCTCCTTCTAGCTATGCTAGTAGCTGCGATTGTCGCTACCTGATTAGAACTTATAATCCGCCCCGTCTAAAACGCCTGCTACAACCCCAAATTCTTTAAAGGGTCGTACTCCCATTTATAAAACTTTTCAGACGTTCTATTACTTTAAATGTGAGTTAATGTCTTAAATACACTACTGGCCATTAAAATTACTACACCACGAAGATGACGTGCTACAGAGGCAAACTTTAACCGACTCGAAGAAGACGCTGTGATATGCAAATGATTAGCTTTTCAGAGCATTCACTCAAGGTTGGCGTCGGTAGCGACACCTACAACGTGCTGACATGAGGAAAGTTTCCAGCCGATTTCTCATATACAAACAGCAGTTGACCGGCGTTGCCTGGTGAAACGTTGTTGTGATGCCTCGTGTAAGGAGGAGAAATGCGTACCATCACGTTTCCGACTTTGATAAAGATCGGATTGTAGTCTATCGCGATTGCAGTTTATCGTATCTCGACATTGATGCTCGCGTTGGTCGAGATCCGATGACTGTTAGCAGAATACGGAATCAGTGGGTTCTAGGGGGTAATACGGAACGCCGTGCTGGATCCCAACTGCCTCGTATCACTAGCAGTCGAGATGACACGCATCTTATTCGCATGGCTGTAACGGATCGTGCAGCCACGTCTCGATCCCCGATTCAACAGATAGGGACGTTTGGCAGACCACAACCACCTTCACGAACAGTTCGACGACGTTTGCAGCAGCATGGAATATCATCTCGGAGACCATGGCTGCTGTTACCCTTGACGCTGCATCACAGACAGTAGCGCCTGCGATGGGGTACTCATCGACGAACCTGGTTGCACGAATGGCAAAACGTCATTTTCCGGATGAATCCAGGTTCTGTTTACAGCATCATGATGGCGCACCCGTGTTTGGCGACATCGCGGTGAACGGACATTGGAAGCGTGTATTCGTCATCGCCGTACTGGCGTATCACCCGGCGTGATGGTATGGGGTGCCGTTGGTTACACGTCTCGGTCACCTCTTTTTCGCATTGACGGCACTTTCAACAGTGAACGTTAGATTGCAGATGTGTTACGACCCGTGGCTCTACCCTTCGATCCCTGCGAAACCCTAAATTTCTGGAGGATTATGCACGACCGATGTACCCGTGGTTTAGGGGTAGCGTCTTTGATTCATAATCAAAACGTCTTCGGTCCCGGGTTCGATCCCCGCCACTGACTAAATTTTGATAAATAATCAGCATTGGCGGCCGAAGACTTCCGGCATAAGAAGTCAGCCTCATTCTGCCAACGGCCTTGACAAAGAGGGCGGAGGAGCGGATAGAGGTTCAGGGCACACTCTTGCCCTAGGGGTGTGAAATTGCCCCTAAAGGCGGAAGAATCAGCAATGATCAACGACATGAGGATTCAGAAGGCAATGGAAACCACTGCATTAAAGACATGTAACGTGTATCCACAGGACATGTGGCCTGTATTTGAAGATGTGTCATGATGATCTCTCCATTGGCAAAAGAGTCCGGAATAGTTCCCCATTCGGATATCCGGGAGGGGACTGCCAAGGGGGAGGTTACCATGAGAAAAACATTGATTAATCAACGAAAGGATAACGTTCTACGACTCGGGGCGTGGAATGTCAGAAGCTTGAACGTGGTTGGGAAACTAGAAAATCTGAAAAGGGAAATGCAAAGGCTCAATCCAGATATAGTAGGGGTCAGTGAAGTGAGGTGGAAGAAAGACAAGGATTTCTGGTCAGATGAGTATCGGGTAATATCAACAGCAGCAGAAAATGGTATAACAGGTGTAGGATTCGCAATGAATAGGAGTGTTACTGTGAACAGCTCAGTGACCGGGTTGTTCTAATCAGAATCGACAGGAGACCAACACCGACAACGATAGTTCAGGTATGCATGCCGACGTCGCAAGCTGAAGATGAACAGATAGAGAAAGTGTATGAGGATATTGACAGGGTAATGCAGTATTTAAAGGGGGATGAAAATCTAATAGTCATGGGCGACTGTAATGCAGTTGTAGGGGAAGGAGTAGAAGAAAAGGTTACAGGACAATCTGGGCTTGGGACAAGGAATGAAAGAGGAGAAAGACTAATTGAGTTCTGTAACAAGTTTCAGCTAGTAATAGCGAATACCCTGTTCAAGAATCACAAGAGGAGGTGGTATACTTGGAAAAGACCGGGAGATACGGGAAGATTTCAATTAGACTACATCATGGTCAGACAGAGATTCCGAAATCAGATACTGGATTGTAAGGCGTACCCAGGAGCAGATATAGACTCAGATCACAATATAGTAGTGATGAAGAGTAGGCTGAATTCAAGACATTAGTCAGGAAGAATCAATACGCAAAGAAGTGGGATACGGAAGTACTAAGGAGTGACGAGATACGTTTGAAGTTCTCTAACGCTATAGAATTCCACTGTTAAATGCAGAGGAAAGAGCAGATAGGTGGAAAGAATACATTGAAAGCCTCTGTGAGGGTGAAGATTTGTCTGATGTGATAGAAGAAGAAACAGGAGTCGATTTAGAAGAGATAGGGGATCCAGTATTAGAATCGGAATTTAAAAGATCTTTGGAGGACATACGGTCAAATAAGGCAGAAAGGATAGATGACATTCCATCAGAATTTCTAAAATCATTGGGGGAAGTGGCAACAAAACGACTATTTTCGTTGGTGTGTGGAATATATGAGTCTGGCGATATACCATCTGACTTTCGGAAAAGCACTTAAATACACTACTGGCCATTAAAATTACTACACCACGAAGATGACGTGCTACAGACGCAAACTTTAACCGACGGGAAGAAGACGCTGTGATATGCAAATGATTAGCTTTTCAGAGCATTCACGTAAGGTTGGCGTCGGTAGCGACACCTACAACGTGCTGACATGAGGAAAGTTTCCAGCCGATTTCTCATACACAAACAGCAGTTGACCGACGTTGCCTGGTGAAACGTTGTTGTGATGCCTCGTGTAAGGAGGAGAAATGCGTACCATCACGTTTCCGACTTTGATAAAGATCGGATTGTAGTCTATCGCGATTGCAGTTTATCGTATCCCGACATTGCTGCTCGCGTTGGTCGAGATCCGATGACGGCAAGAGCTGACAAGTGCGAGAGTTATCGCACAATCAGCTTAGCAGCTCATGCATCGAAGCTGCTTACAAGAATAATATACAGAAGAATGGAAAAGAAAATTGAGAATGCGCTAGGTGACGATCAGTTTGGCTTTAGGAAAAGTAAAGGGACGAGAGAGGCAATTCTGACGTTACGGTTAATAATGGAAGCAAGGCTAAAGAAAAGTCAAGACACTTTCATAGGATTTGTCGACCTGGAAAAAGCGTTCGACAATATAAAATGGTGGAAGCTGTTCGAGATTCTGAAAAAAGTAGGGGTAAGCTATAGGGAGAGACGGGTCATATACAATATGTACAACAACCAAGAGGGAATAATAAGAGTGGATGATCAAGAACGAAGTGCTCGTATTAAGAAGGGTGTAAGACAAGGCTGTAGCCTTTCGCCCCTACTCTTCAATCTGTACATCGAGGAAGCAATGATGGAAATAAAAGAAAGGTTCAGGAGTGGAATTAAAATACAAGCTGAAAGGATATCAATGATACGATTCGCTGATGACATTGCTATCCTGAGTGAGAGTGAAGAAGAATTAAATGATCTGCTGAACGGAATGGACAGTCTAATGAGTACACAGTATGTATTGAGAGTAATTCGGAGAAAGACGAAGGTAATGAGAAGTGGTAGAAATGAGAACAGCGAGAAACTTAACATCTGGATTGATGGTCACGAAGTCAATGAATTCTGCTACCTAGGCAGTAAAATAACCAATGACGGACGGAGCAAGGAGGACATCAAAAGCAGACTCGCTATGGCAAAAAAGGCATTTCTGGCCAAGAGAAGTCTACTAATATCAAATACCGGCCTTAATTTGAGGAAGAAATTTTTGAGGAGGTACGTCTGGAGTACAGCATTGTATGGTAGTGAAACATGGATTGTGGGAAAACCGGAGCAGAAGAGAATCGAAGCATTTGAGATGTGGTGCTATAAACGAATGTTGAAAATTAGGTGGACTGATAAGGTAAGGAATGAGGATGTTCTACTCAGAATCGGAGAGGAAAGGAATATGTGGAAAACACTGATAAGGAGAAGGGACAGGATGATAGGACATCTGCTAAGACGTGAGGGAATGACTTCCATGGTACTAGAGGGAGCTGTAGAGGGCAAAAACTGTAGAGGAAGACTGGAATACGTCAAGCAAATAATTGAGGACGTAGGTTGCAAGTGCTGCTCTGAGATGAAGAGGTTAGCACAGGAAAGGAATTCGTGGCGGGCCGCATCAAACCAGTCAGTAGACTGATGACCAAAAAAAATGGACGACCGCATGTTGCATGTCATGTACGGGCCTTCCTGGATATAGAAAATGTTCGACTGCTGCCCTGGCCAGCACATTCTCCAGATCTCTCACCAATTGAAAACCTCTGGTCGATGGTGGCCGAGCAACTGGCTCGTCGCAATACGCCAGTCACTACTCTTGATGAACTGTGATATCATGTTGAAGCTGCATGGGCAGGGTGTACCTGTACACGCCATTCAAACTGTGTTTGACTCAATGCGCATGCGTATCAGGGCCGTTATTACGGCCAGAGTTGGTTGTTCTGGGTACTGATTTCTGAGGATCTATGCCCCCAAATTGCGTGAAAATGTAATCACACATCAGTTCCAGTATCATATATTTGTCCAATGTATACCCGTTTACCATCTGCTTTTCTTCTTGGCGTAGCAATTTTAATGGCCAGTAGTGTATTTGTAGTATCTAAGACCCTTAGGGTGGATAACGCGAATCCCTAATACTGTGTTGTTTGTAGTATTTACGGGTTATTAAAAAAAATGCTTCACATGGCTCTGAGCACTGTGGGACTTAAATTCTGAGGTCATCACTCCCCTAGAGCTTAGAACTACTTAAACCTAAGGACATCACACACATCCATGCCCGAGGCAGGATTCGAACCTGCGACCGCAGCGGTCGCGCGGTTCCAGGCAGCAGCGCCTAGAACCGCTCGGCCACTCTGGCCAGCTACGGGTAATTCACCCGAGGATTACCGTAAAAGCGTAAATCAAGACTGCCAGCCTATATTTTATATAGCCTCCACTTCCGCCATCGTCAATTGTTTTACTGCCCAAGTGGCGAAACTGATCTGCTAATTCTGGCGTCTCGTTTTTTTCCCTCAGCATCAACTGCTTTAATCTGAATTTATTAAGATTCCCTTCCTTTGCTTTTGTTAATTTTCGTATTATAACCTCCTTTCAAGACACTGTGAATTCTGTTCACCTGCTCTTCCGAGCCTATGCTGTCTCTGAAAGGATTACAATGTCATTAGCAAATCCCAAAGTTTTTATATCTTCTCCCTCAATTTTAATGCCTTCACAAAATTTTTCTTTGGTTTCCTTTAGCGCTTTGTTGATATGAAAATTGAATAAAATAGGTGTAGTCTACAGCCCTTACCCACTCCCATCTCAACCACAGCTTCCTTTCCATGCCCCTCCACTTTTACATCTGCCATTTCGTTTCTGTTTTAGTTGTGAATAGCTTTGGCTTGCTGTATTTTACCCCTGCTACCGTCAGACTTTCAAAGACTGTAGTCCAGTCATTATTGTCAAAAGGATTCTCTAAGTTTGCAAATCCCATAAAGGTAGGTTTGTCTTTCACTACAGTTACTATGCACAAGCCTTTAGTAGTGCATTTTTCACGCCGTGGCAACTTGGGTTAAAACCGAAAGAATGAGAAGTAGGAAACGATATACATAAAATCAGAAGGAAGGCCAGCATTGGCCGTAATTTGGATGATTTATTCACAGCACAATCGATTTTAGATCACATAATGATCATCTTCAGTGCTTTAGCGTACAAATTGAAGCTCGTAGGCACTGGTGTCTAGTTATCAGAAGTAACAGAAGCTATGAAACTATCACAATAACAGCACTGAAGATGATCATTATGTGATAGAAAATCGATTTTGCTGTTCCCAGAATGAGATTTTCGCTCTGCAGCGGAGTGTGCGCTGATATGAAACTTCCTGGCAGATTAAAACTGTGTGCCCGACTGAGACTCGAACTCGGGATCTTTGCCTTTCGCGGGCAAGTGCTCTACCAACTGAGCTACCGAAGCACGGCTCACGCCCGGTACTCACAGCTTTACTTCTGCAAGTACCTCGTCTCATACCTTCCAAACTTTACAGAAGCTCTCCTGCGAAACTTGCAGAACTAGCACTCCTGAAAGGGAGAGCTTCTGTAAAGTTTGGAAGGTATGAGACGAGGTACTTGCAGAAGTAAAGCTGTGAGTACCGGGCGTGAGTCGTGCTTCGGTAGCTCAGTTGGTAGAGCACTTGCCCGCGAAAGGCAAAGGTCCCGAGTTCGAGTCTCGGTCGGGCACACAGTTTTAATCCGCCAGGAAGATTTTGCTGTTAATAAATCATAAAAATTACGGCCAATGCTGGCATTACTTCTAATTTTATTTATCATATGGTCGTTGTGCACTCAGCACTGTGTGGAGTCGTCGGTCAAACGATATAGACGATTTCATTGAAAAATTTAAAGAAAAATGGGTCAGCACCTTTCTATTAATGTGTGACCTGCTGGTAGACGAATGAAAGAATCTGTAGAGAAAAGCTATCTTCCGCGAATGTAAATCTACAGAGTTTATATACATTTTTATCTCAGTTAGCTCGCTTTCTGTGAATGACGCACGTAACAGGTTTCCGTTTAAGCCTCTTTTTTTCCCTTAAAACACAGGCAGTCCTTTCACCGTGTGGCAGTTAAGTGTTGACACGCGTGTGCCGTCAGAAATCCAATTAGCTCGCTAACGCCGAGGCAGAGGCGTGTCCGGACCAACCGGGGCCTAGCGTGCCGATGGTATCGGGGATTCCCTGGAAACAGAGCGGCTGGGGAGAGAGAGCTCGCGCGGAGTGCAGCAGAGGCGATGGAGATCCCATTTAGATATCGGCGCCCCTCGCGCACAGGCTATTAGCTGCTCCCTCTGCCGCCGGACAATGGAGCGCCTCTGGATCCGACTGTTTGCTGGATCCGTCCGCGAGACGGCGCTAGTGCTGCTCCTACAATGGCGGTCGCCGCCTGTGTCCAGGGACAATGCAGACCGACAGCAGTACAGGCGTACACACGATGGCCTCTGTGGTCACTGGTTGCTACTGGCAGAGGCTGCCATGTACGTCCTTTGACCACCGAATCACACTAAGAGGTTCACAATACATGGCCCCCCGTGGTTCCTACTTGTTCATCGTAGACTACCGATGCTATTTGCATAAGATGGCCCTTTCCTTCGCAAGGGTCTTGATAGCGTTTGGTAGATATACAGGGCGAGTATAATTACAAGAAAGAAAATTATTTCCACGCAAACTCTGCTACATGTAGTTCCTTTCCAGAGCTGAGTCCTCAGTTGCAATTGAGCAGTGACAAGAGTTGGACGTGTTTAGTCCTTAGTCCCGCCGTAGCGCTTCGAGTGTAGCAGTTAGCTCTTACTCTTGAACGTTTTGATATGTGAGCATACTTGAGTAAAAGTGTCGAACTTGTGGTAGTTTGTTTAGCGATATATTCGTCTGCTTTTCTTGTGTCCATCGTGTTCAGGATGAGTCTGTGTAAAGGTATTGTTAGCTTTGCAATTGATAAGCCCAGCCATAATGTACAGCCTAATTCCATCAAGAGTAATGATTATTTAGTGAAAAGGTTTGCTACTGCTTCAGATTACGTGCATAGCGCATATTTTGACACTGAGCATTATGTCCTCTTTGTAAAATTCGTAAATGCCCTCCAAGTAGACTGGTTGTTACTTGCTTATGGCAATCAGGTTGTAAGTAGGCTGTTTAGGTTTAGGCTGTTCAGGTTTTTATATTGGTAACGCCACGTTGCGCACTGTATGAAAATCGCTGGCTGTGCTGTGTGCAGTCTGTGGCTAGTTTGCATTGTTGTCTACCATTGTAGTGTTGGGCAGCTGGATGTTAACAGCGCGTAGCCTTGCGCAGTTGAAGGTGAGCCGCCAGCAGTGGTGGATGTGGGGAAGTGAGATGGCGGATTTTTGAGAGCGGATGATCTGGACGTGTGTCCATCAGAAACACTACATTTGTAAGAATGGATGTCATGAACTGCTATATATATTATGACTTTTGAACACTATTAAGGTAAATACATTGTTTGTTCTCTATCAAAATCTTTCATTTGCTAACTATGCCTATCAGTAGTTAGTGCCTTCAGTAGTTTGAATCCTGAAAGCTGGCAGTAGTGGCGCTCGCTGTATTGCAGTAGTTCGAGTAACGAAGATTTTTTGTGAGGTAAGTGATTTGTGAAACGTATAGGTTAATGTTAGTCAGGGCCATTCTTTTGTAGGGATTTTTGAAAGTTAGACTGCGTTGCGCCAAAAAAATTGTGTGTCAGTTTAAACACAGTCTTGTACAATTTTTCTAAGGGGACATTTCAAGGTTTTTTTTCCATAAGAATGGGTCAGTTAGTGTTGTCTTCCTTGCCAATGCTAACGATGAATGCAGGTATACCTATGTGCAGATTTTCAACCTGAACCAGAATATATGCTTTACAAACAAATTCACACTAAAACAGGACCTCTGTGTCTAATCCATCTATTTGGATATATATATATATATATATATATATATATATATATATATATATATATATATATATATATATGGATGGCTAGAGGACAAATGTAAGGGTATAGAGGCTTATCTCACTAGGGGTAAGGTAGATACTGCCTACAGGAAAATTAAAGAGACCTTTGGAGAAAAGAGACCACTTGTATGAATATCAAGAGCTGAGATGGAAACCCAGTTCTAAGTAAAGAAGGGAGAGCAGAAGGGTGGAACGAGTATATAGAGGGTCTATACAAGGGCGATGTACTCGAGGACAATACTATGGAAATGGAAGAGGATGTGGATGAAGATGAAAAAGGAGATATTATACTGCGTAAAGACTTTGACAGAGCACTGAAAGACCTGAGTCGAAACAAGGCCCCGGGAGTAGGCAACATTCCATTAGAACTACTGACGGCCTTGGGAGAGACAGTCCTGACAAAACTCTACCATCTGGTGAGCAACATGTATGAAATAAGCGAAATACCCTCAGACAAGAATATAATAATTCCAATACTAAAGAAAGCAGGTGTTGACAGATGTGAAAATTACCGAACTATCAGTTTAATAAGTCAAGGCTGCAAAATACTAATGCTAATTCTTTACAGACGAATGGAAAAACTAGTAGAAGCCGACCACGGGGAAGATCAATTTGGATTCCGCAGAAATATTGGAACACGTGAGGCAAAACTGACCTTACGACTCACCTTAGAAGAAATATTAAGGAAAGGCAAACCTACGTTTCTAGTATTTGTAGACTTAAAGAAAGCTTTCGACAATGTTGACTGGAATACTCTCTTTCAAATTCTAAAGGTGGCAAGGGTAAAATACAGGGGGTGAAAAGCTATTTACAAGTTGTACAGAAACCGGATGGCAGTTGTAAGAGTCGAGGGGCATGAAGGGGCATCAGTGGTTGGGAAGGGAGTGAGACAGGGTTTTAGCCTCTCCCCAATGTTATTCAATCTGTATATTGAGCAAGCAGTAAGGGAAACAAAAGAAAAATTCGGAGTAGATATTAAAATCCATGGAGAAGAAATAAAAACTTTGAGATTCACCGAAGACATTGTAATTCTGTCAGATACAGCAAAGGACTTGGAAGAGCAGTTGAACGGAATGGATAGTGTCTTGAAAGGCGGATATAAGATGAACATCAAGAAAAGCAAAACGAGGATAATGGAATGTAGTCGAATTAAGTCGGGTGATGTTGAGGGTATTAGATTAGGATATGAGACACTTAAAGTAGTAAAGGAGTTTTGCTATTTGGGGAGCAAAATAACTAATGATGGTCGAAGTAGAGAGGATATAAAATGTAGACTAGCATTGTCTAGGAAAGCGTTTCTGAAGAAGAGAAATATGTTATCATCGAGTATAGATTTAAGTGTCAGGAAGTCTTTTCTGAAAGTATTTGCATGGAGTGTAGCCATGTATGGAAGTAAAACATGGACGATAAAGAGTTTCGACAAGAAGAGAATAGAAGCTTCCGAAATGTGGTGCTACAGAAGAATGCTGATGATGGGTAGATCACATAACGAATGAGGAGGTATTGAATAGGATTGGGGAGAAGAGAAATTTGTGGCACAACTTGCCTAGAAGAAGGGATCGGTCGGTAGGACGTGTTCTGAGGCATCAAGGGATCACCAATTTAGTATTGGAGGGCAGCGTGGAGGGTAAAAATCGTAGAGGGAGACCAGGAGCTGAATACACTAAGCAGATTCAGAAGGATGTAACTTGCAGTAGGTACTGGGAGATGAAGAAGCTTGCACAGGATAGAGTAGCATGGAGAGCTGCATCAAACCTGTCTCAAGACTGAAGACCACAACAACATATATACATATATATATATATATATATATATATATATATATATATATATATATATATATACTAAAACAGTTCTTGTAAATAAAGGCTGTAAAGTGCATAGCTTAAGAGATTTAAGGACTTGTTCATCTTCAACACAATGAAACACAGCTCTTCTGCTGTAATCTCTTTGTTTTTGTCCTTCTGCCAGGAGGTATTATGGATGAAAACAAGAAAAAAATCTAGCAAACATTGGCTCTAAAACGCATACCTGAAAAGCTCTGAGCTCTTGCTAAATAGAAGAGATGTGTTTCACACTAGCGCAGATGAACTAGTGCTCACATCTTCTGATGTGTGCATTTTGATGGTGCTCGATGTATTGCAGTTCATCCGCACGTTAGCTTCCGCGCAGTCGTACGAGGAAGTGGCATTCCCCATCGACATAGGTTCCATTCCAATCACATGTCTCTTCATCAAGAGCTGCAGGGAAAAGTTTATGAGAATCGTGTTAACTTCTACGCACAGGCATTAAGACAGGGTACCCCAAATGTATCATGTGCCTTGTTGAGTTATGATGCCACATATTCCAATCGTGGCCAGGTAAACCGCCGAAAGATGGACTATTGGTCTCTTGACAACCAGTGTTGGCTTGTCAGCGGAACATCAGCGTCCATGGGGTCTAAACATAGACAGAAAACCGATCGCGCAGAAGTGTCCACGACTCCTAAGAGACCGTCTTCCACAAATGCTAGAAGACGTGTTTCAGTAGACTAGAAGAAACCCGTGGTACCAACATGATGACTGCTCAGTGCACAGCGCATGAAGTACTGCAGCATGTGTCCACGAATCTGAATAGCTGGATTAGACGCAGAGGAACTGTACCTTGGCCGACCCGTTCCACAGATTTGAATCCTGTAGACTGTTGTCTGTGGGGAAAGCTGAAACACACTGTCTACAAGGACATACCAACCACACTAGATGATATGCTACGACTTCTTACTCCAGCCTGCTCGGGACCTCCACTGAAATTTTAGCACGTGTGCCATAGTCGTTCCAAACCAGACCAGAAGAGTGTATTGCCGCTGCCATAGTCATTTTGAACGACACCTATGATGGGCAATTGTCTCATTACTAGTCAGAATCCACGTAACTAGTCCACGAAGTTACTTTGTTCTTTAACGTGTGTTACTACAGCTGTCGTACAAATGTCGGTGTGGGATCTGTTCAATATAGACATCTCCTAAATTACTCCCACTAGTGTCCTGCAACGAACACCACTGACATTTTAATTTATCCTACTTTTATTTTTTTAACATCAACAGGCATTGTCCCTTTGGAAAAAGTGTATATTTAAGCAAAAAATACACTTTTAAGTATTATTACAATCTTTTTATTGGCTAAGAATAGAGTCCCTGTCTACCAATACATTGTGTGAAAATCACACAGCAGTATTACAGTCTATTTCCGCAGTATTTAAGATGCAGGTTTTGGGCAGTTCACTGTGTGAGTATATAGGGCGGTCCATTGTTAGTGACCGGACCAAATATCTCACGAAATAAGCATCAAACGAGAAAAACTAAAAAGAACGAAACTCGTCTAGCCTGAAGGAGGAAACCAGATGGCGCTATGGTTGGCCCGCTAGATGGCGCTGCCATAGCTCACTTGCGTTTTTTGAAAATAGGAACCCCCATTTTTAATTACATATTCGTGTAGTACGTAAGGAAATATGAATGTTTTAGTTGATCACATTTTTCGCTTTGAGATAGATGGCGCTGTAATATTCGCAAACGCGTAAGTACGTGGTATCACGTAACATTCCGCCAGTGCGGACGGTATCTGCTTCGTCATACATTACCCGCGTTAAAATGGACCGTTTACCAATTGCGGAAAAGATCGATATCGTTTTGATGTAAGGCTGTTGTGATCAAAATGCCCAACGGCCTTGAGCTATGTATGCTGCTTGGTATCCTGGACGGCATAATCCAAGTGTCCGGAGCGTTCGCCGGGTAGTTACGTTATTTAAGGAAACAGGAAGTGTTCAGCCACATGTGAAACGTTAACCACGACCTGCAACAAATTATGATGCCCAAGAAGGTGTTTTAGCTGTTGTCGCGGCTAATCCGCACATCAGTAGCAGACAAATTGCGCGAGAATCGGGAATCTCAAAAACGTCGGTGTTGAGAATGCTACATCAACATCGATTGCACTCTTACCATGTTTCTATGCACCAGGAATTTCATGGCGACGATTTTGAACGTCGTGTACATTTCTGCCATTGGGCCCAAGAGAAATTACGGCACGATGACAGATTTTTCGCACTTGTTCTATTTAGCGACGAAGGATCATTCACCAACAGCGGTAACGTAGACCGGCATAATATGCACTATTGGGCAACGGAAAATCCACGATGGCTGCGACAAGTGGAACATCAGCGACCTTGGCAGGTTAATCTATGGTGCGGCGTTATGGGAGGAAGGATAATTGGCCCCCATTTTATCGATGGCAATCTAAATGGTGCAATGGATACTGATTTCCTACGTAATGTTCTACCGAGCTGGCCGTAGTGGCCGAGCGGTTCTAGGCGCTACAGTTTGGAATCACGCGACCGATAAGGTCGCAGGTTCGAATCCTGCCTCGGGCATGGATGTGTGTGATGTCCTTAGTTTAGTTAGGTTTAAGTAGTTATTGGGGACTGATGACCACAGCAGTTAAGTCCCATAGTGCTCAGGGCCATTTGAACCATTTTGTTCTACCGATGTTACTACAAGATCTTTCACTGCATGACAGAATAGCGATGTACTTCCGACATGATGGATGTACGGTGTTGAATAGCATATTTCATGACAGTTGGATTGGTTGTCGAAGCACCGTACCATGTCCCGCACGTTCACCGGGTCTGACGTCCTCGGATTTCTTTCCGTGGGGAAAGTTGAAGGATATTTGCTATCGTCATCCACCGACAACACCTGACAACATGCGACAGCGCATTGTCAATGCATGTGCGAACATTACGGAAGGTGAACTACTCGCTGTTGAGAGGAATGTCGTTACACGTATTGCCAAATGCATTGAGGTTGACGGACATCATTTTGAGCATATATTGCATTAATGTGGTATTTACAGGCAATCACGCTGTAACAGCATGCGTTCTCAGAAATCATAAGTTCACAAAGGTACATGTATCACATTGGAACAACCGAAATAAAATGTTCAAACGTACCTACAGGGTGTTTCAAAAATGACCGGTATATTTGAAACGGCAATAAAAACTAAACGAGCAGCGATAGAAATACACCGTTTGTTGCAATATGCTTGGGACAACAGTACATTTTCAGGCCGACAAACTTTCGAAATTACAGTAGTTACAATTTTCAACAACAGAAGGCGCTGCAAGTGATGTGAAAGATATAGAAGACAACGCAGTCTGTGGGTGCGCCATTCTGTACGTCGTCTTTCTGCTGTAAGCGTGTGCTGTTCACAACGTGCAAGTGTGCTGTAGACAACATGGTTTATTCCTTAGAACAGAGGATTTGTCTGGTGTTGGAATTCCACCGCCTAGAAACAAGTGTTGTTGCAACAAGACGAAGTTTTCAGCGGAGGTTTAATGTAACAAAAGGACCGAAAAGCGATACAATAAAGGATCTGTTTGAAAAATTTCAACGGACTGGGAACGTGATGGATGATCGTGCTGGAAAGGTAGGGCGACTGGGAACGTCAACCACAGAGGGCAACGCGCAGCTAGTGCAGCAGGTGATCCAACAGCGGCCTCGGGTTTCCCTTCGCCGTGTTGCAGCTGCGGTCCAAATGACGCCAACGTCCACGTATCGTCTCATGCGCCAGAGTTTACACCTCTATCCATACAAAATTCAAACGCGGCAACCTCTCAGCGTCGCTACCATTGCTGCATGAGAGACATTCACTAACGATATAGTGCACAGGATTGATGACGGCGATATGCATGTGGGCAGCATTTGGTTTACTGACGAGGCTTATTTTTACCTGGACGGCTCCGTCAATAAACAGAACTGGCGCATATGGGGAACCGAAAAGCCCCATGTTGCAGTCCCATCGTCCCTGCATCCTCAAAAAGTACTGGTCTGGGCCGCCATTTCTTCCAAAGGGATCATTGGCCCATTTTTCAGATCCGAAACGATTACTGCATCACGCTATCTGGACATTCTTCGTGAATTTGTGGCGGTACAAACTGCCTTAGACGACACTGCGAACACCTCGTGGCTTATGCAAGATGGTGCCCGGCCACATCGCACGGCCGACGTCTTTAATTTCCTGAATGAATATTTCGATGGTCGTGTGATTGCTTTGGGCTATCCGAAACATACAGGAGGCGGCGTGGATTGGCCTCCCTATTCGCCAGACATGAACCGCTGTGACTTCTTTCTGTGGGGACACTTGAAAGACCAGGTGTACCGCCAGAATCCAGAAACAATTGAACAGCTGAAGCAGTACATCTCATCTGCATGTGAAGCCATTCCGCCAGACACGTTGTCAAAGGTTTCGGGTAATTTCATTCAGAGACTACGCCATATTATTGCTAAGCATGGTGGATATGTGGAAAATATCGTACTATAGAGTTTCCCAGACCACAGCGCCATCTGTTGTTGAAAATTGTAACTACTGTAATTTCGAAAGTTTGTCGGCCTGAAAATGTACTGTTGTCCCAAGCATATTGCAACAAACGGTGTATTTCTATCGCTGCTCGTTTAGTTTTTATTGCCGTTTCAAATATACCGGTCATTTTTGAAACACCCTGTACGTTCTGCATTTCAATTTAAAAAACCTACCGGTTACCAACGGTTCGTCGCCAAAATTGGGAACCATATGTTTGTGACTATTACAGCGTCGTCTAACAGAAAGCGAAAAAAGTGGTCCAACTAAAACATTCATATTTCTTTCCGTACTACACGAAAGAGTAATAAAAATGGGGGTTCCTATTAAAAAAAACGTAGTTGATATCCTTTTGACCTATGGCAGCGCCATCTAGTGGGCCAACCATAGCGCCATCTGGTTTCCGCCTTCAAGCTAGACAAGTTTCTTTGTAGTTTTTTTCGTTTGATGCATATTTCGTGAGATATTTGGCCCCGTCACGATAAATCGACCACCATGTATATATAATTATTGTGCAAATAGATGCGTTTGCTGTTGTGGTGTTTACCATCTATGCGTCTGGATGTGTGCTCCGAGCGTGTAGGACTGTCTGTAGCGTCACAGTGTCAAAACTGAATTTCCCTGGACGCGGGCCTAATTCACGCACCGCTTACGCTCCTGGAATTAACAACATTCGCGTTAGCTAGAAACGCTGCCAGCGCTCGATCGGCGACAAAGAGGGGCCATTAAAAAATTTAATGGACGCGAAAGCTGTGCTGCTGGCAAAGCACCGAGCGACCGATGAAATTTCAGTATTTCGTGAAAGTGCGATAACGAAACATAATTCTCGCTTCATTAATGTTTTTCAAATATCAGCGGCTAAATCTGTTTTATTTCGTTACTATTCAGCCACATATGTAAATGTTTCATGTTGTCCTTTAGTAAAAAAACAGCCGAACTCCGTTCTGTTCGACTTTCCGTCTCCCAACGCTTCATTCAAAGTTTTAATTAATTGCGGCCATATACCTCAAACGAAAGAGTAAATCAACGAAAATCAGCACCACAACAACGCAACTATTTTCAAAGCTATTAAGACAGTGTGAAGATAAATGAGTTCAAGTGATTCAAATGGCTCTGAGCACTATGGGACTTAACATCTGAGGTCATCAGTCCCCTAGAACTTAGAACTACTTAAACCTAACTAACCTAAGGACATCACACACATCCATGCCCGAGGCAGGACTCGAACCTGCGACCGTGGCGGTCGCGCGGCTCCAGACTGTAGCGCCTAGAACCGCTCGGCTACTTCGGCCGGCGATAAATGAGTCTCCCCACCAACAATTGTGGTAAAATACGTGAAATTAATCCTTTACGAATGCCTCCATCATTTATGTTGTGTCGGTAGCTGGGCCGACACCGTGAAGTTGAGATGGCTGAAAAGGCACTCTAGACTAACGCAGACGGGCGTGAAGTACTGGAACAGGATACGTAATTAATGTTAGGAAGAAAAGAACGGAGCAGGTTTAATACTTAACTTTACTTATTCCTTGTGGTACATCGATCTTGACGATACACAGGAGACTTTAAGTTCAATCACTGTATGGCTAATGCGCCTTGCTAGTTCGTAGCCATTAACTTAGCTGATGGCTATTCTGTCTCTCGGCTAATGAGAGAGAAAGGCTTCGTACTTCTGGTCGGTAGCTAGGTTCTCGTACAACTGGGCGGTAGCTAGGTTCTCGTACAACTGGGACGAGTGCTCTCTCGTATCACGAGACCTGCCTTGGTGGTGGCGCTAGGTCTGCGATTACACAGTGGCGACACGCGGGTCCGACATGTACTAAATGGACCGCGGCCGATTTAAGCTACCACCTAGCAAGTGTGGTGTCTGGCGGTGACACCACAATTTACGCTATTTCATATATATTAGTGTGTCTTCCAGTCGTCCATTCCTTTAAATGAGTCACATTTTAAGACTGGTCATGCATCTTGGTGAACTTTCCAGCCTTTCAGCAGATATCGTTAACGCATAGAAGAGGAATACACAGAAGAAGGTGGTTAATTCAGTTCATCTCAAACATTCTAGCTGGAGCAGAGGGAGGACGAAACGAAATTAAACTTCACGAGCCGAGAAAATACGTGATGTTTCTTCAGTGATTACACAGTCGAGTTCATTTTACGAAAAAGACCTTGGCAGTATGAGGCCCCTGATGGCTACGGGAATACCTCACCATCATGCTGACATCTCACAGAAAAACGTTGGACACCTGGACGAGCATTTTCCTCTTGAAAAATGACAATATGATACTGTCCCTTGAGAAATAACTCGAGTTTCGCCCTGCCAAAACTACGGTTCGGTCATTTGGTATATAACATAGTAAATGAGAGGATTATAGGTAGTACTGGCAGCATCAGTAGGGAAAGAAACAAATGAATGTGTGAGAGAGAAACTGGGAGTTGACGACTTCTCGTTTTTAGAATGGCACGTTGGTTACTGTTAGTCCATTGTGTACTTTGTATCCTTACAAAATAATGCCATTTTATATGTAATAAAATTAGGTTATTGCGTAACATCTGCGCTTTTGCATAGCCAAAGCAATTACTTTTGATACAAGTACAGTATACATGCAGAACATGAAACTATCTGTACTATTATTGTTCTTTTTGTACTCAATAGAACATTCTTCATCATGATCAATGTCAATAGTTTCCTGCTATTATTGATAAGTGTGGAAATTGTTTCTGAATGACAGAAATGTGCTGGCGTCAGCTGTCGCCAGCACATCAGACGGCAAAGAGGTTGCAAGAAGGTCGATAGAGGCCAAAGACAGACTCGCAAGAAACGGGTCGCCAACGCTCTCTCGGCCTCCAGTATTTACATCGCCGCCGCGGACCAGAGGGGCCAGTCAGTCAGTCACCCAGTCCAGAAGGAGATTTCTCACTCTGCAGCGGAGTGTGCGCTCATATGAAACTTTCTGACAGATTAAAACTGTGTGCTGGACCGAGACTCGAACTCGGGACCTTTGCCTTTCACGGGCAAGTATTCTGCCAACTGAGCTACCCAAGCACGACTCACGCCTCACGCCCCGTCCTCACAGCTTTACTTCTGCCAGTACCTCGTCTCCTACCTTTCAAACTTTACAGAAGCTCTCTTGCGAACCTTGCAGAACTAGCACTCCTGAAAAGAAACGATATTGCGGAGACATGGCTTAGCCACAGCCTGGGTGTTCGCAGGAGAGCTTCTGCAAAGTTTGGAAGGTAGGAGACGAGGTACTGGCAGAAGTAAAGCTGTGAGGACGGGGCGTGAGTCGTGCTTGGGTAGCTCAGTTGGCAGAGCACTTGCCCGCGAAAGGCAAAGGTCCCGAGTTCGAGTCTCGGTCCGACACACAGTTTTAATCTGCCAGTCACCCAGTGAGTTAACGAGTTGAGTCACAGTCGCAGCACAGTCACTTGCAGACAGTCGCAGGCACAATCAGCTTCTTACTCTCAGGCAGCACACAGTAACCAGTGGAGTGTGCATAGCGGGACGTGTACTTCACCAACAGTGAGGTTAATGTGGACTGTTACAGAAGTGATTGTACCACATGGACTAGCTTCATATAAGTAACTTCTTGCTTTGGTTAATAACCAATCCTGTTAATAAATGAGCGCAGTCGTGTTAAAGAAAGTAGATATTGGCCACCAAACAACATCCTCTCCTTCCCTCCAATGTTACAAGCCTACAGTGACAACGAGACGACAAAAAAAAAGGAACATGTTTTATATAGATTCGATACAGTTTTCAAGCGATGTTTGATAGATTTAGGTTTTTCGGTGTTTTTATTTCATCTTGCGTTGTGGAAATTGTGTTTGTACCTCTATATGAAAAACCGGTATCGTTTATTTTTTAGTAGAACATCCTTCCATTTCACGTTACAAATCAATAACTTTCGAGTAAAATCTGAAATAAACATTGACAGTTCCAGTTTTGCTCAAAATTCCGTTAATAGACAGAAGGATAATTAAGGAGAACAATATTGCTCCGTAGCTTACGTGGCCCTTTATACGAGTGTAAGTCAATTAGTATCCACAATTTAGTTATATTTTTGTTTATTTTGGTAGTACTGTCGTTTTACTTTGATGACGCATGCTTTGTTGTTATATCTTTGCAATTTTCAAGCTGCTGGGTTAGTTTCGTTATTGGTGCCGTGCTGTTAATCATGGCTGCTCCGCTGTCTGTTTGCACCAAAGAGGAGCAACTTTTAGTGATCCGTTTTTTGTGGTCGGAGGGCGCATCAGGGACCGACATTCATCGAAGACTTTCGGTACAGTACGGGAACAGTGTTTAGCCACAACGGAGTGTCTACGAATGGATTGAAAAAATCCGAAATGTTTGCACAAGTGTTACGCACGGTGAAAGAGCCGACGACCGTTTACCGTCACAAGAAACCATTGAGCGTTCACGTGAAATTATTCTCTTAGACAGACCAATGACTATTGATGAAGTGACACATCGTCTGAAAATTAGTCACGGTTCTGCCTACGAAATGATCCACAACAGACTTGGGTTTCATAAAGTTTGTGCAAGATGGGTCCCAAAACAACTCACATAGTTGCATATACAAACGCGCTTGGACATCTGCTAAAAACATTTGGATCGCTATGGTAACAAAAGGGACAATTTCGTAGACAGGATCATTACTGGTGACGAAACATGGGTCCATCAGTACAGGCTGGGGAGTAAACGGCAGATATGGATTGTAAACATCCAAATTCGACGTGTCAGGAAAAGTTCAAGACCCAACGGTCGGCAGTAAAACTGATGCTTACGGTTTTTTTGGACGCACAAGGTCCAGTACTGGAACATTATGGGGAAAGGGGCACAACAATAATTGTGTAAGTTACAGTGAGATGCTTAGTTCCAGGCTAAAGCCAGCAATTCGAAGCAAACGCCTAGGATTACTGTCAAAAGGTGTTGTGTTGCTGCACGACAATGCCCGTCCGCATACTGCTACCCACAATGCTGAAACGCTCCAGAAATTTAAATTTGAAGTACTGGATCATCCTCCATAGAGTCCTGATATTGCCGCTTTTGACTATTACTTGTTTGGTCCACACAAACAGGCATTAAGGAGCCGTTGGTTTGCCTCGGACAAAGTAGTGAGAGAAGCGGTGCATTGTTGGCTCTCACCTCAACCAAGAACCTTCTTTTATGAGGGTATCAGGAAGCTTGTACAACGATGGACCAAATGCGTTGAAACGCAAGGAGACTATGTCGAAAAATGATGTTCTTGTAAGTTTCTTATTAGATTACAATAAAATTTTATAACTACTTTGCGGATAATACACTCCTGGAAATTGAAATAAGAACACCGTTAATTCATTGTCCCAGGAAGGGGAAACTTTATTGACACATTCCTGGGGTCAGATACATCACATGATCACACTGACAGAACCACAGGCACATAGACACAGGCAACAGAGCATGCACAATGTCGGCACTAGTACAGTGTATATCCACCTTTCGCAGCAATGCAGGCTGCTATTCTCCCATGGAGACGATCGTAGAGATGCTGGATGTAGTCCTGTGGGACGGCTTGCCATGCCATTTCCACCTGGCGCCTCAGTTGGACCAGCGTTCGTGCTGGACGTGCAGACCGCGTGAGACGAAGCTTCATCCAGTCCCCAACATGCTCAATGGGGGACAGATCCGGAGATCTTGCTGGCCAGGGTAGTTGACTTACACCTT
Organism: Schistocerca piceifrons; assembly: GCF_021461385.2. Taxonomy (NCBI): domain Eukaryota; kingdom Metazoa; phylum Arthropoda; class Insecta; order Orthoptera; family Acrididae; genus Schistocerca; species Schistocerca piceifrons. Next base: position 107,407,951 of record NC_060146.1, read on the forward strand.
CTAGAGCACGTTGGGTGGCACGGGATACATGCGGACGTGCATTGTCCTGTTGGAACAGCAAGTTCCCTTGCCGGTCTAGGAATGGTAGAACGATGGGTTTGATGACGGTTTGGATGTACCGTGCACTATTCAGTGTCCCCTCGACGATCACCAGTGGTGTACGGCCAGTGTAGGAGATCGCTCCCCACACCATGATGCCGGGTGTTGGCCCTGTGTGCCTCGGTCGTATGCAGTCCTGATTGTGGCGCTCACCTGCACGGCGCCAAACACGCATACGACCATCATTGGCACCAAGGCAGAAGCGACTCTCATCGCTGAAGACGACACGTCTCCATTCGTCCCTCCATTCACGCCTGTCGCGACACCACTGGAGGCGGGCTGCACGATGTTGGGGCGTTAGCGGAAGACGGCCTAACGGTGTGCGGGACCGTAGCCCAGCTTCATGGAGACGGTTGCGAATGGTCCTCGCCGATACCCCAGGAGCAACAGTGTCCCTAATTTGCTGGGAAGTGGCGGTGCGGTCCCCTACGGCACTGCGTAGGATCCTACGGTCTTGGCGTGCATCCGTGCGTCGCTGCGGTCCGGTCCCAGGTCGACGGGCACGTGCACCTTCCGCCGACCACTGGCGACAACATCGATGTACTGTGGAGACCTCACGCCCCACGTGTTGAGCAATTCGGCGGTACGTCCACCCGGCCTCCCGCATGCCCACTATACGCCCTCGCTCAAAGTCCGTCAACTGCACATACGGTTCACGTCCACGCTGTCGCGGCATGCTACCAGTGTTAAAGACTGCGATGGAGCTCCGTATACCACGGCAAACTGGCTGCCACTGACGGCGGCGGTGCACAAATGCTGCGCAGCTAGCGCCATTCGACGGCCAACACCGCGGTTCCTGGTGTGTCCGCTATGCCGTGCGTGTGATCATTGCTTGTACAGCCCTCTCGCAGTGTCCGGAGCAAGTATGGTGGGTCTGACACACCGGTGTCAATGTGTTCTTTTTTCCATTTCCAGGAGTGTAATTGACTTAGCGTCGTATATCCACACTCAGTTTCTAGTCGGTTCACCGCTTCCGGTTTCTAGGGGAGTCTAGTGGGACGCTAATCGCATACATAAAGAAAGCTACCAAAATTAGGTAACGCACAATCATATGTAACATACCTAACGTATAACTAATGCAGTTAGTATCTTAGAGGACCGAAGCTACTAGGAAAACTACTGTAATCTACAGCTAATTGTCATAGTCTGAGGTGGTTTTGCAGCTCTACACGTAACACAGGAGGACGCACCATTACCATCAGGAACTGCTACGGCCTCAGGGTGACCTCAATCACAACCATCGGCGATCCGAGTTTGTACCAATGGCTATCACACAAGGCGATGCCAGGGATGACACTGCTGTACTTCTGCAGAACACGGAAAATGAGACACTTTTACAGGCTGCCCCCGTGGTGAACACAATGCGAGGCCACTCTTCAGCGGTTAACGCCTTCCTGCCGCAGCACCACTCTAGTCGCAGCCGTTTGCGTCGTGATGTTAATGGCTGCCTACACATGGGAGGGTAGCTCTCTTCTGCCAGTCTCCGACCAACGGTGCTGCGTGACACAGATCGTTGCAGGGATCCCTTTACTTGTTCTTCGATGGCATTCGCAGATCTGTAAGTGTTGAGATCGATAAACCTGGATACTGCACAGACTCACAATGAGGGCTCCTTTCGAGCTCTGTACGGTTCTGATAACGCTGTCTCATATTAGTACTCAACATGTCCGTGCCATTCACAGTGACTGCTCAACGTCTGACGGCGTTCGCGCCCATTATATTCCCTGTCAGGATCGATAACAACACTAAACATCAACAACAGTAATACTCTCATGTGACTGTTTAGCCAGTCACAGAAAACTGCAACTGGAATGATTTGAATATCAGTCGTTTGTGTGTACGTCTGCATAGGTACATTGACATTCGGGCATGTGTTCAAGGTATTTCACTATACTTAGAACGCTGTATGTATTTGTGAACAGCTAAAAAGGATGCAGGTTGCTATTTAATGGCTTGCAGGTGCAATACAAATTTGGTTTTCAGCTTTTTGTATAATTATTGTCCGAATTTAAAAATTTGTTCTCCTACCGATGTTTTGGTTGATAACATCATAACTACAATCGAGTTACTGGCAGCCGAAATACTGTAACAAGAAATAATACCATCCCAGATGTTCGACGAAAAAATATTGTTTCCGCCGAGAAAACTTCAAGAAAGACAGATGTTCTGTTGAGAAGGTTCCTGATCATCTAAGCGAAGTGGGCAAATCATCCGTCATGTCCAACATCTACATCTACATGGATACTCTGCAAACCACATTTAAGTGCCTGGCATAGTGTTTATCGAACCACCTTCACAATTCTCTATTATTTCTATCTCGTATAGCACGCGGAAAGAACGAACAGGTATATCTCTCCGTACGAGCTCTTATTTCCCTTATTTTATCGTGGTGATCGTCTCTCCCTATGTAGGCCGGTGTCAACAAAATATTTTTATATTCGAAGGAGAAAGTTGGTGACTGGAATTTCGTGAGAACCTCCCGTCGCAACGAGAAACACCTTTCTTTTAATGATGTCCAGCCCAAATCCTGTATCATTTCTGTGACACTCTCTCCCATATTTCGCGATAATACAAAACGTGTTGCCCTTCTTTGAACTTTTCCGATTTACTCCGTCAGTCCCATCCTCTATCCTCTAAAAGAGCACGGACGTGCGCAGTGTAGGTAGTCTCCTTAGTAGGGCTGTTACATTATCCAAGTGTCCTGCCAGCAAAACGTAGTCTTTGGTTAGCCTTCTCCGTAACATTTTCTATGTGTTCCTTCCAATTTAAGTTGCTCGTAATTGTAATACCTAGGTATTTAGTGGATTTTACGGCTTTTAGATTAGACTGGTTTATCTTGTAGCCGAAGTTTAACGAATTCCTTTTTGCACTCATGAAGATGACCTCACACTTTTAGTTATTTAGGGTCAGCTCCTTATTTTCGCACCATTCAGATATATTTTATAAATCCTTTTACAGTTTATTTTGATCTTCGATGACTTTACTAGTCGATAAACGACAGCGTCATCTGCAAACAATCTAAGACGGCTGCTCAGATTGTTTCTCAAATCGTTTATATAGATAAGGACCAGCAAAGGCCCTATAACACTACCTTGGGTAACGCCAGAAATCACTTCTGTTTTACTCGATGACTTTCCATTAGTTACTACGAACTGTGACCTCTCTGACAGGAAATCACAAATCCAGTCACATAACTGAGACGATTTTCTATAAGCACGCGATTTCACTACGAGCTGCTTGTGTGGTACAGTTCCAAAAGCCTTCCGGAAATCTAGAAATACGGAATCTATCTTAAATCACTTGTCAATGGCGCTAAACACTTCATGTGTATAAAGAGTTTTGTTTCACACGAACGATGTTTTCTAAACCCATGTCGACTTTGTGTCAATTGACATTTTTGTTCGAGGTAATTCATAATGTTTGAACACAATAAATGTTCCAAAATCGTGCTGCATATCGACGATAACGATATGGGCCTGTAATTTAGTGGATTACTCCTACTACCTTTCTCGAATATTGGTGTGACCTGTGCAACTTTCCAGTCTCTAAGTACGGACCTTTCGTTGAGCGAACGGTTGTACATGATTGTTAAGTATGGAGCTAATGCATCAGCATAATCCGAAAGGAACCTAATTGGTATACAGTCTGGACCAGAAGACTTGCTTTTATTAAGTGGTTTAAGTAGCTTCAATACACTGAGGATATTTATTTCTAAGTTACTCGTGTTGGCAGCTTTTCGTGATTCCAATTCTAGAATACTTACTTCGTCTTCTTTTGTTAAGTCATTTAGGAGAGCTGTGTTTAGTAACTCTGCTTTGCAAGCACTGTCTTCGGTAGTATCTCCATTGCTATCGCGCAGAGAAGGCATTGATTGTTTCTTGCTACCACATAAGATGCCTTATATGCAGCAGGATGTCTTCCAGTAATTGTGGCAAGTTAACTGCTAGAAACTGGTTACTGTTGGCTAGAGTCGCATCAACACCCGAATGGTGACATAACACTTTGACAGACCACCGTCGTCATACATGTCGGGAATAAGCCGAGATGGTGTTTCTGCACGACCAAGCCGATGGAAACGGTCGAGAGGCAGCACGGCAATACCAAAACCAGTACCCTGACAGACACCAACCACATCACACAACATTTCAAGCCCTTTTTGGGAGTTTAAGCGAACATGGTTCCTTTCAGACAGACGAACGTGCAGGGAGTGTGCGGACTGTGCCTAGAGCAGATCTGGAGTTTGTACTAGGGTTCGTCTCAGTATCCCGTAGAACCCGGTCCTATAAATCTGACGTACTCACAGCCCGCCGCCTAACTGCACGTTCCGGTGCCTGAAAGGAACCATAATTACAGAGACGCCCAAAAGCGCCTGACGTGTTATGTGATGAGTTTGGTATCTGTGAGGGTACTTGTTTTGGTGCAGCGGTAGTGGCTGCCTCTCAGTCGTTTCCATCTCGGCTTGTTTCCAACATGAATACCCGACCATTCTGCTACTTACAGTACGCTGCGTCAATCACAAAGCCCGCATCACACAAGCAACACACGGCACGTGGTCACAGGAACTGCCATTCGTCTGCGCCGTCTACAGTGGTCGACCTTTTTACTTCCATTTGCAGTTAGGAAGCTGTCCCTGCAGTTTGTCGATTTAATAATGTTCACCCTGTATGGGTTCTGTGAGCTTACGTGACACGCAGTCTATTTAGTCGCACTGAAATCTTTGGAAGTCTATACTTTATGAAATTCTCGTTAGTCACAGAAAGGCTATGTTGTTGTTGTGGTCTTCAGTCCTGAGACTGGTTTGATGCAGCTCTCCATGCTACCCTATCCTGTGCAAGCTTCTTCATCTCCCAGTAGCTACTGCAGCCTACATCCTTCTGAATCTCCTTAGTGTATTCATCTCTTGGTCTCCCTCTACGATTTTTACCCTCCACGCTGCCCTCCAGTAATAAATTGGTGGTCCCTTGATGCCTCAGAACATGTCCTACCAACCGATCCCTTCTTCTAGTCAAGTTGTACCACAAACTCCTCTTCTCCCCAATTCTATTCAATACCTCCTCATTAGTTATGTGATCTACCCATGTAATCTTCAGCATTCTTCTGTAGCACCACATTTCGAAAGCTTCTATTCTCTTCCTGTCCAAACTATTTATCTTCCATGCTTCGCTTCCATACATGGCTACACTCCATACAATTACTTTCAGAAACGACTTCCTGACACTTAAGTCAATACTTGATGTTAACAAAGTCCTCTTCTTCAGAAACGCTTTCTTTGCCATTGCCAGTCTACCTTTTTGATATCCTCTCTACTTCGACCATCATCAGTTAATTTGCTCCCCAAATAGCCAAACTCCTTTATTACTTTAAGTGTCTCATTTCCTAATGTAATTTCCTCAGCATGACCCGACTTACTTAGACTATATTCCATTATCCTCGTTTTGCTTTTGTTGATGTTCATCTTATACCCTCCTTTCAAGACACTTTCCATTCCGTTCAACTGCTCTTCCAAGTCCTTTGCTGTCTCTGACAGAATTACAATGTCATCGGCGAACCTCAAAGTTTTTATTTCTTCTCCATGGATTTTAATGCCTATTCCGAATTTTTCTTTTGTTTCCTTTACTGCTTGCTCAATATACAGACTGAATAACATCGGGGAGAGGCTACAACCATGTCTCACTCCCTTCCAAACGACTGCTTCCCTTTCATGCCCCTCGACTCTTATAACTGCCATTTGGTTTCTGTACAAATTGTAAATAGCCTTTCGCTCCCTGTATTTTACCCGTGCCACCTTCAGAATTTGAAAGAGAGTATTCCAGTCAACATTGTCAAAAGCTTTCTCTCAGTCTACAAGTGCTAGAAACGTAGGTTTGAGAAAGGCTTTAGTAAAAGTATTTATTCGAAAGAATGACGCTTTCAATACATTATGATTTTTATATTTAGTTTTTGGTCGATACAGCCCGACAAAGTGCATTAAAGCTACGAATTTGTTTTAGAAATAACGCACCCCCCTGGTGGGGTAACCCATTTTGGCGGAAGGTTAACTGACAGATTAAGCTCTAACATACAACAGCATAATATGGTAACTTTTTCACTCAAAGTAGTCTTTAATAATATGGAACCTTAACAGAAATTATGACAAGAAAAATACCTTGAAATTTAAATTTTAAGTTGGAGTAAATATTTTTGTGGACTGGCAAGACAGCCAATCCACTAGGACGGGAAGCCGATAGGCACGCGTTTAAGCCCACGCAGGCTGGCGTGAGGTCTGGAACAGGACACGGAAATGAGACTAGTAAAAAACGTACGTAGCTTCTGGAATACTTAACTTTAATCCACAACTGGTGAACATCGCTCTGACGGTACATGCATCACAAGATAAATAGCAATTGATAATGGCGCCTTGCTAGGTCGTTGCAAATGACGTAGCTGAAGGCTATGCTAACTATCGTCTCGGCAAATGAGAGCGTAATTTGTCAGTGAACCATCGCTAGCAAATTCGGCTGTACAACTGGGGCGAGTGCTAGGAAGTCTCTCTAGACCTACCATGTGGCGGCGCTCAGTCTGCAATCACTGACAGTGGCGACACGCGGGTCCGACTTATACTAAAGGACCGTGGCCGATTTAAAGGCAACCACCTAGCAAGTGTGGTGTCTGGCGGTGACACCACAAATATGTCACCACAAATAACCTATATCTAATAACTTTCCTTAGCCGCACAACTGCTAAACTGCGTAATCTGAGATAAAGTTTACGGTAAATATAACATGGGTCATTTTCATAACGTTTTGAGTAAATCCACCATACCTTGTGCTCGCTGTACAGCATCGATTTCGTACCACTTTTAGACTGCGACAGTTACTGGGCGCTGAAAGAAATCATTTCTGTAAACGTGTATTCATTGTACACAGCCAAGTCTGTTACAGTGAGGTGAAATTGCTTTTGTGGGAGGGACACAAGTATGCGAAGTGTGGGCGAGATCAGTAACAACACGTACGAATAAATCTATACTGAATGAAACAAGCACAGTTGATAACTTCCTCAGCTGTTCGGACATGGTCAGTGAGATACAGACACTGAAATATGGGTAAGGAACCAAATAAAATGGAGTTACGGTGTAACAAGCCAACGGAACCCAGATATGCGTTATAACGAAGTGCTCAGGAAACATACAAGACGAACCTCCGAAATTTTTGCAGTAGACTTCGGGTGTCCTCATGTATACAGTGCACACATAAATAACTAATTTATACGGGAGCTAATGTTACCATAGTACCACAAATGTGGGATCCGACCCATATTATACCATAAATGTCAATATGCTCCAAAACGTTGATGATTTATTTTGCTTAAGGTTTCCGCCGCTGTGTCGACCGGGCTACGTGTACCGCTTGGCTTTTCTTTCACTGCTATGGACGTGTGTATGCGTCCTGGGTAGATGACCTCTCGCTGCTGCGGAGGAGCTAGTTTCATATCTGGAAGAATAAAAATGTTACGAGTATTTATCATACGACATATTTTCCTCCTTACTTGTTATCGTTTACAAAAACCTTTTGTCGATATCTTGATTCGTTTACGAGATATGACTGCATAAGCGTTTCGCGCACTACTGTTCGTCGGATATAAGACCCAGTACCTAGAGAACAAAGTGAGATATCGTTCAGCTCTCAATTTTAAACAAAATTTCTATACTTTTTATACAGTTCATTCACGGGAAAGTATGAGTTAAAATCAACCATGCGCGAAGTTTACAAATTGCGTTTTTCTACTGCAAACTCTTTAAAATTTCGTTCAATATTTTACTTTATTTGATGCAGCGCCGTACGTATGACCGATAACGAAAAGAAATCCAATTTATTATTGAGCAAAGATATCAGCCTGTAAGACGGCAAAAAAATTTTTTTTCAGCTAATATTTTTTTCAAAGTCCGACGATAAGTCAAATGATTTTTTATTGCAGTCTTTGATCACAATATCAATTCTTTAGACGATGACCGGTGTCAGTCAGTAACGACCATCCTCAGATTTTTTTCTACACCTTGTCCTAAAGTGATTAGGCCGTAATGACATCGTCAAAACATATAAATGTATTCAGCACAGCATCGTCACGTAGATCTAAAATATGGTGTGGAATAGGCCATATCGTCCACACTGTAGACGGCCTGACTGTGTGAACGATGTGGCCTATTCCACACCATATTTTAGATCTACGTGACGATGCTGTGCTGAATATATTTATATCTTTTGACGATGCCATTACAGCCTTATCAATTTAGGACATGGTGTAGAAAAAGATCTGTGGATGGTCATTACTGACTGACACCGGTCATCGTCAACAGAATTGATATTGTGATCAAAGACTGGAGTAAAGGACATTTGACAGTATTGGATCACTATTAATATACGCGACTGCGACGCAGCTGGTCGGATGATAAGTATTTCATATCGGCCGCAACGCCGCCTCTATTTGGCGAATAGTACAGCCACAACAAAAGCTGTCTTTGTCAAGGAAAGCAGAGACCGCATCTGTAGCACCGAAATGGGTTAGTAGCGCAAACCATACTAGATCTATCACAGTAACCATGCTGTCGTAATTGCATTTGCGAAAATGTTTTTAGAACGGTCAGTATCGTTCTGCTGTCGTTAATGTCGCTCACATTCTCCTTAGCAGATACCAGTAGGCGGCTGCATTTTGTGCAGCCACCCTGCTTTTTACACCTAGTATACAGAATTACATCATCAGCTAGGCTGCCAACTTGGATAGCTACATTTGATGGGTTTCAAAAAATTATATTAAAACAGACAGAAGCTTTCTCAGCGGATGTCAATGACAAAATCTTCTCGTGGTATCTGCAGCGTCATGCCGTCGCAACGTTTCGATACTTCGTACTCATCTTCAGGCGAAGTGTCGAATTTGTGTCCAGTTGGTTAATTTATAGTCGCTGTATCACAGGCCCCTGTGCCGACGGCCCAACTGATTGGCTTACGGAAGAGGGTGCGGGAGGGGGGGGGGGAGGGGAGGAAGGAAGAGGAGAACGTGGAGGAGGAGGACGGAGTCCAAGCGTCGAATCCTGGTCCTGCTTGTCTGTTCCGCTTCTGTCGGGCACATGTTTCCTTTTGAACAGAGAAAGTTGCGTTGCCGGGAGTTTCGCCGTGAAAGATGCTCTAGAAATACAGGTAGATGAGGATGTTGTCAACCGGGGCGGTTTCTGCCAACCGATTCGTACACGAGAAGTGGCTGTAGTTAAATGTATGTTAGGTACGCTCTTAAATGAAAACGGGTGGAGGCAAATCGCGGAAAACATAGCCAGAGTCACAGCACCAGCACTCGGCGTCCCAGCCACCCCTCTGCCGCTCTGGGTGTGTTGTTTGTGGTTTTAGGGCGCACAACTACAATGGTCATTAGCGCCCAGATTAAGTTAGGAATGCACTGCAAGGCAAAATATTAAAACAGCAACTTAAAAGGACAACACTATAAAAGGCACATTACCAGGCAAGGGATTAAAAGAAAACATGTAGACTTTCACAGCCGGAAATATCTTGTCCATTACAATTATCCGGGCTGTTATGCCGTGGTCGGTTGATGAATTCTGTGTCGATTCCCAACGTTTCGTCTCCGACTGCGGGAGACATCTTCTAGGGGGTCCGTAACTCGATGGAAGGTCCAACACACCCACGGGCTCGCTACTGACTGGGAATCGACACAGAATTCATCAACCGACCACGGCATAACAGCCCGGATAATTGTAATGGACATAAAAGAAAACAGCATAATCAAATGTCCGTGGGTTTGTCAAGTGGATAAAACGAAGAACGCGAGCAGCTGCTCCTGAGTCATCCGCTAAAATGGCATCCAGAGTACATGGCAGGCCAAGATCAGCGCTCAGTGTATTCAAATTCGGACAGAACGTTAAAATTTGGCGTACCGTCAGCAATTGCCCACATGGGCAGAACGGCGCCGGCGTAGCTGTCAGCAGATGGCGATGGCTGAACCGGCAGTGTCCAATTCGTAACCGGGCCAAAACAACCTCCTCCCGCCGAGAAGGGCGTGAAGAGGTCGTCCAAGAGGTGGGAAGAGGTTTCAAGGCCCGAAGCTTGTTGTCCGTAAGTGTAGCCCAATCGGCATGCCACAGCGATAAAATGCGCTGACAAATGACCCTGCTACAATCAGATGAAGGGACACAACAAGAAGCTGTCCGAGGCTGGAGGACCGTAGCCTTGGCCGCGGCATCTGTAGTTCCGTTCCCAGGGATACCGACATGGCCAGGAACCCACATAAAGCTAACCGGAGAATCGTCGTCCGCCAGCTGCCGAAGAGAACGTTGGATCCGGTGCACGAAAGGGTGAACCGGATACGGATCACTGAGGCTCTGGATGGCGCTCAGGGAATCAGAGCAGATGACATAAGTAGAATGTCGGTGGCGGCGGATGTAAAGAACAGCCTGGTAGAGGGCAAATAGCTCAGCTGTGAAGACCGAACAATGGCCATGGAGCCGGTATTTGAAACTGTGTGCCCCGACAATAAAAGAACACACGACACCGTCATTGGTCTTAGAGCCATCTGTATAAATGAAGATCATATTAATGAACTTCGAACAAAGTTCGACAAACCGCGAGCGGTATACCGAAGCTGGGGTAACCTCCTTTGGGAGCGAGCTGAGGTCAAGGTGTCACCCCGTACCTTCACCAGTCGTAACATGTCCTCCGGAAGCATGCAACTTACTCACCCATTGGGCCCTAGGTAAAGGAGTCTGGGGCTCTTAAGGAAAAATGGAGATGAATCTGACACTTCAGCTGAAGATTACGAGCAGTAAATTAGTCGAAACGTTGCAGTAATACGACTTCATGACTCAACTCGTAACCCGAGAAGACTTCATCAACATTAAAGGTGCTGAGAATTTCAGTACGGTTGCAGATGACAAGAAGTAGCTTCTATACGCGACCCACAGAGCTACTAGATACAGGCGGTTGGTGAGACTTACCTTCTGCTCCAGTAACCAGTGTCCTCCAGAGCAGGTGGCGGCGGACGCTCGGTGCTACGACAGAGAACACTCACTCACCTGCAAGGAGAACAACAGACACACTCGTGAGAACACCAGAACAAGAAAACAGCAACAACAGTTCTCCCTGTAGGTCGCTGCCTCTGCATCAGAGAACGCTGAGAAGGTTGTCATATACACAGAGACCTTCCTGGAAAGAGAACAATACACATCTGGCGGTATCTGTCTAGCATCCCCTGAAAAAGCGAGGTTGCCTCAGAAGAAGTTATGTTCTACTTGATATACAATTTTCTTCAATAACTGAGTGCTCAGAATGATAATGTAAAGCATGAGGCACGTATCATTTGGCGTCATTGTCATTTCGCTCCTCAAAGGAATTGAAAACAACTTTTACGAAAAAATATGGTCACAGGAGATGTTACGATGCTCCTTCTTAAAGCACTAACATTTGTGTGAGAGATACGTTCATATTTCACTCAGAGCTACCACCATACGTGTTTTGCTGGCTAACCAATTTAGGGGCTGAGTCATTTTCATAGTCTATAAGACTGAGTGTGTAGACAACGGTATTTGTGTCTCTGCAAGTAAGGCGTAGGATCTTCAAATGAAGTTTTGCATTACTTAATTCACTTCAGTAAACACAAAGTGTTTTACAAATGATTGTCCAAATGATCAGCGTGTATACAGCATATTTCTTAAATACAACGTACGTTGTGGGCAGAAAGACATTACCCATCGCAACCCATTGAAAACATTGAGGTATAAGATAAAATGATCGTATGGCATTGTTGGCCGGGAGGCTCCATGCGGGGAAGTTCGGCCGCCGTATCGCAAGTTCTTTTTAGTTGACACCACTTCGGCGACTTGCGAGTCAATGAGGATGATGAAATGATGATGAACGACACACAACACCCAGTCATCACGAGGCAGAGAAAATCCTTAGCCCCGCCGGGAATCGAACCCGGGACCCCGCGCGCAGGAAGCGAGAACGCTACCGAAAGATCACGAGCTGCGGACATTCAGGTAATATTGCCTATATGTGATAATTATAGATACGAACACCAGAAAGCACCGTTATAACTTTTTCAGACAGTTATTAATGCAAATACCACAGTGAACAGCTATCGAATAAAACATCTCTGACGTTGTTCATTGTTGATTCTAACCTGTTCTGAATATGTTTAATGGCGAATGAGTTTTTTCCTCTACAAATGTGGTATCAAATTGGTTATAATTAAATAATAGATGAGTAGAATAATGATTTCAACGATGATACAATAAAAGAAAGGCTGGTTACAATTAAAGATGGATCAACAGCGGTTTGCCTCAGGACAGGTACGCCATCGATAAGTGATGCAACTAATCTTCAAGTCTTACAAACGGTTTCCGCAGCCATAAAATGCATCCGCGTAGCATATTATTGGAACAGGGTTTTATAGAACTTCTGTGTCTAGAATTTTATGTAAGGCCAAATTAAAACATTGGATATCCCGTCTCCTACATGGGCTACTGGAAGACGACCTGATCATTTCGCGAGAAATGAATTAAGAGAAGGTGATAATGAGTTGGTTTCGCAGATAATTTTGATTCGTTAGACAACTTTCAAATTATCATTCCATGTCAACAGACATGACTGTACCTAATGATATACAGAAAACCATAGAATTGTTTTTGAGAGGCAGCTAAATCATCAATAGTGTTACCGTTTGTGGCGGTATCTCATGTCGTGGAGTAATTGGGCCTTGGTTGTTTGATGGAACGTTAACTGGGAATAATGTTGACAACCTTTCAAAGTGATGGAGCCCCACCTGTGCGATTCTACGTTAACGAGGTATGTATTTGGAAAATTATTGGACAGCGAAACGCTATAAAAATGGCACTCAGTTTTCCTAAACATACACCAATAGATTTCTTCTTTTGGGATTATCTTAAAGATAAAGTCTACGCTACAAAATCGCAAACAACTGAGGACTTGAAAGAATGACAACGCTTTTGAAGACTGTGTAAAAAAATATGCTTAAGCGTCCCATGTCGTCTGAAGAAATGTACCAACTTTCGGGAAAGAAAGCTATAAATAATCGTGTACATTCAGGGGAGTGTTCACTTACATCAGAGTTCCAGTTGTTTGTTTTTTATTCAATTAGGCTACATGAGCAGTGAATTTTGGCCTCATATTTCAGCCTCAGTTCACTCAAATAATATTACCAGTATCGACGGAAGTTATCATCTGTTACACAGCAACTCGACCGCTGAAAATACACATAGATGTTCTCGCATTGTACACATAAATGTGTTCTGATTGTTGTTCACATTTTTAACGCTGCTCTCGTAGTCTTCAGTTTATATACTTACTGCCGGTCGTCCGGAAATGATCTGATGATAGGTAATAAGAAGGAAGCGTATCATTTCATTAACTTTCTAAGGCAGTAGCTGATCAAATTTATGAGTTTTAAATAGAGAACCCTGACGATAAAACGACTGAACTCCAAAACACAAGCGAAAATGAGAAAATTTTAAATTTCCAATTCGTGTGCTACCGATGATAGACGTCAAGTAGAAACGTGTTTGTACCAATCTTCTTATCTACACAACTGGTTTTTTTTACAACAGTTGTTTTAAGACATGATACAGTCTCACTCAGTTTTCTCGTATCCATTCATCGATCACGACAGTTGTTACAACAAAGCCACATACAGTGAGAATTCTTGCGGAAACCTCATTTCCACTCACTCCCTTCCAGGAGGCAGCCTACACGATGCATCGAGAAGTAATCAAGGACGCCAGATGAGGTCTGCGAGCAGGCCTCCAGCATGGACTCTCCAATATATCTCTTAGGAAATATGTATCAGCTGTCGCGGCTGCAGTTTGCGAGTTTGCAATTTTACTCTAGTTCCACCAAATATTCGCGAAAGTTTCCTGAGCCACAAACTTTAGACCTTTATACAGTCGACAAACGTTAGCAAAATGACCGTTATGATACAACGAATCTAGCTGTTTCCAGTTGACTCGTTCTAGTTAAATCGAAAAGAAAAGAAAGAAAAGTCAGATGTTTGTAACATGTATGGGAATTGGTTACGCCTCTTAATCTCCTTGTTTCCCCTCTCTCTCTCCGTCACCTCCTCGCCTCTCTCCATCATCTTCTCCCTCCCTCGCACTCCATCTCCTCCTCCCTTTTTCACCCTCTCTTTCATCATCTCCTCCCCCTTCCTGTGTATTCAATCCATAAATCAATAAGGCACAAATACAACTTTTCTGTTCGCTAATAGCATTTCACACACGCACACAATATATATATATATATATATATATATATATATATATATATATATATATATATATATATATAATTTTCTCATTTTTCATGATTTCTTCTTCTTTTTCTCTTCCGAAAACCTCTTCATTCTTAGACTGTCTTAATGTTTACTTTGTTGTCTCCATATTTTCCCTGGTCTCTTACTTTCTTTTACTTCAAATTTCGTGTTCATAATTTTGTTTCTGAATCTGTCTCATTCATTTCTTTATTGATACATGCTTGCTTTAGGTCTTCTTCTGTTTCATGAAACCAGTTTTTTTTGTTTTTTTTCTTTTTTTCATTGGGCTGTTGAGTACATCAAAAATCCTCTTTGTGAGTCTGGTGTTGTTCATTATGTGTGTGTGCCCAAGGAGTGTTAATCGACGTTTTCTGATTATGTCTGTGAGTCTGTCTATATACGAGGGCAATTCGGAAAGAAAGTTCCGAACGGTCGTGAAATGGAAACCACTGTTAAAATCAAAAGTGTTTCAAAATTAGTTCAAATGGCTCTGAGCACTATGGGACTTAACATCTGAGGACATCAGTCCCCTAGAACTTAGAACTACTTAAACCTAACTAACCTAAGGACATCACACACACCCATGCCCGAGGCAGGATTCGAACCTGCGACCGTAGCAGTCACGCGGTTCCGGACTGAAGCGCCTAGAACCGCACGGCCACCGTGGCCGGCTAAAAGTGTTTCATTTTGCAACGGTTAGCTACCCCTTTCTACCACTTCTCTACATAGTCAACACGCAGTCTTAGACATTTATCGTCTGTGCCAAAATGTTGTCTTCACAGCCAGCAATTCATGTGAGCGGAGATGAAACTCAGTGGGAGCCAATTACGGGCTGCATTGCAGGCGATCAGACGCTTCCCATCGAAAATACTGCAGGAGCATCTTAATTGCCCCTGCAGAGTGCGGATGACAACTGTCCCGAAGAAGGAAGCTTATGACAGCTACGACGTGTAGGCTGCGTGACATCAGGCGTAATCTCACACCAGGTACTCAGACTTGGAGGACGGCGCTAGTTTCTAGGCTCACTGTGCGCACGGAACTGAATAAAGCGACGTGACCCGATCTACGGGCACAATAAAGACAGTATCCAGCACGTATCGGATTTTCACAGTGATTTCCATTCTGTTACAGATCAGAAATTATTTTCTGAATAGCCCCCATAGCCCTTCCAAATGTTCAATGTAGCATTCGCAATAACTTATCAAGATTTTTGGTAATAGCACTTTGCTTTATTTATTTAATATTTACCTATATATTATATGTGTCTAACAATTGGTGTATAAAAGGACGTAGGCAATCGAATGGAACGTTGTGTCATAATTTCGATGTGATCGGTGAATAACTTTTGCTGATTTACGATTTTGCACAAACTAACATTTACATTTGTATTTATGTACAAGTTCACGTTAGGAAATTAATATTCTCTTTCATATCTAGCGAAAGTCCTGCATTCGCGAAGATTGTTCACGTCCCCATACTGCCACCCACACAAAGGTTTTCTCGTGGTTTCGCTAAATCAGTTCAGGAAACCTATGGAATGGTTCCATGGAAAAGATCATAGCCCATTTCCTTCACCATGCTTTCCAACAAACATTTGTATTCCTTCCATTTACCACGTGGTGTACGAGCCGTTAGGTCCTCTTGTATTTCTCGACGTCCACAACCCAAAAAACAGCAAATTCCTAAGCTTGTAGTAACTTTTCCAAGTAACGACCTTCTATTTCATGGTTGCTGTCTTGTGATGAATCTTCTTCCAGAAGACCCGACTCCACACCCTCACATTCTAGAGTGCGACCAACTCTTTTTTCTGAGAACGTTCGCCACATCTCAGTGCCATGGTGGCGGTGGTGGTTGTAATTTTCTACGGAACCAAACTACTGAGGTCATCGGTCCATAATTTAACTTAAACTAACGTATACTAAGAACAACACACACACCCATGCTCGAGGGAGGACTCGAACCTCCGATGGGAGGAGCCGCCCAAACAGTGGCAGGGCTCCCCAGACCGCGCGGCTGCCCTGAGCGGCTCAGTGCCATGGATCACCCTTCCAACTAAATATCTCCAGCCATTTCGCAGCTGCCCATAAAAATTATAAAACCATGAAGACAGCAGGCAACCAACGTGGAATGGGCTTGTATCGTACTGCATACTCAGATATGCATACTCAGATTAATTTCGGAGCAGCCCGCAAAGTAGGTATGCAGAATTTCGTCTGCATTATATGTATACAGACACATTAGGGGGGGAGGAACTACGTTAGCTGCACAAATTTAAAAAAAAAATGAATACCAGGTACTGGCCAATTTCTAGATCCTAATTCAGCAGAGGAATGGAAGGAAGTTTTGGGGTAAACAGCCTGGTGACAATACGAATACGCGATAGGATGTCGAAGAAAACTGGCAGTGACCTTTTGATAGGAACGATCATGAGATTAGTTCAGATAGTACCGGTAAGTAAGTAGAAAAGCATGATTCGATATTCGAACCTCGGCACTCCCGAATGAAGAAAAAAATGGCTCTGAGCGGTATGGGACTTAACATCTGAGGTCACCAGTCCCCTAAAACGTAGAACTACTTAAACCTAACTAACCTAAGGACATCACGTACATCCATGCCCGAGGCAGGATTCGATCCTGCGGTCGCACGGTTCCAGACTGTAGCGCCTAGAACCGCTCGGCCACTCCAGCCGGCCCCGAATGAAGATACAAAGCACTGAGTAACATCGGGTGGTTATGGTATACCGCGGAGCAAACGTAAAGGTTAACTTTTCGAAACCGTGTAACTGTGTCCCCTTGCAGTAGAGATGTTTTAAATTTATCTCAAAGGTGCCTACAACGTCCTATTTCAAATGGCTCCAAGCACTGAGGTCATCAGTCCCCTAGACTTAGAACTACGTAAACCTAACTAACCTAAGGACATCACACACATCCATGCTCGAGGCAAGATTCGAACCTGCAACCGTAGCAGCCGCGTGGTTCCGGACTGCAGTGCCTAGAACCGCTCGTCCACAGCGGCCGGCCTTACAACCTCCTGTTTTAAGGATGCGAAATGGTGGCACCCAGTGTCATCACCTACGGGCTCGGAGACGCTTTAGACGGCAAGGTGTCGACCCAACTTACATAGGAAAGAACACGCAGAATATGATGTTGGGAAGGGAAGCCAAAGATTGAGTTTTGTCGGCAAAAAAAGAGAGAGAAAATGTAACAGATGAGCTAGAGAGACTGATTACACTACGCCTGTCCATCATCCTTTGGAGTGCCGCTCCGCTATGTGCTCAGAGATGTGTTGAAGCGTCCAAAAGATGACACTGATGTCAGGAGCGTCGCCCTATTGGTTCACAGCACTGTGAATAACCACCCCATTCATTCATTTTATGCCACTCCTTGCGGCCTCCTCGAGTCGATTGTAAGCGGCGGTAAGTCTGCAATGCTTTACTGGGCCACCCATAGTAAAACCGCGAGTTTTGAACGACGGACATCGCTGTAACGACCTCCATCGCAGAGGCTTCAAATTTTGAATAAAAGTTGTAAATGAGGGCGTGTGATGAATAGCCCATTGTGTGACTCATCCGCGGTGCCTTTGGGCAGAATTGTGATGACATTTGTTGCTTCGTGCCATCACTAACACATGCTGCAACTAACATGAAACTCTGGGCTCTGGCCTTCTTTTGCGCATGTGTGGACACCTTGCTATTTGAAGCATTGCTGAGCTCGAGGGTCGAGGGTGAAGTCACAGGGCCCCACACTTTTCCGCTACTACAGAGGAGGCACCTATGAGCCAAATTTCAATCTTCTATGCGGCTTCGGAACAGATAGTACTCAAAACTTTTGATAATATTTCTGGGAAACAGCGATCTTGTAAGCTATATAAAAAAAGCCTATACCGCGATGGTTATTTTATTAAAATGACTGGTTTTGGACCAGTCATAGGCCATCTTCAGAACAGCACAAACAGCTGAAGTTGATGATGTCTAGAACAGACAGTAGCTCTCAGTCACTGAAACTGGAACAGCACCATCCACTGAAATTGACTATGTCTAGAACAGTGAGCAGAACCCAGGCGCTGAAAATGCGTAAGGTTAATAGATCTCAGCGGTTCAAAATACATCTACATCTACATGTATACTCTATAAATCACATTTAAGTGCCTGGCAGGGGGTTCATCGAACCGCTTTCACAATTCTCTATTATTTCAGTCTCGCATAGCGGGCGGTAAGAAAAAATGAGCACCTATATCTTTCTGTATGAGCTCTGATTTCCCTTATTTTATCGTGGTGATCGTTCCACCTTATGTACGTCGGTGTCAAAAAATTATTTTCGCATTCGGAGGAGAAAGTTGGTGATTGGAATTTCGTGAGAAATCCGTCGCAACGAAAAAAGCCTTTCTTTTAATGATGTCCAGCCAAAATCCTGTATCATTTCTGTGACACTCTCTCCCATCTTTCGCGATAATACAAAACGTGCTGTCCTTCTTCGAACTTTCTCGATGTACTCCATCAGTCCTATATGGCAAGGATCGCAGACCGCGCAGGCGCATTCAAAAAGAGGACGGACGAGCGTAGTGTAGGGGTCTCCTTAGTAGGTCTGTTACATTTTTCAAGTCTCCTGCCAACAAAACACAGTATTTGGTTGTTCTTCCCCACAACATTTTCTATATTTTCCTTCAAATTTTAGTTGTTCGTAATTGTAATACCTAGGAATTTAGTTGAATTTACGGCTCTTAGATTAGATTGATTTATCGCGTAACCGATGTGTAACGAATTCCTTTTAGCACTCATGTGGATGACCTCACACTTTTAGTTGTTTAGGTTCAACTGCCAATTTTCGCACCATTCAGATATATTTTATAAATGGTTTTGCAAATTGTTTTGATCTTCTGATCACTTTATTCGTCGATAAACGACAGCGTCATCTGCAAACAACCGAAGACGGCTGCTCAGATTGTCTCCCAAACGGGTTATATAGATAAGGAACAGCAAAGGGCCTATAACACTATCTTGGGCAATGCCAGAAATCGATTCTGTTTTGCTCTATGACTTTCCGTCAGTTACTACGAACTGTGACCTCTCTGACAGGAAATCATAAATCCAGGCACGTAACTGAGACGATATTCTATAAGCACGCAATTTCACTAGGAGCTGCTTGTGTGGTACCGTGTCAAAAACCTTCAGGAAATCCACAAGTACATAATCGATCTGAAATCTGTTATCAATAGCACTCAACACTTCATGTGAATAAAGAGCTACTTGTGTTTCACAGGAACTATGTTTCCTAAAACGATGTTGACTGTGTGTCAACAGACAGTTTTCTTCCAGGTAATTCATAACGTTTGAATACAATATAAGTTCCAGAATCCTGCTACATATTGACGTTAACGATATGGGCCTGTAATTTAGTGGATTACTCCTACTACCTTTGTTGAATATTAGTGTGACCTGTGCAACTTTGCAGTCTTTTTCTACGGATCTTTCGTCGAGCGAACGGTTGTATATGATTGTTGAGTATGGAGCTAATGTATCAGCATACGTAAGGTGTGACTATTCTAGACATCGTCAACTTCAGCTGATGGTGGTGTTCTGAAGATGGCCTAAGACTAGGTCGAAGCCGGAATTTTTAATGAAATAACCATCGCGATCTAGACTTTTTTCCCTGTGCTGCGCAGTGTATTTGTGTACAAAATCTGCCAGTACAAGTTATCAGCTAGCTTCTACATACGGACGGAAATTATTAGCTATTGGCTGCACCGTCTGTGATATTCCATGTAATTTACCTTCGGCTGTCAACCATTACAATGTGCGCGCGTGCATACGTCTCGGCTATGAAACGCTAAATTTTCCCTGTTGCAAGTTCCACATACTTTTAAGCGAATAAAGAAGAGACTTAAGTCCCGTCCATGCCGAAACTTGGCGCTGCGTGACTCTGGGCAGTTTGTCCCGCCTGCCCTGGTTAAGGGGGAGGGTCGCGTTGTTGCTCGCCAAGCGGGTGTGCTGTGGCCTACATGACAGCCAGCCGAGCCGACACGGAAACGGCGTCTCATACACGTGGCTTTAAATAACTCCGTACGAAGTAATAATCAACGGGATTCAGGTCAGATTACCTCGCTGACTGTGGAATAGGACCTTCCTTTCCAATTCAGCGACCAGGAAATACAACATTGAGATGGTTGCGGACATCCACACTGAAGTCAAATGATAGTTAAATCAAGACCCTAACCTGGCGACAGGCGTTGATATACACCAACGGGGACAGTTGAAAATGTGTTCCCCTACCGGGGCCGGCCGGAGTTGGCGAGCGTTTCTAGGCGCTACAGTCTGGAGCCGCGCGACCGCTACGGTCGCAGGTTCGAATGCTGCCTCGGGCTTGGATGTGTGTGATGTCCTTAGGTTAGTTAGGTTTAAATGGTTCTAAGATCTAAGGGACTGATGACCTCAGAAGCTAAATCCCACAGTGCTCAGAGCCATTTGAACCCCAACCAGGACTCGAACCCGGTATCTCCTGCTTACATGGTCGACGCTCTATCCATCTGAGTCACCGAGGGCACAGAGGATAGTGCGACTGCAGGGATTTACCCGTTGCACGCTCCCCAACTTAATGTCCACACACTACATTCGTAGTGACCCTGCACATTACACTCTTTACTCGCGACAGACAGTCTTACCGAGTCCCGTAACAGTGCGTGCAATGCATGTGCATCCAGTACAGAAGAAGAAGGTCAATGGCCGGTTGGCCTAAACTATATGAAGATGGTATCTGTTCTTTCGGACATGTCCAAAAGAACAGATACCATCTCCATACACTGAAGTGACGTGGAGTACCGTCATGTTGCACCCATATACTCTCATGGACTCACAAGGCTACATTCTCCAACAACTCAGGTAGAACTCTTTGCACGAACCTCAAGCCATTCAGACGGCCAGGTAGAAGACAGGGCTCGTCTTCCTTGTTTCCTTGCATGAAATAATGTGCACGTAAATACCACAGTCCGTGCCAACTTGTACCCATCTCAGTTGTAAATAAGCTGGAAAGCAGTAATGCAGACAAGTTTACTTCTATATCTCCTTAATCTGGCTTCTCCGACACACGTTTCCTTCTTCAAATTGTTCAGTAGAGCATTCCATACAGAACAATTTTGCACACTCATACTGAAACACCCTGCAGAAACACAAGTCGCATAACGTTTGTTCCGAGCGGTTAAAGGCGCTACAGTCTGGAACCGCAGGACCGCTACGGTCGCAGGTTCGAATCCTGCCTCGGGCTTGGATGTGTGTGGTGTCCTTAGGTTAGTTAGGTTTAAGTAGTTCTAAGTTCTAGGGGACTTATGACCACAGCAGTTGAGTCCCATAGTGCTCAGAGCCATTTGAACCATTTGATAACGTTTGTTGTTAGTAAACAGTCAACTACTCGCAATATTGGAAATTCAATAAAAGTTGATATTAATATACGTGTCTTTTCACTTTATCAACTTTCAAATGTAACATGTGTTAAATAATACGCATAGTATTCAAGAAAATACAAATAAAAAAGGAGGTGAGAGTGAGTGGGGCTCGATCCAGTGACCCACTGATTACGTGCTCGTGTGATAACTACATTACAGCTGTCAGCTCGTTCTCAGGGCCGCAACGCGCCGGTACACCACTGACGCGTAAAACTTTTCTGGAGATTTCCTCCAAATCGTCTAAGTAGTGCGCCTTACTACGTGTACATTACGTCGTCCTAATTGATTACTAAAAGCGTGCAAGGTCTGAACTAAGTCCAAACGTCGTGGCTTCCCCTTGTTAGTTTGTGTCGATGTGTACAGTAGTCGCTATAGTGTTAGGCTTACCTACCAATCTGTGTCACACGTCAAAATGAAAATTACGCCAATTTTAAAATCCTGGAATCTAAATTTCCGTGCTTCAGTCCTTCCAGTCACTGTATTCAGTTTATGACATCTATCCTAAATTTACTTGATAGACCTATGAAATGACTGTGATATCAAACTTTAGGTAGCAATGAATAACTCTTTATTTGTGACACCTAGGGGAGACGGAAGGCAAGTGGGCTTCTGAAATTCGATTTTTAGAGTTTGTTTTATTTGAAATGCCTTGTCTTTCCTGCGTGAACAGGTTTTGTTTTATATAAATAAGACAATTTTTTCGTTAGCAATGACGGTTTTCCTGCCTCTCTCTGCACTCTAGCATTTAAATGCCAGGACTTCCCTTTTGCGCCTTGCAGAGCTAATGCACAGAATTCTTTTACTCCTTGTATATTATTTCATGCTTCTATTGTTATACTGCTTCAGTGTTTCCTACCCTGTACCTACAATCGATATACTTGTCTGTTAGCACTCACACCTTTACGCACACGTCGCTGCGCTTCATCGTTAAGTGCAGTTGTCCTGGTGAAAGGTAATGCCTGAAACTTGGTATCCTCGGCTTGACCATAAGAAGAAATGTATGGAATTTAGAAAACATGAAAAAAGCTGAATGGCTATCTTTTCCCATAAGCTTTCAACAAATGAAAATCCAGTGCACGGTCTATGCCCGAATGATCATGACACTTGGTGCAAGTATAAGAGAAGTGCCAGATATGACCACAAACATTCTTTACCTGCATCAGTAATGAATGAAATTAAACTCATATTTAGAGACCTTTGTAAAGATACCTTGCTGAAGAAATGTCTTCATGGGAAAACCCAAAATTTAAATAAATGTGTTGAAGAAATGTCTTCATGGGAAAATCCAAAATTTAAATGAATGTGTGAATTCTGTCATTTGGAACCGGTTACCGAAAATTTTATTTGTTCAGCTTACAACCCTCAAATTTGGTGTTTATGATGATATTTTATTTTTCAATGCTGGTGTAATTAGAAAACTTGATGTTTTGGAATTATTGAGCATAATAACTAGTGGAAATACTGTAAAATCCTTGGTGCAAATAGATAAAGAGAGATTCCGCAAAGCAGATATTGCTGATTTAAAATGGACAGAAGAAGTCAGTCAGAAAAGAAGAGGACTCTGGGAGGAAAAAAGGAGATCAGTATGACTCAGATGATGCTCACTATGGTGCAGCAAAATATTAGTGGTAAGTAATTCTCATCAAGAACTACACTAGAATTGAAATATCAAACTTTAAACGGATTTATCTCAAAATTACATTTTTTTACTTTCAGGTACCATTTTTTGATAAACTGATGGGGGATAGAAATATGAAATTTGCTCAATTTGTACTGCAGATAGTAGTAAGTTATAACAAGTAAACTGAGAACCAAAAAACAGTCAGAAACTGTTTTATAATAATTAATGTACAAAAAGAGTTAAGTTTTACTAGTGAAAGAACAACCTTTTTTTTCAAAACCATAAGAGTTACTATGTTCATTTTACTTGTAAACTGAGGCATATATATATATATATATATATATATATATATATATGCAGTAAAAATTTCATTGTTTTATCACATATATTTCCTTTGAAAAGTATACCTATTCAAATGGTAAAATAGCATTGGCGGAATAGGGATAAAAATTGCCTTCCATCTCCCCTTAAGTACTGCTTTCGATAGTACTGTAACAGCAACGAAATTACCCCTTACAGGGAACTATACTACAAGCTTTTATGTTAATTTTCAACTAGTGTTCTAAATGATTTCCCTGAGTTTCAATGCACGCTTCTGAGTAATGAATCGTTACCCCGCTGACATTCCTACATATGTCAGTAACTGTGGTAGTCATTGCTACCTAAGTGATGTCGACTCAAACTCAATATCTGATGGAACCTTCCTGGCAGTCTGACGCGGCGTGCCGGATTGGGCCTCGAACCCCGGACCTTTTCTTTTCACACCTCTGCTGCGGAGTGGGAGACTCATTCAGGAAATAACTCACAAGGCTGTGGCTAAGCCATAGCTCCGCAATCTCATTTCTTCCAGAATTTTAAAGAAGGTTAGGTACCCGCGGAAGTGTTGCTGTGTGGAAGAGTCGAGCACTGTGATGATAAAGAGAAAGGTATCGACTCCCCGTGCGCCAATTATTTATAGTTTCAATATAATCGTTACAGGAACAATATCTTTATAATTTGTGTGGTATCTTCAAAAGTATGGTTAATCCCAAAGACGGAGAACCTGTGGTACAAAACAAGATTAACTGTTCTGGTTGCAGTTATTTAACATATGTTGCGTTAGGTGTATGTGAACGTGCATCGTGCAGCTTGCTCACATAGTGCACGTTATCAAAAACATTTCTCGTGAAAGATTCATGTACAAAATGGCTCTGAGCACAATGGGACTTAACGTCTGAGGTCATCAGTCCCCTAGACCTTAGAACTACTTAAACCTAACTAACCTATGGACATCACACACACCCATGCCCGAGGCAGGATTCGAACCTGCGACCGACTAAAGTGCCTAGAACCGCTCGGCCACAACGGCCGGCGGTTCTTTAACATTCACAGCGTTTTTATCAGGGTTCAATGACGAATCACAAAGCGAATTTTCAGTATCGACTTTAATAGATAGATGCACAAATGGAATCGTCACCGTTTCACCTATACTTGACTCGTGAGAATACGTTGCTGGCAAGGCAACACAGCTGACAAATCAGCGCATCCAGTACTTGCCTGCTAAAACGACCAGCCAGTCATAATTACAGGTTGCCTATCTAACAGCGTGCAGGGGCAACGAATATTTGATACTCAGTATTTAACATAATTATAGACGGAATTTAAAAATTTAAAATACAATCCAAATTCCAACCTTTTGTAGTGTATATTCTTACGTTCATGGCTCAACACAATAAGTCAAGTACTGAAGTAACAAACTATGTCTCGAGACAGCGGTGCGGTAATTAAGTGTACTACACTGGGGTGACAAAAATCATGGGATAATGATTTTTCTTTTTTGGGTCATCAGTCTCTTCCTTTCCTGTGCTAACCTCTTCATCTCAGAGTAGCACTTGCAACCTACGTCCTCAATTATTTGCTTGACGTATTCCAATCCCTGTCTTCCTCTACAGTTTTTGCCCTCTAGTACCATGGAAGTCATTCCCTCATGTCTTAGCAGATGTCCTATCATCCTGTCCCTTCTCCTTATCAGTGTTTTCCACATATTCCTTTCCTCTCCGATTCTGCGTAGAACCTCCTCATTCCTTACCTTACCAGTCCACCTAATTTTCAACATTCGTCTATAGCACCACATCTCAAATGCTTCGATTCTCTTCTGTTCCGGTTTTCCCACAGTCCATGTTTCACTACCATACAATGCTGTACTCCAGACGTACATCCTCAGAAATTTCTTCCTCAAATTAAGGCCGGTATTTGATATTAGTAGACTTCTCTTGGCCAGAAATGCCTTTTTTGCCATAGCAAGTCTGCTTTTGATGTCCTCCTTGCTCCGTCCGTCATTGGTTATTTTACTGCCTGTTGTTGTTGTGGTCTTCAGTCCCGAGACTGGTTTGATGCAGCTCTCCATGCTACTCTATCCTGTGCGGGCTTCTTCATCTCCCAGTACCTACTGCAACCTACATCCTTCTGAATCTGCTTAGTGTATTCATCTCTTGGTCTCCCCCTACGATTTTTACCCTCCACGCTGCCCTCCAATACTAAATTGGTGATCCCTTGATGTCTCAGAACATGTCCTACCAACCGATCCCTTCTTCTGGTCAAGTTGTGCCACAAACTTCTCTTCTCCCCAATCCTATTCAATACTTGCTCATTAGTTATTTGATCTACCCATCTAATCTTCAGCATTCTTCTGTAGCACCACATTTCGAAAGCTTCTATTCTCTTCCTGTCCAAACTATTAACCGTACATGTTTCACTTCCATACATGGCTACACTCCATACAAATACTTTCAGAAATGACTTCCTGACACTTAAATCTATACTCGATGTTAACAAATTTCTCTTCTTCACAAACGCTTTCCTTGCCATTGCCAGTCTACGTTTTATATCCTCTCTACTTCGACCATCATCAGTTATTTTGCTCCCCAAATAGCAAAACTCCTTTACTACTTTAACTGTCTCATTTCCTAATCTAATACCCTCAACATCACCCGACTTAGACTAAATTCCATTATCCTCGTTTTACTTTTGTTGATGTTCATCTTATATCCTCCCTTCAAGACACCATCCATTCCGTTCAACTGCTCTTCCAAGTCCTTTGCTGTCTCTGACAGAATTACAATGTCATCGGCGAACCTCAAAGTTTTTATTTCTTCACCATGGATTTTAATACCTACTCCGAATTTTTCTTTTGTTTCCTTTACTGCTTGCTCAATATACAGATTGAATAACATCGGGGAGAGGCTACAACCCTGTCTTACTCCCTTCCCAACCACTGCTTCCCTTTCATGTCCCTCGACTCTTATAACTGCGATCTGGTTTCTGTACAAATTGTAAATAGCCTTTCGTTCCCTGTATTTTACCCCTGCCACGTTTAGAATTTGAAAGAGAGTATTCCAGTCAACATTGTCAAAAGCTTTCTCTAAGTCTACAAATGCTAGAAACGTAGGTTTGCCTTTCCTTAATCTTTCTTCTAAGGTGAGTCGTAAGGTCAGTTTTGCCTCACGTGTTACAGTATTTCTACGGAAGCCAAACTGGTCTTCCCCGAGGTCGGCTTCTACTACTTTTTCCATTCGTCTGTAAAGAATTCGTGTTAGTATTTTGCAGCTGTGGCTTATTAAACTGATTGTTCGGTAATTTTCACATCTGTCAACACCTGCTTTCTTTGGGATTGGAATTATTATATTCTTCTTGAAGTCTGAGGGTATTTCGCCTGTTTCATACATCTTGCTCACCAGATGGTAGAGTTTGGTCAGGACTGGCTCTCCCAAGGCCATCAGTAGTTCCAATGGAATGTTGTCTACTCCGGAGGCCTTGTTTCGTCTCAGATCTTTCAGTGCTCTGTCAAACTCTTCACGCAGTATCGTATCTCCCATTTCATCTTCATCTACATCCTCTTGCATTTCCATAATATTGTCCTCAAGTACATCGTCCTTGTATAGACCCTCTATATACTCCTTCCACCTTTCTGCTTTCCCTTCTTTGCTTAGAACTGGGTTTCCATCTGACCTCTTGTTGTTCATACAAGTGTTTCTCTTATCTCCAAAGGTCTCTTTAATTTTCCTGTAGGCAGTATCTATCCTACCCCTAGTGAGATAAGCCACTACATCCTTACATTTGTCCTCTAGCCATCCCTGCTTAGCCATTTTGCACTTCCTGTCGATCTCATTTTTGAGACGTTTGTATTCCTTTTTGCCTGCTTCATTTACTGCATTTTTATATTTTCTCCTTTCATCAATTAAATTCAATATTTCTTCTGTTACCCAAGGATTTCTACTAGCCCTCGTCTTTTTACCTACTTGATCCTCTGCTGCCTTGACTACTTCATCCCTCAAAGCTACCCATTATTCTTCTACTGTATTTCTTTCCCCCATTTCTGTCAATTGTTCTCTTATGCTCTCCCTGAGACTCTGTACAACCTCTGGTTCTTTCAGTTTATCTAGGTCCCATCTCCTTAAATTCCCACCTTTTTGCAGTTTCTTCAGTTTTAATCTACAGGTCATAACCAGTAGATTGTGGTTAGGTAGCAGAATTCCTTAACTTCATTGACTTCGTAACTATCAATCCTGATGTTAAGTTTCTCGCTGTTCTCATTTATACTACTTCTCATTACCTTCGTCTTTCTCCGATTTACTCTCAAACCATACTGTGTACTCATTAGACTGTGCATTCCGTTCAGCAGATCATTTAATTCTTCTTCACTTTCACTCAGTATAGCAATGTCATCAGCGAATCGTATCATTGATATCCTTTCACCTTGTATTTTAATTCCACTCCTCAACCTTTCTTTTATTTCCATCATTGCTTCCTCGATGTACAGATTTAAGAGAGGGGGCGAAAGGCTACAACCTTGACTTACACCCTTCTTAATACGAGCACTTCGTTCTTGATCGTCCACTCTTATTATTCCCTCTTGGTTGTTGTACATATTGTGTATGACCCGTTTCTCCCTATAGCTTACCCCTACTTTTTGCAGAATCTTGAACAGCTTGCACCATTTTATATTGTCGAACGCTTTTTCCAGGTCGACAAATCCTATGAAAGTGTCTTGATTTTTCTTTAGACTTGCTTCCATTATTAGCCGTAACGTCAGAATTGCCTCTCTCGTCCCTTTACTTTTCCTAAATCCAAACTGATCGTCACCTAGCGCATTCTCAATTTTCTTTTCCATTCTTCTGTATATTATTCTTGTAAGCAGCTTCGATGCATGAGCTGTTAAGCTGATTGTGCGATAATTCTCGCACTTGTCAGCTCTTGCCGTCTTCGGAATTGTGTGGATGATGCTTTTGCGAAAGTCAGATGGTATATCGCCAGTCGTTTTGTTGCCACTTCCCCCAATGATTTTAGAAATTCTATCCATTCTGTCTTATTTAACCGTAAGTCCTCCAAAGCTCTTTTAAATTCCGATTCTAATACTGGATCCCCTATCTCTTCTAAATCGACTCCTGCTTCTTTATCTATCACATCAGACAAATCTTCACCCTCACAGAGGCTTTCAATGTATTCTTTCCACCTATCTGCTCTTTCCTCTGCATTTAACAGTGGAATTCCCGTTGTACTCTAAATGTTACCACCGTTGCTTTTAATGTCACCAAAGGTTGTTTTGACTTTCGTGTATGCTGAGTCTGTCCTTCCGACAATCATACCTTTTTCGATGTCTTCACATTTTTCCTGCAGCCATTTCGTCTTAGCTTCCCTGCACTTCCTATTTATTTCATTCCTCAGCGACTTGTATTTCTGTATTCCTGATTTTCCCGGAACATGTTTGTACTTCCTCCTTTCATCAATCAACTGAAGTATTTCTTCTGTTACCCATGGTTTCATCGCAGCTACCTTCTTTGTACCTATGTTTTCCTTCCCAACTTCTGTGATGGCCCTTTTTAGAGATGTCCATTCCTCTTCAACTGTACTGCCTACTGCGCTATTCCTTATTGCTGTATCTATAGCGTTAGAGAACTTCAAACGTATCTCGTCATTCCTCAGTACTTCTGTTGTGACTTGGCAAGACAGCCAAGCCACTATGAGAGGAAGCCGAAAGGCACGTGTTTAAGCTCACGCAGGACGGCGTGAAGTCTGGAAAATGACAAGGTCTTTATGGTAGCAAAAATAGTACGTAGCTTCTGGAATACTTAACTTTAATCCATAATTGGTGAACATCGGTCTGAT
Source organism: Schistocerca piceifrons (assembly GCF_021461385.2). Classification (NCBI taxonomy): domain Eukaryota; kingdom Metazoa; phylum Arthropoda; class Insecta; order Orthoptera; family Acrididae; genus Schistocerca; species Schistocerca piceifrons. The sequence goes on from NC_060146.1 coordinate 107,437,553, forward strand.
GGTACATGCATCATAAGATAGCCGGCCGCGGTGGTCTAGCGGTTCTAGGCGCTCAGTCCGGAACCGCGCGACTGCTACGGTCGCAGGTTCGAATCCTGCCTTGGGCATGGATGTGTGTGATGTCCTTAGGTTAGTTAGGTTTAATTAGTTCTAAGTTCTGGAGGACTGATGACCACAGATGTTAAGTCCCATAGTGCTCAGAGCCATTTGAACCATCGCAAGATAAATAGTAGTTGATAATGGCGCCTTGCTAGGTCGTAGAAAATGACGTAGCTGAAGGCTATGCTAACTATCGTCTCGGCAAATGAGAGCGTAATTTGTCAGTGCACCATCGCTAGCAAAGTCGGCTGTACAACTGGGGCCGTGTGGCGGCGCTCGGTCTGCAATCACTGACAGTGGCGGCACGCGGGTCCGACATATGCTAACGGACCGCGGCCGATTTCAAGGCTACCACTTAGCAAGTGTGGTGTTTGGCGGTGACACCACAACTTCCGTACCCCACTTCTTTGCGTATTGATTCTTCCGGTCGGGAGATACGGGATAATGATATGCACATACACAGGTGGCGATAGCGTCGCGTACACAAGGTATAATAGAGCAGTGCATTGCCAGAGCTGCCATTTGTACTCAGACGATTCATGTGGAAAGGTTTACGACGTGATTATGGCCACACGAAGGGAGTTAAATGTCTTGGGAAAGCATTTGGCAGAAAGTCAAAATGCATGAGGCCACTAGGGTACTCGATGGACAAAGCGATTTTGTGCCCAAGACCTACTTCGCTTTGTTTGATAACGTACTACGATAACCAAATATTTTTTCTTTATTGTTATTTTGAAACCTCGTACCAGGTAGGCTGGCAGCGGGAAAACTACGGCGCTCTTCGGCCAAAGACAATACATTCAATACAAGTGGAGACATCGAAATACGAAACAACATGGTGGATAGACAACAGTAGACACACAAATGTAAAATACATGAAGTCGTTCACAGGTGCAGCGTCCAAATATAAACGTTCAGCACTCGGTCACTAACAGAGATGACAGAAATATTACACGTGAACAAAGGAGCACAAACGACGAAACACTGAATCACTAACACAATGGCACACACAAACCACTGGCGACGATCTCCGGCGCGTGAATGTTCACTTTACGTGTACGAGTCTGGGGACCTGCCAAAAGGTGAAAGATGGGGGAGGAGGGAGAGTAGAGGAGGGGAGATTGGAGGAGATTGGAGGGGGAGGAAAGGAGGTAGGGGGTATGAGAATCCTGGTGGGAGGAGGAAGGGAGAGAAGGGAGAGAGGGTGCCCTTGGGAAAAAACACAGGGTGTGGTAGGGGAGGATCAAAGTTGGTGGGAGGGGTAGATGGAGGGGATGAGGGCAACCTCAGGGAGGGGGAGTTGTGTGAAAGCGACCTTGGGCGAGTGAATGGAGAGTGGAGAGATGGAGAGCAGGTGGGATGTGGGAATACAGGTGCAGCAGCAGACAGGGTGGGAGAGGGAGACAAGCAGGTGAGGGGGATCAAGTTTACAGGAGGTGTAGGGGATCTGTATCTGTTTGAGGAAAAGGAGGAGATGCCGGAATGACATAAGGTCAGACAGGATCCACGTGGGAGAGGAGAGGATAAGCAAATAATGCGTCTCGTATTTATACCTAGCCTTACTTAATGATTTATGTCGAGAACAGTAGACATTTCCTTTACTTCCATACATTATTCGCTCTAATCCAGTAACTGATTATGTCCTACCTATTCATGGAATGTATGGCCATACTATATAACTTTATTTATTGACTGTTAATACGTTGTTTAAACGTTTTCTGTGGGAGACATATAATGGTGTATGTAAAGCCCTCTAATGTTTTAAGTTCTTACCTTCGCTGCACGCCTACATAACATCCTGGCAGCCAACCCAACAGAGTGCTCTGATCGTTGGTCTGTCTTTTGTCAGCTGTCATATTGACATTTTGTCTTTCATAGGTAATTTGTAGCTTGCCACGAGGAATGTATTACATATATTAATTGTTGACCATAAATACATCATAAAAGGGGTCCGATCTCTTCTCTTCATATATTTACTTTTAATAATTTTATATGGGTTACTGTATTCGTCTTTTAATGTATCACAATTGGTTTCTATGATAGTTACCAATATTTAAAAGTGCGCTACATGTATTTTACGTAAAATGTTTTTATCAAAAAAATGGTTCAAATGGCTCTGAGCACTATGGGACTTAACATCTGTGGTCATCAGTCCCCTAGAACTTAGAACTACTTAAACCTAACTAACCTAAGGACATCACACACATCCATGCCCGAGGCAGGATTCGAACCTGCGACCGTAGCAGTCCCGCGGTTCCGGACTGAGCGCCTAGAACCGCTAGACCACCGCGGCCGGCAAAGTGTTTTTATCAGATTATCTTTTTGCTTAAATGATGACTACATCTGAGACCCCAGTAGCGACATCAAGGGACGAAGTAGGCAAACAGATTTCTGGTAGCTACTGTACTTCAGTAGCCAGTTTGCAATAATGACTGTGTGGACGATGTGGCCTATTCTACACCTTATTTTATATCTATGTGTCGATGCTGTGCTGATTATATTTATATGTTTTAACGATGTCATTATGGCCTTATCACTTTGGGACATGGTGTAAAAAAGGTACGTTTCCCCATACTTTATCTGTGCATTTCCCTGGTTGTATGGTGGTATATTGTGATATGTATTGCTGTATTGTGTCGAAAGACATACTGCTCACTAGGTGTATATATTTGTATATTGTAGATCCGAGGACGGTCATTACGGGCTGAAACCGGTCATTGTCTAAAGAATTGATATTGTGATCAAAGACTGGAATAAAAAATATTTGGGAGTAAAAAGAATTTGAACGAGAAATGGTAGTTGGAGCTAGATGCATGGAAGTAGAGAATTCAATGTTTCGAGATCCACAGCATCAAGGGTGTGCTGAAAATACCACATTTCAGGCATTAGTCCTTATCACAGACAGTGACCGACGACCTCCACTGGTCTTATAACCAGTACTGCACCAGCGACAGCACCGCTCTGGCGTGTGCTGAGTGCTGCCAGCCATGCAGCAGCGCTGCTCATTCGCTGCTGGGGCACTGTCTGTTCTTGACGTTTCTCTGTCCCTGTTAATACATATCGATAAAACAAATGTTGCACTACGATAATTTGAAGCCGCTCTATCGAATGTCACGTAGAATTTTGCTTGAAAAATCATTTTGTTGGTAGCGTGAAACAAACCGAACGCAACATTGGCAAAGTTTCACAGAAGTTCGAAGTATATCCTGTACTTTAATGCGAGATGCTTTTACTAATTTCCACAACGAAATTCTGTCTCGAAACCATGCAGAAAACCCAAAGAGATTCTGGTCGTACATAAAGCACACGAGTGGCAAGACGCAATCAATACCTTCACTGCGCGATAACAACGGTGAAGTCACTGATGACAGTGCCACTAAAGCAGAGTAATGAAGCACGGTTTTCCGAAACTCCTTCACCCAAGAAGACGAAGTAAATATTCCTGAATTCCAATCAAGAACAACTGCCAAGATGAGAAACATAGAAGTTGATATCCTCGGTGTAACAAATTAACTTAAATCACTTAATAAAGGCAAGGCCTCCGGTCCAGATTGTATACCAGTCAGGTTCCTATCAGAGTAAGCTGATAAAAATAGCTCCATATTTAGCAATTATATCCAAGCACTCGTTCACAGAAAGATCCGTACCTAAAGACTGGAAAATTGCTCACGTCACACCAACACCCAAAAAGGGAAGTAGGGGTAATCCGCTAAATTACAGCCCATCGATTTGCAGTAGAGTTTTGGAACATATGAAGCATTCGAACATTATGAAGTACCTCGAAGAAAACGATTTATTGACACATAGTCAGCACGGATCCAGAAAATATCGTTCTTGTGACACACAATTAGCTCTTTATACTCATCAAGTAGTAAGTGCTATCGACGGGGGTGTCAAATTGATTCCATATTTTGACATTTCCAGAAGGCTTTCCACACCGTTCCTCACAAGCGTCATCTAACCAAACTGCGTGCCTATGGAGTATCGCATCAGTTGTGCTACAGGATTTAAGATTTCCTGTCAGAAAAGTCACAGTTCGTAGTAATAGACGGAAAGTCATCGAGTAAAACAGAAGCAATATCCGCCGTTCTCCAAGGAAGTGTTACAGGCCCTCTGTTGTTGTTGATCTATATTAACGACATAGGAGACAATATGAATAGCCGTCTTAGATTGTTTGCAGTTGACGCTGTCATTTACCGTCTTGTAAAGTCATCAGATGCTCAAAACGACTTGCAAAATGATTTAGATAAGATATCTGTATGGTGCGAAAAGTGGCAATTGGCCCTTAATAAAGAAAAGTATGAAGTTATTCATTCACATGACTACTAAAATAAATTCGGTAAATTTCGATTACGCGGTAAGTCACACAACAATCTGAAGGCTGTAAATTCAGCTAAATACTTAGCGATTACAATTACAAATAACCTAAATGGGAACGATCACATAGATAATATTGTCGGTAGAGCAAACCAAAGACTGCGAGTCATTGGTAGAACACTTACAAGGTGCAACAGGTGTAGTAAAGAGACTGCTTACAACACGCTTGGTTCAAATGGTTCAAATTGCTCTGAACACTATGGGACTTAACATCTGAGTCCATCAGTCCCCTAGAACTTAGAACTACTTAAACCTAACTAACCTAAGGACATCACACACATCCATGCCCAAGGCAGGTTTCGAACCTACGACCGTAGCGGTCGCGCGGTTCCAGGCTGTAGCGCCTAGAACCGCTTGGCCACCCCGCCCGGCACAACACGCTTATCCGCCATGTTATGGAGTATGGCTGTTCGGTATGGGATCCGCATCATGTGGGACTGGCGGATTACGTCGAAGAAGTACAAAGAAGAGCAGCTCTTTTTGTCTTATCGCGAAACAGGGAGACAGTGTCACAGACATGATACGTGAATTGGAGTGGCAATCATTAAAACAAAGGAATTTTTCGTTGCGACGGGATCTTCTCATGACATTTTAATCACCAGTTTTCTCATCCCATTGCGAAAACATTCTGTTGTCACCCACCTACATAGGGAGAAATGATCATTACGATAAAATAAGAGAAATCAGTGTTGGCACAGAAAAATTTTAGTTCTCGTTTTTCCCGCGTGCCGTTCGAGAGCCGAACGGTAGAGAGACAGCTTGAAAGTGAACCCTCTGCCAGGCATTGTGAATAACAGAGTAATCACGTAGATATAGATGTATCCCTCGACACAGGGTGTCTTATGAAAGACGTGATGAACGGTATTTGTCGTGTTGACTCCGGCTACACATAACAAAAACGAAACTGCAAATATATGCCGAAACACCAGAGAAAATCTATCTGATTGCTCTTAGGAGAGACACCCGGAACATGTATTGTGTGTCATAATTAACCACATAGACGAATGCAGTTGAAAGTACACGATACTACAGGGCGTTTCAAAAACGACCGGTATATTTGAAACAGCAATAAAAACTAAACGAGCAGCGATAGAAATACACCGTTTGTTGCAATATGCTTGGGACAACAGTACATTTTCAGGCAGACAAACTTTCGAAATTACAGTAGTTAACAATTTTCAACAACAGATGGCGCTGCAAGTGATGTGCAAGATATAGAAGACAACGCAGTCTGTGGGTGCGCCCTTCTGTACGTCGTCTTTCTGCTGTAAGCGTGTGCTGTTCACAACGTGCAAGTGTGCTGTAGACAACATGGTTTATTCCTTAGAACAGAGGATTTTTCTGCTGTTGGAATTCCACCGCCTAGAACACAGTGTTGTTGCAACAAGACGAAGTTTTCAACGGAGGTTTAGTGTAACCAAAGGACCGAAAAGCGATACAATAAAGGATCTGTTTGAAAAATTTCAACGGACTGGGAACGTGACGGATGAACGTGCTGGAAAGGTAGGGCGACCGCGTACGGCAACCACAGAGGGCAACGCGCAGCTAGTGCAGCAGGTGATCCAACAGCGGCCTCGGGTTTCAGTTCGCCGTGATGCAGCTGCGGTCCAAATGACGCCAACGTCCACGTATCGTCTCATGCGCCAGAGTTTACACCTCTATCCATACAAAATTCAAACGTGGCAATCCCTCAGCGCCGCTACCATTGCTCCACGAGAGACATTCGCTAACGATATAGTGCACAGGATTGATGACGGCGATATGCATGTGGGCAGCATTTGGTTTACTGACGAAGCTTATTTTTACCTGGACGGCTTCGTCAATAAACAGAACTGGCGCATATGGGGAACCGAAAAGCCCCATGTTGCAGTCCTATCGTCCCTGCATCCTCAAAAAGTACTGGTCTGGGCCGCCATTTCTTCCAAAGGAATCATTGGCCCATTTTTCAGATCCGAAACGATTACTGCATCACGCTATCTGGACATTCTTCGTGAATTTGTGGCGGTACAAACTGCCTTAGACGACACTGCGAACACCTCGTGGTTTATGCAAGATGGTGCCCGGCCACATCGCACGGCCGACGTCTTTAATTTCCTGAATGAATATTTCGATGATCGTGTGATTGCTTTGGGCTATCCGAAACATACAGGAGGCGGCGTGGATTGGCCTCCCTATTCGCCAGACATGAACCCCTGTGACGTCTTTCTGTGGGGACACTTGAAAGACCAGGTGTACCGCCAGAATCCAGAAACAATTGAACAGCTGAAGCAGTACATCTCATCTGCATGTGAAGGCATTCCGCTAGACACGTTGTCAAAGGTTTCGGGTAATTTCATTCAGAGACTACGCCATATTATTGCTACGCATGGTGGATATGTGGAAAATATCGTACTATAGAGTTTCCCAGACCGCAGCGCCATCTGTTGTTGACAATTGTAACTACTGTAATTTCGAAAGTTTGTCTGCCTGAAAATGTACTGTTGTCCCAAGCATATTGCAACAAACGGTGTATTTCTATCGCTGCTCGTTTAGTTTTTATTGCCGTTTCAAATATACCGGTCATTTTTGAAACACCCTGTAGGAGCACTAAAGCCTCAGTAAACATAGGTTGACAGACAAGCCGTTTGAGAGATAATTGCTGTTTTGTGATTATCAGCTGCCACTGACTAGATTCTGTGCAAACATCACACGCCGATCCGTGACGTGGCCTCTGTTTACGTTTTCGAGACGTGGGGTTGTAAACAGAATTGTTAGTAGACTGTGTACGGAGTGCCTGTCATGTCAGTTGTGTTGTACGAGTGTTGGTGGCAACATGGAACATTATAGTAGAGAGTACTATGCAGATATGAGTTTCATGCGTGATAGGGCTATTGGCAATGCATGGGAGGCTGCGCGCTTATACTAAGAAGCTTAACCCTACCCTGCCTAAATGCACCCAGGATCTCGGAAGTACACAAGGGCGCATCAGCGCCTCCGAGAATCTGGGTGCTTCGAACATGTTGCCGAAACTGGTAGCACTGCACGAGGTACACTTGTGCTTGCAGATATCGTGCTGGAAACAGTCGAACACCTCGATAAGGAGACTGGATCGAGGCATAATACTGTTTGGAGAGTAAAACAGCGCATTGCATAGACTAAAATTCTGTCAGTGGATGCTACAACAAGCTGTAGACAACGCCACGTTTTACAATAAAATTTTATTCACACAAGAAGGAAGGGTAGCTCGTGATGGTATTTTTCATTATCACAATTGTCGCGTGTGGAGCCATCTAGGCTCCAAACCACATACTCTACACGATTCTCCGCATCAGTGAGGTTTCTCATTGAATGTGTGGTTAGGGGTACTAGGTGAGGGTCTTACTGGGTCGAGCGCATTATCAAACAAGCTCAGTAGTCGGAATTACCTTCAATTTCTGCTGTATTATCTTCCAGGATTACTTGGGTAGTGAGGCCAAAGTATGTGGTACATGCATGGTGGACTATCGAAACCTTTTGCTGCTATGGAGAGACGACATCTAACCCACCGATATGACCAGAGATGGGGTATGAAATGAGGAAATGTATCGCAGCCTCCAGTATCATCTGATCTAAATCCCATGGAATTCTGTTTGACACCACCTTAATATGTAGCGTACGTGACAGGTACAGACCAGCATGCGGTTGCAAGAGCGACACTTTGGGCACGTTCTTCAACTACGAATTCCGTCATTTAACTGTTATAGTGTCAATGTAAAACACCTAAACTTCTACCACAGTGCCTCTAATAACTTGTCTTAATGCTGTACAGTATTGTTCCCTTTTCGTAACTGGGATGACGTTTGCACAGAACGAAGCCAGTGCTGACTGGTAACCACAAAGTCAGAATTATCTCGCAAATTGTTCGTTTTCGAACCTCTGTTTGCAGAGACATTTTTGCCGGTCGTGATTAGACTAGTGGCCATTAAAATTTCAACAACGTTAAGGCGACAGGCAACAAACATGCAAGTGGAGTATACTCTTCTAGCCGGCCGGAGTGGCTGTGCGGTTCTAGTCGCTACAGTCTGGAGCCGCGTGACCGCTACGGTCGCAGGTTCGAATCCTGCCTCGGGCATGGATGTGTGTGATGTCCTTAGGTTAGTTAGGTTTAAGTAGTTCTAAGTTCTAGGGGACTGATGACCACAGCAGTTAAGTCCCATAGTGCTCAGAGCCATTTTTATACTCTTCTATATGCAATTGGTTAGCATTTCAGGGCAACATAGTACCTTACCCTTGAGGTACCATGAATTATCTTTCAACAAGAAAACGCAAGACAGCATGTTGTCCGTGCTCCCCTTACCTGTTTGTACAGAGGGGTACGACTGTTGCCGTAATTCGAACGATCTCTGCGTCCGTCACCCATTACAAGCATATCATCGTATGTTACCGAGCGACTGGGCTGCCGCCATTCGCCTGTCAATATTGGTGAACTCTGGTAAATAGTTGACCCACTGTCTATACTAGCCGGATTGCAGCAACTGATGCTGCCATTAGTGGTTAGCCGTGCGTGGCTCGCGGTCATGACGTTGATTACTCGTCATCTTGTTTTTATGGTTCTGTCGTCTCTTTCTTATTCAATTTTTTTGGCGTCACTAAGTTTCTGGTTTGCTTGCCCGTGAGTGGCAGCAGCGGCACCGCTTGACGATAATTGCAATGTCGTACTATCTCTGGAGCGACTGTTAGTATTTCCGGGTCGTCGTCTGTCGGGAGTTCAGTAGGGAACGGAGAGCCAGTGAGGCGCTGACAGCCAGTGCTTGCCGACCGCTGGCCACACGCATGAATTGTCCGACGGAAGGAGATTCGAGCGCCGGCCTGTGTGGCCGAGCGGTTCTAGGCGCTTCAGTCTCGAACCGCGCGACCGCTACGTTCGCAGGTTCGTATCCTGCCTCCGGCATGGATGTGTGTGGTGTCCTTAGGTTAGTTGGGTTTAGGTAGTTCTAAGTTCTAGGGGACTGATGAACTCAGATGTCCCATAGTGCTGAGAGCCATTTTCGAGATTGGGGCGGGAACGACCGCTGTTTCGGTTGGTCGTCTCGTTGGGAGACGTGTATTTGATCTTTGCACCGTTTCTTGGCCTAGTAAGTTGGTTATCTTGCCGGACGTGGATCGGTTCCTTCCTCGTGCAGAGGTGTCGTCGCCGATATGCAAGAGTTACCTCTGCATGGTTAGGTCCGAGCCAGTGTGCCCAGGTCGCCGTGCTTCCGAGTTACGGACGGACATCGAGTTGAGTCGGGTAGGAGCAGTAGTGAGCTCGAGACAGCCGTGACTCGCCCGACGGTTGCCGACACTTAAAACTTCAGTGGGGACGACCTTGGTTGGTCGGTCGGTCGGTCGTCCCATCGGATGACGTGCATTTGGTCAAGGACCGCTGTGTGTGTGTGACTTGTCATTTCGCCTTGTTCCACGGTGATTGTTTTTAGGATTGTCTGAGTTCTTGGTGCAAGTGTTTATGTAGAACTGTGTGTAGCTTCTGTGATTTCCGCTGAGCATATGAATGCTGTCTGCGTACTGGAGTAGCCAGTCGGTCAATTGCGACAGAGCAGCGAGGAAGTCTCCGCGGCGTGTGGTCAGGTGGAAATTGATTAGGTTATTGGTTGGTTCCTCAGCCGTCCGTAGGTCATGTTGCCACCTGATTATTTAGTGTTACGCTTAGCTGCCGGTCTCACCTAAACTGTTGTTAGAGTTTGCTCCCCAGGCCGACCGATGGAACACTTCTGAGCACCACTGTTTGTTGTTTTTGATTGTCATTTTATGTGGTTGCAGGTACTGTGCCAGGCCTTCAGCCGTGTATCAATATTGTTTGTTTTATGTTTTAGAATACGGCCTACAGCCGAACTTCATAACAACTATAAGATTAGGCCTTCAGCCATGTTTCATTTTAAATGCTTGTTGCTCTGCATTTAGGCCTTCAGCCGTTTTTGTTTCAGAATCTGTGGCTTTAATATATAAATCCTTGTCTGTAAGGTTTCTCTTTAATTATAGTGAATTCTTGAAACGGCTTTCAGCCGTGGTTCTATAAATATTTATCTTAAGATTGTCTTTAACTACTCTTGAGTAATTGCCTGGGCCTTCAGCCGACAAGATACTTCAAGTTTTCTTAAGATGTTTTTCTGTTGCACTGTGTAAAAGCTTATCTTAAAAAATTATTGGGCCTTCAGCCGAAGAATTAACTTGAATTTTCCTTAATATGGCCTTTAGCCGGAATTTGTAAATGCTTGGCTCTTAAAGAATTTCCTTAGCTGATTTGAAATATTATTTCGGCCTTTAGCCGAGGTTACTTTAAATCCTGATATTTTAAATGCAATCATTTACACTTATTCTGGAGACGTTACTTGGGCCCTCAGCCGTGAATTGATTTTTGTCGTTTTAAAGAGCAAACTGTTCATTTGTTTGAGGAATAAAGTTGTATGTGTTCTTGTATAACTAACAGTAATTGACCTTGGCCCCTTTCCACAACCTGATCCGCTGTGTTCTGCGAAGCCAGATTTCAAGTGGCATCCTGTATCTCCGACAAATATAATCGTGTATTCTTCCTCCTATACCGCTTAAGCACAAGAGTCCTTTAGGTTTTGGAGGGTACCAATAGGGATATGTAACCAAGTCGACTCCAGTGCCGCAGTCAGCTGCGCTGCGTTTCTCGGTCGAGGATCGACAGCGCCAACAGCCCGACTGAAGCGCTCGCACAGATTCGCGATTGGGTTTAAATCCGGCGAGTTTGCCGGCCAGCGGAGTGTGGCAAACTAACCCTGGTACTCTTCGAACAACGCACATATACGGCAAGCTGTGTGACACATTGTGTTGTCGTGCTGGTAAATGCTATTGTGCCGAGGGAAAACGAAATGTGGTGGTAGTACATACTCATTTTTTTGATCCACTGTGCCTCCCACAATGACGAGATCACACAGCAAACGCGCCTTGTCACGGTTCACGGGGCTACCCCCGTCGGAGGTTCGAGTCCCCCCTTGGGCATGGACATGTGTGTTGTCCTTAGCGTAAGTTAGCCTAAGTTAATGGTTCAAATGGTTCTGAGCACTATGGGACTTAACATCTGAGGTCATCAGTCCGCTAGAACTACTTAAACCTAACTAACCTAAGGACATCACACACATCCATGCCAGAGGCAGGATTCGAACCGGGGTCCGTAGCAGCAGCGCAGTTTCGGACTGAAGCGCCTAGAATCGCTCGACCACAGCGGCCGACAGTCTAAGTTAGATTACGTAGTGTGTAAGCTTAGGGACCGTTGACCTCAGCTGTTTGGTCCCATAGGATCTTACCATAAATTTCCAAAATTTTCCAGAAAACGCCACGAAAAGATTCCCTAGACCACAATTCTGTTGCAAAGTGTTTCGTTTCAGACGTTTCACGCCATACGTGCCAACAGCCGTCTGTCCGATGGAGCGTGAAACGTGATTCGTCTGAAGACGCCACATGTCGCCAGTCACTGGACGCCTAGTTGGCGTACAAATTCCAGTCTTCGTCACCGATCAACAGCAGTCAACATGGGTGCATGAACCCGATGTCTGCTGCGGAGGCTTGTTCATTTGGGCGGTCAGTTGCTCAAAAGTTGTAAAGGTTTGTTTTTAAATTACCGCTACCAGTCACAAAGATTGTCAGCTATTGTACTACTTATTTACTTAGTGACATGTTTCGAGGTAATACCTCATCTTCAGGCTAAAGGGCATTACAAAAATAACTTTACAATAAGGCCATAGTGATGTTATATAGCCTTTCGTAACAGGTGTGGTCATTCTGTGGAAGAAGAGAAAGTAAGAGGCGATGGAAGCTGGACCGCCATCTTGTGCGCTGCACTACAGAACTGTCTGTGATCGTGTTTGCAAGTTACTGCTATGTTAGTGACAGTTTGTGAACAGTGACCAAGAGAGCCACGGAAAGGAAACACCTAAGTGCGTCACAACGATACTGTAATGCAATTTAGTCTGAAGATGAGGTATGTCCCTAAATAAATAAATAATACAACAGTTGACAAAGTTTGAGACTGGTAACGGTAATTCACGCCATACGTGCCAACAGCCATCTGTCCGATTTCTTGAGACAGTCACGGTCGAAAAGTAGTCAAAATGGCTTCAAATTCTTTGCTGAAAAGTTCCACGTCTATTCGGCCGTACACATCTCCACAGCTGTGGTTGACCCGGTCTTGTATTGCCCGTAATGCACCAGTTGCCTCGATGCCGGGTTTGGGTACCGTCATTTTGTCATGGACCGTGTACTTTAATCACGGCGGCGAGAGAACAGTTTACAAACTTAGCTGTTTCTGAAATGCTTGGTCCAAGAGGCCACGATAATGCTCTTTTGGACGTCAGGTAAATCACTCCGTTTCCCTATTCTGACAACGACTGCACTGTTTTCAGCGTCCCCCTCCCCCCCCCCCCCCCCCAAGACACGCTTTATACACCCTCCACTGATAGTGGAACCACCTGCGTCTGTGAGTGGTTACTGCATGGTGACGTCGAACCTTGGCAGTGGTCGCATTAATGGGTGTGAATTCCTAAGGGACCAAACTGCTGATTTCATCGGTCCCAAGACTTACACGCTTCTTAAAAAGGGGTAGGACGTCAAACGGGCCGACTTGGAGCAGGAGAGGCACCAAAGGACATTTTCATTTCCACTGTCTATACTTTTACAAGTTAATTCATAAAACTTTGTAGCATGACCAGGAAGGATTCAGGATTCACACTCGTAGCAGCGGAAGTTCAAAAACATAACTAAATAATTTTTTTACATGTGAAATTTCATCATTTTTTCACTTACTAATGGCTGGATTTGTTGCTATAGGTACACATTTCATCATAAGTAAGAGAGACTGTTCGATGAATTTTGCACACCATACAAACCATACTTACAGGTGTCAGAAGCTCTATTTAATTTTTGAAAACATGAATGAGCTGTTACGTTTTAAACTTTATGTTTAGAAAAGAAATCAAATTTTGTAGTTAATTATCTCAATTTTCAACGCAGTTTTTAATAGATTTAGAAAATTCTAGAATTTCATACACCTGTAAGTATGTTTTGTATGCTGTGCAAAATTCATCAAAGAATCGCTCTTACTTGTGAAGAAAAATGTACCTATAGCAACAAATGCAGCCAACAGTAAGTGAAAAAATGATGAAATTTCATATCTAAAAAATATTTATTTTGCTATGTTTTTGCAATTTCACGGCTATGAGTGTGAAACCTGAATCCTTCCTGGTCATGCTTACAAAGTTTCTTGCTTGTTTTATGTTTTAGAATACGGCCTACAGCCGAACTTCATAACAACTATAAGAAAATAAAATGTCCTGTGTTGCCTCTCCTGCTCTAAGTCTGCCCGTTTGACGTCCTACCCCCCTTAAACTAACTTATGCTGAAAACAACGCACACACGCATGCGCGAGGGAGGACTCGAAGCTCCGGCGGGAGGGGCCACGCAATCCATAATATGACGTTACTAACCACGCGGCCACTCCGCGCGGCTCGCGTTAATGGTTCAAAATGGTTCAAATGGCTCTGAGCACTATGGTACTTAACATCTGAGATCAGTCCCCTAGACTTAACCAACCTAAGGACATCACACACATCCATACCCGAAGCAGGATTCGAACCTGCGACCGTAGCACCAGCGCGGTTCCGGACTGAAGCGCCTAGAACCGCTCGGCCACGGCGGCCGGCTCGCATTAATCTGACACGACAGTGTATAAGAGCGAAATGTCCCTTCTTCTGCTTCTGTGAGCAGCCACTGTTAGATTACGAAGATGATATTAAAATCAGACATCTCCACCGCGGTAAACGCTGATGTAGTACGGTGTGTACCTCTGCGACCAGCTGAAAGGCGAACGGCCTGGCGTCACCGGATAGGCGCGCAGAAAGGGCGCAGGGCCGGGCGTTAAAGGGCTGGTCGAAGGCGGGACGGAGGCCAATGGAATATTTTACCATACGTGATCGATGGGGGCGTTGTTTCAAAATTCAGATCGGGCTCTCCCGCCCGGCTTGACATTTTTCGTGCTCACAATACACTCCCCAACTCTGCGCAGCCCGCTTTCTCCCTTCATCCCACTTCCTGCCACTCACTCATACCACACACGCACGCACGCACACACACACACACACACACACACACACACACACACACCAGGTGTGGGTGGGGTGGTGTGTGTGTGTGTGTGTGTGTGTGTGTGTGTGTGTGTGTGTGTGTGTGTGTGTGTGTGTTAGTTTTGAGAGAGAGGCAGGAAGCTACGGCCTCTAAAGCACGGCCACCAAGCTATGAGATGTAAATTTATTCGCCATGCATTGGAAAAGCGTCGCCAGCTGCCAGCTTGCCGCGGTGCGTCGCTTTCATCTTGTAAGCGGGCCGACTGCGATGCGCCTCCTATTTACTCGCAACTCTTCCGGATGCGATTACAACCCATATTGGTGTTTTTTATCCCCTTTACTGGCTAGGAAAGTCGCTCTGAAGGAGAAATGTCTGCGCATGATTTTCAAGGCTGTTAATGCGGGAGCGTAAAAAATGAAAATCAAATGTTACTCATGCACAGTTCTTCAACGTACGCAGACATTAAGAATATCTCCCAAGCTTACTCACAATGATATAATTACCATCTCTAAAGAAACAAGTTGTGTACATATTTTATTTTGTGTAACGCTTTCATGAAGTGACGGCGAACTGCCGTTAAAATGCTACACCTACCTAATATAGTGTGGGGTCCACGTGAGCACGCACAAGTGCAGCAACACGACGTGGCATGGACTCTAAGTACTGCTGGAGGGAATTGACACCATAAATCCAGCAGGGCTGCCCATATATCCATTGGCTCAGAAAGCCCATATCGACGATGTTTCCTTGAATGGTTCGCACGCTGACACTTGTTGATGGCCCAGCATTGAAATCTGCAGCAATTTGCGGAAGGGTGGTACTTCTGTCACGTTGAACGATTCTCCTCTGTCGTCGTTGGTCCCGTTATTGCCGGATGTTTTTCCGGTCGCAGTGATGTCGCAGATTTGATGTTTTACAGGATTCCTGATATTAACGGTACACTTGCGAAATGAGTCATTCGGCAAAATCCGCACTTCATCGCTACCTCGGAGACATTGTGTCACATCCCTAGTGCGCCGACTATAACACCACGTTCATACCCACTTAAATCTTGATAAGCTGCCGTTGTAGCAGCAGTAACTGCTCTAGCAACTGCGCCAGACATTTGTTGTTTTACACAGGCCTCGCCGACCACTGCGCCGTATTCTGTATGTTTACATATCTCTGTATTCAAATACGCATGCTTATATCAATTTCTTTGGGGCTTCAGTATATCATCCACGCTGTCAAGACTGAGCCGTGGTAAAAAATTGCTGTTTTGAAGAGAGCGCCGCAGCGCGTAGTGTGAAGCAGACGTCCTCCGTTTCTGGCGGTGGCGCCGCTGTGGCAATGGCAGATTTGGTTTCTCCTTCTTGTGGGAAAGCGGAAAGGTTGCCTGTTCAGGAGCATTTAATGGGCGCTATGAGCTCGCCAGTCGGTCAGTCTCTCGTCGCCAGCTTGCTAGTCTGTCTCTTGTCCGCATTTGTTAGGCAGTTAGTGTCTGTCGTTTCGGAGTGCTAGTATGTCTGTCGTTCGGACTAACCTTTAAATCCGGCAAATAAATCTTTCCACTCCGCCAGTAAGAGAAGTCAGCGAGTGGTCGCCCGGTCGGGGCTTAGTTCCTGCATCTGAGTCTGCTCGTTAGGCCGCCAGTCTGCTCGAGTTTGTTCAGGCCATGGTCATTGGCGGTTGGATCGATCGGTTGGTCGTTCGCGCCTGAGACACAAGATGAATTTTCCGTCTTGAGTGTCGGCGCATGTGAGGTCGCCACGTGAATCCAGTGGGTAACGGCGTATAGCGAGGCGTAGTGAATTCGCGGGCGACATGAGAGCAACAGGAGTCAACCCACGACATCAGTCTGGTCGGGTCGAGCTGCGACGCCGTGAGACGGGAGATCGGCGCGCCTTCCTGCGTCCGTTGAAGCGGCAGGCAGCGGACGGTTCGGGAGAGAGATTTGAGGGTGCTGCGCCAGGTCTTCGCAGTTTATTAGAAGTTAAGTGATTGGTGATATCTTGTTTGATTTACTCATGTTAAATTTTACTTGTTTTCTTGGTGAGGTGACCACCCGTTTTGCTTTGGGGTCGTCCCACCTTTCTTCTCCGTTAGCCCACCCGGGAAGGTGGTTGTTTATAAATTGAGTGGGCGCTTTTTCCCTTGAGGAGTAAGGGGCGGGTTCGAGCAATCTCCGGTTCGGGTTGTTCAGTAATCCCCGTGTCAATCTGCCGTACGTTAGTTGCTGCATCTCTCATGTTTGTCGGATTTGGTGTGTTAACGGATTTATTGTTTGGAGTGTAACTGCCTAATACGTGAGATACGTTTTGATCTTTGGAAACTATGATACTATTGTCTGTGATACTGAGAGGCGGTATCTGTGTACTGTACAGCATCGTAACTATTGTTTGGCCAACCTTGTAGAATTTTATATAAGGTTGCATTTCATGAGCTTTTATTTAAATTATCATTTTAGTATACAAAAGTGCCACCCTTTCATCAAATGGTTCAAATGGCTCTGAGCACTATGGGACTTAACATCTATGGTCATCAGTCCCCTAGAACTTACAACTACTTAAACCTAACTAACCTAAGGACATCACACGACACCCAGCCATCACGAGGCAGAGAAAATCGCTGACCCCGCCGGGAATCGAACCCGGGAACCCGGGCGTGGGAAGCGAGAACGCTACCGCACGACCACGAGATGCCCACCCTTTCACCGTAAGACTTTTCTTAGGAGTTAAAATCAAGTTACACCTTCGGTGGCAAGGTTACTCTTTTAATTGTTAGTGTTTTGTACCGTTTCCATCCATCCTACTGGGGATGCATAGTTTGTGTGCTTGTGTAAATTGTTAAAACTCTTATTTTAAAGTTATCTGGTGTGTTGCAGATTTGAACAATGTAGTTTTTCAAAGGCTGTTGTGAGCGGTCGTAACTACGGCCGTGTCAAAAAGGAGCGGGGAGGTTCACTGCCCGAAAGCTCATACAATCACAACTTGTTTCTTTCTGCCTCTGAATAAATTGTAACTTTGATATTTAGAGGGTGCTTTCTGATTATAATTTTAAATCTATTTATTTGGAAAAATGCTTTTAGGCACTATTAAAGTGAATAAAATTCCCATTTGTTAAAAGTAATTTGGTTATGATTTCATCAGTTACTCCCTGGCAACTACAGTACTTCCATTCTTACATAGTGTGATTAAATGTGTTAATGTACTTGATGAATCGCTAGTAAATAAAATAATTTTTTTAGAATATTCTTAGAAAATAAATCACGGTTCAAAGAGTATACCAAGAATACCGATTCTCAGGCATTAGCTCACCACGAACAACGATGTGTCCGACAGCCTTCACTTAACGACCAACAGCAACGCCGTTCGCATAGAATTGTCAGTGCTGACAGACAAGCAGCAGTGCGTGACATAACTGTAGAAACCAATGTGCGTCTTACGACGAACGTATCCGTTAGGAAGCTATGGCGAAATTTGGCGTTATTGCGACATGACAGCAGACGTCCGACGCGACTGCCATTGCTCACATCACGATATCCCACACGGTGCCTCTCCTGGGCTCGCGACTGCGGTATCGGCCACCATCCGGTCGGCCGCACTTTCAAAGACGCCGCCGCGTTTCCTACAGCCGCCACCTCGGCACGAGGGCGTTGTCACGAACGATCACGCCGCAGCCAACGAAGTGCAAGCATCCCCTCTCCGGAACCACAGCGGCGGATGTACGTAAGTTCGAACACTCGTGCACTGAATAAATGATAATTAACTGAAACACTGTCCACAATCTACACATGTAATGTAGATATTTGCAAATCCACTCATTACTCGCGCCAATCGACGTATATCAACCTGTCGGCATCTGAGGGCTTCAATTAATTAACATCTATTCTAAAGAAGCTGCACTGTTATCAGCGGTATCTGTTCTTTCGAGAATAGTTACTATCTTCAAATACAGTTAAAGACTACCCGGTCATTAACCTTCGTCTGTGCGAATACGCACAGGTTGCCCGAACTCTAACAGGAATCGTCACCTCACTGGGCGCGAGAAATGAGTGGATGGGTAAATATCTATTAGCTATATTATGTATGTAGATAGTGGACAGTTGGTAATGTGATTCTCATGGGAAGCGTGCAAAGGTTAAGTCACTGAAGTCGCGCTATTCCTCTGTGTCCTCGGTGACTCAGATGGATGCCGGCACGGTAACTCATCGTGTTCGGACCAAGGGTTAGCTGCCTTCTGCAATTAAAAAAAAAACTGAGTCAATGGATCAACGTCGAACTGAAACGGGTGTCTTGCGACGTCCGCACCAAGCAGATGCGACGAACGAAACGAACAAAATTATATTAAAAAAATTAAAGATGGATAGAGCGTCTGCCATGTAAGCAGGAGACCCCGGGTTCGAGTCTTGGTCGTAGCACACATTTTCAACTGTCCCCATCGAGGTATATCAACGACACCTGTCGGCAGCTGAGGGTTTCCAGAATGAGATTTTCACTCTGCAGCGGAGTGTGCGCTGATATGAAACTTCCTAGCAGATTAGAACTGTGTGCCCGACCGAGGCTCGAACTCGAGACCTTTGCCTTTCGTAGGCAAGTGCTCTACCAACTGAGCTACCGAAGCACGACTCACGCCCGGTACTCACAGCTTTACTTCTGCCAGTACCTCGTCTCCTACCTTCCAAACTTTACAGAAGCTCTCCTGCGAACCTTGCAGAACTAGCACTCCTGAAAGAAAGGATATTGCGGAGACACGGCTTAGCCACAGCCTTGGGGATGTTTCCAGAATGAGATTTTCACTCTGCAGCGGAGTGTGCGCTGATATGAAACTTCCTGGCAGATTAAAACTGTGTGCCCGACCGAGATTCGAACTCGGGACCTTTGCCTTGGAAGGTAGGAGACGAGGTACTGGCAGAAGTAAAGCTGTGAGTACCGGGCGTGAGTCGTGCTTCGGTAGCTCAGTTGGTGGAGCACTTGCTCGCGAAAGGCAAAGGTCCCGAGTTCGAGTCTCGGTCGGGCACACAGTTTTGATCTGCCAGGAAGTTTCAGCTGAGGGTTTCAATTAATTGTTTATTCTAGAGAAGCTGCACGGTCATCAATGGTATCTGTTCTTACGAGAAGAGTTTCTATCTTCATATATTCATGCACTGAGCCCCTTTTGTGTCTTTGCCAAGTGAATAAGATTTACAGCCTTTCAGAGTAGCCGGGGCTTGTGATCTACTGAAGAGTTACTTCATTGAAGACTGATCTGTAAATCTGCGGTATCTGTGTATAATTCAACATTCATAGCTACTGTTAGCAACTGATGCTGCAACTACGGCAACAAAGTGATGTATTATTTTTGTTATTTGATGTTAGATGTAGAATAAATTAAAATCTGAAATGTCTGTTCATGAACAGCATCTGTTTCTCGCTCCTGTATCCACTAAAGAGCCACACTGCGCGCAACGAAGTTGTAATAGTGACCATATCGGCTGGAACTTAGAAGACTGGAAAACTGTCCCTGATCAAATGAGTCCCAGTTTCAGTTGCTAAGAGACGATAGTAGATTTCCATTGTCACTCCACGAAGCTTTAGACCCATGTTGGCAACAAAGCACTGGGAAAACTGGTGGTGGCTCCATGGACTGGACTGGACTGGACTGGACTGGGACTTCTGGTCTACCTGTATCGATCATTGACTGGAAATGGAGATCTTGGGCTACTTGGCGACCATTTGCAGCCACTCATGGACTTCATGTTCCCAAAATGCTGGAATTTGTATGGATGGCAATGCGCCATGTCACAGGACCACAGTTGTTACGCGACTGGTTTGAAGAACATTCTGGATAGTTTGAGCGAATGATCTGGCGATCCGCAATCAGGTCATGTATCCGGAGCGGAATTCACTGAAGGCTTTCAGCACAATAAGGGGTAATGTCTTGTTACAGCGAAGAGTCTGCCAGTTGAATGAACAGATCAAAAGTGGTCCAACGATACTGGAGGACGAGGAGAGACAGTGGTGTTAAGCTACAGCCGCAATTGATGTCAGTATTGAACAAGTCTGTGTCTTCATTCCGAATAACAGGAGAGAGAGTGCTGGTGACGTGGCAAACCATTATTATTGTTCTGCATACTGCAGCGAGCTTAATAGACTCAGCTTCCACAAGGTCTGCCGGCCAGTGTGGCCGAGTGGTTCTAGGCGCTGCAGTCTGGAACCGCGCGACCGCTACGGTCGCAGGTTCGAATTCTGCCTCGCGGTTGGATGTGTGTGATGTCCTTAGGCTAGTTAGGTTTAAGTAGTTCTATAAGTTCTAGGGGACTGATGACCTCAGCAGTTAAGTCCCATGCCAAAATAATTCGATGAAGAGTATAAGGTTAACTGTATGAAAATCTGTCAGCATCTTCTGGACTGTCATGCAAACGAACGTGAAACTTTTTTAAAATAAACCATCACTGGAGACGGTCCACTTACTAATGCTTTCAGCGGCTGTCGATTCAGTTCCGATCAGTTGGTGAAGGGAGCAGTGTATACTTTGCTTTGTGTGAAACCAAAAGTTTTTCTTCAGAGGATATTGGAAATCTTACGCAATGTTTGGCCAAGTGCATTCAAAGGAGGATGACTATGTTGAAAAACGATATCCATGAAAATTGTGTATTCTTATTCTAATTCATGAAGGCCTGTTAAAAAAAATGGATGTATTTAGGGTTGTTTGCCAACGGCCTTGCCGCACGGGTAACACCGGTTCCCGTCAGATCACCGAAGTTAAGTGGTATCGGGCTGGGCTAGCACTTGGATGGGTGACCATCCGGTCTGCCGAGCGCTGTTGGCAAGCGGGGTGTACTCAGCCCATGTGAGGCAAACTGATGAGCTACTTTATTGAGAAGTAGCGGCTCCGGTCTCGGAAACTGACATATGGCTGGGAGAGCGGTGTGCTGACCACATGCCCCTCCATATTCGCATCCAGTGACACCTATGGGCTGAGGATGACACGGCGGCAAGTCGGTACCGTTGAGCCTTCATGGTCTTTCGGGAGGAGTTTATTTATGGTTGTTTGGATGTACGTACGTTTGTATTATCCGCATCTGCTCTTAGGCCACTGGACTGATTTCAATCAATCTTGGTACATGTATCACCTACTGTCTGGAAACAACAGCTGTGGGGTAAGAACCACCTACCTGTCAAAGGGGTGGGGGTGAAAAATATGTGCAGCCTACTGATTTCAAATAGCCAGAGTGTACTGTTTCAGTATTTTGGAATGAGAGCACTTACTTGCAACAAACTCTACACATACTTCCAGATCTTTACGAAGCTTTAGCTCGTTGATGACCACCCAAAATGAATGAACGAAAAATAGTTTATCCTTTACTACATTTTCGCTGTTCATGCAGCAAAAGCAGTGCAGCTGGTACGACGGTTTAATTTATTACTTGTTTGTTACTAAATTGATTCGTGATACATTTTTCAGACTTTATCCAAATACACTCCTGGAAATGGAAAAAAGAACACATTGACACCGGTGTGTCAGACCCACCATACTTGCTCCGGACACTGCGAGAGGGCTGTACAAGCAATGATCACACGCACGGCACAGCGGACACACCAGGAACCGCGGTGTTGGCCGTCGAATGGCGCTAGCTGCGCAGCATTTGTGCACCGCCGCCGTCAGTGTCAGCCAGTTTGCCGTGGCTTACGGAGCTCCATCGCAGTCTTTAACACTGGTAGCATGCCGCGACAGCGTGGACGTGAACCGTATGTGCAGTTTACGGACTTTGAGCGAGGGCGTATAGTGGGCATGCGGGAGGCCGGGTGGACGTACCGCCGAATTGCTCAACACGTGGGGCGTGAGGTCTCCACAGTACATCGATGTTGTCGCCAGTGGTCGGCGGAAGGTGCGCGTGCCCGTCGAACTGGGACCGGACCGCAGCGACGCACGGATGCACGCCAAGACCGTAGGATCCTACGCAGTGCCGTAGGGGACCGCACCGCCACTTCCCAGCAAATTAGGGACACTGTTGCTCCTGGGGTATCGGCGAGGACCATTCGCAACCGTCTCCATGAAGCTGGGCTACGGACCCGCACACCGTTAGGCCGTCTTCCGCTCACGCCCCAACATCGTGCAGCCCGCCTCCAGTGGTGTCGCGACAGGCGTGAATGGAGGGACGAATGGAGACGTGTCGTCTTCAGCGATGAGAGTCGCTTCTGCCTTGGTGCCAATGATGGTCGTATGCGTGTTTGGCGCCGTGCAGGTGAGCGCCACAATCAGGACTGCATACGACCGAGGCACATAGGGCCAACACCCGGCATCATGGTGTGGGGAGCGATCTCCTACACTGGCCGTACACCACTGGTGATCATCGAGGGGACACTGAATAGTGCACGGTACATCCAAACCGTCATCGAACCCATCGTTCTACCATTCCTAGACCGGCAAGGGAACTTGCTGTTCCAACAGGACAATGCACGTCCGCATGTATCCCGTGCCACCCAACGTGCTCTAGAAGGTGTAAGTCAACTACCCTGGCCAGCAAGATCTCCGGATCTGTCCCCCATTGAGCATGTTTGGGACTGGATGAAGCGTCGTCTCACGCGGTCTGCACGTCCAGCACGAACGCTGGTCCAACTGAGGCGCCAGGTGGAAATGGCATGGCAACCCGTTCCACAGGACTACATCCAGCATCTCTACGATCGTCTCCATGGGAGAATAGCAGCCTGCATTGCTGCAAAAGGTGGATATACACTGTATTAGTGCCGACATTGTGCATGCTCTGTTGCCTGTGTCTATGTGCCTGTGGTTCTGTCAGTGTGATTATGTGATGTATCTGACCCCAGGAATGTGTCAATAAAGTTTCCCCTTCCTGGGACAATGAATTCACGGCGTTCTTATTTCAATTTCCAGGAGTGTATATCACTAAATGTGCCTCCATACTTATATCAATGTACGACTCGCATTTATTGCATTTATCAAAACTACGGTATAACTTTCCTGCCGCTTCTGCCAGTAAGTGAGATAGTATTTAACCTTGTATTTCCCTGTAAACTGCGTAATCTCTAATGGTTTGATTTAATCGTTTTAGGCTAAGCTTGATACTGAACATTGACAGAAACTAATAGCGAACTGTGCAAAATAAATGACAGCTGAAGGTTTCACGATGACTTTTATCAATTATTTAGCGGCTGAATATCGCCACCTGCAAAGACACAGGGGCTTTTTAGCGTCCAATAGTGATTCGGAATCCCTGCCCAGCTCAGGTACTGTGGAAAGGTCAAGCTCCCAGGGCTTCGTACCATAGCATGAGCTCGCTGCCGCGGCTTGTCACGTGGTCTCGCCCACAGACGCGGGAGTTCCTGTAAATACCGCCAGCTGCACTCGTCCGTCAGTTCCCGCTAATCTCTGAAGCCTTTGATACGTGACACTGGTAGGAGAGTCGTTGACCTATCCTGTATTTGCGTTTTACGATTCGGATCACTCACAGGACTGTTTGCACACGCTTGTGGAGACTTCCGCTACACTCTGAACTTTGCTCCAGCTAGCTGTTCCCTTTGTCTACTCTGCCATCATCGACGTTAATATCCAACTGTTTGTTCCAGTGGTCTCTGCAGCAGCAGCAGCAGTGCGGGCGACCGTAAACTACGTTCTACCTACGTTGACTGGTATAGAAGAACTTTGAAAATATTTGGGACGGCGTTTCCCGGTATGGTATTCGCCTCACGAACGAGAAAAACCTGCAAAAGACTGTGGCAGAACTGGGCGACACAAGCTGCTTTCAAATTACTTCTGCTAAAATGTTGTCTTTTGAGACAATTCTTTTTCTTTGCGGGGAGGGGGAGGGGGGTTGCGGGAACTGCAACCTCTTAGCCAGTGGCTTCATTTTTTCTCTTCTATTTGACCACATAATGCCAACACACACTGTTGTTTCACTCTTGTGACAATAGTCGCTATACATTCATGGGAAAGGGAAGGGGAGGGGAGAGGGGTTGCTCTGTGCAAAATCCAAGGAGGCGGCCTCGTCTTTCTTTGCGTTCCTGTAGTCCGTATGGTCTTGCTGTTTTGTCTTTCACCACCACAGCTAAATTTTTAACTGTCTGAATAATTTATTTTACCTCACCGTCATCTACAGACACAGTAGGCATATGAATCTGTGACACAGTGGACTGTGTAGGCTTTGTCTGTAAATTTAGAAACATTCACGTCTAAACATCGATGCAATAAAAACATGTTGTCCATTGGACCAACTGTGCAAGGAGTAAGAAGGCTGCTGAGTGGGTGGGGAAGGGTGATGGCGAGAGGATCAATTTTTCTGCTATATGACATACCGGGTGATCAAAAAGTCAGTATAAATTTGAAAACTGAATAAATCGCGGAAAAATGTACGAGAGCAGTTCAATAAGTAATGCAACACATTTTTTTTTCTGAAAAAGGGGTTGTTTTATTCAGCATTGAAATACACCAGGTTATTCCCCAATCTTTTAGCTACACAACACTATTTTTCAACGTAATCTCCATTCAATGCTACGGCCTTACGCCACCTTGAAATGAGGGCCTGTATGCCTGCACGGTACCATTCCACTGGTCGATGTCGGAGCCAACGTCGTACTGCATCAATAACTTCTTCATCATCCGCGTAGTGCCTCCCACGGATTGCGTCCTTCATTGGGCCAAAGGTATGGAAATCCGACGGTGCGAGATCGGGGCTGTAGGGTGCATGAGGAAGAACAGTCCACTGAAGTTTTGTGAGCTCCTCTCGGGTGCGAAGACTTGTGTGAGGTCTTGCGTTGTCATGAAGAAGGAGAAGTTCGTTCTGATTTTTGTGCCTACGAACACGCTGAAGTCGTTTCTTCAATTTCTGAAGAGTAGCACAATACACTTCAGAGTAGATCGTTTGACCATGGGGAAGGACATCGAACAGAATAACCCCTTCAGCGTCCCAGAAGACTGTAACCATGATTTTACCGGCTGAGTGTATGGCTTTAAACTTTTTCTTGGTAGGGGAGTGGGTGTGGCGCCACTCCATTGATTGCCGTTTTGCTTCAGGTTCGAAGTGATGAACCCATGTTTCATCGCCTGTAACAATCTTTGACAAGAAATTGTCACCCTCAGCCACATGACGAGCAAGCAATTCCACACAGATGGTTCTCCTTTGCTCTTTATGGTGTTCGGTTAGACAACGAGGGACCCAGCGGGAACAAACCTTTGAATATCCCAACTGGTGAACAATTGTGACAGCACTACCAACAGAGATGTCAAGTTGAGCACTGAGTTGTTTGATGGTGATCCGTCGATCATCTCGAACGAGTGTGTTCGCACGCTCCGCCATTGCAGGAGTCACAGCTGTGCACGGCCGGCCCGCACGCGGGAGATCAGACAGTCTTGCTTGGCCTTGCGGCGATGATGACACACGCTTTGCCCAACGACTCACCGTGCTTTTGTCCACTGCCAGATCACCGTAGACATTCTGCAAGCGCCTATGAATATCTGAGATGCCCTGGTTTTCCGCCAAAAGAAACTCGATCACTGCCCGTTGTTTGCAACGCACATCCGTTACAGACGCCATTTTAACAGCTCCGTACAGCGCTGCCACCTTTCGGAAGTCAATGAAACTATACGAGACGAAGCGGGAGTGTTTGAAAATATTCCACAAGAAATTTCCGGTTTTTTCAACCAAAATTGGCCGAGAAAAAAAATGTGTTGTATTACTTATTGAACTGCCCTCGTAAATAGAGAGGTACAAATTGATACACATGCTTGGAATGACATGGGGTTCTATTAGAAGCAAAAAAAAAACACAAAAGTTCAAAAATGCCTGACAGATGGCGCTTCATCTGATCAGAATAGCAATAATTAGCATAACAAAGTAAGACAAAGCAAAGATGATGTTCTTTACAGGAAATGCTCAATATGTCCACCATCATTCCTCAACAATAGCTGTAGTCGAGAAATAATGTTCTGAGCAGCAGTGTAAAGCATGCCCGGAGTTATGTGTGTGTAAGTTTTTACCACTCTATCTACATTATTCCGTGCTTTATTAAGTTTTCAAATTTATACTGACTTTTTGATCACCCGGTACTCTCCACCACACCCCGTTTGCTGTCTTTCGAAGTGCAAATATGCTCCTATACGACGATGTTCAAAGCGTAATTGTTAGTGTCGTTGCGGCAAACTAATGATAACTTATTCTGTTAGGATGACACTCCTCTACAGGAAAATTTCCTACCTCAAGAGAAAGAAAGTAAATTCCCTGGCAGCGAGTAATCAGAAGAACACGCTAATTGGGAGCAGAGTCTCTCCGGCTGTCTGGTTCACGTAATTAAAAGCGGCGAGCAGACTTAATAAATGGGCTGAACTGTGTTTATTATCGGGCGTCTGTGGCGCCCAGTGAGTCGAGGTTGAATCCAAGGGTATCCGAATAAAAGTAGGCACAATGCAGGGAGGAAATCTGATATACTACGTATGATCGTTTCTGGGAATTAAAATATATATATATATATATATATATATATATATAGGGTGTTGCGCGCGCACACACACACACACACACACACAAACACACACACACACACACGCACGCACTCCTAGTGTGTGTGTGTGTGTGTGTGTGTGTGTGTGTGTGTGTGTGTGTGGTTGTGTGTGTGTGCACAACCCTGGATCGCTTGGACTTATTTTAGCCTAACGTGGTGCTCATGACTAACGTGTACTCTATATCAGAGTTGATAACGAAATGGCAAGTTCCCTTCTAACGTCGATAGCGGTCGCACGGTATCTGCGGAACCAGTGGTGCGTCTCTGCTGAGTCATGCCTCCAGTGGTTCTATACTTCGAGCGCTCTCTGTCGCTGGTGGCAGCCGCTCAGCCCACTCAAGTTCGGAGACACCATGCTGCACACCTACGTTCGTGCTTCATCCTTTTAACATGACCGAGCGAGGTGGCACCGTGGTTAGCACAACGACCTCGTATTCGGAAGGTTCAAATGGCTCTGAGCACTATGGGACTTAACATCTGTGGTCATTAGTCCCCTAGAACTTAGAACTACTTAAACCTAACTAACCTAAGGACATCACACACATCCATGCCCGAGGCAGGATTCAAACCTGCGACCGTAGCAGTCGCGCGGTTCCGGACTGAGCGCCTAGAACCGGAAGGAAGGACAATGGTTCAAACCCACGTCCTGATTTAGGCTTCTCGTGATTTTTCCTAGATCGCTTCAGACAAATGCTGCGATGATTCCTTTGAAATGGCATTGCCAACGTCCTTGTCCATCCTTCCCTAATCCGATGGGACCGATGACCTTTCTGTGTGGTCCGCACCCCAAATCAACCAACGAAACAACCAACCAACCAATCCTTTGACATCGATAGCTGGACTGTATTGCTTGTTGTATCATTTGTACATTTGGAGAAATACAAGTTACGGAAATCTTATGTTTTCTGTGTTGCTTTTTCACTAATCATTTCTGCTTCTGTCCAGCTTTCTTGTGCCGACATTTGCTGCACCACTCGGCAGCCCTACTCCTCATAACGTTGCGTACGAAGTCATAGACAACAATTAGCATCTGAAACATCGTAAAACACTGAGCTGCTTTAATTGTAGTATAAAATTTGTAACAGTCACCAACAGTACACAGCATTATGGCCACATGCTGAAACAGTGTGTTGGCCCACTTTTTGAACTCAAAATGCAGCAATCGTACGTGGTAAGCATTTGATAAGTCCTTGGTAGGTTTCTCGAGTCAAGTAGCACTGGAAATCTACAAAAGGTTACGTAGTTTCCGTGTATTAAAGACCGATGGTTTGTTGTCAGTGATAACGTCACAGATATGTTTCATTGGGTTCAGATCGTGCAAATTTCGTGGTCTGGACATCAACGTCAGTTCACAGTCACGCTCCTCGAATCACTGTTGAAGTATTATGCCCTTGTGTCAGGGACAGCTAAGCTGGTGAGGGTGCCATAACCGCCGGAGAATACATCGAACTTATAGGGCTATAGGAGGTCCGCAATGACTTTCATGTAGTCACAGTATCTTTGATTACTACTACATGTCCCACGGCAGCCCAGGGGAAAGTCACTCATAGAATAATAGTGCTCCCACGACCTGCGTACTTGGCATGGTGCCTGTTTTGAGCAGCTGTTTGCCTGGGCGGCGCCTTATCCGGACACGACCTTCAACCTGACAAGAGAAGAAATTTGATCCATCCGACCAGCTGAGACATTTAGGTTGACCCAATCTTAGTGATCCCATCACCATTGCAAACGTAACTGACGTTCTTGTTGGGTCAACATGGTGTCGCCTGCTGCGGAGCACCACGTTACACAATGTGAGCTGTTGATTCGCCGTTGCCGACATGCCCGTTCACGCGCGTCGGCTCATAGGAGTGTGCCCTGCGCCAAACTGGCTTACGTAAATGGATCCCCTTATTTACCACCCGTACCGAGATAGAATGATTCCCCAATCGTCTCTCCTCCGCCTCTACTTTCCTGCTCACAACGTCACACAGGGACATTCAATCCGCCGATGGGTAGTGATCATGTTTTAGCTCATCGACGTATATTCTGCGTGTGTTTGTGATTCTGTTTACAAGATTATACCAAATATTTAGAAACTTGGATTTATCTTACGGTGGAAAGCGAAAACGTGTCGGAAACAGATATTTAAGGTAATTCCTATTTATTGTCCGGCAACGGCCTTGCCGCAGTGGACAAATCGGTTTCCGTCAGATCACCGAAGTTAAACGCTGTCGGGCGTGTCCGGCACTTTGATGGGTGACTATCCCGGCCGCCATGCACTATTGCCATTTTTCGGGGTGCAGTCAGCCTCGTGATGCCAATTGAGGAGCTACTCGACCGAATAGTAGCGGCTCCGCTCAAAGAAAACCATGACTGGGAGAGCGGTGTGCTGACCACACGCCCCTCCTATCCGCATCCTCAGCTGAGCACGACAGGGCGGTCGGAGGTTCCGATGGACCGCTTGCGGCCTGAAGACGGAGTGCTGTTTGTTGTCCGCTCTCAGCAGCACATTTTTAATTTGCTGACTGCGTTTGTTCACTCAGGGTCATCTTCACATCTAACATAAAGTAAAACTAAATACATACCATCTTATATTTTACAATAAGTAGAAAAAGAATTGTACATGAATGTAGAATATTCCTTAGCGGCAACGTCAGCAATCAATCTTGTTTATTCAGAATCTCATATCAGACAACAGTGTTTTGCAACTGCGATCAACGTTTCAACAGGGTGTCTGCTGGAGGTAGGGGTTAGAGGAGGCGAAGGGGGAGGGAAAACAGAGTGAAAATGGAGGTGCAGTGGTGGTAATTTCATCAGATGAGAAACAGGGGTCTTTCTAAAGTTATAGAGGGTATAATTATGTAAAAATTCTCTTTAGAATACTTATATTGTAGATCAATGCATACATAAAATTCATACGTCAGAAATTTGTAAGAATATAAAATGGAGCGAGGAACAGTGAAAGCGGGGAAAGAAGGTAGTTGAGTGGGAGGAAGTGTTAATGGTAGGGATGCTATGCGTTTAACAAGTGATGGTCTCACACTAAAATTGCAAAAATTCAATCAGATAACAAAAAACTTATGTTAAAATACTAGAATGGTAAACTAATGGGTGCGTAAAAGTGTAAATGCATCAAATAGTAGTGTAAAAGTGGAAATGATATAAAATTTTCGTTAAAACTATAGACCTTAAACAATGGAATACAAATAGTGAAAGACATAAGGATCGTATATTTATAGAAGTGGACTTATATAGAGAACCTACTACAATTTCGTGAGGTGTAATTACATGTTAAAATTTTTTTAAAACGTTGAAAGTATAAGACTGGAAAAAGTGCAAAACAATAAATTTCAAAAGTGAAACTATGTGTAGCAACGGAAATTACTGGGAACAGGATGTGGCAGTTGTATTTGATTGAATTTTATTGCCGCATTGCTGGTGCGGTGTGGTGGAAAATCGGAAAAGGCCTTCAAAGTTGATGAAAAATCCACTGTTAATAAAATAGTTCAGCTGATTTAGTGTCTTGCCATGCTCTTGCAGCCGGCCGGAGTGGCCAGGCGCTTCTAGGCTACAGTCTGGAACCGCGCGACCGCTATGGTTGCAGGTTCGAATGGCATGGATGGGTGTGATGTCCTTAGGTTAGTTAGATTTAAGTAGTTCTAAGTTCTAGGGGACTGATGACCTCAGAAGCTAAGTCCCATAGTGCTCAGAGCCATTTGAACCATTTTGGAGCTCTTGCAGACGGGGTGTAAAAATTTCTTCCACCTTTGTAGGAGGTATCTTATGGACAGGATGACAATTTCTCAAATATATGAAAGAAAACGTAAATTAGTTACAGACTGCGACGTACACACGCTTTATTTAACGTGTAAACGTCACTACAGATATTTGGATTTAGGTTATGACATGTTCGGAATACCTGCCACCATCGGCGATGATGTAGTGCAGACTAGTACCGAAATTCTGCATGACCTACACTTGTTGGAACATCGATGCTGTCGACGACCTCCTGAATGGCTTTTTTCAGTTCAGCAATGGTTTGCGGTTATTGTTGTACACCTCGTCTTTAATATAGGCCCACAAAAAGGACTCGCATGTGTTCAAATCGGGAGAATATGGCGGCCAATAGAGGCTCATGCTAGTGGCCTCTGGGTACCCCAGAGTCAGAACGCGACCCCTAAAAGCGCTCCTCCAGGACGCCAAACACTCTCCTGCTTCTCTGAGGTTGAACTCCGTCTTGCATGAACCAGATCTTTCCGAAATCAAGGTCTCTTTGGGTAATGGGGATGAAATCATCTTCCAAAATATTCACGTACCGTTCTGTAGTCACCGTGCCATCAAGGAATGTCGCACCGACTATTCCGTGACTGGACATTGCACACCACACAGTTACCCGTTGAAGGTGAAGAGATTTTCCGATCGTGAAATGTGGATTCTCGGTCTCCCAAATGCGCCAATTTTACTTAGTGATGAACCCATCCAAATGACAGTGGACTTTGTGCCTCAACCAAATCACATTAACAGCAAAGATCTGTTCGTCAGTTCTGTGGACAATAGTGTTGTCGAAACGCAACCGCTGTTTCTTGGCCCTGGAACTTAATGGGTGATGAGTTTGAATTTTGTATGGGAAGAGATGCAGGTCTTCAACAATGATTTGTCACAGTGTCTCCCGGTTGATACCCATCTGTTGTGCAGCTCATCCGATGCTGCAGCGCGTGTCTTTTCGATGTTTTTCAGGCGTTTTCGCGCTTTCTAGACGACCGATATTGCCTACACTGTCATCAAGAACACTATACGTTCTCTCAAACTTGAGAATCAAATTCTTGATCGTTAACACACTTGGACTGGTTGTCTTCAGTTCAACTTGATCACAAACTTCCTGTGAGCCGCAGTTGGGCTGGTATTGCTCGCATAGTAGGCCTTCACAAGCAGTGACATTTTCACCAGGAAATGGCCGACAACATCAAGACGCGTGCGCGTGCACATACTAAGTGCCACAATTGCCCGCGGCCAGCCGTACACTTTGAACGCCCCAACGCATACCGTTCAGAAGTTATGACGATTTCATATCATATAGTTCGATAATTGTCACACTTTATAAACGGGTATCAATAACCCGCCAGGGTAGCCGAGAGCGCTGACGCGCTGCTTCCTGGACTCGGGTAGGCGCGCCGGCCCCAGATCGAATCCCCCCGGCGGATTAATGGCGACGGGTGGTGTGCCGGCCAGCCTGGATGTGGTTTTTAGGCGGTCTTCCACATCCCGCTAGGTGAATACCGGGCTGGTCTCCATGTTCCTCCTCAGTTACACGACTCGCAGACATCTCGACACACTCGCACTGTTCCATTACTTACAATCGACACAGAGAGTAGGGGTAGACTAATTCCATCCCGGGGGGTACAGGGTGGTGGCAGGAGGGGCATCTGGCCACCCCGTTCCACTAACCTTGCCAAATCCGTTCCTAACGATGCCGGCCCTGCGTCAGAGCGAAACATGGCACCAGTGAAAGAAAGAAAAGAAAAATAAACAGGCGTCAATACTTGCGACTGCATGCTTCGATATTAAAAGATGCTCAACAATCGCGGTTTTATTATTGTACGTGGCCGATGGGTTCTAGGCGCTTCAGTCCGGAACTGCGCTGCTGCTACGGTCGCAGGTTCGAATGCTGCGTTGGGCATGGATGTGTGTGATGCCCTTAGGTTAGTTATGTTTAAGTAGTTCTGAGTCTAGGGAACTGGTGACATCAGATGTTAGGTCCCATAGTGCTTAGAGCCATTTGAACCATATTATTGTAGGCTGAAGCGTGCTGTTTGAAGCGTATTTCAAACGTCCTACTTGTCTGCTCTATATGAACTTCTGGACAGCTTCCACACTTTAGTATATATACACCGGCCGCTGTGAATTTCAAGGCTTTTCTTTTCAACCGGTACCTCAGTCTAAAGTGAATAATATCAATAGTAGTCTTAAAGCTTATATGCAAATTGGTCCTTCGAAATTGTCTAGCAAACCGTCTTTTACACCTCATAGGAATGCACACGATTTTCTCGTCTTTCTATACACCTGTTAGCGTGTTGTCATTGATTTTACTTTTTTTGTGTAGCTATGACTACTGATCACAATCATGGATGAGGAGCAATCCCGTAAAAGTTTCGCCTTCTACGGCTCCCTTTAGAGCCATAGAAGTTCTTCAATAATATCGTAACGTATATTCTGTCTACTTGCCCCATCATCTAATCTGTGTTTTCCTCATGCAGTTTTCATTTTATAGCAGCAGAAAAAAAATTTTCTTTTCTTGTCTGCCCCCTTAATACAGTGCTCTATCGTGACAGCACATTTCAAACAATTCATTTCCTTTCTTTTCCTTTATCCCATATTCCACGATCCACTGCTGTATTCCAATCGAACCTATTTTCCACCTTTCTCATTTAAAACATCGAGGAGGGAAGCTGAACCCTTGACCTATATATCTTCTGCTCTGAGCACTTCCCTCCTGATCTTCCAAAGTTACCTCCTTTTTCTTACACATTCCTTTCTTACCTTCGCCTCCTCTCTCGCTTACCAAATTCCTCGCTTCCATCATTCCTCCGGTTTTCATCCTTTCTCTCCTTTCTTCTTTGTCTTTCTGTTCCTCCCTCCTGCTCAACAATACACTACTCTCACCCATCCCTCTCCTAAACTCCACCCCTCATCCACAAAATTCGACACCTTTCTTCTTTTACTTTTCCATGTTCCTTCTCACAAACTCTTATAATATACACTCCAATCTCGAAAAATTTATCCTTCTTTGTCCTATTCGATACTTTTCCTTCCACAGTCACTTCGATCTTCCTCTCTTTCAGTTTCTTCTCTCCTTCTCCTTTTAATATTTTTTTCCTTTAACTCCGCTTCCCAACCACAAACTATCGTTAGCCGTCTTATTTCTCCTTGGACATCACTTCTTCCATCTTCACTCACACAATTTGTTACTCACACATTCCTTTTTTTGCTCTTACCCTCATCTTTGCCTCTGGTCATCGTCTGTTATCAAACATTTGTTCTCCCCTTTTCACCTTCTCAAATCGTACATTTCTTTCTCATTTCTCTCACTCCCTCTACCACATTCTTATCTCCACACCTGCTTATTCCTGCCTCTGTCTGAAGTAAGACAGTTCCCGGGCGCCAGTTGGATGCAGTGACGCCATCGGCAGAAGCTGCCAGCCCTGCTCCAGATAACCGGCTCCCTCTGCCTGTAGAGACGACGCGCACAGCTGTCTCTGCTTTGCGGCGCCTTTGAATGAGTCGCATTCAGACTCGGCTCTGCTCTATGTGACAGCCGCACACAGCACGCGCTTCCCACATCTGCCAGCCCAGATTGTCGTCTCAGGCGGTGCTGGGTGGAGGTCGTGGATAGGCGAGTAAGCACATCAAAGACCAGCAGGGATGAGCCCGCAGGGCAAGCACGATATCTACTGTGCGGCTGCTCAGGCAGAACGCCTCTGTTGCCTTGCTTCTCCGAGCTATTGCGTTTATCTTCATATTCATGTTAGTATTATTTCGTAGCAATAAACCACACTCTCTTTCTCTCTATGTCTGTCTCTATCTCCCCCCCCCCCTCTCTCTCTCTTCCTCTTTCTCTATTCCTCTCTCTTCAACTCTTCACGTGGACGTGATCTGGCGTAACACTTGCAACATTTAAAAACCATATACTGCATACGCTGAAATACCGGGTGATCAAAATGTCAGTATAAATTTGAAAACCTAATAAACCACGGAATAATAAACATGCTTGGAAAGACATGGGGTTCTATTAGAACAAAAAAAAAAAAACAAAGTTCACAAAATGTCCGACAGATGCCGCTGGACAGCAATACGTCAGTGACTGTGCATGACACTCGTGTATAAAAGGAGCTGTAAT
Source organism: Schistocerca piceifrons (assembly GCF_021461385.2). Lineage (NCBI taxonomy): Eukaryota > Metazoa > Arthropoda > Insecta > Orthoptera > Acrididae > Schistocerca > Schistocerca piceifrons. The sequence goes on from NC_060146.1 coordinate 107,472,482, forward strand.
AAGAGAGAGAATCAAATGCGCCAGCAGTCGCAGCATGTTGACGTCACCTGAAAAGGCGCTTTTAGTGAAGCTGTATTATCAGAATGGGGATTGTGCTAGTTCAGCGCTACGATCCTATCGCCATAGGAAGGGGATTCGAACGTTGACAAATGCAGCTGTGGCGAGAATGATTTCGAAGTTCGAAGCCACGGGTTGTTTAGACGATAGACCCCATAGTGGCCGGCCGAGAACAAGGCGTAATGCTGCTGAGACAGATCAGGACGAAATGGAGACTGTAGCGTGTTCGTCTATGCACGGGGAAGTCAGCGCTCATGCAGTCACACGTCGCACCGGCATTCCATACACTACTGTTTGGTTGGCACTGAGGTGTACCCTCCGATGCTACCCGTACAAAATCCATCGGCATCATGAACTGCTACCTGGCGATTTAGTGAAGCGGAGGGCATTTGCGGTGTGGGCGTTTCAAAAGATGGCGGAAGATGACGATCGGTTGAGTAACGTGTTGTGGACCGACGCAGCTCATTTCACGCTCCGAGGGTCTGTCAACGCCCACAACTGCAGAATTTGGGCTACCGAAAATCTTAGAACTATTGTTGACGAATGATGGTGGACATATTGAGCATTTCCTGTAAAGAACATCAACTTTGCTTTGTCTTACTTTGTTATGCTAATTATTGCCATTCTGATCAGATGAAGCGTGATCTGTCAGACATTTTTTGAACTTTTGTATTTTTTTGGTTCTAATAAAACCCCATGTCATTCCAAGCATGTGTGTCAATTTGTACATCTCTATCTACATTATTCCGTGATTTATTAAGTTTTCAAATTTATACTGACTTTTTGATCACCCGATATATATGACAAAGTAATATGTATATACGCAGATGCCTGTAATATCTCGTACATATGGTACAAAAGGGCAGTGCATTGGTGGAGCTGTCATTTGTACTCTTATGATTCATACGAAATGATTTCCGACGTAGCTATAGCCGTTGGACAAGAATTAATAGACTTTTAGCACGGAATGATAAATGGAGCAAGACGCATGTGGCATTTCATTTCGGGAATCGTTAGGGAATTCAATATTTCGAAAGACACAGTATGAGGAGTCTGCCTAGAACACCACATTTCAGGTGTTATCTCCCACCACGGACACAAAGTAACCCACAGCTTTGATTTAACGCATGAAAACAGCGGCGTTTGTGTAGTTATCAGTGATAACAGACAAGCAACGCTGTGTGAAATCTCCTCCCGTTTCAAAAAGATTTATTACATCAAGACATCACTTTCTTAACTTCACGGAGGTTTGAAAAATATCGGGGTGTCCCACATCATGACTGCTAGATTGAATCACGACTGTCTCGAAGACATCTTTTCTAGAATATGTGGTCTTGGTGCATGTTATAATAATCGCATGCCCCCGAGGTAAAAAGTAGAATTAGTCTAATTAAACTGACTGGAAATGCGACAAATATATCTTTGTCCCTTGGTGCTTCCATTACAAAGGATACAGATCGAAATTCTGCAGAAGAAACTTTAGGAGATTGCGAGATATTATTTCTAGTGAATTGTGCAGCAATGTGTTACGTCAAGTCACTATACCTCAGATGGAGAAGACTTGCTTCGAGAGTGCAATCTTAGTCATGAAGCGAGCTCCAATGGATACATTACTCGCGATGCCTTAAAATTCTTGGCAGGATATATCACATTCAGGTGGAACAACATCGACAGTTCATTATGAATTACAACAGCAAATGCCATGTTGACGCAAAATTAAGAGCAAAAGAGGACTGGATAAGTGCACTTTCGAAAGGTGCAAAATTAACAGCAAAAGAAGAGCGAATGAGTATGCTCTCTAAAGTTGGATTTACTTCTCCATCACCTGAGTAGTTTGCTACAAAATCAAGTTGGGTAATTATTTTTTCGTTGTTTCAGGGAGCAAATATTTCACGTTACAGACATACAATGGAATAATTAACAGAGATATTACAATCAAGATCTCCCGCAATCGAAAGGAAAATTACTGATTTGTATATAATAACGAGACCTTCCATCCGCATTACAATTTATAATAAAAGAGTCAAAGAGGATACAATGAAGAGAATTCAGCGAAAATAAATTTTCTCTGAAATGTGTCGTGTTAACAACTTCGAGCTGAATTATCCGCGTCAACATCGTCATCGTCGACTCTATAATTATATCCCCTAAATAAACCTGAATTATTCACCGTAATTCAACTTTTAAGCCTGAAGTAATAGTGTCGATCATTACAACTCGGTTTGCATACTGACAAGTGTTATCAGTGTTTTTTTCGCTTAACGTTTCCTTTCGAATACTCCAAATACTAATTCATCTTTGACCTCATCCCTGAGAAGGCCAAAATCAAACGGAAAGAGACGTGAAAATTTGTTTCACATTCTGTCTGCCAAGTGACAAAACACGTCGTTGACCGATGGGATTGTACTCGCCGAAATGGCCTACCTTTCTTGCCAAAGAAACTGGTATAGGCTTGCGTATACAAATACAGAGAGATGTAAACAGGTAGAATACGGCACTGCGGTGAGCAACACCTGTATAAGACCACAAGTGCCTGGCGCAGTTGTTAGATCGGTTTCTGCTGATACAATGGCAGAATATCACGATTTAAGTGAGTTTGAATGTGGTGTTACAGTCGGCGTACGAGCGATGGGACACTGCATCCCCGACGTAGTGACGAAATGGGAATTTTCCCGCACGACCATTTCACGAGTGTACCGTGAATATCAGGAATCCAGTAAAACATCAAATCAACATCGCGGCGGCCGGAAAGCGATCCGGCGAGAACGGTACCAACAACGACAGAAGATAATAGTTCAACGTGACAGAAGTACAACTATTCCGCGAATTGCTGTAGATTTCGATGCTGTGCCATCAACAAGTGTTAGCGTGCGAACTGTTCAACGAAACATCATTGATAAGGGCATTCGGAGACGAAGACCCACTCGTGTACCCTTGGCGACTGCACGACAGAAAGCTTTCTGCCTCGCCTGGGCCGGTCAATACCGACATTGGATATTATGCCTGGTCAGATGAGTCTCGTTTCAAATTGTAGCGAGCGGATGACGTGTACGGGTATGGAGACAACCTCATGAATCCAGGCCCCTTATCTCAGCAAGAGATTGTGGAGGCTCTGTTATGATGTAAGGCGTGTGTAGTCGGAGTGATATGGGATCACTGATACGTCTATATACGACGCTGACAGGTCATACGTACGTAAGCATCCCGTCTGATCACCTGCATCCATTCACGTCCGTATGGTAACTCCAGCACGACAATGTGACACCCAACACGTCCGGAATTGCTACAGAATAGCTCCAGGAACACTCTTCTGAGTTTAAACACTTCCGCTGCCCACCAACTTCACATAACATGAACGTCATTGAGCATATCTGGGTGCCACGCAACGTGCTGTTCAGAAGAGATCTCCACCCCTCTCGTTCTCTTACGGATTTATGGACAGCCCTGCTGGATTCATGGTGTCATTTCGCTCCAACAGTACTTCAAACGTTAGTCGAGCATGCCACGTCGCGTTGCGGCACTTCTATGTGCTCGCGGAGGCCCTGCACTGTATTAGGTAGGTGTGCTAGTTTCCTTGGCTCTTCAGTGTAGTGTGTGTAGCTTGTTAGCAGGCAATGACAGAGCGTAATATAAATATAATTAATGACTCACTTAATTTCACTGAGAAACTAAACAATTTATACAATAGGCATGCACAGCTAAATACTGTAGGAGTAAAAAGAAGATCTTCACCATGGATTTTTTGGAGACGCAGCACATGAGACCTATAAACAGAATCTGACTTCTAAAAACCACCGCTTCTACAAGCAACTCGGCAACATAGTTCATCAGTCGATAAGGTCACCTGTTCTCATTGCTACTCAAGAAAAATCTGCTAATTCCTTACTTATGCCAAATTCTTAAATGCAAAGTAGCATTTGTAACCAACGCCCTCAGTTTTTTTGTTGAATTTAGTCCAAATGCCGTCTACCGCTCTAGACAGTGTTTTTCAATTACTCCTCTCTTCGATGATACTTCGGCGAATTCCCGTGGATGACCAGTATTCCGTGTGCAAGGGTTCCTTGCGCCTGTCGGGGCGTTACAGTCAGCGTCCGATATACAAACAAAAAAATTATTCGTAAAGACTAAACTGTTAGGAATAAAACTGTATCATGCGATTCAGCATTAACTTTTATTTTCCTTGAAAAATATCAGTAAAATCATCTATTCCTCGTATGCTGAAAGAGGAATATCCCCGTAAGAGGAAGCGTCAACTGTCATAAAATGATAATGTGCGGAGCATATCAGCCACTTTCCATACTCGAACACGAAAGAGACTCAACGTTTCATCAGTTTTGCGCATTTTCGCGAGAGAATAACTACGATCTTTTATTTTTTGTGGAGAAGACTTTTAAAACAATCACTTACCTAGCTGAATATGCTGGAAACATCATTTTTCAAGAAGATCGAACACCAGGCAACTTCATACAAGAGTGTTTCTCGACAACGACAGCTGCGTTGACGATGGACTGGCTGTAAGGTCGTACCCATCTCGTACTCGAACGCTGGCCACCAAAGTCACCTGATATCACTCCATAAGATTTTTCTTGGGTGTTTTTTGTGAAATAGTTCATCTTTGTATCTCCCCTTCTTCAACTTGTGTTAACTCCAACTCCTTATTCCATAATCAATGAGATCAGTAAATCCAGTTATGTTCACGAAGTTATAGACTAGTATCACTGCTGTCGGGTTTTTGGGATAAATCAAGAGACTAAACCCAAACGTTATTCTAAAAAGTGCCCCCAAGGTACATGATGTCGCTCTGAAAAAAAAAAAAAAGATACGTGATTCGACGCGTTAGACAAAACTTATCGCGAAGTTATATTTTCATTCATGTATAAGGTATTGCCGTGATAAATCTTTTGAAAATTTTTGAAACACCTTGTGTTTTAAAGTATTCCCTGTTTCGGTTCTACAAGTTGTCATGCAACCTTTATGGAAATAATTCTCCCGGGTTCATACGTATTTTTCAGACTCAAGCCTCAATCGAAACACTGACATATTCGGCTGCTCTTCTTTCTTAATAGTTCAGTGTGAGAAGAAAACAAAAATCCTCCGAGTATGTTTGAGCTACATTGTGAAAATTTAGATTTTTTAAATTTTAGTTCATAAGGCGTGCGCAGATGCGGTATATCAGTCAGAAATAAACTAGCTTGGATCTGAGACTGTTCTTGTGAAGTCGCACGTTTCGACTGCGACCTGTTTCTGCTTTCGCGAAGTCGTTGTCTGTAGGACAACTGCGGCTTTATTTCAAACGCAAACAATAGACACGAAAAAAAAGCCTCTCTTCATGAATGGGCGCGCTTACACATTTCAGGGGAACACTCGGAAAGTGGGTCACACACACACACACACACACACACACAACCGCAACAGGAGTCGTTCGCTTATGTTTCTCGTCGTACATCAATCACACCATGATGCACAGTCAGTCATATGCGAATACAGTTCTTCCTCCGCAGTATGTATATTTTGTGTGCGTAATCTATTTGCCAAGTCACATTTGTAGAGTCTGCGAGTAAGTAATTTAACTGTTAACGCTACAAGTAGGAAAGTAGTCCGTGTGTCATCTCACTTGCAGTCGTAAGAAATCTAATAAGCTTCTCATCAAGGATCCGTCAGGTGGAAGATTGTCTTGCACAGTTGTTCCCAGTGACAAACACAGGCGATTTCTTGTACCTGCGTGTCAGGGCACCAAGAGGCTAGCTTCCGACTTGCAGTATTAATAATCAAATTAACTGGTCTTAGGATTTATGGAAGTGACTTGCTAAATAGTTTAGATATGGAACAAATACATACTGAAGAACAGGAACTGTATGTGCTAACAGTCTTCAGTTGGAGCTTTGTATGACAAATGTACACCAAGGGAGTACTGTGGGGAATGTAAGTTACCAGAACAGTAATTGGAACAATACATATTTACAATATGTATACATATAGTAGAATATTGCCACGCGGAGTGGCCGCCCCGTTAAAGGCGCCATGTGACGGATTGCGTGGCCCCTCTCTCGGGCATGGGTGTGTGTGTTGTTCTTAGCATAAGTTAGTTTAAGTAAGTTGAAGCAGTGTGTAAGTCTAGAGACCGATGACCTCAGCAGTTTGGTCCCTTAGGAATTCACACACATTTGAACATTTCGAGTAGAATATTGCAGTATTTCAAAACGATGTGCTCTACGTATTCCTCACACAAACCTTCAATTGAAGAATAACTTCGACTTTTATTTTTAAATTTATAAAGTAATTTCGTAACAAAATAGATGTATTAACACAATCTTCCCAATAGCTGTCTCTTCTCGTCCAGTATCTTAATAAGTTTGTTTTTCTTCTCTCAACTGTATGTAGTACGAGTATTTGCCTTTCCCTCATGAGTCTTCTGTAAGGCTATCTCATCCCTTGTTTTACCCACACACCTCACACATTCCATTCATCGTCAGATCCAGTTCTAAGCCCTCTAAGCATTTCTCCTCCGTCTGGCACAGTGCCGACGTTTCGCCACCATACCAGCGAACATTCAGTACAAAACCTCTCACTGATTCTTCTTTTGCCTATATACACTCCTGGACATTGAAATAAGAACACCGTGAATTCATTGTCCCAGGAAGGGGAAACTTTATTGACACATTCCTGGGGTCAGATACATCACATGATCACACTAACAGAACCACAGGCACATAGACACAGGCAACAGAGCATGCACAATGTCGGCACTAGTACAGTGTATATCCACCTTTCGCAGCAATGCAGGCTGCTATTCTCCCATGGAGACGATCGTAGAGATGCTGGATGTAGTCCTGTGGAACGGCTTACCATGCCATTTCCACCTGGCGCCTCAGTAGGACCAGCGTTCGTGCTGCACGTACAGACCGCGTGAGACGACGCTTCATCCAGTCCCAAACATGCTCAATGGGGGAGAGATCCGGAGATCTTGCTGGCCAGGGTAGTTGACTTACACCTTCTAGAGCACGTTGGGTGGCACGGGATACATGCGGACGTGCATTGTCCTCTTGGAACAGCAAGTTCCCTTGCCGGTCTAGGAATGGTAGAACGATGGGTTCGATGACGGTTTGGATGCACCGTGCGCTATTCAGTGTCCCCTCGACGATCACCAGTGGTGTACGGCCAGTGTAGGAGATCGCTCCCCACACCATGATGCCGGGTGTTGGCCCTGTGTGCCTCGGTCGTATGCAGTCCTGATTGTGGCGCTCACCTGCACGGCGCCAAACACGCATACGACCATCATTGGCACCAAGGCAGAAGCGACTCTCATCGCTGAAGACGACACGTCTCCATTCGTCCCTCCATTCACGTCTGTCGCGACACCACTGGAGGCGGGCTGCACGATGTTGGGGCGTGAGCGGAAGACGGCCTAACGGTGTGCGGGATCGTAGCCCAGCTTCATGGAGACGGTTGCGAATGGTCCTCGCCGATACCCCAGGAGCAACAGTGTCCCTAATTTGCTGGGAAGTGGCGGTGCGGTCCCCTACGGCACTGCGTAGGATCCTACGGTCTTGGCGTGCATCCGTGCGTCGCTGCGGTCCGGTCCCAGGTCGACGGGCACGTGCACCTTCCGCCGACCACTGGCGACAACATCGATGTGCTGTGGAGACCTCACGCCCCACGTGTTGAGCAATTCGGCGGTACGTCCACCCGGCCTCCCGCATGCCCACTATATGCCCTCGCTCAAATTCCGTCAACTGCACATACGGTTCACGTCCACGCTGTCGCGGCATGCTACCAGTGTTAAAGACTGCGATGGAGCTCCGTATGCCACGGCAAACTGGCTGACACTGACGGCGGCGGTGCACAAATGCTGCGCAGCTAGCGCCATTCGACGGCCAACACCGCGGTTCCTGGTGTGTCCGCTGCGCCGTGCGTGTGATCATTGCTTGTACAGCCCTCTCGCAGTGTCCGGAGCAAGTATGGTGGGTCTGACACACCGGTGTCAATGTGTTCTTTTTTCCATTTCCAGGAGTGTATTAAGCAGGCCAACAAAAATATTACTCTTCCCGCGAAAGATTTCTACTGCATTACCTATCCATGTTCTATTTCTTAAATAATTGTCGTGTCATTGGCTGCTAAGAAAGACAAAAAATAGCTAATTTCTAGTTGGCGCATGTCGAAACTGAGAGCAGGGTTTGCACATCAACAACCGAGGAGTAGTGCAAGAAATTCGTTTCTGTCATGACTAAACCGCTAATAAATGTTACTGTTTATCTAAATAGTCTTACATTACTCGTACAACGGCACAGCATCGTCATAACTGACGAACAACAGATCCTACCTATCCAAATCAGACGATCCTGCTCACATAGGGGTATTTTGCTCTAAGAGCTGGCCAAATGTCCACATTTCACATACCATAACTTTGTTTTATTTCATGTTAAAATGTATGTAAAAACATTATTATCCTACAAATACGAGGGCTGGAACTTAAATAGTGGGAACTATTTATTCACAACCCATACAGAGGAGTTACACGTTTGCCCCTGTTACTGTCCTGAGAAGTCACCAGCGTTGTGTAGAACCCGTTGCCAGCGATGTGGAAAGCATAGTATACCGTTAGCAGAGCCTGTTCTGTTGATGGTGCGAATGGAGCAGTCTACTGTCGGTCGAATCTCTGGAACAGTTCTGAAGCGAACGTCACGAAGTGGTTCCTTCATCTTCGGAATCAAATCAAAGTCACACGGACTTAAGTCTGAGGAGTATGATGGATGGTTCAGTACTTCCCAGTCCCATCGACCGAACAGAGCAGCCACAGCTAGCGCTGTATGCGCCCGCGCATAGTCATGTAGAATGATGGGTGGGTTGCGTAGAAAGTGTCGCCGCTTCTTTCGCAAAGTTGAGCGCAGGTGATGCTCCAAAAACGAACAGTAATACGACTTAAGTCGTTGTGACTTTGATTTGATTCTGAAGATGAAGGAACCATTTCGTGGCATTCGCTTCAGAACTGTTCCCGAGGTACGACAGGCAGTATCCAGCGATTCGACAGGGAGTAGAACGCTCCATTCGCACCATCAACAGGCTCTGCTAACGGTATACTACGCCATCCACATCGCTGGCTGCGGGTTCTACACAACGCTGGTGACTACTTTGAAGGACAGCAACAGGTGCAAACATGTAACTCTTTTGTATCGGTTGTGAATAAATAGTTGCCACTATTTAAGTTCCAACGCACGTATATTCTCTAAGGTCTCAACGTACAGAAAATGCGAAACTATGATTTTGGTCAACCTTTACTTGAAATAGCCCTACGTGCAGCGATCAGACATTTACTTATCGCTCCTTAGAATGTCCAAATCGGACGATCACAAAGCTGCAAGCAGGATATTGCTAAATGCAGCCAGTCTAAATAGGAGAGGTGTGTATGATGCACTTTATATTGTACTAACAGAGGATGTTGAAGGTATGCAAAGAAGTGTGATACGAATGGTCAGAGCTTGGTTAAACTCACAGGACAATGTCATAGAGATAGTGAAACCACTGAAATGGCAGACGCTTGAATACATGCTACAATTATCACGGGAAAACATACCTTAAAGGTTTTAAAAACCTGTATTACGTCAATACTGTATATATATGCTACAACTTGCTACATACAGGTCCCCTAGATACAAGTTAAAACTAACTACAGAGGCATTTAAGGAAACAATACAGTTACGTTGCACAAGCTAACAGTACGGAAAAAAGCCGTAACGTGTGCAACAGAGCGATGTACCCTCTGCTACACACTTCAGTGTACGAGAGGCGTTCAATAAGTAACGCAACACTTTTTCTTCTGGACGAGAGCGATGTACCTCTGCTACACACTTCAGTGTACGAGAGGCGTTCAATAAGTAACGCAACGCTTTTTCTTCTGGACGAGTTTCGGTTGGAAAAAAAAAAGTGGAATTTGTTGTGGGACGTCGTGGAACATTCCCGCTTCAACCCCTAGAGCTTCATAAAAGTTCCAATAGCTGGCGGCGCTATAAGTAGCCTTTAAAACATCGTTTATAGTGGAGCTGGGTTCCCATCAGAGTGGTTTCTGTAGGAGAGCATTGCAGATAATTATTCATAGCCGCTTACAGGATGATTACAGAGGCCTGGAAGTGAACAAAAGCACGGAGTCGCTGGGCGAGGCGTCTGCCGTCGTCGCAACAAGGTCGTTCTAACGTACTCGACCTTCCTCGCACAGAGCTGTGATTCCTGGAACCACTTCGCCGTAGTCTTTGCCACAAAAATGGAAACGAACTTCTCCTTATCCATGACAAAGCAAGGCTTCGAACAGGTCTGCGCGGATCTCTCACTTTCCGCACTCCGTCTGTTTAGCCCAATGAAGGACGCACTCTGCGGCAAGCCGTACTTGGATGACAGAGAGCTTATTGATGCATCATGACACTGGCTCCGACGTCGACCAATAGAAAGGTACCATGCGGGAATACAGTCCCTCCAAGTAAAGTAGCGTGAGGCCGACGCATTGAATGGAGTTATGTCTAAAAATAGGGTTTTCTAGCCAAAAGAGTGAGAAGTAACATGGTGTATTGCAATCCTGAATAGAAAAACTGGATTTGAAAAAAAAATGTGTTGTGCTGCTTACAGTGTGTAAACTTTTAGATGGCAGACCTCTCCCTAGTCTTGAGTCGGTAGAAGTCGGTAAACGTCGGGAGGCTTCGGTAGCTATTTGCGTCTGCTTCGTTAATGTTTTGCGCTGTACTGTTCTGCGAGTTTTTATTGTGCAGTTGTGCTAAACATTATCAAAATGAATGAAGAGGCAGTTGCTGGCCCATCTCGGGAGTCGCCAACAACCCCTACCGGTAGGCCTACGGTTAGAAGGAAACCAGTATTACGTAGCGATGCTCGCAAAATTATATTGCGTGTGATTGAATGCTGCGAAAGGGAAAGGGAGCAGAAAAAATTGCTTCACCCCATTTACAAATCCAAATCTTCAGTGAGAGCTGCTACATACACAGGACAAAGCATGCGTAGCATTGGAAGATTCAAACAGTTTTCCAAGAATCATCCTGGCGTATCACCACAAACGCCTGGCAAGAAAAGGTGAGTTTCCATTTCAGATATTTTGTTCGCGATCACTTTGAAGGAGCCCCCTATTTCGTCCGAATTACCTTATATTTCATTTTTCCTTGCTACCGCATTGCTTTGTATGGAAACACCACTGGTTACTGTATTATTTCGAAACACATTCATATTACAGTACATTTCCTAATTAACAAAAATACATCCAGTGCAGATGGCATTTTCTTACAATCGTTCTCTCTTTTAACTTAGGAAAAGAAGTGGAGAAATCGAAGTAATGATCGATGATTTCAACCAGCGTGTCATTCGCGACAAGATAGCGGAATTTTATTCAGTGCGGAAGATTGTGCCGAGCCTGCGACCACTGCTTCCAGTTCGGAGAACAATTCACCCATTGTAATCGGATGAATGGTTTGTGAGCGCATAGTAGACAAACATACATACATTCATTTTTATTTATATAGATTTTAATGTACATGAGGATTTCAGTTTCGTTTGCGAACAACATTTAAAGCGAGTTTTACTTCCAAGCCTTTCGTCTGCTTTCGTGTAAGCATGAAGCGCAGTTTGTAGTGCCAGCACTGCAACTGGTAGGCTCCTCTCTCCCCGCCAGCCAGTGCTTGCTTCCTCCTCTCCCCGCACTCCCCTGACAACTCAACCGTCTTACAGTTAACACACTGTACTGAGCGCTCCCTCCTCGTAGTTTCCAGATTATAGGTGTAGAAGAATGAGCATGACTTTTTATGTGTACTTGATGTTGTTGTTGTTTTTGTTGTGGTCCTCAGTCCAAAGACTGCAATTCTATCCTGTGCAAGTCTCTTCATCTCCGAGTACCTACTGCAACCTAATGTATTCATCTCTTGGACTCCTCCTACGATTTTTACCTTTCCACACTGCCCTCCAATACTAAATTGGTGATCCCTTGATGCCTCAGAATGTGTCCTACAAAATGATCGCGTCTTTTAGTCAAGTTGTGCCCTCTCCAATTCTACTCAGTACCTCCTCATTAGTTACATGATCTACCCATCTAATCTTCAGCATTCTTCTGTAGCACCACATTTCGAAAGCTTCTTTTCTCTTCTTGTCTAAACTATTTATCGTCCATGTTTCACTTCCATACATGTCTACACTCCATACAAATACTTTCAGAAAACACTTTCTATGATCGAAGTGAACAAGTTTCTCTTCTTCAGAAAGGCTATCCTTACCATCGCCATTCTACATTTTGTATCCTCTCTACTTCGACCGTCCTTAGTTATCTTGCTGCACAAACAGCAAAACTCATCTATTACTTTAAGTGTCTCATTTCCTCTTTCAATTCCCTCAGCACTGCCCGATTTAATTCGACTACCTTCTATTATCCTCGTTTTGCTTTTGTTGACGTTCATTTTATAGCCTTCTTTCGAGACTCTCCCCATTCCATTCAACTGCTCTTCCAAGTCCTTTGCTGACTCTGCCATCAGCGAACCTCAAGGTTTTCATTTCTTGTCCCTGGAATTTTACTCCTACTCCAAATTTCTTGGGTTTCCTTTGCCGCTTGTTCAATGTACAGATAGAAAAACACCGTGGATAAACTACAACCCTGTCCCACTCCCGTCTCAACCATTGCTTACCTTCCGTTTCCCTCGACTCTTATAACTGCTTTCTGGTTTATGTGCAAATTATGAATATCCTGTCATTCTCTCAATTTTACCCCTGCCACCTTCAGAATTTGAAAGAGAGTATTCCAGTCAACAATGTCAAAAGCTTTTTCTATTTCTAACTCTGACTAAATGCTATGAACGTAAGTTTGCCTTTCTTTAACCTACCTTCTAAGATAAGTTGTAGCGTCTGTTTTGCCTCACATGTTCCTACATTTGAACAGAATTGAAACTGATCTTCCTTGAGGTCGGCTTCTACCAGTTTTTCCTTTCGCCTGTAAAGAATTCGTTCTATTATTTTGCTTATTAAACCGATAGTTCGGTACGTTTCACACTTGTCAGCACCTGCTTCCTTTGGAATTGGAATTATTACATTCGTCTTGAAGTCTGAGGGTGTTTCGACTGTCTCATAGGAGGTGCATTCAAGTTCTAAGGCCTCTGAATTTTTTTTTCTCCAGACTGGAAAGAGATAGAAACATGCGCATTGTTTTAAAATGAGGCCGCGTTCATTGTCAATACATCCCAGAGATGGCAGCACCGTACGGCAGATGGAATTTTACCGCCAGCGGCGAGAATGAGAACTGTTTTAAATACTTAAAATGGCGACGTTTTCCTTACTTGCATAGCGTGCAATCATTCGTTTTCTGAATTTGCGTGGTGTGAAACCAATTGAAATGCATCGACAGTTGAAGGAGACATGTGGTGATGGAGTTATGGATGTGTCGAAAGTGCGTTCGTGGGTGCGACAGTTTAATGAAGGCAGAACATTGTGTGACAACAAACCGAAACAACCTCGGGCTCTCACAAGCCGGTCTGACGACATGATCGAGAAAGTGGAGAGAATGGTTTTTGGGATCGCCGAATGACTGTTGAACACATCGCCTCCAGAGTTGGCATTTCTGTGGGTTCTGTGCACACAATCCTGCATGACGACCTGAAAATGCGAAAAGTGTCATCCAGGTGGGTGCCACGAATGCTGACGGACGACCACATGGCTGCCCGTGTGGCATGTTGCCAAGCAATGTTGATGCGCAACGACAGCATGAATGTGACTTTCTTTTCGTTGGTTGTGACAATGGATGAGACGTGGATGCCATTTTTCAATCCAGAAACAAAGCGCCAGTCAGCTCAATGGAAGCACACAGATTCACCGCCACCAAAAAAATTTTCGGGTAACCGCCAATGCTGAAAAAATGATGGTGTCCATGTTCTGGGACAGCCAGGACGTAATCCTCACCCATTGCGTTCCGAAGGGCACTACGGTAACAGGTGAATCCTACGAAAATGTTTTGAAGAACAAATTCCTTCCTGCACTGCAAGAAAAACGTCCGGGAAGGGCTGCGCATGTGCTGTTTCACCAAGACAACGCACCTGCTCATCGAGCTAACGTTACGCAACAGTTTCTTCGTGACAACTTTGAAGTGATTCCTCATGCTCCCTACTCACCTGACCTGGCTCCTAGTGACTTTTGACTTTTTCCAACAATGAAAGATTCTCCGTGGCCGCACATTCACCAGCCGTGCTGCTATTGCCTCAGCGATTTTCCGGTGGTCAAAAGACTCCTAAAGAAGCCTTCGCCGCTGCCATGGAATCATGGCGTCAGCGTTGTGAAAAATGTGTACGTCTGCAGGGCGATTACGTCGGGAAGTTTCATCGATTTCGGGTGAGTAGTTAATTAGAAAAATATCGGAGGCCTTAGAACTTGAATGCACCTCGTACATCTTGCCCACCAGATGGAGGAATTTTCTCATGGCTGGCTCTCCCAAGGCTGTCACTAGTTCTAATGGAATGTCATTTACTCCTGGGGCCTTGTATCTACTTAGGTCTTCCATCGCTCTGTCCAATTTTTCACGCAGTATCGTATCTGCTACCTCAACTACGTCCTCTTCCATTTTCTTAATATTGCCCTCAAATATAGACCCTCTATATACTCCTACGACATTTCGGCTTTCCCTTCTTTGCTTAGGACTTGTGTACCATCTGAGCTCCTGATATTCATATAGGTAGTTCTCTTTTCTCCAAATGTCTATTTAATATTTCTGTAGGCGGCATCTATCTTACTCCTTCTGATATATGCTTCTACATCCTTATTTTATCCTCTAGCCATTCCCGCTTAGCCGTTTTGCACTTCCTGTTGATCTCATATTTGAGACGTTTGTATTTGTTACCGCCTGCTTCATTCACTGCATTTTTATATTTTCACCTTTCGCCAGTTAAATTCAATATCTCTTATGTTACCCAAGGATTTCTACTAGCCCTCGTCTTTTTACCTACTTGATTCTCTTTCTAAACGAAATCGGAGGAACTATTGCGTTTAACCACTTTTGGTGGTTGCGTTGCGGTTCTATATATGGACCTGGCGTGGCAACCTGTTAGTGCTACAGGGTTGCCACCTGTGAGATTCGATCGGCCGCTACCTGTGGCGGGGTTCAGCGAGCAACAGTTGTCTGCCTGCAACAGATGCGACGCGACACCGAGCCGCTAATTAGCTTCGGGATTGCTCGGAATTAGCCGCGTGGCGGGCCCTCTACCGTATTGGATGCCCGCAGCTGTCGGAACAATAGGGCCTGTTCATATTACCACGTGGTTCATAATACAATGCCCTCGTCTGCCACTGCGATATGTTAGTGGCATGTGCTTGGACTGTGGGGCCGTTTCAAATGGGGAATTACGCTGACAAGGGAAACGTACATCCGACGCGTCACCCAATTTGCTCATTTGTCGAATAATTGTAATTGATCTGGATCTACGTCCGCAATATCGAAATTTATGGCGGGAATGACTCCATGAAAATATAAAATAGTTGAATAAATCACTCAAAAGATTTCTGACATGGTTTGAATAGATGTGGTAAGTAAAAGAGGTGTGAGACACATTTGACGCAAATTTGCTGTGCATAATTTCGGGCATCATTCATAGATTCGTCAAAAGTTTCTCTAAGCTGTTTTATGTCTTCCTTGTGCACTAATCGTTTCACAAAACTTTTGACCGACATATTTTAACGTTTATTGCATTTTCATACTTTTTTTCAGAAAGCATGATCCTGTTAACACCTCGTTTTCGTTCGTAGCGTCTTCTGTTCTCGAACTGTCCTGAATTTAATAAATGTTTGTACGCAATAATTTTGACAAATATCTCACCAGTGTAACATCTTTTGCGGAAAACAATTAGGACTAGAAGAGATGGTTTTTGACAAGGTGTGCGAGAAATATTTTATTTTTCCTGGAGTCGCTAGTTAAATTTTTCGCAATTACTACGATTGGACCTTACTTTATTTTAATTATGCCTCACTCTGGTCGCTTTGATACCCAATTTGTCGATTTCACACTCTCAGTTTGGCTATTAAAACTCGGACTAAAACCAATTTTGAACTTCTGTGGAGTCTTTGGTTTCGTTCCTCTAAAACATTTGACTAAAACTAGGGCTACGGCGTCGAAACTGGCAGCAAAGAACAAGAGGTAAGAAGTAAATCAGGAAGAGTGTGTGTTTGCCTGATTTTTATTCCCAAAGCAAATACTGAATCATCTATGAAATCGCCACTGATACTGTCCTTGGAAATTAGTGTGTAAATCTTGTTTTCGAGAAATCGAGGTTCAACGTGTTACGGCCCTGTACACAAGCTGTAATAGCGGTAGGACCACAGCTCTGTCTTCTGACCCTAGTACCACCCAGCGTCTTCACTTTCTTTTTTCTAATCTTCAACCAGACGCTCGAGTTCATGCATCGAATCATCCCTCTTCGGAATGGAACTATAACAGTAATGACAATCGCAGCGGTACAATCGTGGCACGCTGCAGTCGTTTTATAACCCGGAATTGTGGCACCCTTGTGTCTGCCTTGCAATATATACTTTCATACTTGCCTAAAATTTCGTCGTGGGATAACAGTATGCTTTGCAGTGTTGCAGGGACTGGGAGAAAAGTTATCACATAGTAATCCTCGCGTTACTCTTTGTAATATACTAACTGCAGTGCCCTACCTTGCCCGGGATGTTTAATATCTGCCGCCCAAGGTGATTGGCCCTGTACACCTCGTTGATGCTCATAGCGAATTCAAACCGCATGGGAAACTGTCGTCGCTTTAAATCGAACGGCGTATTTGAAGCATTTAGTGTGAACGGAATGCCACGAATTTGAATCATTTAGTGTCAACGAATGCCACGAATAAATACGTCTTCACCTGCGAAATTAATAACAATGATGTTCTAGGCTCTCGGTTCCGACTTTTGCAAATGTTCCCAAATTTCAAACCAGAAGTTCAGGTATAACCATTATATAATAGATTATGCTTTGAGACCTTTTTAAGTTACAAATCAAAATAATATACCTGTAATGCACAATGCACCTAAAATAATTTTAAAGTACATATTTTTAACATTTCAATACACTAGATTTTCTGCAAGAAATATTTTTATTCCAAAAATATGCTGTATGTGAAGATTATTAGTTCCGCCATCTGTTGTTACATCTTGCAGTAAGTATCCCACTGCGGTTTTGCAGAATTCGTCTGGCATTCTATTAACTCAGTTTTCACTGCTTCAGCCTCGGGGTCTAAGGCGTTTTGCCACGGTTTGCGCGTCTCCCCGCCTCCCCGCCTCTCTCCCCCCCCCCCCCCCCTTACGTAGGAGGTTCGTGTTCTCCCTCGGACATGGGTGTGTGTGTGTGTGTGTGTGTGTTGCCCTTAACGTAAGTTAGTTTAAGCTAGATTAAGTAGTGTTTTTTTTGTGGTTTTAGAGCGCACAACTTCAACGGTCATTAGCGCCCAGACTACGTTAGGAATGCACCGCGAGTCACAAGTTTAAAACAGCAACGAAACGGAAAACACGATAAAAGACAGACTGACAGGCATAGGATTAAGAAAACAGCATAATCAAATGTCCTTAGAGAGGGTTGTCAAGTTGATAAAATGAAGAACGCGAGCAGCTGCTCGTGGATCATCCGCTATAATGGCATCTAGAGTACATGGCAGGCCAAGATCAAGACGCAATGTGTTAAAATCCGGACAGGACATTAAAATGTGGCGGACCGTCAGCAATTGCCCACATGGGCAGAACGGCGCCGGCGCAGCCGTCAGCAGATGGCGATGGCTGAACCGGCAGTGTCCAATTCGTAACCGGGCCAAAACTACCTCCTCCCGCCGAGAAGGGCGTGAGGAGGACGTCCAAGCCGCGGAAGAGGTTTCAAGGCCCGAAGCTTGTCGTCTTTAAGTGCAGCCCAATCGGCATGCCACAGCGATAAAATGCGCCGACAAATGACCCTGCTACAATCTGACGAAGGGACACAACAAGAAGCTGTCCGAGGCTGGAGGACCGCAGCCTTGGCCGCGGCATCTGCAGCTTCGTTCCCAGGGATACCGACATGGCCAGGAACCCACATAAAGCTAACCGGAGAACCGACGTCCACCAGCTGCTGAAGAGAGCGTTGGATCCGGTGCACGAAAGGGTGAACCGGGTACGGATCACTGAGGCTCTGGATGGCGCTCAGGGAATCGGAGCAGATGACATAAGCAGAATGTCGGTGGCGGCAGATGTAAAGAACAGCCTGGTAGAGGGCAAAGAGCTCAGCTGTGAAGACCGAACAATGGCCATGGAGCCGGTATTTGAAACTTTGTGCCACGACAATAAAAGAACACCCAACCCCTTCATTGGTCTTAGAGCCATCTGTATAAATGAAGGTCATATTAATGAACTTCAAACGAAGTTCGACAAAACTGGAGTGGTAGACCGAACCGGGGGTAACCTCCTTTGGGAGCGAGCTGAGGTCAATGCGAACGCGAACCTGAGCCTGGAGCCAAGGTGGCGTGTGGCTCTCGCCCACTCGAAAGGTTGCAGGGAGTGAAAAATTAAGGTGTGGAAGGGGGCGACGAAAGCGAACTCCAGGGGGTAGCAGGGCAGAGACATACAACCCGTATTGACGGTCGAGAGAGTCGTCAAAAAAGGAACGATAAGACGGGTGGTCGGGCATTGCCAGTAGCCGACAGGCATACCGACAAAGCAGTATATCGCGCCGGTAGGTGAGTGGCAATTAACCAGCGTCAGTATGAAGACTCTCAACGGGACTAGTATAAAACGCTCCGATCGCAAGTCGTAAACCCCGATGTTGTATGGAGTTGAGGCGGTGTAAGATGGATGGCCGTGCAGAGGAGTATACGAAGCTCCCATAATCCAGCTTGGAGCGGACGATCGACCGATATAGGCGAAGTAGGACGGTTCGATCCGCTCCCCACGACATACCACTGAGAACACGGAGGACATTTAGAGAACGGGTACAACGGGCAGCCAAATATGACACATGTGGAGACCAGCTAAGTTTCCTGTCAAATGTAAGACCTAAAAATTTTGTTGTCTCCACGAATGGGAGAGCAACGGGACCGAGTCGTATTAAGTAGTGTATAAGCCTATGCACCGATGACCTAAGCAGTTTGGTCCCGTGGGAACTTACCACTAATTTCCAAAATATTTTCTTCAGTGTTTCCAGTAGGGCCGTGTTTCTGCACGACTCGAACTGTTTACGTCAAAGCTCGGGATATCTTGGGTTCTGTTCGATATTATGATCGGCCTGCGATCTACCGACTTTTTCGTACTATATTCCCTACCTGCCTTAGCGCTTGTATGGCACTTTGGATGTTAATTAAAAAAATAAAATGGTTCAAATGGCTCTGAGCACTATGCGACTTAACTTCCGAGGTCATCAGTCGCCTAGAAGCTCTAATTAAACCTAACTAACCTAGGGACATCACACACATCCATGCCCAAGGCAGGATTCGAACCTGCGACCGTAGCGGTCGCTCGGCTCCAGACTGCAGCGCCCAGAACCGCACGGCCACTCCGGCCGGCAATTAAAAAAATAACTATGAAACAAGGACTAAATAATCTTATAGGATATATGTCATATGTAGCAACGGCAAGTTATAAATAAACAAGTCTTCAATCATGTTTTTCTCAAATGTTCTAGCTTTCATTCGTCCCACGACCAAGTGACGTCTTATCTCCAAGACGGCTACTGCGACGTAATTTATTCTTGCAATATGAATGTGGTGTCACCGCCAGACACCACACTTGCTAGGTGGTAGCCTTTTAAATCGGCCGCCGTCCGTTAGTATACGTCGGACCCGCGTGTCGCCACTATCAGTGATTGCAGACCGAGCGCCGCCACACGGCAGGTCTAGAGAGACTTCCTAGCACTCGCCCCAGTTGTACAGCCGACTTTGCTAGCGATGGTTCACTGACAAAATACGCTCTCATTTGCCGAGACGATAGTTAGCATAGCCTTCAGCTACGTCATTAGCTACGACCTAGCAAGGCGCCATTACCAGTTACTATTGATATTATGAATAATGTACCGTCAAGAGCGACGTTCACCATTTATGGATTAAAGTTAAGTATTCCAGCAGCTACGTACGTTTTTTGCTAAAGTCTAATTTCCTTGTCCTGTTCCAGACCTCACGCCATCCTGCGTGAGCTAAAACGCGTGCCTTTCGGCTACCTCTAGTAACCCGGTGTTGGCTCTCCTGCCAACCCACAACAATGAATTACAGTACGTTTACAACGATATATGTAGTATGTTAGATACGTAATGTTTAATTAATGTTCCTCATAGTAGAATGTAGAAATTTAGAGTAAATCACCCAAGAACTTAGAGATTTTTGATACCAACCTTTCGCCTTTATATATTACACACACATACGTATGAAGTCAGACTACGAAATATTACGTAGACAGTGATCTTGCTCTACTGTTGAAGGTGAAGTGTGTAAAATTTCATCAAGATCTGAGTAAAACTGGAGATTTCCACGAATTACAAACGAACAACCACACAAGCCGACACCTTTCTTTATATACAGGTTGTAACGAACAGGTACGGCACAATGAAATTATGTTATATGAACTTGGGTCTGGAAACGCTTTGTTTTCGTGTTACAACTCATTTTCTCCAACTCACTAATCGTGGGAAACACACACGAACAGCACCCGCCAGCGGAACACATGCAACTCTTTCTCACAGGAGATGTTCTCTAAGTCCTCCGTGGGCATTGATACATGCATCATTCCGCCGTCGTTGTGAATATCGGATGCGCTGACGTATCCCTGGAGTATTGCGTACGGTTTCGCATCCTTCCATAATACGAGCACGGAAACACTGAACGTCTTGTTCTGGGGTTCCATGCACAAGACCTTCCAAGCGGCTCCACAAATGAAAGTCCAGCGAGTTTAGTTCATGACAGCGTGGAGGTCAGGCAGTTGATCAGTTTCTACCTATCCATCTGTCACCGAATCTGTTACTTAAAAGCCGACAGATATTAGCATTAAAATGGGGAGGTGATCCATCGTGCATGAAGTACGTGTTTTGTTCGCACAGCTACAGGCAGACCTGCTAACAGATCAGGTAAAACATTCTGTACGGAATTATGATAACTTTTCCTGTTGAGTCTGGGTGGAAGGAAGTGAGACACTACCAAACAATCACCAACAATGCCGGTTTTGACAGGAAATCTTTGTTGATGACTTGCTTCAACAATTGCGTTATGTTTGATATCTGCCCGTACATGTCATTTGTGAAAATTTACAATCTAATTTCGTTGGAGAAAATGAGCCGTAACATGGATGCACGGCCTTTGCTAATTCAAGTTCGTATAACATCATTTCTTCATCTACGTGTGAGGAATGTGTCCTGCAATTTGTACTGTAATCTTTTGCTGCACCTTGTACATAGATACGACTAATTTGCCCTATGCAGAGGCCTGCCATGTCTGAAACATTGAAACAACTACCCTACTTTGTACTTTCACCTGAGACTTCAAAAGAGTCTATGGCCTTCTTTATACTGCCATGAAATATTAGCCCTTTGCATGAAGACTGACTAACTTAGTTTTGGAAATTTCCTAGAGGCAAGAACTTTCTCTCAGCGCAATGGAATAATTATATGAGATTGTTATTGATTTGAAACGAAGAAAAAACTGAAACGACTTCTTTACAACAGATTCCATGTAGTTCCCCCCTGTAAATGGTGGTCAGAACCTGAATAGCACGTAAGGGTGTTTCAGTGTAGGTTGTGCTGAGGAACAACTGTTACTTAAGAAATCTGATATGCTGCGCTGTTTATAAGTTAATTAGCATTGAAGTTAGCCAATTATTCCGTTTGGTGCGCAGATTCAAGATGCCCGCCAGATATAATCAGAGTCAGTTGTTCTCATAGCGTAGATGGTAGCTCATAAGCCTGCACAGCTAGTAGTTCGGGTTCCAGCCTTACTACCGTCCCATTTCCGATTTTTCTATCGCTCTCTTCTTCGAATTTAGGAAACCAAACGAAGAACTTGTTAACTCGGAAACGGCGCAACGCATCGAATTGTATACTGAACATCTGCTTCTCAACACAGCCATTCCTGCAATACCTACGAGCTTTCCAGACCGTTTTCGACCAATCTGCATATATATATATATATATATATATATATATATATATATATATATATATATATAAACATGGAATCCTTCCACTGTAAATCTGTTTGGACTTTGCATTCTACAACACCTACCAAACGGAAGAGAACTGATCTACTGTTGGAGCAATAATTTATCTCGAAGTGTCTGCCTTTGCAAACAAGTAATGTGAAGTTCAACAGCATACTTGCCTGGTTAGATGAAAATCTCGTTTATATAATAATCTCATCACTGCTGGAGGCAGATTTATTCCTCCCCGGGTGTAAACATGGTTCAAGTTAAGTAAGTACATTCGAGAACATGTCTCTCAAGTGAATACATGTAGAGGATTGCATAAAGATCAGAGGAGAGCAAATAAATTCGTAGGAAGTACAAGTTATGTGAGTACTTACGCCGCGAGTCCTTACATGATCATGTATCCGTATTAACGTCCTAAATTTTCTGTGATTAGTGGAAGCACAACAAGATAAACAAACAGAAAGATACGATGACAATAAAAGTTGGATGTCCATTCCGAAGTACTTCAATCAAGTTGCGAAATCGAACGAGGATGTAACATTTGCCACTTTAAAACCATGTCACGGAAAAAAATCTACCGCTGTGTAATCAATAAAACCACTTAACGTGTGAGGAATGGTCAATAAGTAAGACAAAACTTTTTCTCTCGGTTAATTTCTGTTGAAAAAATACGGAATTTGTTGTGGGGCATCGTGGAATATTCCTTCCACGGCCGCTATAGTATCATGAAGTTAGGATACGTGTCGGTGCTATATGTAGCGGAAGTAATTCCAAGCAGAGCGCTGTCACTGATTTTCTTTGGTGGAAAATTAGAGTATCCTACACATTCGGACGCGTTTGTAGAATGTATGTAGACACCTGGGAGTGAAAAAAAGCACGGTGAGTCATTGGGCGTGATGTCGGTCATCATCGCAACAAGATCGCGCAAACCTATCTCCGTCGTGCCGGCCGGCCACACACAGTGCTGTAAAACTTGCAATGTTGGAACGTGCAGACACTCCTACCCAAGGTGAACGACGGATCACAAACAAACACATCGCTGCTTAGCTGGACGTCTCTATCGGTAGTGCTAACACAGTCACCACCAGTTAGTGTACACAAATACGTGCGCCCGCTGGGCTCGCTGCCAAACAAAAAAAGGTTCAAATGTGTGTGGAACCTTATGGGACTTAACTGCTAAGGTCATGAGTCCTTAAGCCTACACAGTACTTAACCTAAATTATCATAATGACAAACACACACACACACAGCCATGGTCGAGGGAGGACTCGAACCGGCGCCGGGACCAGCCGCACAGTCCATGACTGTAGCGCCTAAGACCGCTCGGCTAATCCCGTGCGGCTCGCTGCCTAACAAAAGACCATAAAGACCAACGAAGGACCAGCTTTGCAGGGTTGCTTGTCATCTAAGAGGCTGATACGAAAAGTTTCTTTCGAAGAAAGGCGATGAAGGATGGGTTCATCGCTTCGAACTGGAAATAAAACGGCAACCCATTAAGGGGCCCCATACCACCTCTTCTCCAAAGAAAAAAAAGCCGCAACTCAAGCTGGTACAGTCATAGCGACGGTCTTATTGGATTTGCAAGGTGTTATTCCATTTGATGTCCTTCCTTATGGTGCAACGATCAACTGTGAAGCGTATTGCCGCACCTTCGGGAAACTGAAGCAACGACTAGAATCTCGAAAAGTTATTGACCAATTTAATTCGAATTTTTCCCCAGTAATGCATTAAATGTTGAGATGGTTATAGGCAGCTTAGTTTTAAAATACAAATTGTACATAAATATACATATAGTGTGGAAAGAGTAAACTTTGTTAGTAAAAATGTTCAAAAGTTGTTTGCCGAGTTACCCCTAATTTTCACACGTTGGTATGATAAAATTTGGACGGCCGTAGACTATATTTTTTTAAAACACATACAGTATAAAAATAGATATAAAACATAATAGGCAATTGTTGGTAGCAAAAGTCCCGAGATGTTCTTGATCGATTTACTTCAAATTTTTGCACTATACTCTAATAAACTATCAGACGGAAATAAGGTATATATTTTTTTGAAGTACACTGTACACGTTTTCTGCACAACCTGACTGCAAATTTTAACTGCTATATCAAGTCACTTAAACCATTAAACAAACTTTCTCCTACACGTATTCTTTCTCCTTATGTATAATTACAAACATAATTTGTATACACAACAATGTGCTGTTTTGTTTTATTCCTCGCAGTCAGTTTGTGCAGAAAACAGGAAAGTGCTATTTATGGTTTATCGGCTAATGATCAGAATACACTTCCCTGTCTTTTGGAAGGAGGCCAAGGTCTTGATGTTCAGGAAGACACGGAAAGACCAATCCCTCCCACAAAATTACCGACCAGCAAGATTGTTGAGAAGGTAATCATAAAACGCTTCACTAGACACTGCATCGCCAATGACAGCCTAAGATCGGAGCAATTCGGCATTAGGAATCAGCACTTAGCAACACAACTCCTCCGCGTAGTCGAACAAACATCATACCGCCACAAAACGAACAAAGACACAGGGGGCGTGTTCCTGGATATCAAAAAAGAGTTTGACCGTCTCTGGCACAAGAGCCTTATACGCAAACTAAGCGTTGCTAGTTTCCCCGAAGGACTCGCACGTCTCATGCACGGACGGATGTTTTAACACTAACGTGCAGGGCAAAGAATCGACGCAACACGGTGTACAAGCTGTAGTACCCCAGGGAAGCATCCTGGGGCCCATCTTATTCAACCTGTGCATTAATGACTTTCCAGCAACACAAAACACGACGTTAGCCGTCAACGCGGATGACACCGCCATCCTTGCCCAAGACTGGAAACCTTCGAAAATAAATTCACGAATATAGACGGCACTCAGAACTGTCGAGCCTTGGTTCTAACGATGACGTAGTAAAGTAAACGTCGACAAGTGCGAAGCAGTTCTGTTCACGCGCAGACCGAAGCCACTGCGCAAACATCAACGCTGTCGACAGGTAACACTACATACACCCCCCATACGATTCCGAGAGAAAATCAGATGAATCTGTGTCTGACTGGGCGGGAATCACATTGAATACGTTGCCAACAGAGCGCACGCGAGGCTCAAACAACTCTATTCAACGCTCAGCAGGGAACCAACACTGAATAGGAGGGTGCAGAGGTCCATATACATGACACTGATTACACCTCTGCTGACGTACACAGCTTCCGACTGGGATAGGCAGCTCCTATACGTCTACCCCGTCTGCAGATCATACAGAACAAAGTCTTCAAGTAGTCAAAATACAAAGTATTCAAAGTATCCAAAATACACACTACACGACTATACAGGAACTTGAGACACTCGAACAATCCTTTCATCCTTACTCTGGAAAATTATGATCACAACCATAGGTGGAAGCATAAGCGGCCAAAGAATCTACTAGATAGGGCATAACCAGATATGGCAAGCTAACATACACCTACAAGCGACAAACGTCGGCAAGCCCCTGCATATCAGCAACGTTGACTGGATATGCGAGCTGCTGTTAAAGTGGACCAACAGGCTACAGCAGGGAAACCGACAAGCTCACACACTGGCGCACAAACAAACCGCCAACACTACCTTACACTTCGAGTTCGATAAATGACCTATCGGACACAAAACGATGATGAACTTTGTTACAGGTATGCTGACGCTGACCGAGAAATCAACACCAGCACCCACCAGCAGCGGCCGACTAACACAACCGCTCAACGACAAAGCTATCGACCTGCATGATGGTACACTACTAACAAAGCCTAACCTTGCATGACATGTCGCAGGCAGCAAGAACACGGCTAACGTTCTTAGAACCCGACCCAACTATCGTACAAGTTACTTCCCTTGGCTCTTGTCTTGGTACTTTTTTCCCGCTACCCCTTGTTCAACTTTAGACCCAATCTATCTCCAGATGAACGCGTATTAATGGTTAACCTTAACCAGACGTACGCATACATCACTGTACCCACATCCTGCGACACCTCGCTTTGACAACTAACCATTACACACAGATGGCAGTAGACCTTTCGTGTTGGCCATCATGCCGGTGTGGGCGTGGAGAAGCTGCACGTCTATCAAAAAAATAAATAAAATACGTTCCCGAAAGAATAAGGCAGTTCACATCGAAAATTCCAGCACCACAATAAAAACAGTTCGAAATTCTGTGAGAGGGAAACTGGTAGATAAAACGTCTTCCGGGAACATTGTCTCTGCATAGGGGTCATACACAAACTGCCGTAGCGAAGCTACACGCAGCTCGGTTACCACCCGGTTAACATTTAATGTGACAAATGTACACTATGTGATCAAAAGCATCCGGACACCCCCAGAAACATACGTTTTCATATTAGGTGCATTTTGCTGCCACCTACTGATAGGTACTCCGTATCAGCGACCTCAGTAGTCATTAGACACCATGAGAGAGCAGAATGGGGCGCTCCGTGGAACTCACAGACTTCGAACGTGGTCAGGTGATTGGGTGTCAGTTGTGTCATACGTCTAAACGTCCGATTTCCACACTCCTGAACATTCCTAGGTCCACTGTTTCCGATGTGATGGCGAAGTGGAAATGTCAAGGGACAAGTACAGCACAAAAGCGTACAGGCTGGCTTCGTCTGTTGACAGACAGAGACCGCCAACAGTTGAAAAGGGTCGTAATGTGTAATAGGCAGACATCTATCCACACCATCATACAGAAATTCCAATCTGTAACTGTATCAACTGCGAGTATTATGACAGGCTGGAGGTGAGAAAACTTGGATTTCACGGTCGAGCGGCTGCTAATAAACCACACATCACGCCGATCGGTGTCAAACCACTCCTCGCTTGGTGTAAGGAGTGTAAACACAGAACGATTAAACATTGGAAAAACGTTGGGTGAAGTGACGAATCACGTACACAATGTGGCGATCCGAAGGGTATGGCGAATTCCCGGTGAACGTCATCTGCCAGCGTGTGTAGTGCCAACAGCAAAATTCGGAGGCGGTGGTGTTATGGTATGGTCGTGTTTTTCATGGATGGGACTTGCACCCCTTGTTGTATTGCGTAGCACTATCACAGTACAGGCCTGCCTTGATGTTTTAAGCTCTTTCTTGCTTCCCACTGTTGAAGAGCTGTGTTATACGGGGTGGCAATTGTATCCTTCAACACGATCTAGCAGCTGTTCATAATGCACGGCCTGTGGCGGAGCGGTTACACGACAATAACATCCCTATAATGGACTGGCCTGCACAGAGGCCTGACCTGAATCCTATAGAACACCTTTGGGATGTTTTGGAACGGCGACTTCGTGACAGGCGTCACCGACCGACATCGATACCTCTCCTCAGTGCAGCCCTCAGCGAGGAATGGGCTGCCATGCCCCAAGAGACCTTCCAGAACCTGATTAAACTTATGCCTATGAGAGTGGAAGCTATCATCTAGGCTAAGGGTAGGCCAACACCATATTGAATTTGCACATTACCGATAGAGGGCGCCACGAGCGTGCAAGTCAATTTCAGCCAGGTGGCTGGATACTTTTGATCACATAGTGTATATGCTTGAGCCAGCAAACAAAAGAAAAAAAACACAGAAGGAACAACAGGTCAGCATGGCTATACCATGTCCGCAGCTCGTGGTCGTGCGGTAGCATTCTCGCTTCCCGCGCCCGGGTTCCCGGGTTCGATTCCCGGCGGGGTCAGGGATTTTCTATGCCTCGTGATGACTGGGTGTTGTGTGCTGTCCTTAGGTTAGTCAGGTTTAAGTAGTTCTAAGTTCTAGGGGACTGATGAGCATAGATGTTAAGTCCCATAGTGCTCAGAGCCATTTGAACCATTTTGACTATTCCACCAGTTGCCCATCACACTTCATCGCGGAGTCCAGTAACGAATCCGAGAGCGGTGGGCCAGTACCGGCCAGTACTGACCTGCAGTACACATTGTTTAAAGTGACTGCGAGGCATTATAGCCACTGCAGCCGGTGGCGTAGGCGGATCTTGTACCACTTTCATAACAATCTGTGACTTCCCACGCTTGCCTCACAGAGGGGTCGCCCTACAAGGCATGCCGACTTCCTAACGGAGGGCCATCAAAGTGAATCTCAGAAACAGCGGGAGACAACTCTGGGATAACAATTTCTGCAACGGGAGTCGCAATAGGCAGCAAAACACGATACACAGCGTAGAGAGCAGAGAGAGGAACAGAAAGACATTGTGGTATTTTCAACTGCACTTTTGGGGTAGGCTGCGAAGGAGACAACACCGACACTCAACCCTGCAACAACAGGAATACCAGAGACTGCGTCACCAAACTCCACCTCGCCAGGGCCATCAGGTACCACGCTACTGGTAGGAGTGACAGCCAAACCCGACTCAGGGGAAGGTGGGACAGGGGCACAACTAATTCATCACCATCCTGAATGCGGTGCTGCTTGTTATGAATCGCGAGCACCGCCGTCGAAGCAGTAGCTCGAATGTGCTCAGATTTTGCTTTGAAAACCTTGACTTGCTCAGGTTTTTGCTTTGCGGAAAATCACCCGCACTGATAATGGAAGATGTCGGATGATCACCAGAAGCGAGGGAAGATGTAGTCCCAAGTTGGGAACCTGGGGAGACAAGGTCAGCAACGAAACTTCCTGGCAGATTAAAACTGTGTGCCGGACCGAGACTCGAACTCGGGACCTTTGCCTTTAGCAGGCAGGTGCTCTACCATCTGAGCTACCCAAGCACGACTCACACCCCGTCCTCACAGCTTTACTTCTGCCAGTACCTCGTCTCCTACCTTCCAAACTTTACAGAAGCTCTCCTGCGAACCTTGCAGAACTAGCACTCCTGAAAGAAAGGATATTGCGGAGACATGACTTAGCCACAGCGTGGGGGATATTTCCAGTTTTCACTCTGCAGCGGAGTGTGTGCTGATATGAAACTTCCTGGCAGATTAAAACTGTGTGCCGGACCGAGACTCGAACTCGAGAGTTCGAGTCTCCCGAGTTCGAGTCTCTGTCGAGCATAAAGTTTTAATCTGCCAGGAAGTTTCATATCAGCGCACACTCCGCTGCAGAGTGAAAATCTCATTCAGGGTCAGCAACCTTAATTTACGGCGCTTTTCCAAGGAAGACCATAAAACAAAAATTCTGCGCTGGCAGTTGGTCGAAGGAGGCCACTTCCATTGCAAAAACAGAAAATACATCCCCACCTGTCCGCTGTACGTAACATGAATGCGACAGCAGCAAGCTAGCAAATGAGATGGAATCTTCTTTTTTATTTGCATTTCCCCCGAGCGTACGCCGCTATAACATTGCATCTCGTGTTGACTTGACCAGCGTTCTTGGCGAATGCCTCTCACTTCAAAGTAATGCGCCAAACTTCCCTAAGATAAGGATTCTCTACCTCAGTAGGAAGACTGAATATGCGAACGACGGTGTATTCAATATTCGCATTCTCAAGAGTACCATACTGACTGAATAATCTCTGTGTCGGGAGGGAATGACTACTATCCTATACTAGAAGAGGATCGACGAATTTCACAAAGAACACCGGGTAAAGGATGAAGCGTTGGATCGAGTCCTGTTCGTTTTTCTTATATTTATATATTTTTTAATAAATGTCGTATTATTTCAAATATATCATATTAGATTGGTAACATAACGAAAAGACATGTGTAATTGCAGGAACATTTATTGACTTTCCATTGTTCCTTGGCTGCTTTCTAATTTTTGTGATTACAAGATATATTAGTCGACATTTATTTTTATAGGAAAGTAAAAAACCTTCAAGCCTTTGGGATTCGGCTCCGAAAGCCCATATCGATGATGTTTCGTTGAAGTTCGTACGCTGACACTTGTTGATAGCCCAGCATGGGGATCTGCAGCTGTTTACGGATGGGTTGCACTTCCGACTTATTGGACGATTCTCTTCAGTCGTCGTTGGTCCTGTTCTTGCAGGATCATTTTCCCGCCGCAGCAATGACGGAGATTTGATGTTTTACCGTATTCCTGATATTCAAGGTAGACTCGTGAAATGGTCGTATGGGAACATCCCCACCTCATCGCTACCTCGGAGATGTTGTCCTATCGATTATGCTGCGACTGTAACACCACGTTCAGACTCATTTAAATCTTGATAATCTGCCATTGTAGCAGCAATAAGCGATCTAACCACTGCACCATACACTTGTTGTCTTATACAGTTGTTACAAAAAGGTACGGCGAAACTTTCAGGAAACATTCCTCACACACAAAAAAAAGAAAAGATGTTACGTGAACATGTGAACGGAAACGCTTAATTTTCTTGTTAGAGCTCATTCTGGTGTTGTCAGTATGTACTGTACTTCATCTACTACATCTACATCTACATGATTACTCTTCAATTCACATTTAAGTGCTCGGCGCAGGGGTCATCGAACCAAAATCATACTATCTCCCTACCATTCCACTTCCGAACAGCGCGCGGGAAAAACGAACACCTACAACCTTTCTGTTCGAGCTCTGATTTCTCTTATTTTATTTTGATGATCATTCCTACCTATGTAGGTTGGGCTCAACAAAATATTTTCGCATTCGGAAGAGAAAGTTGGTGACTGAAATTTAGTAAATAGATCTCGCCGCGACGAAAAACGTCTTTGCTTTACTGACTTCCATCCCAACTCGCGTATCATATCTGCCACACTCTCTCCCCTATTACGTGATAATACAAAACGAGCTGCCCTTTTTTGCACCCTTTTGATGTCCTCTGTCAATCTCACCTGGTAAGGATCCCACACCGCGCAGCAATATTCTAACAGACGACGAACGAGTGTAGTGTAAGCTGTCTCTTTAGTGGACTTGTTGCATCTTCTAAGTGTCCTGCCAATGAAACGCAACCTTTGGCTCGCCTTCCCCACAATATTATCTATGTTGTCTTTCCAACTGAAGTTGTTCGTAATTTTTACACCCAGGTACTTAGTTGAATTGACAGCCTTGTGAATTGTACTATTTATCGAGTGATCGAATTGCAACGCATTTCTTTTGGAACTCATGTGGATCACCTCACACTTTTCGTTATTTAGCGTCAACTGCCACCTGCCACACCATACAGAAATCTTTTCTAAACCGCTTTGCAACTGATACTGGTCTTCGGATGACCTGACTAGACGGTTAATTACAGCATCATCTGCGAACAACCTAACAGAACTGCTCAGATTGTCACCCAGGACATTTATATAGATCAGGAACAACAGAGGTCCCAGAACGCTTCCCTGCGGAACACCTGATATCCCTTCAGTTTTACCCAATGATTTGCCGTCTATTACTACGAACTGCGACCTTCCTGACAGGAAATCACGAATCCAGTCGCACAAATGAGACGATAACCCATAGGCCCGCAGCTTGATTAGAAGTCGCTTGTGAGGAACGGTGTCAAAAGCTTTCCGGAAATCTAGAAATACGGAATCAACTTGAGATCCCCTGTCGATAGCGGCCATTACTTCGTGCGAATAAAGAATGATGTTTTCTGAAACCATGCTGATTACGTATCAATAGATCGTTCCCTTCGAGGTGATTCATAATGTTTGAATACAGTATATGCTCCAAAACCCTGCTGCAAACCGACGTCAATGATATAGGTCTGTAGTTCGATGGATTACTCCTACCACCCTTCTTAAACACTGGTGCGACCTGCGTAATTTTCCAATCTGCAGGTACAGATCTATCGGTGAATGAGCGGTTGTATATGACTGCTAAGTAGGGAGCTACTGTATCAGCGTAATCTTAAAGGAATCTAATCGGTTTACAATCTGGACCTGAAGACTTGCCCCTATCAAGCGATTTGAGTTGCTTCGCAACCCCTAAGGTATCTACTTCTAAGAAACTCATGCTAGCAGCTGTTCGTGTTTCAAATTCTGCACTATTCCATTCGTCTTCCCTGGTGAAGGAATTTCGGAAAACTGCGTTCAATAACTCCGCTTTAGCGACACAGTCGTCAGTAACAGTACCATCGGCACTGCGCAGCGAAGGTATTGACTGCGTCTTGCCGCTTGTGTACTTTACATACGACCAGAATTTCTTTGGATTTTCTACCAAATTTCGAGACAGTGTTTCGTTGTGGAACCTATTAAAGGCATCTCGCATTGAAGTCCGTGCCAAATTTCACGCGTCTGTAAATTTTAGCCAATTTTCGGGATTTCGCTTTCTTCTGAACTTCGCATGCTTTTTCCGTCACCTCTGCAACAGCGTTCGGACCTGTTTTGTGTTCCATGGGGGATCAATTCCATCTCTTACCAATTTATGAAGTATGAATCTCACAATTGCTGTTGCTACTATATCTTTGAATTTGAGCTACATTTGCATAGTCAGTTCGGAAGGATTGGAGACTGTCTCTTAGGAAGGCTTCTAGTGACACTTTGTCCGCTTTTTTAAATAAAATTATTTTGCGTTTGTTTCTGGTGGATTTGGAAGAAACGGTATTGAGCTTAGCTACAACGACCTTGTGATCACTAATCCCTGTATCAATCATGATGCTCTCTATTAGCTCTGGATTGTTTTTGGCTAAGAGGTCAAGTGTGTTTTCGCAACCATTTACAATTCGCGTGGGTTCGTGAATTAGCTGCTCGAAATAATTTTCGGAGAAAGCATTTAGGACAATCTCGGAAGATGGTTTCTGCCTACCACCGGTTTTGAATAAGTATTTTTGCCAACATATCGAGGCAAGGTTGAAGTCCCCACCAACTATAACCGTATGAGTGGGGTATGTATTTATTACGAGACTCAAATTTTCTCTGAACTGTTCAGCAACTATATCATCGGAGTCTGGGGGTCGGTAGAATGAGCCATTTATTAACTTACTTCGGCTGTTAAGTATAACATCCAACCATACCAATTCGCATGGAGTATCTACTTCGACTTCAGTTCCTCGATTCACCGCCAGTTAGCCCAATTGAAGGAAGGTAATGTTGACTCCGGTGCTTGTGTTGATATGCGACCCATTGGGTAGGCATTGTTGGTGATGTCTTGATTGGGCCCCATGTTGTTCTACCTACGCTCAATGGAGCACGTTGTCATGATTTCATACGGGATACTCTACCTGTGCTGCTAGATCATGTGCCTTTACAAGTACGACACAACTTGTGGTTCATGCACGATGGAGCTCCTGCACATTTCAGTCGAAGTGTTCGTACGTTTCTCAACAACAGATTCTGTGACCGATGGATTGGTAGAGGCGGACCAATTCCATGGCCTCCACGCTCTCCTGACCTAAACCCTCTTGACTTTCACTTATGCGGGCATTTGAAAGCTCTTGTCTACGCAACCCCGGTACCAAATGTACAGACTCTTCGTGCTCGTATTGTGGACGGCTGTGATACAATACGCCACTCTCCAGGGCTGCATCAGCGCATCAGGGATTCCATGCGACGGAGGGTGGATGCATGTATCCTCGCTAACGGAGGACATTTTGAACATTTCCTGTAACAAAGTGTTTGAAGTCACGCTGGTACGTTCTGTTGCTGTGTATTTCCATTCCATGATTAATGTGATTTGAAGAGAAGTAATAAAATGAGCTCTAACATGGAATGTAAGCGTTTCGGGACACATGTCCACATAACATGTTTTCTTTCTTTGTGTGTGAGGATTGTTTCCTGAAAGTTTGGTCGTACATTTTTGTAACACCCTGTATAGTTGTTGCCGACTGCAGTGCCGTCTTCTCCCTGTTTACATGTCTCTGTATTTGAATACGCATGCCTATTCCAGGTTCTTTGGCGCTTCAGTGTAGAATCACATTATTGCCCGTCGGTATGTCTGTCTGTCTGTCTGTCCGTCTTTTTAAACCTTTTTTTCTCAGGAACGGACAACCGTATCAATTTGAAATTTACGTCACGTATTAAGGTCTGTGGATTCTTGGTGATGTAAGAACGTGAATCTTGCAATGAAAAGATACGGCAATTTCTGTCACAGATTTTGACACTAGCGAAAATACTCATTAAAGGGGGGGGGGTACTTCTCGTTGACGTAGAAGAATGAAATTTGCCAAGAAGAAAGGTTTCACAGTAGAATTAAATGTAAAAAATCTGAAAATCATTGATTTCTAATTATATCACATCGAAAAATATTCTGTTGTCATTTGTAATCAGACTGCAAACTTGAAATAAAACGTTCTCGAATGTCTCGGATTTCCGTGGTCGATATCTTGCCAGTATAAATGTTGATAATATGCAGTACATAATCGTCGACATTCTCGAATCCCGTAGTCTATGAACTGCACACACACACGCACACGCACAATTACATTAGTACGTAATCTCTGCCAGTGTGCGAGTCCAACTAGCACCCAGTCAGTTTTAAAAAATTTAATTTGTATTTCAAAAAGGTGTCGTTAGCGAAATATTTTTGATGCGCGTATGTAATACATATTTTATGCTTCTGCGACATATAACCCCTCAAACGCTGTCAGCTTGCCAATGACGACGAAAAATTATGTTTGGCTTCACTGCGGTAACGTTTGAGCACGTACATGTACGATAAATTGATTGGCGACTTCATGGAGTGCTGACCTTCCATTTAATTTGTACGGTAAATGGTAATTCCGTAGCTGTTCCTTGTTATGTATCTCCACAAACGCGCCACAGTATTATGATTGTTACTATAGTTTCCTTTCGAAGAAACGAGATCGACTGCTTAGTGAAATGTTCTCTATGTTGCGACCACGTCAATCATTATTTAAGAATTCTGACTCACCTTAATAAGAAATGGGCGAGATAAATTTCCGAAAGCTCTACAAATTAAAAAATACTGGCACAGAAAGTATAATTCTCTCGGAATAACTGACTTGGCTTTATATCTTCGCGATCGTGAAAGTTTGAAACATTTCAACTGCAATAATTTCATTCGCGCTGGGCAGTTGGATTTTTTAGTTAAATGAAGAGCAGGTTCTAAGTAGTTACTACAATTAGTAGTTACCTCGATGAAATGTCCGCAAAGGCGGTTATAAAAACTGCGCCTTAGCCGGCTATTGTGTGTTATACAACAACAGGCACCCACTTTTCCACTTGGTAATGTGTTAATAACATACGAAAAACATTAATGTTAAGAAAGAATAAAACAGAAGTCATTACTGGTATAAAACAGGTAATTACTGGCAGCAAAACATTTACAACGATACATATGTCAAGGCCAAGAGGAGGAAAGGTAACGAAGGAAGCGACAGGAGAAGAAAGACAGGCAAATGATAAACATCACTTCATAAAGATGTTGTAATTTATATGCTTTCCTCCATATTTTGAGACAGTAACAAGAAGGAATACTGATACGTTGTTTAGAAGAGAGCCTTTGAAGACAATCACCCTCTTCTTCGCGAGAAGTGAGTGCCTTTCGGTTGCATAGATTGTCTGCTTTATAGAGCTGTTCTAGTTTGTCATTAATTTGCTGACGTACCTTGGTGTACAAACTTTTATTGTCGGTGTGACATGGCCTGGAGGGCGAGATTCGCTTTAACTAGTTTTATGGGGTGATTCCACTTCAAATCGACAAGGACTGCAGTTCCTAGTCACTTTGTCGTAGTAAAAATTGCCATTGTATCTCAACAGTATTGCCACGCCATAAACATCCGTCTATATTGTCTTCTAGCGTATCTACCGCTTAACACAACAATGGAGAGAAGACCAAATACCGTCGTGACGAGGAAAGAAATTTGGCTTGAGCACATCCGAATGTAGTGGCGTCATGTTACGGCTGCATCACTTCGTACTTAGATTTGAGGCACTCCCTTTTAATTTACAGATTCTGAGAAAAGAGATCGACGACGGTAAGTCTTCGTGAGAGACCTACCTGTCCTGATTTTCCCGTCATGATGATTGTTATGTCCTAGCCAGTAATGCCACCCGAGCCCGCTGCCAAAAGGTTGGCAGCATCAAAGTCCGGACGCCGTCCGCATAAGCAGCGCCAGCGAGACAGCAAATCGCCGCAAGTCTGCGCGCGCCACCGCTGGCTTCTGGCTTCTTAAGCGCTGGAGTCGCGAGCGCTAGGACAGTTCTGTATTCGCCGCTCAGTTGTATACTCGCCTTCGAATTGTGTACTTGCTAGTCAGTTGTGCGTTCATCGCAGCAGAGTTGTTGTTTGTCGTCAGCCGACGCTGACCTAGCCGCTCCGACTCGAACTAGACAGATTTCTGTAGACACGGAGTTCACTACTGTGTTTCTGTATCTTCATTAATAAAGATAAGTACCGACTTTTATTTAATCAGAGTGTTTGGGT
Organism: Schistocerca piceifrons; assembly: GCF_021461385.2. NCBI lineage: Eukaryota > Metazoa > Arthropoda > Insecta > Orthoptera > Acrididae > Schistocerca > Schistocerca piceifrons. The sequence continues at coordinate 107,508,902 of NC_060146.1, forward strand.
TTTCATCTTTCTGTTCACTGTTCCAGCGGACCGGTCGGCCCGCTATTAAAAGTGTGGCGGTGACTTCGTAAGCCGCTTCTACCGCGAATTGTTTGTCGCTACGAACACCGCCACAAAAATGATTTCTCGAAACGTATGTGTGAGGAAGTAACATGTTACCCGATTAATCTTGCAACGTATGCTGCTGGAATGTTAATAGTAACCCACTCTGTCAATCACAACGGCTGGTAATATTACTGATTAGAATTAAAACGACGGCTTCAAGGAGGATTACTAACCGCACTGTGTTACATTAAAACTCTAATTGCCAATTTCACAGATGTATCAGTACTTTTTGCTAATCTACCCGGGTTCCTTTCTTTAAATTTCATTTAACGCTGCCAGTTCCGAGCGATGTATCACAGTTTATCGTTGTATGTGCAGCTTTTACTTTTGTTATAAGATCTTTAATGCCACATTACAATTACGATACACTGTAGTTTTGCCACATTTGGGCATGACAGTTATCATATCGATTGGTAACACCTATTTCACAAGACTTTGTACAAACGTGAGGTTCTTTTTAGGCCACCAGCAATATCGATAACGATAGGAATTGCTTTCGATTTTGAACGAGGAACAATACGAACGTTACGGCCTCTCGTTTCAGTCGCAACTAGCTAAACTGTCCTCTTAGGTTCCGGCCTAGCCACACACTCGGAAATAGCGACATATTTATTTCACCATTCGTTCTGTAATCAGGAGGAAATGTAAATACTATTGAATACTGCAGAACATACTTGCATTCATAAGAAAGTGCCAGAATGTTTCATCAACGCTAAGATGAAATAGAAATTTGCATGTATCTGCATGCGAACCTACATCCTTCTACTCAATTAAATACGAAATTAGCCTATTCCTTCATTGTGTGACATTCGCCACCTGTCTTGGATATTATAATACACCTTGAAGGCTTGTACCGTTGACGCAATATTAACTGACGTTTAATGATGATGGTGACATATTTGCAATAAAGTTTAAGTGCACCGTACCTTACACGGCATACTCCAAATTATAATACAAGTGTATTTTGTGCTTAATATCTGAATTGCTCACGATAACAAATAACTCTTGGAAGAGCACTGTTATGTGAAAGCATGAAATTGTAACACTAATTATAATAAATCGTACCAAGAACGATGTGTTTTCAGATATCTCCGATACGCGTGTATGAAGTCTTATGAAACGCCCGTTTCGAAGGCTAAAAGAATTAGACAGCAGTTTCTGCGTTTGGCGTAATTGTGCGTGACGTCAAAATGACGGGAAGTTTGCAAAAAGTCTTGTGAAATCAGCGTTATCCTCACATCCATCTATGTTAGAGATACGATTTCTTATGATTTTCATATCTTCAAAGAATTCTATAAAATTTAGGACTGTTTTGAACTGACTGTATCACTGGTAAAAATTTTTCGAAGTTAAAGGTAGCTCGTGGTCGTGCGGTAGCGTTCTCGCTTCCCACGCCCGGGTTCTGGGGTTCGATTCCCGGCGGAGTCAGGGATTTTCTCTGCCTCGTGATGACTGGGTGTTGTGTGGTGTCCTTAGGTTTAAGTAGTTCTAAGTTCTAGGGGACTAATGACCATAGATGTTAAGTCCCATAGTGCTCAGAGCCATTTGAAATTAAAGATTTTCAATTCTAAATTATATTTGTTCTTTTAACATGTTATTTCTATTTTTTGTCAAACTATGTTCGTTTATGATATGCAATGAAAACCTCGTAACGCCATCTGTCTGTGAAAACTTCGTAATTCCAGCAATCAGTAACTGCATTATCAAGGAGCACTTTATTTTTAAGAACCCGTTTTTGTCCGATGTAAATGGGAAGGAATTATACTGTGGCCGGTACGTATTTCTTCGAGAATACCTATCAGCATGCTGCTAGCCTGAATTTTTCTAATTTTTCTTTTCTCATTGATACAAAAGACCATTCTTTTCGGACAACTTTCATTGATTGACATTTGGAAAGCGTTGTTAAAATCAAAGTGAAATTTTTCAGTTGTTGAGTAACCTTAAGTAAACGCACGTTTACCAACAATGTATGTTACGCTTGGGTTGGCGACCGTTCGTTAAAAATGCCACAATTCATGCGAGTGGGGTTGTATTAGCGAAATAAACCATGCTGTTTCTTTCGTTCGTAACGGTATTACGCTTTAAAGTTCCTTTACTCGAACGTGGCAGTTAAGGAAATAAGCATCTGTTGACACTTATTTGCAAATCTACTACATTAAGTGCGGTAACATGAGCGAAAAATTTCTTATACGCGTAGTTCTGGAGCCTCAGCAAAACGTATGAAATGTGTATTGATTCTCCTGTAAAATTTAACAAAATGGTGCTACGAAATTTTCATTGCCCGCCATCGTCATGTAGCTTCATGTTTCAGCTCTATGAAGAACTGAAGGAATAGAACTTATCTTTACCGTAAAATGCAGAAATTCGGTACGTGTAAATAGATAGGTATAACATTCGTGCACAATTATGACAAAACGAATGTAGATCGTAACTGAAAAATAACGTTGAAGATTACGTAACGTGCCTAAAAATGATACACACAACCAGAATTATATAGCATTGACCAAATTATATATATGTATACTTAGAAACAATAATATAGATATATGATTGTGTCTAAGTATCAAGGACGATGAGCCATCGCTCGAAACCGGTAGCTGTGAATGAAATATCAAAACAGCAGATCTCGTGAATTATTATTACAACAACACACATTTCATATGACTTGCTGAGGCTGCAGAACTACGTGCGTAAGAAATACTTCGCTCATGTTATCGGACTTAATGTAGTAGATGTGCAAATAATTGTCAACAGATGCTTGTTTCCTTAACTGCCACGTTCGAGTAAAGGAACTTTAAAGCATAATACCGCTACGAACGAAAGAAACAGCGTGGTTTATTTCACTAATACAACCCCACTCGCACAAATTGTGGCATTTTTACCGAACGGTCGCCATTCCAAGCGTGACATGCATTGTTGTTAAAAGTACGGTTACTTAACGTTGCTAAACAATTGAGAACTTTCAATACCATTTTAACAACGATTTCCAAATGTCAATCAATGAAAGTAGTCCGAAAAGAACCGTCTTTTATATCAAAGAGAAAACAAAAACTAGAAAAATTCAGGCTAGCAGCAAGCTGATAGGTATCCTCGAATAAATACGAATCGGCCACAGTATAATTCCTTCCCATTTACATCGGCCACGCACCAAGTGTAATCTCTTCTGCGGATGCCGCACAAAAAGGAAGAGATGTAAAGCACTTACTCGTTTCCTGTACTTTCTTCGAAGCACAATCAAGCCGCTTCCGGCAAAACCTTGTGAAACTGCAGCTGCCGCTTCAAACAAGTGCTCCTTGTTTATTATGTCATGAATATACTCAAATACACAAAGAGCTTTTGTGTTTTATACGAGGCAGTAACGTGCGTTTATGACATTTCGTGTACTCTGAGCAGCACATTAAAACTTCAGTCTTTTGGCAAATCTGTTGAGCTCATTTTCTATTCTCTGCTTTGTGTAGAGTTGGTATCTTGTCAAGATTCTTTAGCTATATATTTTGTGCTTGTATGGATACTGTTAAATAATCTTAATTTTTGTTCCAATACATTATATTTTGTGATTTGACGGTATAACTGGTTTAAAATTGTGCCGAGCCATGGCCTGTTGCTCAATATATATGTATATACACAGGCTTACTCAGTGATTCACACATAATTGTTTGAAAGAGAATACAGAGAATCACTTTCCGACTTTTTTCTTCCCATGTTGGCGGGAAGCAACAACACAGGGTGAACACTAATAAAACCGACAAACTGAAGTGACGGATTCCTAACCGGAAAAAAATGGAGGAAAAAATGTCGTGTGAAGATTTGTCCGGAAAAGGACGGTGTGCGTTGAGCAACTACAAATCGCCCCGGCAATCAGTACAGAGCTGCATCGCATCCCCGTCACAACAGCTGCCTCCATGGGATTCCAGGTGATAGGCATAGTAGCAGTTGTCTTGCAGGATACACACAATCGTACTTTGGCTCACAGCATGTTGGCAAGCTATTTCCCTCAAGCTTGTACTAGCGTTAGTCTCTATATCCTGTAGAATCAGGTCCTCCAGATCTGGCATACGCACAGTCCGTCACCTATCTGCAGGTTCTTCTGTCTGAAAGGACCTATCAGCACACAAACGCCCAAAAAGGGCTTGAAATGTTGTGCGATGTGATAGGTGTCTGCTCGGGTACTTGTCTTGGTATAACCGTGCTGCCTCTTGACCGTTTCCATCTGCGCGGCCGTACACAAACACCATCTCTGTTTGTTCCCGACACGAATAACGGACCGTTCTGCTGTGTAAAGTACACTGCGTCACTTACACAGCCTGCAGCACGTAAGAAACACACAGCACGTGGCCAGAGGAACTGTAATTCGTAAGCGCTATCTAGCGTGGCAACGATGCATTTCCCGACTCATGTTCGTCGGAGCTTTCTCCCTTCATTTCCAGACAGCAGTCCGTCCCTGCAGTCAGTTGGTGATGTTGGTGTTGACTCTGTGTAGTCTGGCGTTCGGAGGGGAAAACAGGCCATTGAAGTTTCGTGAAAAGATACTGCCGTAACGAAAAACGGTTTTAAATATCACCATCTCAACTTGCTTATCATACTCATGACACTTCCACCTATTTCGCAATAATACAGAACGAGTAGCCGTTCTTTGTAATATTTCGATGTGCTCCGGTAACCCTGTCTGGTAAAGACCCCACACCGTGAATCAGGACTCCCGAAGAGGATAGACAAGCGTAGTGTTGGGAGTCTCTTCCGTAGCCTTGTTGAATCTTCTACCGTTTCCTTCAATAAAACGGAGTTTTTGGTTCGCCTTCATCTGCATCTACATCTACGTGATTACTCTGCTATTCACAATAAAGTGCCTGGCAGAGGGTTCAATGAACCAAATTCATGCTGTCTCCCCACCGTTCCACTCTCGAACGGCAAGCGGGAAAAACGAGCAATTAAATTTTTCTGGGCGAGCCCCGATTTCTCTTATTTTATCGTGATGATCATTTCTCCCTATGTAGTTGGGTGCCAACAGAATGTTTTCGCAATCGGAGGAGAAAACTGGTGGTTCAAATTTCATGAGGAGATCCCGTCGCAACGAAAAACGCCCGTATTTTAATGATTACCACTCCAATTCACATATCACGCCTGTGACACTATGTCTCCTATTTCGTGATAATACAAAACGAGCTGCCCTTCTTTGTACTTTTTCGATGCCATCCGTCAGTCCCACCTGATGCGGATCCCACCCCGCACAGCAATACTACAGAATAGGGCGGACAAGCGTAGTGTAAGCAGTCTCTTTGGTAGACCTGTTGCACTTTCCGCACAACGCCATCTATGTGATCGTCCCGATATGCTTGTAATTATCAGCCCTAGGTATATGGTTTAATCTTCAACTTCTAAATTTGCCTTATTTACCACATTATTGAAAGTTGAAGCAATTTTTTTTTTGTTATAATGTGAGGAACACACTTTTTAAGGTTTAATGTTAGCTGCCACTCTTTTAATGATGATGGTATCCTGTCCAAATAATTTTGTAATTCGCTTTGATCTTATTACGACTTAACTAGGCGGTAGGCAGCCAACGGCCTTGCCGCAGCGGTAACACCGGTTCCCGTCCGATCACCGAAGTTAAGCGCTGTCGGACTAGGCTAGCAATTGGATGGGTGACCTTCCGGTCTGCCGAGCGATGTTGGCACTCAGCCCTTGTGAGGAGCTATTTGATTCGGAAGCAGCGGCTCCGGTCTCGGAAAATGACATACAGCCGGGAGAGTGGAGTGCTGACCACATGCCCCTCCATATCCGCATCCAGTGACGCCTATGGGCTGAGGGTGATTTGGCGGCCGGTCGGTACCTTTGGGCCTTCATTGCCTTTTTGGGAGGAGTTTATTTTTTTCATTTTTTAATTTTTTTTTAATTGTAGCTGACAGTTGGGTTGGGTTGTTTGGTGGAAGAGACCAAACAGCGAGGTCATCGGTCTCATCGGATTAGGGAAGGACGGGGAAGGAAGTCGGCCGTGCCCTTTCAAAGGAACCATCCCGGCATTTGCCTGGAGTGATTTAGGGAAATCACGGAAAACCTGAATCAGGATGGCCGGGCGTGGGATTGAGCCGTCGTCCTCCCGAATGCGAGTCCAGTGTGCTAACCACTGCGCCACCTCGCTCGGTGTCATCTTCAAATATTCTAAGAGAACTGCTCACATCATCTCCTAAGCCGTCCATATAGATTAGGAACAGCTGATGCATTCCCTCGGGGAAAGTCAGAAATCATTTCTATTTAACTCGATGTCTTTCCATCGAAGACTATGTACTGTTTACCAATATCACAAATTCAGTCACACAACCGAAACGATACACCACAGGCACTCAATTCGATTAGAAGTCTCTCGTGAGGAACGGAGTGAAAAGCCCCCCCCGCCGGCCGGAGTGGCCGTGCGGTTCTAGGCGCTACAGTCAGGAGCCGAGCAACCGCTCCGGTCGCAGGTTCGAATCCTGCCTCGGGCATGGATGTGTGTGATGTCCTTAGGTTAGTTAGGTTAAATTAGTTCTAAGTTCTAGGCGGTTGATGACCTCAGAAGTTAAGTCGCATAGTGCTCAGAGCCATTTGAAAAGCCCCCTGGAAGACTGAAAAACGGCATCAGTTTGATATACCTTGTCTATAGTACGCATTACTTCGTGTGAACAGAGACCCTATACTGTTAACAAGAACGATACTTCCATAATATGTGCTAGTTATATGTCAATAGATCGCCGGCCGCGGTGGCCGTGCGGTTCTGGCGCTGCAGTCCGGAACCGCGAGGCTGCTACGGTTGCAGGTTCGAATCCTGCCTCGGGCATGGGTGTGTGTGATGTCCTTAGGTTAGTTAGGTTAAATTAGTTCTAAGTTCTAGGCGGTTGATGACCTCAGAAGTTAAGTCGCATAGTGCTCAGAGCCATTTGAAAAGCCCCCTGGAAGACTGAAAAACGGCATCAGTTTGATATACCTTGTCTATAGTACGCATTACTTCGTGTGAACAGAGACCCTATACTGTTAACAAGAACGATACTTCCATAATATGTGCTAGTTATATGTCAATAGATCGCCGGCCGCGGTGGCCGTGCGGTTCTGGCGCTGCAGTCCGGAACCGCGAGGCTGCTACGGTTGCAGGTTCGAATCCTGCCTCGGGCATGGGTGTGTGTGATGTCCTTAGGTTAGTTAGGTTTAAGTAGTTCTAAGTTCTAGGGGACTTATGACCTAAGATGTTGAGTCCCATAGTGCTCAGAGCCATTTTTTGTCAATAGATCGTTTTCGTCGAAGTACTTGATAATGTTGGAACACGGTATATGTTCCAAAACCCAAGGAAACTTTTTAAAAGTTCATAATTGTTGTAGTTTATCTTTGGTCATATTACTGTAATTGTTTAAGCTAAAATGCCGGAGTTTGGACTATTTATCTCCCAAAACTGTTTACCTTATTAGTGAAGGACTAGGTAACACAGCTGCGCTCTCAGTAACTGATTGCGATAAAGTAAGCCCCGAGCTCAGTATAACACGGTGCAATTGTATTACATGCCAAATGAAATAGATGCCTATCTTGTTGCACTTGTAACGCATCTGATACTCACCAGAAAGGGAACGTAATATCCGAATATCTTTTTTTTTTGCGTAGTTCTAGGTGAGTTACATGTCGACACGGCACAAATTATGTCGAGACAAAGGGATACCGCACCAAAAGCCAGTAGGTTTCGGGCCGCTCACGTGTTATCGGAAAGCTGCTGACCATGCGGAGTACGATACGCGTCAAATTACTTGATGGACAGTAATTGAATTGCAGAGCAAATTAATTTGGGGAAGTGGCTTTGGGCCGGATCCGCGTTGCAACACTCGCAACATGGAACTGTCTAACTACAGACATTTGAGTGGGTAAACTGTCCACGGTTTCATTACACTTATCTCAAGCCGACACGATCGTCAGGCATGCAACAAGCTTAACGCGTGCTGAGTGTTTAAGAGGAAAGAATGCCTTGAACCACATTATAGCCTATAGTCTTTCTGGCGTATAAATATAAGAATTTCGCAACCATCTACCAGCTTCTAGTTAGAGTAAATTATTCAGATATCCTTTTGCAGTCCCCGTAGCTCCCAATAAAATTAAAAGTGAAGGAGTCAACATTAAGAGGGCAGAGGGAATTCCATTGTTAAACGTCGATGAGAGCGGGTGCGTGGAAAGAATGCTCATGCGAACTAAGTCCTATCTTAAGTTATTTGTGTAGTTAGTCTACTATCAGCGGAACATTTCCACACTGGCTAAAATATGCTGAAGTTAAGCCTCTTTACAAGAAGTGGGATAAAGAGGTACCGTCAGATTATTGTAAATAATATATTGTCCAAGGCATAGTTTGGGTTCCTTAAGGGTTCCAGCACAGAGGACGCTATTAACATTACAGTGAAAATGTTCTTAATTGATTAGATAACAAATTTGAGGCTACTGGGATTTTCTGTGACATGTTAAAAGCCTCTGACTGAGTGAATCACAGCATTATCTTAAGCAAATTAGAACATTACGGTGTCAGTAACAGTGCTGCAGAAAGGCTCGAGTCTTACCTAACTAACATGAAACAAAGGGAATTATTTGTTAAGTAAGCAGTCTGTCTCCATCTGATTGGGAATTAATTATATATGGTGTTCCTCAAGGTTCCATATGGGGTCCACTGTTTTTTTCTTGTGTACGTTAATGACCTCCTACCTGTTACATTGTCAGGTGCAAAGTTTGTTTCGTTTACAGAAGATACAAACATTGCAATAAGTAGCAACTCAAGTACAGGTTTCGAAATGGCTGCTAATCAAATTTTCTCTGATATTAATAAATGGTTTAAAGCAAACTGACCGTCATTAAACTTTGAAAAAACCCACTATGTGCATTTCGATACATGTAAGAGATTTCTTTCCAGCATGTTTATAACATATGAAGACATGCAGATCAAAGAGGTTGACAATGTTAAATTTCTGTGATTCACTAGTGAAGGGCATACCACAGAATTGCTGAAGCGCCTGAACAAGTCTGTACTTACAGTGCAAATAATGTCAGATGTAGGAGATATAAATGTAAAAATTATCGTCTGCTTTGCTTAGTTATATTCTATTACATGGGATCATATTCTGTGGTGACTTGTCAAATAGAGCAGAAAGTTTTTGCATCCAAAAGCGTTTTACACCATTTGTGGTGTGAATTCAACAACATCATGTAGAAACCTGTTCAAGACACCTTGTATTCTAATCACTGCTTCTCAGTATATTTATTCCTTAATGAAATTTGTTGCAAGTAAAATGTTCTAGTTGCAACCAATAGTTCAAAACATAGAATAAATACTAGGAATTACAAAAAATGTACATAAAGGCCTAAAATCACTTATCTTGGTCCAAAAAATGGTCCAATATTCAGGAACACACATTTTCAACAAAGTTCCAACTACCATTAAAAACAGTTTAAACAGTGAATCTTCCTGGCAGATTAAAACTGTGTGCCGGACCGAGACTGGAACTCGGGACCTTTGCCTATCGTGGGCAAGTGCTCTACCACTGAGCTACCCAAGCACGACTCACGCCCCGTCCTCACAGCTTTACTTCTGCCAGTACTACTCCACTGTAGAGTGAAAATTTCATTCTAGAAACATCCCCCAGGCTGTGGCTAAGCCATGTCCCCGCAATATCATTTCTTTCGGAACTGCTAGTTCTGCAAGGTTCGCAGGAGAGCTTCTGTAAAGTTTGGAAGGTACTGCCAGAAGTAAAGCTGTGAGGACGGGGCGTGAGTCGTGCTTGGGTAACTCAGTTGGTAGAGCACTTGCCCGCGAAAGGCAAAGGTCCCGAGTTCGAGTCTCGGTCTGCCACACAGTTTTAATCTGCCAGGAAGTTTCATATCAGCGCACACTCCGTTGTAGAGTGAAAATTTCATTCTAGTTCGAACAGTGTTTGAAAGACTTTTTGATAGGCAACTCTTTCCACTCTATAGATGAATACCTTAATGGGGACTGTTAGACTAGCTTCAATAAAAATGTCTGTTAGATTTCAGTTTGACAGCACTTGATCGCAACAGTCAAGATTAAGCATTCAGTATATGATAAAGATACCTTTGGAGGGAAGAGAACCACTTGTATGAATATCAAGAGCTCAGATGGAAAATCAGTTCTATACAAAGAATGGAAGGCAGAAAGGTGGAAGGAGCATGTAGACGGTCCATACAAGAGCGATGTAGTTGAGGGCAATATTATGGAAATGGAAGAGGACGTAAATGAAGATGAAGTGGGAGATATGATACTGCATGAAGAGTTCGACAGAGGACTGAAAGACCTAAGTCGAAACAAGGCTACGGAGTAGACAACATTCCATTACAACTACTGATAGCATTGGGAGAACCAGCCTTGACAAAACTCTTCAAGATGTATGAGACAGGCGAAATACCCTCAGACTTTAAGAAGAATACAATAACTGCAATCCCAAAGAAAGAAAATGTTGAAAGCTGTGAAAAGTACCGAACTACCAGTTTTATACGTCACGGCTGCAAAACACTAACACGAATTCTTCACAGATGAATGGAAAAAGCGGTGGAAGCCGACCTCGGGGAAGATCAGTGTGGATTCCATAGAAATGTTGGAACACGTGAGGCAGTACTGGCCATACGACTTATCTTAGAAGACAGATTAAGGAAAAGCAAACCTACGTTTCTAGCATTTGGAGACTTAGAGAAAGATTTTGAAAATGATGACTGAAATACTCTTATTCAAATTCTGAAGCTAACAGGGGCAAAACACAGGGAGCAAAAGGCTATTTACAATTTGTACAGATGGCAGTTGTAAGGGTCGAGTGGCACGAAAGGGAAGCAGTGATTGAGAAGGGAGTGAGACAGGATTGTAGCCTATCTCCGATGTTATTCTATCTGTATATTGAGCCAGCAGTAAAGGAAACAAAACAAAAATTGTGAATAGCAATTAAAATCCATGGAGGAGACATCAAAACTTTGAAGTTTTGTCGACGACAATTTAAGTCTGTCAGAGACAGCAAAGGACCTGGAAGAACATTCAACGGAATGGACAGTGTCTTGAGAAAAGGATATAAGATGAACATCAACAAATGCAAAACGAGGATAATGGAATGTAGTAGAATTAGATCAGGTGATCCAGAGAGAATTGGATTAGGAAATGAAGCACTTAAAGTAGTAGAGTTTTGCTATTTGGGAAGCAAAATAACTGATGATAGTCTAAGTACAAAGGATATAAAACGTAAACTGGCAATGGCAAGGAAAGCGTTTCTGTTGAAGAGAAAGTTGTTAACATCGAGTGCAGATTATAAGTGTCAGGAAGTCTTTTTCTGAAAGTATCTGTACGTAGTGTAGCCATGTATGGAAATGAAATATGGACGATAAATAGTTTAGACAAGAAGAGAATAGAAGCTTTCGAAATGTGGTGCTACTGAAGAATGCTGAAAATTAGATGGGTAGATGATGTAACTAATGAGGAAGTACTAAATAGAAGTGGGGAGAAGAAGGCTTTGTGGCACAACTTGATTAGAAGAAGGGATCGGTCGGTAGGACACGTTCTGAGGCATCATGGGATTTCAGTTTACTACTGGAGGGAAGCGCGGAGGGTAAACATCGTAGAAGGAGACCAAGAGATGAATACACTAAACAGATTCAGAAGGATGTAGGTTGCAGTAGTTACTCGGAGATGAGGACGCTTGCATAGGATAGAGAAGCATGGAGAGCTGTATCAAACCGGTTTCTGGACTGAAGACCACAACAACAAGAACATATGATAAATTTGTTAAAAGTGTATAACTTGTTTCATTCCGACAGTGTATGAATTCTGTAAATATTAGCAGCTTCACTTCATTGTAACGTATTCATCTATTTTGACAATCTCCTGATAAATGATCTGGCTAGTTAGTAATATATTCATATGGTATTTTTTATTTTAGATATTTTGTCTTGTTCCACACTCATAAAAACCATCTCATTTTTTGAGTATAAGGAACGAAACCTCAGTCCATTATCATGTAAAGTACTCTGCAGGCTTCTGTGAGTGGAACTATCAGATGAAGTGACAATAGTAATATGTAAATCGTTTTGGTAAAGCTTAATATTTAACAGGTCTATAGAAGCCTTGCGATCAAATACGGAAGAAACCGTAGATAAAACTCCTTCTGCACGCCTACAATAGTTGGAGGAAGTCGTAACTAAAGGACAATCCAACTTGGTGTGTTCAACCTATGTGACTGGAGCGATACATTTATAATTTCGAAAACTACTGTTGAGAAGATGTCAAGGGCAAATAACTTTGAGAATTATTGATATGTCACCTTCATATCTCAGGTACCCGGGAAGTGTTCTCGGAGTCTTTCGCGGCGGCATGTCTGAATAAAATATTATCGATATTTGAAGCTGCATCAATTCGAATAAAATTCTCGAGCTTTCGATGGCAATCCCCACCATCATGGTCAAGAGTAAATCTACAGTCAGTAGCTTTACTCTTGACGACTATGGCGGAGATAGCCATCGAAAGCTCGATAATTTTACTCGACGCGAATTGAAAACTGAGAAGATTTTATTCATTTATCCGAAATGCTGGCAAGAATAAAATGCAGACGACTGCGGAGGAAAATAGTGGATCTGCTAGCTCGCCATTATAGTCGTATTCACGTGCATAAGCTGCATTTGCGAAGTCCCAGTTTTATAATTTTGATGGATCATTGTCGTCTTTTCTGGTCGAAAACTACTTCATTTCAGTTGCGGTATATACAGGGTGTCTCAAACATTTTGGGTCAAAATGAAACAAGTGGTTTGGGTCCAATCCGATTCTATTAAGGTGGGGAACCAGTGGTCGTAAATGCATATTTATTGTGTTATATACCTACACGACGTACACAGCAAAACGACAATGTAGCTCATAGTAATTGTTTAAAGTGACGATCACCGGCCGCGGTGGTCGAGCGGTTCTAGTGGCTTTAGTCCGGAACCACGCGGCTGCTACGATCACAGGTTCGAATCCTGCCTCGGGCATGGATGCGTGAGACGTCCTTAGGTTAGTTGGGTTTAAGTAGTTCTAAGTTTAGGGGACTGATGACCTCAGCTGTTAAATCCCATAGTGCTTAGAGGCATTTGAACCATTTTTTTTTAAGCGACGATCGCTAGTTTCTTTCCCTACATGGTAACTGCTTATGATGTGCTGCCGCGTTGTCTCAAAAGTTCCCAGGTGTCTGATCTACCAGGTGACAGGCGGCCTGGACGCTAACAAGCAAGTCTTCATCCGTTTCTATGGGGATTCATGCACCAACGTCATTATGTAACAACGGACGAAAAACTCAAGAAGTGTTAGGCCTGTGCTGACTTGGAAATGCTAGTAAAGCTTTTTTTTTTGTTTTGTTCTAAATGTTCATGGAGTACGAATGGGACACATTCTCACGTAACTCTGATGACAGTAATCATAGCTGGGTGTAGTTGCACTGCCCGTTACGTCGTAAGAATTCTCTATTGCACTGTGGTTCGTGCTTTCATCTCGTAGAATTTATTTAGTGTTGAAATTGCTGGAATTTCAATAGGCTCTCGATGGTTTTACGAGGCGACGGTCCTTGCTACCTCTGAGGTAGACAGCATTGGTCACGCAGCGAAGCTCGTTCAACCAAGAAAAAGTCTTAAGCACATACCTTTTCCAGTGTACTGTATTGTTTAAAAGAGTACATCGGTATGTATATGTGCAGCACTTTCATCATTAATTTGATTCTACGTGGACCCAAAACAAATATTTAACCTACATATAGTCAAAATGACTGACCCACATTAATACATTAACGATAATTCTTTAACGATATAAGATTTTCTCTCATAGTTCGTAAAAAAATAATAATTCAAGGAATAAACGTGGTACGAAGCGGTCAGTTTATCACAGACCTTCTGTTTTCATCGTTGTTTTCCGCACTTTAAGTTTTTAATGTCTGTAAGGCACTTACGTAATTGCGGCAGTATACCACGAACCTTGCTGTTCTTAGAGGAGGATTGAAACATCTGGTAGAGTCAGTAGTGTCCCAGATTGTCAAGAACGTCGTCTTGCTGGTCATCGTAAAGCCTACTGTCGTTTCCGAGCGCAAAATGTGTGGGAATAAACTCCCTAACGGAAGAAGTGGTTTCAGTGACTCCGCTTACGCCACCCCCTGAGGCCTGCTAGTGTCGATTCAGAGCGTCGGTATGTCTGAAATGTTTTCCTCTGTCACCCACAAGAAAGCAACGTGAATTCAACGCTGGGCGTCGCAGTACTGACCTCCATCGCACAGGCGCCAGAAGAAGGGATCAGATGTGGGTAAGAACAGGTGTGACGGCCTTCCCATCGTGGGACAGGCTCACGGTGGCACTGGAAAAAATTATGGTGACATTTTGTACTAATATGACGTATTTAATCAACCTTACAGCTCTCATGAAAGTCTGGGCTCCGCCATTTTATCGCATGGGTCGACATCTTGCGGTTTGAAGCTTCTTCGAGACTGATCGTGACTTGGCAGGGCACCACACTTTTGAATCTTTACATAAAAAGGCTGTAGGCAACTTTAAGCTAAAACTCGAGCGCAGGCATGCCAATGGCAGATAATTATGGGGTTTCTAAAAAGTTCCCTTTGAAATGTATTGCGTAGTGTAGATGTAACAAATGAAAGTTTTATTAGACCATATCGTGATTTGGAAGGTTAAGTTTCTGGCCTACCTTTACTTTCGCAAACCTCGCTTTCGACGAAGATTGCGGGGTGTCTTTCATTTTTCTTCGACCTCTACTTCCTCCCTAATCTGTTGCTAACTTCGTCCACTTTTCAGTGCCACACAGGTTAATAAATCTTTCTTTCTCCTCTGCGGTTTTTTCCTTCACTACTTCTTCATTGTGGGAGTATTTCTTCACTACATACATCGTAGGCAACACATTTAGTTCGTCGTTGTTGTTTTCGCTTGTTTCCTTTGTTCTCCTATTCTTAGAAATTCATGGTTGAACAAGGTATCATTGGCTGAGAATATACATTGAAGCGCGGAAGACTGGTATAGGAATGCGTATTCGAATACACAGAAATGTCAACAGGCAGAATAAGGCGCTGCCGTCGGTAATGCCCATCTAAGACAATTGTGTGGCGCTGTAGTTACATCGGCTACTGATGCTACAACGGCAGGTTATCGTGAATTAAGAGAGTTTGAACGTGGTGGTATAATAGGTGCACGAGTGATGGAACACAGCATATCCGAGATAGCGATGAAGTGGGGATTTTACCGTATGACCATTTCACGAGTGTACCGTGAATATCAGGAATCAGGAATGCGGAAACAACATCGAATCTCTGACATCGCTGCGGACGGAAAAAGATCCTGCAAGAGCAGGGCCAATGACGACTGAAGAGAATCGTTCAGTGTGACAGAATTGCAACAACATCCGCACACTGCTGCAGATTTCAATGCTGGGAAGTCAACAAGTCTCAGTGTGCGAACCATTCAACAAATCATCATCGTTACTGGCTTTCGGAGCCGAAGGCCCACTCGTGTAACCCTCATGACTGCATGACACAAAGCCTTGGGCCTCGCCTGGGCTCCTCAACACCAACATAGGACCTGAAACACGTTGCCTGACCCGACGAGTCTCGCATCAAATTGTATTGAGCGGATGGACGCGACAGGTACCGAATCTGCCCGTTAGCAGGCTGACATTTAATCGCAGTTTTAGTCCTCTTTCTGAGATCATTTATGGTCGACATCTGAAATAAGCAAATCTCATGGCTGTTCATGCTCGTGGAGGCTCTGTAATGGTGTGGTGCGTGTGTAGTTGAAGTGATCTGGGATCCCTCATACGTCTTGATACGACTCTGACAGGTCACACGTGACTGAACATCTTGTCTGGTCATCTGCATTCATTCGTGTCCATTGCGCATTCCGACGGGCTTGGGCACTCCCAGGAGTACAATGCGTGTGAGGGATAAGTCCAGAATTCCTACAGAGTGGCTCTTCTGAGTTTAAACACTTCGCTAGCAGCCAAACTTCCCGGGAATGAATATTATTTAGCGTATGTAGGATGCCTTGCAACGTGATGTTCATATTAGATCTCCATCTCCTCGTACTCTTATGGATTTATGGACTGCCCTGCAGGATTCATGATTTCAGTTCCCTCTAGCATAACATCAGACATTAGTCGAGTACATACCACGTAGTGTTGCGGCCCTTCTGCGTCCTCGCAGGGGGCTCTACACGACATTAGGCTGGTGTGCCAGTTTCTTTGGCTCTTCAGTGTGTTTCATCCAGCGTAAGATAGACAGGTGTGGAGCGTGATGTAACATTGGTTGTTTATCTTAAGGTGCATCAAATGGCTTCAGACCTTAGAATATTCAGGATACTTATAGAGATCACGAGTGTCAGATAAGTAACCAAATTTCAACTTTGTAGTTATAATACTATAAAAGTTACACGGTTTCCTCACTTTTCTAAAATAATTTGTCCCTTGGCGTTGTGTTTCTTCCGTCTAGGAAGGAGAATATCTGTTCAGAGAAAAATGCCTTGTCATATATCGTATTGATAAAGTAGTTTTGTTTTGATCTTGTCCTATTTCCCAGGGACTTTATAGTTTCGTCTGACATTTTATCGCGGTTTTCGTCCTCTTTCTGAGATCTTTTACGGCCGACATCTGAAATAAGCAAATCACATGGCTGTTTTTCCAAAAGTTAAACGTTCATAAACAGTAGCACATATAGGTTCTTGTTTAGCTTGTCTTCTGAGTAAAAGACGGAAACATTTTTGTGGTGGCTATGAGACATTGTCCGTTATGCAAGGCGAGTCACTAACTATTTCCACCAAGAATAACTCCGAAAGTATGATAGGAACTGAAAAGTTTGTGGCACAAAAGTTGCGTGGGATAACAGTGGCCATAATATGACGTTGGGTTTTCGTTGCTAGGTGGGGTCGCTTCAGAGATATGAGGGTCAACTTTGTTTTCTTAAATGGGTACTATAGCTTGGTACGTATTTTATGACAGCGGCCATCGAGACGCATCCAATTACGTATAACAGTAAGGTCTTTGAAGGTGAACTAAGGTCGCAAAGGTGGCATGAACATCCATTTACAGAATGTGTTCAAAGTGATGACCATTGGTATCAATGCAGTGCTACAACCTTCTTATCATGTATCGAGTGGTATTCCTTATCACATCGGCACTTATCGAAGTTCATGTTCTGACAATTTTCTCTCGCATATCTTCAGGTGTAGTTGGGACTTCTTTATAAACAATGTCTTTTACGAATCCCCACAAGAAAAAATCCAGAGGTGTCAAGTCTGGCGAACGAGCGAGCCACGACACATCTCCTCCGCATCCAATCCAATGATATGGGAATTGTCTCTGCAACTCATTTCTATCCATCAGCGAAAAATGTACCGGACACCCATCGTGTTGATGCCGCATTCTGTTCCTTGTTCCTAAAGGCATTTCTTCCAATAACGTATCTAATGTTTCCTGCACGAATGTGGTGTACTTCCTATCATTAAGATTACCTTCGAGGAAATGGGGTCCTATAATTCTGTCCTGCAGAATCCCACACAATAGATTACTGACCACGGCTTTTGGTGTGCAACTTGTCGCGGCAAACATGGATTTCAGTTGCTCAATATTGCATGTTATGCAAATTAAAATTTCCATGGTTCGTAAATGTAGCCTCGTCAGTAAATAAAATAAAATTAGTAAATGTGTCATCACTCTGAATCTGAAGTTGAGCCCATTGGCAGATTTCAATGCGGCGCATACAATCCATATCAGTTACCTCTGGTGGAGACTGATACGGTAACGATGATATTTATGGCGCCGGCCGGAGTGTCCGAGCGGTTCTAGGCGCCTCGGGCATGGGTGTGTGTGATGTCCTCCGGTTCGTTAGGTTTAAGTAGTTCTAAGTTCTAGGGGACTGATGACCATAGCTGTTAAGTCCCATAGCGCTCAGAGCCATTTCAACCATTTGATGATAAGAAGATTGTAGCACTGCATTGATATCAATGGTCATCACTTCGAACACGTTCTGTGAATGGACGTTCACGCCACGTTTGTGACCTTCGTTGACCTTCCAATACCTTACTTTTACACATCACTGGATTCGTCTAGATAGCCGCTATCAGAAAATCAGTACCAAACTATAGCATCCCATTTAAAAAGACAGAGTTGACCTACATATCTCTGACGCGACACCACCTAGCAACAGAAAACCAACGTCATCTTACGGCCCCCGTTGTCCCGTGCAAACTTTTATCCCACAAACTTTTCAGCTCCTATTACACTTTCGGAGTTATTCCAGGTGGCTATAGTTCGTGATCCACTCTGTATATCTTTCACGATGAAACGCGTGAAGCAGCTTTAGGCATAAGTTCCATTGCTGCTTGGAGCCCATGAAGAACTATAGTGTTACACATAGACGCTATATGCCCCGGTACAGTGTTGTACTAAACATCTCAATGGTGCAATTTCCCCTAATAACTACCACAGTTCCGTTTCAAAGACACGACGTCTTTTTTAACCTCTGATTTCAATTTCTGATCAAGTCTGAGTTGTCATTAGAGAAACCGGGTCAAATGTTAGTATTGTAATGCAAGCCTGCTGGCAACTGTTTCAGGCGAGAAGCCATTTACAAGGCCTTCTATGTCCCGTCGTTGGCAGAATGCCGTTTTTATCTGCGGAGGGTCGCAGACACGCAAGGCATTAAAGAACGTGTTGCATAATGATCTCTGCTTCGTGAATGTGTGTCCCTGCACGAAAGGAGAGGACAGAAATGCCTGCTGCGAAATTCCCAAACAATCTACACTGCTACACAAAATGAAAAGACGCACCCTGAACACCGGCTTGTATGTAAATGATTACACCTGAGTTTCGATGCATTATTATTATTCGATACGATATTATGATGAAGTCCCATACTCCGAGGAGCGTAGGGAACGATGCTGGAGACCCTCACCGCCGACCAGGCAAGGTCTTAGCGGAGGCGGTTTGCCATTGCCTTCCTCCGACCGTAATGGGGGCGAATGATGGTGAAGACAACACAACAACACCCAGTTATATGGAGGCAGCGAAAATCGCTGACCCCACCTGGAATCGAACGCGGGGCCCCGTACGCGGGAAGCGAGAACGCTACCGCAGGACCACGAGCTGCTGATTCGATA
The DNA here is from genome assembly GCF_021461385.2 of Schistocerca piceifrons. Lineage (NCBI taxonomy): Eukaryota > Metazoa > Arthropoda > Insecta > Orthoptera > Acrididae > Schistocerca > Schistocerca piceifrons. Next base: position 107,528,156 of record NC_060146.1, read on the forward strand.
CGATAAATGATGATCATAAACAGCGTCAAGTTTTGAGGTAATCGCTGTAAAGCACATGCAGATGATGCAGACATCTGAGACAGCGCTATCTGAACTCCACAGAGTTTGAGTCTGCATTTGACCGGCTTAATGTTCTATGCAATTTCCCCAAAACATTGCAACAGTCAGTCGGTCTCTTAAAAGCGTTCTGTGTACTCTATAACGCGTTATGTCGGAGATAAACGGATTATAATGTGAGTCAGTAGTTGGTGTGGATGTTTCTGTTACGAAGATGGTGGAAGTGTTTTGGTGTTACAAGAGGCACCATGCCTTAGAGTTATACCACGTACAGGGAAAGCTATAAAACATCGTCCGATAAGTCACAATACGGATGAAGGTGTATGTTATTGTGTCAAAAAATAAGGGGAAGACAGCCGCAAGAGTCACTGTAGAACTGAAGGCCATAATGCGAACACTGTTAGCACCAAAAGATGAGAAGGTATTTCCACAAGCTGCAAAATGAAATGCGAGCTGGAGCTGCAAAACCACACATCAGTGGTGCAAATGCTCGTAGTTGGAGAACTTATGATCGAAGCGATTAAACCTCCGCTATGGAGCAATGGACTTTACTCATTCGGTCGGATCTGCAGACTGTTTCCAACTTCTGACAATATTTACTCCTAAGAGTGAAGCGTGGCGATAGTTTGGTGATGATTTGGGCTGCCATATGATATTATCCCATGGACCGCTTGGGTACTATGCAACGTCACGTAACCGCCAAGGATTATGTCACCAATTTGGCTAATCAGATCCATCCCATGGTAGAATGTTTGTTCCCCATTGGAGACGCTTTATTCCAAGATGACAGGGCCCCTGTTCAGACAGATCGCACTGACCAGCACTGGTTATGTGAGCACGTGGATGAACGGCCTCATACCCTTGGCTACCACATGCACCAGATCTCAGTATTATTGAGCCTTTTTGGTCTGCTTTCGAAATAAGGATGTCTCATAGGTATCTACATCCATCATCGTTCCTTGGAATTACCACTGTTTTGCAGCAAGAATGCTATAAAACAACACAAGTACTGTATTTAGGCATTTCGAAACGACTGGAAGATGCTTCTTATGCCAACGGTTTTCCTACGCTTTATTAGGCAAGGCAGTGTATTGTGTTCTTGGGGTCTCCCATATTTCCGCCCACTCTATGTCACATGTGACGCAGCATGTGAAAGTTGCTTTGTATGGACTGATTACTCCTGTAGCCGAAATTGCAGATCTGATGATGATTCTAGAGAAACCGAAACCGGTAATGTGTATAAACATTTTTTGCGATCAAGACGGATTATAAACAACATAGGAATCTTTACTATTGAAAGAAAATAGCCCTCGGTCACTATTTTTAACGAATTAACCGGGTTTCAACACTGCTAGGAGTGTCTTCCTCAGAATTTAAATCAAAGAATGGTCTATAACGTGGTCACAGTATTATGACTAAAAACGTATGATACAGAGTAGAAGTACAGAATCATCGTGAAAGACTGGCAGTAGTTATATGTCATTTATAAAATAATAAATATCCGAAAACGGCATTAGTCACAAAGATATTTAAGAGACGGCCGGAGTGGCCGAGCGGTTCTAGGCGCTACAATCTGGAACAGCGCGACAGCTACGGCCGCAGGTTCGAATCCTGCCTCGGGCATGGATGTGTGTGATGTCCTTAGGTTAGTCAGGTTTAAGTAGTTCTAAGTTCTAGGGGACTGATGACCTTAGAAGTTAAGTCCCATAGTGCTCAGAGCCATTTTTTGATATTTAAGATAAAAGATTGTGATGGCGAGCCACTAAGGGCTGCTTGTTACTTACGCTGTTACAGGTTGCAAATGCACTCCATGGAGTGTATTTGCAACCTGCAACTGCGTAAGTAACTTCTAGCTGTGTTGAAACCCGATTAATTTCGCTAAAAATAGTGACTATTCACGGTCTCGGAACCTGCAGCCACGTACAAAATTTTGACATTGGAATCTATTTGAACTTCTTAGGACAGAATATAGACGAAAACTTTTGATGAATATTGTAGAGAAACAGAATCCCGCAGATTTATTACTTGTATGATTAAAATCCACTGATATTGAAACACAAAAATGTATTTACTTTTATTGCTTTCGCTCTGCATTTTCCTTATGGACGCTCAGAATTGGTAAAACGTTGACCACACCTTGTGTTATTATGTTACGGGAAGTGTATAAATTCATCTATCCTACCTGTGCCAACCCATATGGGACACTACTACGTCCAACCATGCATTCTTTATATAACAGATTACTTTCGCTGGGGCACGTATTGCATAAATTTTCTTATACCAAGTACGGAATTCAACAGTTCTATCTTGATATGGTATAAACAGTGAAGTGGAAGTGGCTACAATGTTTGTTTTTGCAATTGATCGCTGGATTCAAGAGAAGATTATGAGATACAGAAAATCTTTGCGAGTCCTTCGCAATTACGTTATGTCCCAGGTTTTACCCCATCTGAACACTACGGACAGATCGTCATTCATCTGGACGATGCCAGTATTTACATCTTCCAAGACTGTCCCTTAAGAGAAGCTGGAGGTTGGTGTCAGTGACGTAGAAGGAAAGCGAAAGCTGACTCTGTTCAGCTTCCTGTAGCGCTGACAGAGGAACTTGCTTTCCTGTGCGGCTCTGCATTCTCATGAAGATGATGCTGTCCGTTCCTCAATTCACTGTGAAATTACTTCATCGCGCCGTCTGAAAATTTTTTCTACTGTATCTTTGTGAGCAGCATATAAAAGTTTATACTTTACTGTATGGTTAAATGATGGCGTCCTCTTGAGCAAAATATTCCGGAGGTAAAATAGTCCCCCATTCCGTTCTCCGGGCGGGGACTACTCAGGAGGACGTCGTTATCAGGAGAAAGAAAACTGGCGTTCTACGGATCGGAGCGTGGAATGTCAGATCCCTTAATCGTGCAGGTAGGTTAGAAAATTTAAAAAGGGAAATGGATAGGTTAAAGTTACATATAGTGGGAATTAGTGAAGTTCGGTGGCAGGAGGAACAAGACTCTTAGTCAGGCGAATACAGGGTTATAAATACAAAATCGAAACGGGGGAATGCAGGACTAGGTTTAATAATGAAAAAAAAAATAGGAGTGCGGGTAAGCTACTACAAACAGCATAGTGAACGCATTATTGTGGCCAAGATAGACACGAAGCCCACGCCTACTACAGTAGTACAAGTTTATATGCCAACTAGCTCTGCAGATGACGAAGAAATTGAAGAAATGTATGATCAAATAAAAAAAATTATTCAGATAGTGAAGGGAGATGAAAATTTAATAGTCATGGGTGACTGGAATTCGGTAGTAGGAAAAGTAAGAGAAGGAAACTTAGGTGAATATGGATTGGGGGGAAGAAATGAAAGAGGAAGCCGTCTGGTAGAATTTTGCACAGAGCACAACTTAATGATAGCTAACACTTGGTTCAAGAATCATAAAAGAAGGTTGTATACATGGAAGATACTGACAGGTCTCAGATAGATTCTATAATGGTAAGACAGAGATTTAGCAACCAGGTTTTAAATTTTAAGATGTTTCCAGGGGCAGATGTGGACTCTGACCACAAGCTATTGGTTATGAACTGTAGATTAAAACTGAAGAAACCGCAAAAAGGTGGGAATTTAAGGAGATGGGACTCGGATAAACTGAAAGAACCAGAGGTTGTACAAAGTTTCAAGGAGAGCATAAGGGAACAATTGACACGAATGGGGGAAAGAAATACAGTAGAAGAAGAATGGATAGCTTTGAGGGATGAAGTAGTGAAGGCAGCAGAGGATCAAGTAGGTAAAAAGACGAGGGCTAGTAGAAATCCTTGGTTAACAGAAGAAATATTGAACTTAATTGATCAAAGGAGAAAATATAAAAATGCAGTAAATGAAGCAGGCGAAAAGGAATACAAACGTCACAAAAATGAGATCGAAAGGAAGTGCAAAATGGCTAAGCAGGGATGGATAGAGGACAAATGTAAGGGTGTAGCGGCTTGTCTCACCAGGGGTAAGATAGATACTGCCTACAGGAAAATTAAAGAGACCTTTGGAGAAAAGAGAACCACTTGTATGAATATCAAGAGCTCAGATGGAAACCCAGTTCTAAGCAAAGAAGAAAGCAGAAAGGTGGAAGGAGTATATAGAGGGTCTATACAAGGGCGATGTACTTGAGGACAATATTATGGAAATGGAAGAGGATGTAGATGAAGATGAAGATGAAATGGGAGATATGATACTGCGTGAAGAGTTTGACAGAGCACTGAGAGACCTGTGTCGAAACAAGGCCCCGGGAGTAGACAACATTCCATTAGAACTACTGACAGCCTTGGGAGAACCAGCTCTGACAAAACTCTACCATCTGGTAACAAGATATATGAGACAGGCGAAATACCCTCAGACTTCAAGAAGAATATAATAATTCCAATCCCAAAGAAAGTAGGTGTTGACAGATGTGAAAATTACCGAAATATCAGTTTAATAAGTCACAGCTGCAAAATACTAACGCGAATTCTCTACAGACGAATGGAAAACCTGGTAGAAGCCGACCTCGGCGAATATCAGTTTGGATTCCGTAGAAATATGGGAACACGTGAGGCAATATTGACCCTACGACTTATCTTAGAAGCTAGATTAAGGAAAGGCAAACCTATATTTCTAACATTTGTAGACAGAGAAAGCTTTTGACAATGTTGACTGGAGTACTCTCTTTCAAATTATGAAGGTGTCAGGGGTAAAATACAGGGAGCGAAAGGCTATTTACAACTTGTACAGAAACCAGATGGCAGTTATAAGAGTCGAGGGACATGAAAGGGAAGCAGTGGTTGGGAAGGGAGTGAGGCAGGGTTGTAGCTTCTCTCCAATGTTATTCAATCTGTAGATTGGGCAAGCAGTGTAGGAAACGAAAGAAAAATTCGGAGTAGGTATTAAAATCCATGGAGAAGAAATAAAAACTTTGAGGTTCGCCTATGACATTGTAATTCTGTCAGAGACAGCAAAGGACTTGAAAGAGCAGTAGAACGGAATGGATAGTGTCTTGAAAGGAGGATATAAGATGAACAACAAAAGTAAAACACGGATAATGGAATGTAGTCTAATTAAGTCGAATGATGCTGAGGGAATTAGATTAGGAAACGACACAATTAAAGTAGTAAAGGAGTTTTGCTATTTTGGGAGCAAAATAACTGATGACGGTCGAAGTAGAGAGGATATAAAATGTAGACTGGCAATGGCAAGTAAAGCGTTACTGAAGAAGAGAAATTTGTTAACATCGTGTATTGATTTAAGTGTCAGGAAGTCGTTTCTGAAAGTATTTGTATTGAGTGTAGCCATGTATGGAAGTGAAACATGGACAATAAATAGTTTGGACAAGAAGAGAATAGAAGCTTTTGAAATGTGGTGCTACAGAAGAATGCTGAAGATTAGATGGGTAGATCACATGACTAATGAGGAGGTACTGAACAGGATTGGGGAGAAGTGGAGTTTGTGGCACAACTTGACCAGAAGAAGGGATCGGTTGGTAGGACACGTTCTGAGGCATCAAGGGATCACCAATTTAGTATTGGAGGGCAGCGTGGAGGGTAAAAATCGTAGAGGGAGACCAAGAGATGAATACACTAAGCAGATTCAGAAGGATTTAGGTTGCAGTAGTTACTGGGAGATGAAGCAGCTTGCACAGGATAGAGTAGCATGGAGGGCTGCATCAAACCAGTCTCCGGACTGAAGACCAAAACACCAACAACAACTATGAAATAATAGACGTTACTTCTGGAACTGCGACTAAACCAGAATTTGGCTTACACTTATTTGTTAGAATTTTGAAATTAGAAATTTTGGGATTATACGAGATTGCACCAGTGGATGGTTACATGTCGATGGATTCAGTGAGGCTGCTTTAGTCTTAGTGAGCGTTTAACAAATGTATTCTTGTACAACAATTATACAACAATGTTGCGACAAATTGCCCTAGGGTTCGATATTAACTAACCAACCTTAAATGGTTTGTTTCTTAAAAATAAACACCAGCAAACGAAGATTTTTAAAGGAAAAATGCTGTGTGAAATCGAAGAGGGCTAGTGTGAAATGGCTTTTAAAAAATTAGTAGATGTGTAAACGCAACTAATTTACCTTTTCGATACATTTAAGAGCTAGGTTTAGGCGAAACTGTATCTGATTTTTCGAAATACACCACTGTAAATGTTTCCCGTTTCATAATTACGAGAATACCTTAATGTTTACTTTTCATCAACAATTGTTTCTTTGACAGACGTGTTTCAGGTAAGAAGGGGAAAACATGAAAGGACTCTGGAGAAACACAATTTCAGTAGGAAAATGAAATAAAGAAGCCAGATGTGCAACCGGTGGTATAGTAATGGCTGTGGTATCGTATATCACACTAAAAAAGATATCGATGTTCTAATGTAGGGAATCTGCGTCGGGATATTTATAGAAGTGAACTGTAACTTGTGTTGGAGATTTGACTGCCGCATTTCATTAGTTTGACGAAATTAATATTTCCTATGTGAAAATATCAACGAAATAAAAAGCTGGTTGAAAAAATTCTTGTGTGCAGGTCGTGGAGAGATGACGGTAGAAACTGTTTGAAGTATAGGTATGATCTCCTGTGAGTACAAAATTTGAATTTCGTGTTAAATTGTAAGAAATGAAAGAGTATACAAAGGGAACTTCGACGTTCAGTACTAGCATTAGAATTTTTTTTTAAGTTCCACGTACGTTCACCAACAAAAGAGAAGAGAATTCCACATTAACTGAACGGTAATAACCAATGTTGACCTGTTGTTATAGTCAATGTAATTCTGGCATGCACTTCCAGCTATGGGAATAGTATTCATAAATAAGCAACTGAGATAAATTATTAAGTGACCTTATAAATGTAATCCTGCGCTCTCCCTTGTCGAACTATGAAGGGTGAGTGCTGAAGCTACTTGCTCACTTGTTGGCAATTAATATTTACTGTCGAGGATTTCTGACGTTGGCCATCTTTGGTCGTTGCTACTTGTTTATGATGTGCATGTTGTATTTCTGCATACGGCATAGTATGGCCCTTTGCCGGAGAAGTTACACAAATCAAGGGTCCTATCGAACCTTTGTGGCGTACGTCTAATTGTAACTTGGCCTCAGTTAAACACACGCCTTCCTGGACAACGTAGTGGGTTACATTAGTATTTATAAATCTCCGAGCCAATCACAAAACTACGAAACTGACTTCAGACGTGCATTGTACAGTCTTAAGATTGAATTATGTACTTTTTAAATAAAAGGACACTACACGATACAGACGAAAGAACTTCGCGGAGTGCGAGGGCTGTTGGTGGAAGCACTGAACGCCACAATTTTCAATTTAGCACAAACTGCTTTGAAACTGATGATGTTGTCTGACGTAGTATGTAGGGATATTTAAAAAGCTTGTTCTTTTTAAAAGACTGAGGCACTCTGAAATAATGGTCAATGCTTTCCACAAAGAAGTGGTTATAAAAACGGAGACGAATAATTGAAATTGAAATACATCCCGAAAACATACGTACCGCAATAGAAAAGACGCCGACTCACGAGTTACTCAAAGGCTTAATGTATGCATATTTTGAAAAAGGAAGCTTTCAAAGTATCAAATCTTAAATGGGCAATGCTTTATATCCGTCGATATGGAAACATTTATTTTGATGAAATTACATCGATTCACTTGCATCCGCGTAGCAACCGAAGCATTTTCTGCACTAATAGGATTACTTTTCTAACCAATTTCTATCCATACAAATGCGTTTGCTTGCCATTTGAAAGCGCTCACGTTTTAGATGGTACAAAAAAATAAAAGATAAAATAAAATAAAAATAAATAACGAAATGACAAGCAGACGAGAGATAAACACGCGCTTTTTGGCTGTTTACCATAAACGAATCATTTTACGGAAAGAAACATAGTTGAGAATAATATTTCCGTTAATGATAATACCATCTGTGATACTATCCGAAACTACCAAGACACCTATTCCGTCGGGAACTTTTATAGCACTACATCGGTGCTTTCGAGCGCCAGAGCAAATTTAGTAAATTGCGGTTTTAAGAAATTGTATCATTTATGACACAGTTTACATTAATGACTCTTAAAAAATAGACTCTCTAAGGAATATTTTAAGGCATCAAGAATTTAATATAAAAAAAGAAAAAGCCTGACTCTACAGAAATCCAGGAATAGAGTTCCTATGGCTGCTCATCCACGGTTTGGAGGATGCTGCACCAGGGAAGGGCAGACAGTTTCCTACTAGCGATACGTTCTGAATCTGTGCTAATTCTCGGGCAGAACCTTGTCTGTCTCAATAAACTTCTAACTTCTCTTGTCAGAGGACAGTGTGGAAGAATGATCTTATCAAGTTCTTGCTGAACCTAAATATGGACCTTTATGAAGCAAGCAACTTGAGTTGAAGACAGATGTCGCCATATTTCATAATTACGCTGGTCAGTGGGAGTTAACAAGTTAGTTTCTGTAGATCGAACACTGCTGCAAAAAACATCCTCATCGCCAGATTTTAGATGTTAGGAGGAATACACATGGTGGCATATAGTTCCTTACTTAGTAATTTCAAAGAATATTTTAATGTTTATAATGAGTAGTTTTAGCTTTTGAAAAAAAAACAGTTTTTAGTTTTTCAAAAGAAAATTTTTCCACTTTCGAAGGAGAGTTTTAATTCTTGGAAGACATATTGATAGTTTTTGGAAGAAGAGCTTTAGTTTTCCAAGAATCGGTCTTAAATGTTAAAGACCTTTTAGTTAAGTGTTCTAATTTTATTTAGAAAAATTTCAGATTGTTTTTAAGATTTAGAATGAGATATATTTCTTTATTCTAAGAAGGAGTTTTAGGTTACTTCTAGTCAAGAATTTTAATTTTTGTAAGAAGTGATTCAATCTTTCAAAAAGCGTTTTAATTTTTCTTGGAAGAATTTCAATTTTTTAAAAAAATAGTTCTTTGAATCTTTAGAAGAAGGGAACTGTTTCTCATATCTGAGTTTATTGTTTCCCGAAGTGGAAATTATTCATGATTTTGAATAACTTTTTGTCACTTAGTAATAAAATATTCTTCGTCTATGTTTTTTGATGAAGAGTTTCTGGTGTTTCGAGAGGAGAAGTCTAATGTTACTATGAATTATTTTAATTTGCTGAAGGATAGTTTTCTTTTTTTTTTTTTTGCTATTGAACTTACGATAACGGATTTTAGAAGAGAATTTATTTCAAAAAACAGTCGTCTGTAATGACAATAGTGATGTACCTCCAGGTGTATTGTCGCATGGAATGAGCCGTTCGCGTTCGGGGGAGCAGGCCAAAGCAGCTGTGTCTGTAGAAGGCAAATAGTGTCGAGCGCCATGCCGGGATAGCAACCAACACATGGAGAAAGTGGCTGGGCGCTCAGAGTGGCCGACTTCGAAGTGAATGATTCCGGTCCGACTTCGTTCAGTGGACGACGACCGACAATGGGTATATTCAGCCTCGAGAAGCCACCTGAATGAGAGGTAGTGGCCGCAAAGTTCATAAGTTTGTTAACAGATGGGAAAACTGCGTGCTGAGGTGCATCGTTGCGTAACCGACAACGTGGGTGTTTCAAACAATGAGGAAATATTTCGTGCGTTGTTGCAATGCACACAGTTCATGTGGTATCAGAACGACACCATTGTAGACGGCAGGTGGGTGTTTTGGGATTGATTACGGCGTTAGTCCTTAATATTAATGGAAGAAGACAACAACAGGGGTCGAAAGAGTTAAACTACACAAGCAATGTGTTGTTCTATTTTGTGGTCAAAACAGGTCAATTTCCAGTCAGAAGAGGAAGTATGCATCGTAAGACCTCAGTCACTCAGAAACAGGGAACCAGTTCCAGTCAGTGAGTATCTTTTTTTTCCAATAAACGGTCCTCCGCAACTGTAATATATTTAGAAGGAAAGTCTTGCTGGAAACACCGACGGCTGATTCACGTTCGCCGAAAATACTGAAACACCGTTAGCTGGGTGATATGTTGAGTATCTAGTCTATCGAGGTAATAGTTTTAGGTCATGTTCTGGACCCAGAGAGCGAAATCAGATTGCGTACGAAGTAAAAACACTTCAGAAGTCAAGATTGCTACAGTAAAGTGCCGAAGCATTCATAATACAGACCTCCAATATGCTGTCCTCCAGGGCAGTTTCGTGCTCAAATTATACTCTAAACCGAGAACTGAATGAAACCTGAAGTAGAAACTTGTGAAGTATTTCATGAGGCGTAGAACTTGTAGTGTTACCCTCCCACACATAACTTTTAAAATTCTCTGCCTCTGCATAAATTTCGAAAGCTTCGAGAGGCGTGTAAGATATACAAAACCTTTTACTTATGTTCATTTTATCTTGTTGTTGGCTCCAGTTTTTGCGTCTAGGGGTATATTCTTGCGGCTAAAAATTTGATTTTACGTTGTGGGTTCCTGATGGCTAAGTAACTGATGAAGATTTGCCTGTACTGCTCTTGAATTTTATTCTTTGTCACATTTTTCAATACCAGACCGTTTTTACAATTTCTACTTAATATTCCAAATTACATTGTTAATATCCATCATATAATTACGTCCGTCTCCATCAGAGGCACACCCATTGCTCGACAAAAGAAGAATCATCACCAAGGCATAACACTATTTTATAAATCAATCCAGAAATAAATTTAATAAACAGCGTTAGATTGTGCAATTAATAATATGAATTTTAAGTATGCCAGAAGTTCCGTAATTTCAAATATTTTTAAAAAAGGATAATTTTAACTGTACGTGCTGAGTACTAACAAATTAATTCCTTTTTATACATTTTAGCCGGAAATATAATACATCGTATTCAAAATCAAATGTTCACCTATACCAAATTCGGAAGTAATCCCGGTATCGGCTACTTCTATAAAAAAAGGTTACGCTAAAAAGGGTGTCCCATTACAAAACTTTATCGAAAACACAGGCTAGACGATACAGAAGTGGGATACTGTTCATTGCAATTGATAAAAACATTACGTACAGTGAGGTCCAAACTGAGACTGACTGCTGACATGACTACCGAATGTCAGTGGGCCAGCGCTCCGTATTAAGCCAGACTCGTTAACAACCACTGAGAAGCGTCTGCTGTAATGACTAGGCGAGGACAACACCCTCAGAACCAAGGCGACTAGCGGACGCTGGCACAGAGCCGAAATGTTCAAGAACCTTCCGGAAGTTTCTGGAAGACCTTTATGAAGACCTGAAGAGTACGATCAGTGCAGGGGCCCAAGCCAGTCATTACCAGGAAGCAGGCAGAGCTCCGGAGTCACTGGAGAGTGGCATTTCCATTTTGCTGCGCTACGAACTACAAAAAGTCTGTATACTTTCAATTTAGGACAACTGATTTTTGATAAGTATCCAGCAAGTCATTATCTTCAGCTTTCTACCTATCAGTAAAAATGCAGGGTCTGTAGAATTTGTTTCTAGCAGCAGCAACGAGTAACAGTTGATATTTTCTGTATATGTGAATGGAAAAAGCAACTAGCGCAGTCTTGCTCTTGTCTCTCACTGTGATTAAAGTATTTGATTTTGTGCTATCGGAACAAGGAGTGTAAACAAAGTGCTTGTCTCTGATGGCGAACAGTAGAACTTAGGTACAAGAAGGTACTGGAAACGCCTAACATGAAGAGTGATAGGGTGTACTCATTGAATTGCAACGATATAAAGTCACTGTAAGACAACTCTCCAAATAATGGTGAAATACTGAAAAATAAATTCTTCTTAAACAGAATCCTTAAGTGTTTCTACGCTTATAAACTTCCAACAAAGCCAACAATTTCTCTTCTAGGTTCCAAAATCACCTTCTAAGCATCCTAGTAGTTTTTTCCCCTGTCCGTTGAAGGTAACTTAGTAGACCTCTACCCACTCCATCGTCAGTTTCCTGATTGTGCTACACGGGTCACACCTTCGTCCAAAGCTGGTGATACAACCTGTGCTGCAGCACTTCTTGGCGAAGTTGTCTGGATACGAATAACCGGCTTAGACGAGGTAAAAAGTATCATTGGATGTTTTTACCCTCCCCCTGGTTCCTCTGTAACAGTTGTAGATTCATTCACCGAATGTCTACGTCCATTAGCGTGGATGTACCACGATAATGTAATACGAATATTAGTTGGAGGTGACTTCAACCTACTGAGTACAGGCTGCGACGTCTATGAATTCATTGTAAGTGGTACACAAGGACAGTATTGTGAAGCAAATATCTACAAGTTTTCCGAAAACTTGTCTGTAGCAACTAGTTTGACAACTCACACGCCATTTTAATATTTTGTACCTTGTAGTTACAGACAGCCCTTGCTTTATCGGCAGCATCAATACAGAGACAGAGATCAGGATTCATAATGGTATCGTAGATACGATAAAGCTACAAGAATTTTTATGCTGGAAGGAGTAGTAGGTAGCATCCCACACGGACAATGAATGGGCATCAGTTAATTCCAGTATGATGGATGCTGAGAAATTATGATCAAAGATTATGCTGATTGTAAACCATCCCTGTAGAAGTATGTGCCAACTAAGTACGCTAAGGACGGAAAATAACCACCGTGTTTACGTGGCAAAATCAGAAAATAATGCGGAAACAAAAATTTGGACTCTCGGTTCATATAAAACTGGCAAATGTCGACAGACCAAATGAGTTCGAAATTCGACCGTCTCTAAAATGATCGATGCGTGAAGCAAACAACAACTGCCACCGCCATACGTTAGCTAAAGATCATACTGACAACCAGAGAAAATTTTGCTCTTACGTAAAGTCACTGAGCGGGTCGAAATATTCTATTGAGCCACTGGTCAACTCGCCTAGTGTGGCAGCAGAAGACACCAAAAGTACAGCTGATGTTTTAACTGGCGCTTTTAAGAAATAGTTCACGCAGCACTCTCATACAGACATACCAACGCATTACCGCCGTACAGTCTCGTGTGGAGGACCTAGAAATAGGCAGCCATGGCGCTGAGAAGAAACAGTCGAATATAAGTAACTCGCTATGGCCGAATGGAATCCCATTTCATTTTATAGAAAGAACATCTTGCATATCTCTCGTCCATCGCAAACTCCAAAGCTACTGGGAAAAAGCGCAAGCGACTTGTGTGAATAAGAAGTATAAAAGAACGGAACCGTAAGTTTCTGCAGATAGACATAAACGTTTCTCTCCACAAGTTTAGCACGTATTTGGAAAGTAGCGTTCTTGAAAAACTCAGCATGTTCTTTTCTTACACGATGTACTGCAAACAATGGATAGACGGCGACAGGCAGATTTCATAATCCTGGATTTCCGGAACGAGTTTGACACCGTGGCCTACTGCAGACAGTTAACGAAGGAATGAGCGCAATGAATAGGTTATCAGATGTGTGAGTGGTTCGACGAGGTTTTAAGTAGGAGAATCCAGTATGTTGTTCTGGACAAGGATGTCGTCAATAGTGCTCCAGGCACCGCTCATTTTCTTCATATGCTCAACTGATAGGACGGACACAGTGAGCAGCGCCGGCCGTTGTGGCCGAGCGGTTCTAGGCGCTTCAGTCCGGAACCGCGCCACTGCTATGGTCGCAGGTTCGAATCCTGTTTCGGGCATGAATGTGTGTGATGTTCTTAGGTTAGTTAGGTTTAAGTCGTTCTAAGTTCTATGGGACTGATGACCTCAGATGTTAAGTCCCATAGTGCTTAGAGCCATTTGAACTACAGTGAGCAGCAGTTGGCTGCTGTTTGCTAATGACGCTGTGTGTACATAGAGGTCGTTAAGTGGTTTGTGGCAGGATAATATAACTTAGACTAATAAATAGGAAGTACAATCTTGTTACTTTTCTTGACACGGTAAGGTGGATTAAATATCTAGACATAAACGTTGGAGGGCGATATGAACATGACGTCGGTGGTAGCAAAAGAGAGTGGTCGACTCCTGTTTACTGGGAGAGTTCCAGGAAAGTACAGCTCATCCGTGTGAGAGACTGTGTATGTATCAGTGCGCGACATATTCTCCTGTGCTGCACCAGTATTTGGGATCGACACCTGGGTGGACTGAAGGAAGACTTCGAATCAATTCACAGGCGTGATGCTAGATTAGTTACCGGGAGGTTTGATAAACTCGGGAGTTTCGTGGGAAAGGATTCTGATGGGAATACTGATGAGAAAGTTGCGACATCCCGCATTTATGACAGACTGTAGAACGCTACTAGTGCCACCAATGTAAGTAATGGCGTCCAAGGCACGACGAGAGAAATTAGGGCTCGTACGGAAGCAAATAAACAGCAGTTTTCCTCTTGCTTCGTTTGTGAGTGAGACAATAAAAGGAACGACCAAAAGTAATAGTTGGTAGTCTCTGTACGCATCGTATGCTGGTTTGCGTAGTATGTAGGCTATGCAGATGTAGATGACAATTTACCTACAACGTGAAGAGCAGGGTATTCATTGAATGGGTAAGTTAATTACTTCTACATCGGACATTGGATTTGACCCATTACGTAAAGATATTGTGCAGTGTGACGTCATATGTACGCAAACATAGATTTCTAACACAACACTGTCAATACAAACATCTACATTTTTTGGTATGCAGACTATGGTAAAAGGGCTGATACACTCCTGGAAATGGAAAAAAGAACACATTGACACCGGTGTGTCAGACCCACCATACTTGCTCCGGACACTGCGAGAGGGCTGTACAAGCAATGATCACACCCACGGCACAGCGGACACACCAGGAATCGCGGTGTTGGCCGTCAAATGGCGCTAGCTGCGCAGCATTTGTGCACCGCCGCCGTCAGTGTCAGCCAGTTTGCCGTGGCATACGGAGCTCCATCGCAGTCTTTAACACTGGTAGCATGCCGCGACAGCGTGGACGTGAACCGTATGTGCAGTTGACGGACTTTGAGCGAGGGCGTATAGTGGGCATGCAAGAGGCCGGGTGGACGTACCGCCGAATTGCTCAACACGTGGGGCGTGAGGTCTCCACAGTACATCGATGTTGTCGCCAGTGGTCGGCGGAAGGTGCACGTGCCCGTCGACCTGGGACCGGACCGCAGCGACGCACGGATGCACGCCAAGACCGTAGGATCCTACGCAGTGCCGTAGGGGACCGCACCGCCACTTCCCAGCAAATTAGGGACACTGTTGCTCCTGGGGTATCGGCGAGGACCATTCGCAACCGTCTCCATGAAGCTGGGCTACGGTCCCGTACACCGTTAGGCCGTCTTCCGCTCACGCCCCAACATCGTGCAGCCCGCCTCCAGTGGTGTCGCGACAGGCGTGAATGGAGGGACGAATGGAGACGTGTCGTCTTCAGCGATGAGAGTCGCTTCTGCCTTGGTGCCAATGATGGTCGTATGCGTGTTTGGCGCCGTACAGGTGAGCGCCACAATCAGGACTGCATACGACCGAGGCACACAGGGCCAACACCAGGCATCATGGTGTGGGGAGCGATCTCCTACACTGGCCGTACACCACTGGTGATCGTCGAGGGGACACTGAATAGTGCACGGTACATCCAAACCGTCATCGAACCCATCGTTCTACCATTCCTAGACCGGCAAGGGAACTTGTTGTTCCAACAGGACAATGCACGTCCGCATGTATCCCGTGCCACCCAACGTGGTCTAGAAGGTGTAAGTCAACTACCCTGGCCAGCAAGATCTCCGGATCTGTCCCCCATTGAGCATGTTTGCTACTGGATGAAGCGTCGTCTCACGCGGTCTGCACGTCCAGCACTAACGCTTGTCCAACTGATGCGCCAGGTGGAAATGGCATGGCAAGCCGTTCCACAGGACTACATCCAGCATCTCTACGATCGTCTCCATGGGAGAATAGCAGCCTGCATTGCTGCGAAAGGTGGATATACACTGTACTAGTGCCGACATTGTGCATGCTCTGTTGCCTGTGTCTATGTGCCTGTGGTTCTGTCAGTGTGATCATGTGATGTATCTGACCCCAGGAAAGTGTCAATAAAGTTTCCCCTTCCTGGGACAATGAATTCACGGTGTTCTTATTTCAATTTCCAGGAGTGTATATAGCGTATCCGAGGTCTAGATAAGGATTGGAGGTGACAGTTTCGTTGTAATTTCGCGAAGTTAGCCGCGCGGGGTAGCCGTGTGGTCTGGGGGGACCTTTTCATAGTTCGCGCGGCTCCCCCGTCGGAGCTTCGAGTCCTTCCTCGGGCATGGGTATGTGTGTTGTCCTTAGCGTAAGTTAGCTTAAGTAGTGCGTAAGCCTAGGGTCCGATGACCTCAGCAGTTTGGTCCCGTAGTCCTTAGCAGAAATTTCCAAATTTTTCGTGAGGTCAGCAAACGTGATCTAACGAAAATAAATAAATTTTTGTCATGGCGCGTATTTTACACACACTTGTAGTGTAAGTTGGTGACTTTGCTTGCCATTTAGATAAAGTTATGGAAAAATTCAGGTACATAATATCCACAATTAAATATTTACCGCGGAACCTAGAAGAAAAATTAATTAGTTTTTAACGTCCCATCTACAGTGAAATTGTTAGAGGCTAAACGAAAACATTGATATTACAATCGAATTTGCAAATGGACAGTTGAAAGCTGTATGCTGTAACTAACTCCGACGAACCACCACGACTTTTTCTTTGAATGATTTAGGTTAGCTGTGCAGAGTCTGAAATTGCATACGGAAATTTCACCACATTATTCCTGCGAACAGGACCAGTATTTTGAATGTTACGAGGATCGCTTGTCCTAACGTGAACACTTTCCTTATTTCATAAGCAGTTAGTGACATAGGTTTCATACAATTGAGAGTGCATAATTAGATGATTTGTTTATATGGACAAAAATCGTACAGTTTAGGGTCACAGCAACACCCTTATCTCGAATTTTGTACCAAATTACAACTGAGCAGGTAAAGATTTTTCAACGTGCAAAAGAACTTACTTCGTTACTACACATTGCACAATGTCGTAGTTAAAGAGAGTTGCCTGTATAGTAGAGCTTTGTAATTTGTATCACTGCTACAATATTCGTACCTTCTGAATAAGCCAATACTTCGTGACGTCAACGTGAACTATGTATTTCTTTGAGCTAGTCTTTCGTTTACGTGTGGTAGGGAATTTGCTACACCAGCGGTCGTTGCAGAAGCGATCGGCAACCCTTCGCGCACATCGGGCATGCGTGCAGCCTACTTAGCCCCTGCACACCTCAGCTTCGCCCACTCGCCCCGTCGTAGTAATGGAAGGATACGAGGCGGCGGTACGAGCGCTAGCACAGGTCGCCACTTCCAAGGGACCTATTCGCGTCCACCACACACTTGCTGCGAGTATTCCACCACCCGCAGCTATAAGGGTCGGCACCAGAGCTACACAGGCCAGCTCTTCCGGCTACGAGAGATTCTCCTAACTTCCGGGCGGGTGCCATTCACCCCATCGTCTTAGGAGCCGCTTTCATCGCTGTTCGCCTGGCGCAGATAGAAATTTCTGCTCGAGTGCTGCTGTTTCTCGCACTCAGAATATTTTCCATACGAGAATATTTGTCTTTGGAGATCATAATTCTGTTACTTCCTCAGACTGTCAAGTCTTCGTACCTGTAAGCCAATGAAATTGTGTTTTTATTGTTATCGTTCCTTTCTTTGCTCAGACAACTTTTGTTAATTGTTATCACTCTTTTCCCTTTGTCTGTGTGCGTGATACATCAGAATTACTAAAATAATGTAATTAGTCACGTGATGTTTTATTTACGGGTGAATATACATGAAATAGCTTTGGTTTTCAGACAGTCAAGTATCTGTGTTCGTTGTGGTTCGTTTGTGGGAAACATACAAAGAGATAATACCGAGGTTACCAATAATGTACCACTATCAGTTTCCAATATTGTACCGGTACATTTTAAGAAACTTGCTCATATACTGAGCTATAAAGAATGCATTTGGTGCAACATAATGTTTAGAAAAAATATGATGTTAATTTCTTTAGCCTAAGTTATTAATTAAATAATTATTTGTATTACAGTACGGAAACAGAAAGCCGTTAACGAAAGTGCATCACAGATGTATTGCATTTAGGTGTAACAGTATATCTAAGTGTGGATCATGGACTAAATGAATGTGCCTGCATATACAGTACAGCGTGTCTGACGTAACAATTAAAAAGAAAGCTGAAAATTAAAGCAAAAATGCTAATGAAGAGTAAAAACCTTGTTAGCTCCTGTAAAGTATTACTCAACTGTCTTGAAAACGAATTGGAAGAGCATATGCTTACATATGAAAATATGTTCGGTACAAGTATATCAGATGCAAGAGAACTTGCGCCCGATATTATAGAACGAGGCGGATTGCGCCATAATTTAATTTCAGTGGAAATTATGACAGTCTAAAAGGGTCTGAAGGAATCTATCCAAAAAATTACGTGAGGTTCGAGGGAAATGATGAAAGCTGCAAGCAAAACATCAAGGCCGAACCAAGGAGCCCGTAATGTTACGAGCAGCTCACGCAAAGAGAAAGAGCTACAGCTCCATGTCTGACAACAACGTATTTTAGAGACTCTTGGAAAGCACCACATAAACTCATTTGTAAGACTGAGAAATGGTAGCGAAAATTCTGCAAGGAAGAGTAAACGGATAACTAGATACTATGCATGAAGCGCAAAATGTAGATTCATGCAACGGGTGTAAGCGTGAAGAAATGATTGAAAAAGGTATATTGCAGTGCTTGATGCTGGTGGTCTAGGACGTAAAATATGGAATATTTCCTTAGCCCTTCGACTGAACAGTACGAAAACAAAAATAATTTTAAAATTTTTCACGAAAATAAATTTTAAACCTTTTCACAAAATTAACCTTTATTATGCAGTACAAAAAGAAATCGACAAAAAGTAAACCATGAACTGTTTTAAGGCAGTGGTTTCACTTTGAAATTTAATTTTAAAATGTTTCATAGAATTAATCTTTGCTGTCGTACAAACCAAAAAATACAAGAAGAAATTAGTCAAACGAAAACAATCGATTGTTTTCAGGACTTAAGTCTCACTTTGGATCCACTAGGACATACAGTTTTTAACCACCCATAATGAGATACATTCGAATATAAATCTACATTTTTCATGCACACAATCTCATATCTCGAAACGTCCATAAATAATAATGGCTATAACAAGTCACAGTCCTAAACAACAAGCAAAAATTTACCTAAAACTTTCTACCCAAAATTTTGTATCAAAACCTCACACTGCTCCAACGGTTTCATTTCGAAGCCGCTCATAAAGGCAGTGGTACAAACTAAAACTTACATTACAATAACTGTAGATATACTTACTTTCATTGTCAATCATCTCTTCAAGATGGACACTATAAAAAAGAAATACATATCAAGATGCCCTATAATCACGTAACAGAATATCTGCTCTGACTGTTGCTTCCAACGCTGTAAGTGACTGTTACGATTCATTACATTCGTAGTGGTACGTCACTGGAGCAGTAGATGCCTCCGTCTTGAGGTACCATCAGTGGTTTTATGCTAAAGGCACGCTTTCTTAAAGAAATTAATGAAATCACTAGTATTCAAAGGATTAAGCTTAGGCTAGTATATATTTTCAAGCTCTGGGACGTAGTTTATTTAGGTCTATATACCTGCTGGTACAAATTAGGAAATCAGATTCCTAATTTGTACCATTTGCAAATGTTTAGTTAATTAAATGCGATGTGTTTATTTTTGTCAGAATTTCCTTTCCTTAAATCGGCTCAAACCTCACTCATCGCCAGTAATACTTCATTTCCAGCACCATAAGCTACAGTGGAGGCAGGTAGTATCAACCGATTCCCGGATTCCGAATTAATCCTATGATCTTTTCATTGTACGTAATTAACGTGCTATCAGATTTGTGCTACTACAAAAAAACACATGTATGCTGATGACTTCCAGTTGGATGTATGTGCAAAACCAGTAAACCTAAAGACAGCTAACAAGAATCTCAATACTGGCCTGTGTGAAATATCAAAAAGGGGGCAGGAAATTGCGTTAAAGGCAACCCATCTGGTTGGTCATTCTAGGCTCATTAGTGCAAAATATTAGGAATCCGTACCATCTTATTGCTAAATGGAACAAATATCGACTTCCCTCCGTACGAAAATACGCTGGAAGTAACAACACATAAAAATATAAATCGGACTGAGCTCGTAATTGTAATCTGCAGGAAGGGATCAGCCTGTCTCCATGCTCTACAAAAATACAAAAGCCGTTTCCTCTTGAAATTCAAAAGAAATGAAGTCTTTCTGAGAAAGGCTCAAGATCCTGGAACTCGGTATGAATGCCTATGTTTCCTGTACCTGTAACGTTCGACTCTTTGACAATTTTTGACCATCATATGCACAGTTATCTTGTCTGCGTGCACACAAGAGCAGAGATTCCCATCAACTTTATCTTCTGTACTATCTCATGAAAGAACATTATCCCTCATATATCTCCTTGACCTAAGGGCTCTTGTCTGTTCAGCAAGTCAGAAGTATCCTTTAGAATCAAAGCCGAATCATTTCTGTGCCACTCTAATGATCGACCAGTTTCTCGCAGTTCTTCTTAGTAACAGGATCCCGACTCTGGAATAACATCCTGCATTATAATAGAGAACTGAATAATATGTACAGCTCCAGAAGACTGTTGATGATATATTTACTGAAGCAACAATAAGGCAAATGTTTTTTATTCCAGTCTTTGATCACAATATAGCCCTTCGATTTTATCATCATTATAGTTTCCTCTATACTGTTTTCTAAAACAGTCGTGTTGTCTGACTTATGCTGAGCTATGCATAGATGAAAACGAATACAAATATCGCCTGTCATAAAAATCCATCCTCAAACTGATGTTCTATTTTATAATTTTACTTGTATTGTGTCGGACACGACATATTACCTGTTTTGGGATCCGGAAAAAACCTCACGTTCAATTTAAGGTACAGGGTGTTTCAAAAATGACCGGTATATTTGAAACGGCAATGAAAACTAAACGAGCAGCGATAGAAATACACCGTATGTTGCAATATGCTTGGGACAACAGTACATTTTCAGGTGGACAAACTTTCGAAATTACAGTAGTTACAATTTTAAACAACAGATGGCGCTGCAAGTGATGTGAAAGATATAGAAGACAACGCAGTCTGTGGGTGCGCCATTCTGTACGTCGTCTTTCTGCTGTAAGCGTGTGCTGTTCACCACGTGCAAGTGTGCTGTAGACAACATGGTTTATTCCTTAGAACAGAGGATTTTTCTGCTGTTGGAATTCCACCGCCTAGAACACAGTGTTGTTGCAACAAGACGAAGTTTTCAACTGAGGTTTAATGTAACCAAAGGACCGAAAAGCGATACAATAAAGGATCTGTTTGAAAAATTTCAACGGACTGGGAACGTGACGGATGAACGTGCTGGAAAGGTAGGGCGACCGCGTACGGGAACCACAGAGGGCAACGGGCAGCTAGTGCAGCAGGTGATCCAACAGCGGCCTCGGGTTTCCGTTCGCCGTGTTGCAGCTGCGGTGCAAATGACGCCAACGTCCACGTATCGTCTCATGCGCCAGAGTTTACACCTCTATCCATACAAAATTCAAACGCGGCAACCCCTCAGCGCCGCTACCATTGCTGCACGAGAGACATTCGCTAACGATATAGTGCACAGGATTGATGACGGCGATATGCATGTGGGCAGCATTTGGTTTACTGACGAAGCTTATTTTTACCTGGACGGCTTCGTCAATAAACAGAACTGGCGCATATGGGGAACCGAAAAGCCCCATGTTGCAGTCCCATCGTCCCTGCATCCTCAAAAAGTACTGGTCTGGGCCGCCATTTCTTCCAAAGGAATCATTGGCCCATTTCTCAGATCCGAAACCATTACTGCATCACGCTATCTGGACATTCTTCGTGAATTTGTGGCGGTACAAACTGCCTTAGACGACACTGCGAACACCTCGTGGTTTATGCAAGATGGTGCCCGGCCACATCGCACGGCCGACGTCTTTAATTTCCTGAATGAATATTTCGATGATCGTGTGATTGCTTTGGGCTATCCGAAACATACAGGACGCGGCGTGGATTGGCCTCCCTATTCGCCAGACATGAACCCCTGTGACTTCTTTCTGTGGGGACACTTGAAAGACCAGGTGTACCGCCAGAATCCAGAAACAATTGAACAGCTGAAGCAGTACATCTCATCTGCATGTGAAGCCATTCCGCCAGACACGTTGTCAAAGGTTTCGGGTAATTTCATGCAGAGATTACGCCATATTATTGCTACGCATGGTGGATATGTGGAAAATATCGTACTATAGAGTTTCCCAGACCGCAGCGCCATGTGTTGTTGAAAATTGTAACTACTGTAATTTCGAAAGTTTGTCTGCCTGAAAATGTACTGTTGTCCCAAGCATATTGCAACAAACGGTGTATTTCTATCGCTGCTCGTTTAGTTTTTATTGCCGTTTCAAATATACCGGTCATTTTTGAAACACCCTGTATATGAAACTATACACGAAAATGGCAATCTGACGACGAAAGTGGGATTCGAAACCTGGTATCGATGCTTTTTGTTCTTAATAAACAACGCTGTGAACAATGATTGCAGCTTTTATCTTTACATTTAGAGGTTGGCCTGTATTTTCATGCTCATTTTACTCCTGTCCAGCAACAACCCCTAGAAACATAAACAGGAAGTTGTAGGACACATGAAACAAGTAAGATTTAGTAAGTATAACCAAGGTTATACGTGGAAGGGTTACAGCATGTGGGAGCTATTGAGGGTAACTTGATCTACGTTTTGTGGTAATGTATTATGGGACCAAACAGTTGGGGTCATCGGTCCCAAATCTTACATACTACTTAATCTACTTAAACTAACATACACTAAGCACAACTCACAGACGCATGCCCGAGGGAGGACTCGAACCTGCGACAGGAGGAGCCGTGCGAACCGTGACAAGACGCCCAAGACAGCGCGGGTATCCCGCGCGGCTGATCTGCGTTGAGAGTTTCCGGAAGTAGATCTTCCTCACTATAATTTCTTAGACTTACCTAGCGATTCGTTGTCATCTCGTAGAATCGTGTGTACTGTCGGTGGTCCATGTCTTCAGAACACAATACTTCGACGTCGTAGCTATGTGTCTTCGTCAGGTGTTTGTTGTCTGGGTTCTGCATTTACGCCTGCGTGTCCGCTGATCTGTGTACGTGGCGATGGCGCCAGAAAGCGACCAAGGTGGGTTCCATAGGATTTACATCAGACGAATTTGGTCACCGATACATCAACGTGAGTTCACTATACAGCTCACAGACCACTGTAACACGGCTCTGGCACAGAGACACTGACATTTATACTGCTGAAAGATGACATCGCGGGCAGGGAAGACATATAGCATGAAGGGATGCAGGTGGTTCGCAGACGTCAGCGTGTCTTCGTTTACTACCACAGGTCCCACGCAAGCGCAGCAGAATGTCTCCAGTATAATACTGCTTCCTCCAGTCTGCGTCCATGGTGCGCTAAACGTTTCGAGCCCACGTTCGCCCCAAGGATGACGTTTAGGGAGACGATCATCTACCTAATGTAACAAAACCATAATTCACCAAAGGAGTCGAGACGTTTCTATTAATTCACAGTTGAATGCTGATGTCTCGTGCCGACTGCTATCGTAACTGACGATGTCGTTGTGTCAACATACGAACGTGTAGAGGTGGTTTGCAGCGGAGCTCCATGTTCAACAATGTACGACGAACGGTGTGATCCGAAACTATTATACCAGCCATCCGCGGATAGGAAAATCTCAGACTGTGAGTCATAGCGTTTTTTTTTTTAAACTAAAGTCTTTCTTCAAAATTTAGAAAACAGTATTCGTGAGGTAGGATTGATCCTCCAAGCCTACCAATAACTAAATCAGAGTATCTTCCAAACATTATCTGTCTGTAGTAACCATACAACTTCACCAAATCAAGCCCCGGGCGTCTCGTGAAGAGCGGCGCGGAGTCCACGTTGCCGTCACCTGAGTCCGAGGACGGGTAGAGGCCCTGCGAGGATGGCTCCGGTACGCTGGCGGCGGTGGACGATGACGCGGCTGCTACGATGTCACCAGTGGGCTCGCTCGCCGTGAACTGCCTTACCAGGCTCCTGCGCCAGCCTAAATACTGATCGGCGCATGGATATGGCTGGCTTTATTTGCAGTCACGTGTCGAGCGGAAGGAAAGAGGTCCGCGGCTGTAGCGACCTCTTGCGGCGCCGTGGACACCTCCTGGTGGTCTCTGGGAAGCGCCTCTGTTTCCGCAACGACCGGCCAGGCTGACTCCTACTCGGTCCGGGGCCCGCTGTACCGGCCTGCTTCGCGGGAAGCGAGATTTGCAGGCGCTTAGTCTGGACACAGTAGAAACACTTGTGCGTGCACCAGCACTGTGTTCTTTCGTCAGAGATGCCACAGATAGTCATCTATGCTACTTTACAGAGCAGAGAATCCTCCGATTTCCACGTTCTGTGAAGACTCGTAGACGTCCAACCATTTAGCGCCTTGTGACAGCTTCACTGTCCTTCCACCTATTTTAGTAGGAGTGCACGACAGTAACACGTGAACATTCGAACAGCTTCGGCGTTTTCGAGATACTCATTCACAGGCTCTGCGTAGTAATAAGATGCCCTTTCTCGAAGCCTTTATCTCAATGGATTTTATTATTTGCAACCCACATCTACGCTAGGGTCTTCCCCCATCCGTATCTGCTGCGCTTGCATACTTTTGTTATCGCGTCACGTGCCGCTTCACTTCCAGGTGACGTACAACGTCCCGGAGATTAGTGGTCACAATGTTTCGGCTGTTCAGCGTATGTTTGCTCCCAGGTTGTGCAGTGCCTGACGTCTCAGGTGGTTGATGTTGTTCCCTGTCTTGTCCACGACCGCTGTGGCTATCTCCCGAGGAGGTAGTTGCCACCTGCTGCTCTGCATGAGGCCCGATCCTGTTAATTTTCGACCCTGGATCAGTTCCAAAGCTGGATTCCACTCAATACTGGTATCCTGTTTCCCGGTGGATCAGTTTCTCCGCTTCTCGAAATCCAGGATTCTGGTTCGAAGTTCTGCATTCCGGGATAGTGTCTTAAATGAATCTATAGAAATAAAGATGGCGCAGGACCTGATCAACCGGAAAGTAGGGTGCCAGCCCAGTACAACATGAAATCCTGCTTTGTAATTACTGCAGAAACACCGGGAAAAAGTTACTTTCTCTGGTAACGAAATTCAGACGACAAGATGCGTAATTAACAGATTCAGGCGTCATGTAGAGAACGAAACGACAAGTACCTACTCGAGAGACACCCACAGCAGTCACGGACAAGATAGGCAGCAATATCATACAACTGAAACGTCAGGCGCCGCACAACCTCGTAACAGGCGTAATGCGGAACACCAGAAGGCGGTTACCGCCACATGGTGCGCGGACACAATATGCAAATCCTGCAGCACTCTGATACCACAGAAAGCGCATACTAAAGGCACGTACAGAATTCTGAACGCAACGAGGATGACACGGAGACTGCCGCGCGGCTTTAGCCGAGCGGTCTGGGGCGCTGCAGCCATGGACTGTGCGGCTGGTCCCGGCGGAGGTTCGAGCCCTCCTTCGGGCATGGGTGTGTGTGTTTGTCCTTAGGATAATTTAAGTAGTGTGTAAGCTTAGGGACTGATGACCTTAGCAGTGAAGTCCCATAAGATTTCACACACATTTGAACATTTGACAAGTCCACAAGAAAGCCGCAGCGGTTGTGAACAGGAAAGGGACGTCTACAATGTCACCATAGTGCAAGGAACATGCCTCGGTGGCGCTCACGTAATACGGAACCCCATGGTACGGCCGGCATTACGGAAGACAGCGCAGCGCGGGGTAGCCGCGCGGTCTTAGGCACACAGCAATGGTTCGCGCGTCTCCTCCCGTCGGAGGTTTGAGTCCTCCATCAGGAAAGTGTGTTTGTTGTCCTTAGCGTAAGTTAGTTTAAGTTAGATTAAGTAGTGTAAGCCTAGGAACCGATGAACTCGGCAGTTTGGTCCCATAGAAACTTACCACCACCAGAAAACAACACAACGTGCGAGGAAGCAGGACTGACTGATAGTCTTGACCTATGTAGGTCCGGACCTTGCTTCGCGTAGTCTGAGCATTATTAGTGCTTAGCCTATATATAATCTGGGTTGAGAAACTTAGACCTCCCGTTCATTTGTTGTCTTCTCTTGTTGTCATCCAGTTTTGTGCAACTGCTCTCGCTATGTCCCACAGAGTTACTGCTCAAGTAGCATGCCAGGCCAGCGAGTGATCGGACGCCAGTGGAACTGGTTTCCCAGGCTGGCGATGTACCTGTTCTCTGATTGCTACGCCAGTACGTAAAATTAGTGAGCAGTCTGTTTAAATCTCTCGCGTAGAAACGATATGCCAGCATTTCATGCACTCCTGGTGCTCCGTTCTCACCTCGGAAGATGTGGTGCAAGGCGTGGAGCTTTCTTTTCTAGCCGCTACAGTCATAACATGCATCAATATCTAATGATACCTCATTATCCATCCAGAGATTCCTTTGTGTAATTTTACTTATTCTTATACAAGCATTGACTGCATCCAGTTAAGTTTCCCCATTTAAGTTCGTTTAATTTTTCGAAGTGTTTTATTCGATTCAGACGTGTAACTTAACATGACACCTATATAAATATGAATGTAAGAACTTTGTAATCTGTAAAATATGACTAATATTAGCAGCATGAGAAACATGTTAGGCATGATTATATAATTTCTTATAAAATTATAAACATAAAGTTAATTTTAAATTTTATTGAAAAACAAAACAAAAAAAGAGAAAAGGTGAGGTTCAACACCAGTAAAGAATTTTATGAAATACATTTTAACCACCAGCTTATTTTTACCATTAGTCGTTCTGGATGATGATGTTTGTTAAACAGGGAGATGAAAATGGGACAAATAAACAGCTGACGTTAAAGTGCATTTTATAAAAATAAATAAATAATTAAGCTGTACTTGTACAACAATCTGCTGGAATGAGCGTTTTGCAAATTTCAAACAGCCTCCTCCACTCCTTCACGGTGGAAAATGAAAGTTTCAATAAAAAAAGGAAAGAAACCAGTCTCAGGAAACACTTGATGAAGATGGCGAGTTACGACGTCGAAGTATAGTGTTGGGAAAATGCGACAGTACACCTGATTCTTCGAGACGACACATCTTCCTCAGTTCACGATACTGAACAGAGCCGGCAGCGCAGCAAATGGTCGAAATTTCAACTTCCCTGGAGTCACAGTTGGTGGCTGATGACCACTGGGATTCTCAAACTTTTTTGATTAAATCTAGATTTTTACCGTCGAGAGTTTAGGTGGGTGAGAGGCCGCCATGTGGTTCACTTCTCTTCGTGTCCAGCAGGGATGCTTGAGGCAAATGACGATCGTTTGCCGTTTGTAATTTTCACATTTCCATTCATCTACATCTACATACATACTCCGCAATCCACCATACGGTGAGCGTCGGAGGGCACCTCGAACAACAACTAGCATCTTCTCTCCCTGTTCCACTCGGAAACAGAACGAGGGAAAAATGATTGCCTATTTGACTGTACGAGCCCTAATATCTCTTATCTTAGTGGTTTTCCCGCGTAATATGTTGGCGGCAGTAAAGTTGCACTGCAGTCAGCCTCAAATGCTGGTTCTCTAAATATCCTCAGTAGCGATTCACGAAAAGAACGCCTCCTTTCCTCCAGAGACTCCCACTCGAGTTCCTGAAGCATTTCCGTAACACTCGCGTGATGATCAAACCTACCAGTAACAAATGTAGCAGCCCGCCTCTGAATTGCTTCTATGTCCTCCCTCAATCCGACCTGATAGGG
Organism: Schistocerca piceifrons; assembly: GCF_021461385.2. Lineage (NCBI taxonomy): Eukaryota > Metazoa > Arthropoda > Insecta > Orthoptera > Acrididae > Schistocerca > Schistocerca piceifrons. The sequence goes on from NC_060146.1 coordinate 107,556,057, forward strand.
ATCCCAAACGCCCTAGCAGTACTCAAGAATAGGTAGTATTAGTGTTTTATAAGAGGTCTTCTTTACAGATGAACCACATCTTCCCAAAATTCTACCAATGAACCGAAGACTACTATCCGCCTTCCTCACAAATGCCATTACGTGCTTCTCCCACTTCATATCGCTCTGCAATGTTACGCCCAAATATTTAATCGACGTGACTGTGTCAAGCGCTACACTACTAATGGAGTATTAAAATATTATGGGGCCCTTTTTCCTATTCATCTGCATTAATTTACATTTATCTATATTTAGAGTTAGCTGCCATTCTTTACACCAATCACAAATCCTGTCTGTGGTGTCACCGCCAGACACCACACTTGCTAGGTGGTAGCATTTAAATCGGCCGCGGTCCGTTAGTATACGTCGGACCCGCGTGTCGCCACTATCAGTGATTGCAGACCTAGCACCGCCACACGGCAGGTCTAGAGAGACTTCCTAGCACTCGCCCAGTTGTACAACCGACTTTGCTAGCGATGGTTCACTGACAAAATACGCTCTCATTTGTCGAGACGATAGTTAGCATAGCCTTCAGCTACGTCATTTGCTACGGCCTAGCAAGGCGCCATTACCAGTTACTATTGATATTATGAATAATGTACCGTCAAGAGCGACGTTCACCATTTATGGATTAAAGTTAAGTATTCCACCAGCTACGTCCGTTTTTTCTAAATTCTAATTTCCTTGTCCTGTTCCAGACCTCACGCCAGCCTGCGTGAGCTAAAACGCGTGCCTTTCGGCTTCCTCTTGTGACCCGGTGTTGGCTCTACTGCCAACCCACTGTCCAAGTCATCTTGTATCCTTCTTCATTCACTCAACGACGACGCCTTCCCGTACACCACAGCATCATCAGCAAACAGCCTCACATTACTATCCACCCTATCCAAAAGATCATTTATGTAGATAGAAAACCACAGCGGACCTACCACTCTTCCCTGGGGCACTCCAGATGATACCCTCACCTCCGATGAACACTCACCATCCAAGACAACGTACTGGGTTCCATTACTTAAGAAGTCTTCGAGCCACTCACATCTTTGGGAACCAATCCCATATGCTCGTACCTTAGTTAGAAGTCTGCAGTGGGGCACCGAGTCAAACGCTTTCCGGAAGTCAAGGAATATAGCATCTGTCTGATACCCTTCATCCATGGTTCGCAAGAAATCATGTGAAAAAAGGGCGAGTTGCGTTTCGCAAGAGCGATGCTTTCTAAAGCCGTGCTGATGCATGGACAGCAACTTCTCTGTCTCAAGGAAATTCATTATATTCGAACTGAGAATATGTTCGAGAATCCTGCAACAAACCGATGTTCAGGATATTGGTCTGTAATTTTGAGGATCCGTCCTTCTACCCTTCTTATATGCAGGCGTCACCTGCGCTTTCTTCCAGGCGCTCGGGACTTTACGTTGGGCGAGAGATTCGCGATAAATGCAAGCTAAGTAAGGAGCCAATGCAGTAGAGTACTCTCTGTGAAACCTTATTGGTATCCCATCAGGACCTGGCGATTTATTTATTTCCAAGCCATTTAGCTGCTTCACAACCCCAGGGATGTCTAACACTATGTCCTCCATTCGAGACTCAAACGCCGGTATGTTTGTACGATCCTCCTGCTTTAAAGATTTCTCAAATGCTAAATTTAAAATTTCAGCTTTCGTTTTGCTGTCTTCCGTTGCCAGGCCAGACTGATCAGTGAGTGACTGGATGGAAGTCTTCGACCCGCTTACCGATTTTACGTCAGACCAGAATTTCCTTGTGTTTGCAGCAAGATCTTTTGCTAAGGTATGACGGTGGTAGTGGTTGTATGCTTCGCGCATCTGTTCTGGCATTGGATGCAGACGTTTGGAAGATGTTGCTAATTTTCATGTAGCTTCCCTTGGCTTTAGTCTGTTGACAGTTAGTTCTTGATGATGAAACGGATGGATAGGCTTGGTGGCTAGGACTGTTCCTACCACACTAGCAGCATAAAGACGGTGTATGTCTGGGAGACCAATAGCTGCCATCTGATACATGAGTACGTCCGCAAGCAGTGCAGGCCAGAGGCAACCAGCAGTACGCCTTCGCGTCTCATTTAGCACCTTACCAACTCCTTTGGCGTGGGTGGACTCGTACCAGATGGAGAAGGCGTTTTCTACCACAGAATAGCAGACGGATAATCTCGTTGTTCCTTAACTGCGTGACTGAGCCCCATGTAGTACCGACTGTCTGCCTCAAGCTGTTTTTTTCTGACTTCCACGTTCAGCGTTGTGTTATGACATGCTGCTTACAAGTCAAGGTACTATCATGTGGGATGCCTATACCGGGTGTATCATAATTAATGGCGTATACGCATACAGTTGAAAGTACACGATACTAGAGGCAAAAAAGTCTCCGTAAACATAGGGTCGAAAATACATAAAATGCATACCTTAAGAACTACTAGCAACTTTCATCTTCGATAATGTGATACAAATCTATTCTACTGCAAGCTCTTTGCTTTCCATATTTTGGGAAGTGGCAGTATGGACCAAATGAAGAAAAAATGTCCAGTAAACATGTGCTCTAAAATGCATACCTTAAATGTTGTAAGCATTTGTTCATTATAAGAGTTATCTTCCAAAGTAGCGAAGATGAAACAGTGCCCAGTAGCGAAGATGAAAAAGTACTCATAGCTCTTAACGTATGCATTTTAGAGCACATGTTTACTGGACGTTTTTTCCTTGTTTTGGTCCATACTGCCACTTCCCAAATTATAGAAAGCAAAGAGCTTGCAGTAGAAGAGATTTGTTTAACATTATCGAAGATAAAAGTTGCTAGTAGCTCTTAAGGTGTGAATTTTCGACCCCATGTTTACAGAGCCTCTTTTGTTTCTAGTATCGTATATTTTCAACTGTACGCGTTTACGCCATTAATTATGATACACCCTGTAAATAAGGAGCGATAAAACAGCGTGGGATTAGCCGAGCGGTGTAGGCGCTGTAGTCATGGACTGTGCGGCTGTTCCCGGCGGAGGTTCGAGTCCTCCCTCGGGCATGGGTGTGTGTGTTTGTCCTTAGGATAATTTAGGTTAAGTAGTGTGTAAGCTTAGGAACTGATGACCTTAGCAGTTAAGTCCCATTAGAGTTCACACACATTTGAACATTTTTTTAAGGAGCGATAAAAAGTATCCGTTTGAGGGCATTACTGCAGCCCGTCAGCAATGTAGTGCAACTTCGATGCGGGTATGTAAGTATTGACATGTAGAGAGGGTATTTGTGTGACATTGGTGTCTTGCCGACGTGCGTGCGGCATATGCGCAACCGTGAACTATGGCGACGTCACTACCAAATTCGTCGAAACTGGAGCAACGTACTGTTATTCTTTTCTTGGCTCGCGAAGGACAAACACCGGTAGACATCTGTTATCTCTAAATGAAGGATGTGTATGGCACAGTATGTCCGTCGAAAAGTACTGATGCGGAATAGCGCACATAGAGTTGCTGCCGCCTCATAATGCACGATACTATGTCCCAAATGTCGTAACGTAGAAGTTTCGCCAACTCAAGTGCGGAAGACATGAGCACCTGCCCTACAGTCTTCATCTCTTCCCCATGCGATTATCACGCCTTCCGTCTCATAAAAAAAAGTTCCGAAGGGTGGACGATTCCTGTCGGACGAGGGTGTACACCAGGCAGTTACGGTCTTCTTCAATCAGCAAGAGACTGCGTCTATCCAAATGAGTATCCGCAACTTGGTGCATCGGTTGGATGTTTGTCTCAATGCTCACGGCGATCTTTTCTGATTGGCATACGTGTTATGGACTACGGCCTTCGAACGAAACTTTTTGATTGCCCCTTATATTTAGTAACACCCAAGGGTACTCCTTCCCCTAAGACACTGAGATTACAATGTGGCTGGCGGTGTTCGAAACGAGATACACGGAGCTGAGTTGTAACTAAATTATCTCGACGTTTTTCTGTAATTATCACTCATCTTACTAAACGCATTTGCCAGGTGACTTCCGCTTCTTTGAATGACTCACTCTGATTTTCCAAAGCCGTATCATCTGCATAAACTAAACTGCTGTTATACTCTGGAAGTGACTTGTTATCAGTGAAAAGAGCAGGTCTTAATGCACTTCTAAAGGGTAACATCTGCTACCTGGAAATATGCATAAATTCTTGTTTTCTTCAGAGAATTTCTTGAAACCGTAAATATTTTCTTTATCAGTGTACTGTGATTCAGTGTATCGTTTGGAGATATCAGGTCGATGAAGACTAAAATTGTAATCATAGACGTCGGTAACTGGAGAGACGATAGCATAGTTACACTTTCTGTCAAATGGGGCACAGACTTTTTATTGTCGTTAGAATACTCCACCAAAGATGCAGTTCTGACGTTGCACTTAAGGAGAGCTGGAAAGCCCTAACCCGCCAATGTTAAATTTAGTGACTTTGCATTCCTGTATTTCAGGAACCACTGTAGCCATTGACATGAAACTTATACAGGACATTAAAAAGTATGTTCTGAGTCTACTGAACTACAATAATTAAATTTCAGCCACTGCTTTCGGAAATACAATTTTTTTTAATTATACAGTTAAAATTCTGTGTACTTTTTCTGCGTTATTCTAAATAATTTTAATTATGCATAACATTATATATTTCTTTTAGTTCATTGGACTCAGGATATGTATGTTACCACTCCCTGAAAATTTGAATACCCTACTCTAAGTGGCTTCTGAGTTTTATGGAAAAATGCAACAGAAAATGTAAATTTTCAAGAACGGTTTCTAAAGTTTCAAAAGACTGTAACTCACTTAATATAGGCTTAACTTTTTTTTTAGTCACTCAGATGAAGCACCCTGCACCATACTGTATATCATCCTCCCGATCTTTTTCCAAGTTTTTTCTTCTTTTCTTCTTTCTGGACTCCATAGTGGCCAACTGTGCTACATACTCTGCTTTATCAATGCCAACTCAACCTTGTCCATCCGTTCAAGTTCTCTGATGCACTCTGCTCCAGGATTAATTCCCATATGCTGTAGCACTTTCACACTACCAATGTTCCCATCATTAAAAGAAATAGCAGCATCACTGAGCAAACACTTCAGTGTCTTCATTCCATCAAAACATTTTTTGGTAAGCGAGTCCATACAAGATTATTGAACGACTCATTGGGATTTTGAGTCGGACCATGCAGACACTTCTTCAGTAATTCAGGATTTGCCAGCTCTCTGTAAACAGGTTTTATGATATCCATGACTGCTACTAGGATGGAATGTTTATGGCTGTATGTAATGTTTGAGTACATGGAGTGTGGTAATTGCACCATGAATCCGGTCCAGGAGGGCAAAAGTGGTGTACTGGTTTTCCATCAGTTTACCGTCTGTGCTAGAAGGTAGCCCATACTGCTTGGTTCATTTTCAACAAATCCTCAGTATTATTTGTAATGGCCATCTCATAATACTGCTGTAGTTCATCAGTCATTTTGTCTGTCAGCCTGCCTCTTACTGTTTTACGATCAGAAAGTTTGTTGTCTTTCCAACTTTGTTTCAACTTCCTCAACTTGGTGTCCATACTCTTCTGGACATGACCTTTATAACCAGCAATCCACAGCTTTCTATATAAAAAATTACCGATTTTATTACATCTTGGACAAAAAAAATTTAACATTTTCAACTGGTGAAGATTATATTTAAAAAAACAAAATAAAATACTTCCCATGTGCGTTTATATATATATATATATATATATATATATATATATATATATATATATATATATATATCTTTTTCACACTTTCGGATTTTTATCTCATTATAAAATTTGCAATATTCTGAATAAAATGTGATATATATATGATAGACCTTCCCCCCATGAACCATGGACCTTGCCGTTGGTGGGGAGGCTTGCGTGCCTCAGCGATACAGATAGCCGTACCGTAGGTGCAACCACAACGGAGGGGTATCTGTTGAGAGGCCAGACAAACGTGTGGTTCCTGAAGAGGGGCAGCAGCCTTTTCAGTAGTTGCAAGGGCAACAGTCTGGATGATTGACTGATGTGGCCTTGTAACAATAACCAAAACGGCCTTGCTGTGCTGGTACTGCGAACGGCTGAAAGCAAGGGGAAACTACAGCCGTAATTTTTCCCGAGGGCATGCAGCTTTACTGTATGATTACATGATGATGGCGTCCTCTTGGGTAAAATATTCCGGAGGTAAAATAGTCCCCCATTCGGATCTCCGGGCGGGGACTACTCAAGAGGATGTCGTTATCAGGAGAAAGAAAACTGGCGTTCTACGGATCGGAGCGTGGAATGTCAGATCCCTTAATCGGACAGGTAGGTTAGAAAATTTAAAAAGGGAAATGGATAGGTTGAAGTTAGATATAGTGGGAATTAGTGAAGTTCGGTGGCAGGAGGAACAAGACTTCTGGTCAAGTGACTACAGGGTTATAAACACAAAATCAAATAGGGGTAATGCAGGAGTAGGTTTAATAATGAATAGGAAAATAGGAATGCGGGTAAGCTACTACAAACAGCATAGTGAACGCATTATTGTGGCCAAGATAGATACGAAGCCCACACCTACTACAGTAGTACAAGCTTATATGCCAACTAGCTCTGCAGATGACGAAGAAATTGAAGAAATGTATGATGAAATAAAAGAAATTATTCAGATTGTGAAGGGATACGAAAATTTAATAGTCATGGGTGACTGGAATTCGAGTGTAGGAAAAGGGAGAGAAGGAAACATAGTAGGTGAATATGGATTGGGGGACAGAAATGAAAGAGGAAGCTGCCTGGTAGAATTTTGCACAGAGCACAACATAATCATAACTAACACTTGGTTTAAGAATCATGAAAGAAGGTTATATACATGGAAGAACCCTGGAGATACTAAAAGGTATCAGATAGATTATATAATGGTAAGACAGAGATTTAGGAACCAGGTTTTAAATTGTAAGACATTTCCAGCGGCAGATGTGGACTCTGACCACAATCTATTGGTTATGACCTGTAGATTAAAACTGAAGAAACTGCAAAAAGGTGGGAATTTAAGGAGATGGGACCTGGATAAACTAAAAGAACCAGAGGTTGTACAGAGATTCAGGGAGAGCATAAGGGAGCAATTGACAGGAATGGGGGAAATAAATACAGTAGAAGAAGAATGGGTAGCTTTGAGGGATGAAGTAGTGAAGGCAGCAGAGGAACAAGTAGGTAAAAAGACGAGGGCTAGTAGAAATCCTTGGGTAACAGAAGAAATATTGAATTTAATTGATGAAAGGAGAAAATATAAAAATGCAGTAAGTGAAGCAGGCAAAAAGGAATACAAACGTCTCAAAAATGAGATCGACAGGAAGTGCAAAATGGCTAAGCAGGGATGGCTAGAGGACAAATGTAAGGATGTAGAGGCCTATCTCACTAGGGGTAAGATAGATACCGCCTACAGGAAAATTAAAGAGACCTTTGGAGATAAGAGAAAGACTTGTATGAATATCAAGAGCTCAGGTGGAAACCCAGTTCTAAGCAAAGAAGGGAAAGCAGAAAGGTGGAAGGAGTATATAGAGGGTCTATACAAGGGCGATGTACTTGAGGACAATATTATGGAAATGGAAGAGGATGTAGATGAAGATGAAATGGGAGATATGATACTGCGTGAAGAGTTTGACAAAGCACTGAAAGACCTGAGTCGAAACAAGGCCCCCGGAGTAGACAATATTCCATTGGAACTACTGACGGCAGTGGGAGAGCCAGTCCTGACAAAACTCTACCATCTGGTGAGCAAGATGTATGAAACAGGCGAAATACCCTCAGACTTCAAGAAGAATATAATAATTCCAATCCCAAAGAAAGCAGGTGTTGACAGATGTGAAAATTACCGAACTATCAGCTTAATAAGTCACAGCTGCAAAATACTAACAACAATTCTTTACAGACGAATGGAAAAACTAGTAGAAGCCAACCTCGGGGAAGATCAGTTTGGATTCCGTAGAAACACTGGAACACGTGAGGCAATACTGACCTTACGACTTAACTTAGAAGAAAGATTAAGGAAAGGCAAACCTACGTTTCTAGCATTTGTAGACTTAGAGAAAGCTTTTGACAATGTTGACTGGAATACTCTCTTTCAAATTCTAAAGGTGGCAGGGGTAAAATACAGGGAGCGAAAGGCTATTTACAATTTGTACAGAAACCAGATGGCAGTTATAAGAGTCGAGGGACATGAAAGGGAAGCAGTGGTTGGGAAAGGAGTGAGACAGGGTTGTAGCCTCTCCCCGATGTTGTTCAATGTGTATATTGAGCAAGCGGTAAAGGAAACAAAAGAAAAATTCGGAGTAGGTATTAAAATTCATGGAGAAGAAATAAAAACTTTGAGGTTCGCCGATGACATTGTAATTCTGTCAGAGACAGCAAAGGACTTGGAAGAGCAGTTGAATGGAATGGACAGTGTCTTGAAAGGAGGATATAAGATGAACATCAACAAAAGCAAAACAAGGATAATGGAATGTAGTCTAATTAAGTCGGGTGATGCTGAGGGAATTAGATTAGGAAATGAGGCACTTAAAGTAGTAAAGGAGTTTTGCTATTTGGGGAGCAAAATAACTGATGATGGTCGAAGTAGAGAGGATATAAAATGTAGGCTGGCAATGGCAAGGAAAGCGTTTCTGAAGAAGAGGAATTTGTTAACATCCAGTATTGATTTAAGTGTCAGGAAGTCATTTCTGAAAGTATTCGTATGGAGTGTAGCCATGTATGGAAGTGAAACATGGACGATAAATAGTTTGGACAAGAAGAAAATAGAAGCTTTCGAAATGTGGTGCTACAGAAGAATGCTCAAGATTAGATGGGTAGATCACATAACTAATGAGGAAGTATTGAATAGGATTGGGGAGAAGAGAAGTTTGTGGCACAACTTGACCAGAAGAAGGGATCGGTTGGTAGGACATGTTCTGAGGCATCAAGGGATCACCAATTTCGTATTGGAGGGCAGCGTGGAGGGTAAAAATCGTAGAGGGAGACCAAGAGATGAATACACTAAGCAGATTCAGAAGGATGTAGGTTGCAGTAGGTACTGGGAGATGAAAAAGCTTGCACAGGATAGAGTAGCATGGAGAGCTGCATCAAACCAGTCTCAGGACTGAAGACCACAACAACAACATATGATAGACATCCAAAAGTGTGAAAAAGAATTTTTTCAAGCTCCCCTTAACTAATGTAAAAGAAGACTTACGAAAACTCAAGACACATTCATTCGATTTGTCTTTCTGGAAGAAATGTAAAATGTTGCAAGATGTTCGAAATTTTCAGGAAAATAGGTGTACGCTACGGAAAAGGACGGGTATTATAGAATATGTGAAGTCAGAAGAAACAAAAAGAATGCATTGTAATAAAGTCCTCGGATTAGAAAGGATATGAGACAGGGATGTAGTATTTTGACAGCCGTCCAGTCTGTTCATCGAAGAATCAAATATGAAAAGGGAGGTTCCACAAGCGCGATTGAAATTCAGGCTGAAACGATACCAGCGATTAGATTCTCTGATGAGATTGTTACCCTCCTTGTAACTGTGGAAGATTGACAGGAGATGATGTATGGAATGGAAAGTATAATAAGCACACGCTATGAACAGAGAGTAAACCAGTGAAAGGTGAAACTGGTGCGGAGAGATACTCTGTGAAATTACCTCTCAACGTAACATTCAATTGGAGACCACGAAATAAACCTAATGAAGCAATTCTGCTACACTGAAGTAACGTTACCCCGTGGCAGACGTACCAAGGAGGACACAAGAAGCAGACTAAAGCAGGGAAGGAGGGCTTTCCTCGCCACGAGAAGTCCACTAGTATCACACATCGACCATAATTTGAAGAAGCATGCGCTCCGCTGAAATTTTTCATGGACTGTGGGGAAACCCGGAAGGAAGAGAATCGAATGGCCATGCGGTTCTAGGCTCTACAGTCTGGAACCAAGCGACCGCTATGGTCGCAGGTTCGAATCCTGCCTCGGGCATGGATGTGTGTCATGTCCTTAGGTTAGTTAGGTTTAATTAGTTCTATGTTCTAGGCTACTGATGCCCTCAGATGTTAGTTCGCATACTGCTCAGAGCCATTTGAATCATTCGAAGAGAATCGAAGCGTTTGGAATGTTTTGCTGTAAAAGGATGTTCAAAATCTGGTGGAGTGATAGAGTAAGAAATGGAAATGAGCGTTTGGCGTCATTGGCTGGGAGGCCCCTTACGGGGCAGGTCCGGCCACCTTGGTGCAGGTCTTACTACATTCGACGCCACATTGGGCGACCTGCGCGCCCGATGGGGATGAAATGACGATGAAGACAACACAACACCCAGTCCCTGAGCGGAGAATATCCCCCACCAAGCCGAGAATAGAACCCGGGCCCGTAGGACGGCAATCTGTCACGCTGACCACTCAGCTATCGGTGCAGACAGTAAGAAATAAGAAGCTTCTGCCTAGAGCAGGCAAATAAGGCGACGTATGGAAAAAAACAGAGAAGAAGAAGTCACAACAGGACAGGACGGAGGACATTTCATGGTACTAGATAAAGCTGCGGAGGGTGAAAATATTAGGGGATGACAGAGACTGGAAAATATCCGACAAATGATTGAAGAAGTCGGGTGCAACTGGTTCTCAGAAATGAAGAGAGGAATTCGCGGTGGACCACATTAAACCAATGGGAAGACTGATAAAAAACAGTAAATTCGGATGTTTTTCTGTGAATCGCAGAGTCTTCAAATATCATAATTTCATACTCGAGCAGGAAGGGGCTTTGGATATCCCTAAATAATTTGCGTTTCGTTAGTAATCATGATATTCACGAGAAATGATAACGCTTCCTTATCTCAGGAGAGGAATTCGTGACAGGCATCATCCAATCATTGAGAAGAATGCTTTTTTAATTCCAGTTTATGATCACAAATGAATTCTTTGGACGATGACCGGTTTCAGTCTGTAACGACCATCCTCAGATCTTTTTTACACCATGTCCTAAAGTGATACGGCCATAATGGCATCGTCAAAACATATAAATATAATCAGCATAGCATCGTCACATAGATCTAAAATATGGTGTAGAATAGGCCACATCGTCCACATAGTGATTATTGCAATTCATTTGTGATCATAGACTTTAATAAAAAAGCATTTACAGTATTGGATCACTGTTTGTACACGCGATTATGTCGCAGTTGGAGATTGAGAAGAATGATGACAGAAGAAAATTGTAAAAGATTGTTGAGAATGACACATTCTCCAAATCACATAACTTTTTACCCAAACACAACGTGAACTCAGATATCCCTAAATAATTCGGGTGTCATGGGTAGTCATATTATTCACGAGAAATGGTGAATGGAGAGGAATTCGCTTCGGCTGACATCAAATAATGGAGAAGAGTGATGATAAAAGAAACTTCTGACAGATTTCTGAGAATGACAGATTCATAAAGTCGCATAATTATGCACCCGAGCACAACAGGAATTTAGATATCTTTAAACAATTCGCCTTTCGAGGGTGATCATACTAAAAGAAATAACGACGTTTCCTTGGAGTGGCGGCCCAGCAATTATAGCATAAATATTTCGCCCAGTAAACCATCAGTTTTAGTACAGGCTCAGGAATTTCCCTTTTGTAACTGAACAAGGCACTGCTGTCTGACCGTGTTCAGCTAAATGGCGGCTCCAGAACATCTTGGAGAAGATGCTGTGTTAGTTGTCGGAACGTCGACTGTGTAAGAAGAAATTTGAAGAGGAACAAAGGTGATGTAACTACGCAGAAGATCTTAACTTCAATAACAACGGTTATAAGAACCTGAAGACTTGCAAGCTCTTTGAAACTATAGAGTTTTGCAAGATAGAGCGATTGCAGCAGTACCTTAGGAAAATGTCTGTCCTACATTCCACATGTGTATTTTTTTCAGCTTGAAATGTGGAGTTAAATGGAACTGTCAGAGTGGAGATAAACGCAATTTTGTCCTCCAGAAATGAGAAAAAGAAAACATAGACCTTCGAGACTGAACAGATCTCTCCAGAAATGACACCTTCTCGACCTCAACGAGGTGCAAAATATACGCCTAGCTGTCATGGCTATGTATTGTGTCAAGCTGGAGAAAAGAAGAATTTCTTGATTCATTTGTACGATGTTAAGAATCGGCTCTACAAGTTCATTGAAGGATGGTTTTTTGACATTTACGTCAGTTATCATTCCGAATGTTGGCCTGGGATGTACTTACCACAAATAGTCCAAAAATTTAGTTTCCAAAACGCATTTTAAGCACTAATCAGTTGACAGTAAAAAAACAGAAGGCATGAAACTAATGCAATAAACTTGTTAACATGATCATATGCTGTCTCTGTAAGAAACAGTTTGAACAATGTTAGAAAACTAAACTCGCCCGATCAGGCCATGAACACCCAACGGTACCGACCAGCCGCCGTGTCATCGTCAGCCCAAAGGCGTCACTGGGCACAAATATGGAGGAACGTTTTTTCAGCACACCGTTCTCTCTGCTGTACGTTGGTTTACGAGACCGCAACGGTAAAAGGCATTTCTTATAAGTTCATATGGTGGTTATACCCACCACCTCTTTTTGTTGAAATTCAGCATGATTTCCTCAGCTATTATGACCTTTTTTTTTGAGATTTTTAATTTTCATTGTCGAACTACCATTATTGCGAAGTGAATAAACGTATCTTTTCAGAATATTTTCTGGCTTTAATTTAGTACTGTTAACTCAAAAACTGTCATTCATAATCTTATTAACAATAATCAAATATTCTACTCTGTGTTTCTAAAAGTCTATGCTTACCTCTTATATATCAAAGTTAATTTACCTTCAAAAAGCTATAGTGTGGAGAACAGCCACTCCTTAGAAATACGATGAATTTTATGTTCGTCGTACAAAACATAGTTCATGGGGCACGAAATATATTGATAATCACCAAAACATGCCGTATGAAACCTCCACTGGATAAATGTCCGCGGACATCCATGTACTTCGAATCCATTCTCCATACATCGAGTTAGATAAAATTTCTAGTATTATTTAAATACTAACAAAGCCTAAGCGCATCACGATGATTTAGAAAAAATGGTGGTTTTGCTGAGCTAAACCCCTAATTTGATTAAAATAGCGTCTCATTTAGGTGTGAGAATCATCTCTTTCGATAAATATATGAGTCGTATTTCGGGAGCGATGAAAAAATGTTAAGTATTTGTTTGCATTAATGTGGTGAATATACTGCCATGAGAGTCGAACTCTTTAATAATAAGTAAAAATGGAGCAGGTAAGACTAGGGTGATTGGAGTAATTGCGTACGAAAGGGAAGTTAGATGGGTATGACTTTTAGCGAGGGGAGTCGGCGTCAGACAGATTAGGGAAAGAGACAAGTAAAGACTAAGGCAGCCGTGCGATGGGAAGTGTGTAGATTTACGCAAGGATATGAGAGGTGCCTTCAGATGAAGACCGCTGTTAATGGAATACTCAAGAGGAAACTATTACACCACACCGGTGGATATAACTTGGCTGATGATAATGATGATGAGAAGGAATAAGCAGCAAAAACGGGAGGGGGAATACAAGTGGTAATTTGGATATTTTCGGATTTAAGTTTGGATAATAACTATGACGGCATTATAGGTTAATATGTTCCTTGAAGAGAGGGTCTGATACAGGGATTAGCCGATCACTAATGGTATTCAGTCTGTGTATTCTACAAGCAGTACGGAAAATGAAGGAGGGGCTCTGAGCACTATGGGACTCAACTGCTGAGGTCATTAGTCCCCTAGAACTTAGAATTAGTTAAACCTAACTAACCTAAGGACATCACAAACATCCATGCCCGAGGCAGGATTCGAACCTGCGACCGTAGCGGTCTTGCGGTTCCAGACTGCAGCGCCTTTAACCGCACGGCCACTTCGGCCGGCGGAAAATGAAGGAGAAATTTCGAATAAGCATTTATGTTCATGGAGAAGGAATATAAACCTTGTGCTTTGCCGATGACATTGTGGTTACGTTAGAGACAACAAAGGATTCTTACAGGCAGCTGAACGGAATCCATAGTGTCTTTAAAATATACGAAGAACAAGCCGGCCGCGGTGGCCATGCGGTTCTAGGTGCTGTAGTCCGGAACCGCGCGACTGCTGCGGTAGCAGGTTCGAATCCTGCCTCAGGTATGGATGTGTGTGATGTCCTTAGGTTAGTTAGGTTTAAGTAGTTCTAAGTTCTAGGGGACTGATGACCTCAGATGTTAAGTCCCATAGTGCTCAGAGCCATTTGAACGAAGAACAACAAAGAGAGTTAAAGAAAGAGTGTAATCGAACTAAATCAGGAGATTCTGAGGGATTTAGATTAGGAGATTAGATGCTAGAGTAGGAGATGAGTTGTACTGTATGGGAAGCGAAACAACAGTGACGTCAGAATACAGAGCCTACAAAATGTCGGGCGGCAACAGCAAGAAAAGCGATACTTAACATTAGAGATAGTCAACATCTAAAACACGTTGAAGTGTACGGAAATATCTTCTGAAGGTATTTGTGTGGAGTGTAGCCCTGCTGGGAAGCGAAACGTTAGCGATAAGCAGTTCAGGAAAGAGGAGAATTGAAGCTTTTGAAGTGCGATGCTACAGACAAATACTGATCGGTATTATCTATGACTATGGACGAGGTAATGAATCGGAGTGGCAAAAAAAAAGAAATTTATGGTCCAACTGGACTACAAAATGGACCGGTTGATTGGACACAGTCTGAGACCCCTAGGTTCTGCGGTTTGGTAACGGAGGAAACAGAGGTAAAAATTGCAGAGCGAGGCCTACGCATGAAAGTAAAATGTAGCTTCAAAAGAATGGCAGATGGTTATACAGGGATTTACAGATTTGTTCGTGATACTCTAGCCTGGAGAGCTATATCAAAATAGTGTTCACAATGTCGAGCGAACAACAACATACAAATATTTTTATATGAGCTTTACGGTTTTTTCATAAAGAATGGACCCTCACCATCGATAAAGATGAAAAAAATATACATTTAAGCCACCATCGACATTTTCTACTTATCAAGTAAACAAGTTACTAATGTCACTAAAAAACATGAAAACTTTTCGAATACCTGACGTTCAAAATGTGGTGGTGCATTCCAATTCGCATTTAGCAACATTATTACCGTCTGGTGCTCTAGAAACTTCCAGTTTACCTATCTTTGGCAACCTAAGCCAATTAACAGAATATTTTCATCATAGAACTCATTCACACTTTGGTAACTGTTACATCTGCTAAAGATGAACTCATAAAATGGAACACAGAACGAAACAGTTAAGCACTTACTTTATGAAAGGCAGACCTCCAAAACCTACCTTGTTTGTCTATCAACAGGTTGTACGGAAAAGTAAATCAAAGAAGCCCCGCTGACAGAAAGCCGTGTAACCGGTGAAGTTTTACGAAAACAAATGCTCCAAACGATTTGCAATGTTAGCAATGCAGCATAGCATTTGACCTATCAAAACGTTCCTAGTGGGTCACATATGCAGGCACAAAATGTCTCATCCAAGCTCCCAACTGAAAAATAAAAGCTCTGTCATTGCATTTTTATTTTGAGCACCTTGTAACCTGTTTGGACAAATTTCTGTGCCCAATAAATAACTTATTCAATTGATAATAAAATTTCTTCTAGCTTATACACCTTATTTATAATCACAGCCGAAACATTGGAGATCGCACTATGTGCTGCATCCGTATTTCTGAAGTATTTTACTTCCAACTTTGCTGATTTCCCATGTGTTGGAAATAGACTCGTCGTCTTAGTTGGAATTAATTTTAGTACTTTCATTGTTCATAAATAAGAAGGAATTTCCGTTCATTTACCGTGCGTATCGCCAATCACAACACGCTTTCGAAGCAATGCAACATATTTCACAAACACTAAAGCGATTTAAAATAATGCTGTATCTTAATACTAGTTACATACAAGCGTTTGAACCCTTCTGAACCATCCTTTATTATCTTTTTAGTCTCTTTACTTTATTTTGTCACACAGTATCAAAGACGAGATGCTAGCAGTGTTTTCTTAAACAATAAATTATCGATGTGTCGTTTAACAGTGAAGCTACGGTAATGAAACATTATACTTAAAAATAAAATTAGAAGTAATGACAAAGTTGCTCATTAATTTGCTTAAGACTACTTGTACATTTCGTTTCCTACCTGAATCTCGGCTAATGTCATACGGGATACAATATTACGGCAGAAATAATAATGAGATACTTTCCTAACCGAAGTGAATTATCCCACATAGCTGACGTAACATACTATACCACTAAAATAAATAGAAAAATAGTCAGATTTTAAATTGCCTATAAATATTGACATCATTTACAGCTAAATACGCTAATACTTATTATGATAGGCAAAGATAAATATTAAATTAAAATATTTGAACAACATGCACGATGTATAACGAACAGATAATTAAATCTGCACTAAAGAGGAAGGGTAAATGCACCTACAGAAATGAAAACAGATGTAACTCGGAATTTCGGAAGAACAAACAAGTGAAACACTACAACACAGTAAAGGGCCTTAAGAAGCTAACCAACGACTATCAGGGGTGCGTGCAAGAGAGGAGGGAATTTAACGAAAGGAAAGAGAAACTTTGACATTCATTGAAACGCAGGCAAGGTATGTTCTAAATAATGAATATTCTCGGGAATGCTAACAGGGGGCATTCAAGACAAGAGAAACACAGAGATAAGTACGTACCCATCCGGTTGTTATAGAGAGCACGGAACACTTTGAGAGACAGAACACAGATAACAAAGAAAAACAACACACACAAACACATTACATAGTAACATCGAACCCGGTAGAATTTTTTCAACGTTTCGAATACGGCACAAAAGTATGGAAAGACAACAGTACACGGAACACACCGCGGTAGTTGGAGTAGTAGTAGAGATGGTTTACAGACGAACACACAGACTAGAGGAGTTTTCACAACTGGAGAACAGATTTAAGACACACAAAAGACACACAAGAGAAATAACGGAGGCGGGGTTTGTAGCTATACACACAAAATTGGAGAAAATAAGGACAGATATCCCGAGAGAGAGACAGATTAGTAAAGTGGAGAGTAACTGTGCCCAAGAGAGAGTAAAGTGGTCTGGGGTGGAGGAGATTAAAAGAAATAATAACAGCAAGTGGTTGTAACAGTAATAACAGAAGTGCGAAACAGACAATTCGGTGTACGGTGTTTGTTTGAGCCTTGTTTCTACACAGTGGGTGTCCAGGCAGATAGAATCTCACCCCTACCTGGGTGACGTGCTGCACATGTGAATACTGGATTGGCGACGGACGCCCGCTCTGTGTGCTGATTGGCCGAAAACGCGGACAAGTACCTCCCTAAACGCGTCTACCTATCTATATACGCCCTATCCTCGCGGGGAAACTTAAGCCGTAGAATCTACATCAAACGAGCCTAGTCATAAAGCCACGGTATCGGATGTACGGGAAGCGAAAAGATTTCGTCACGAGAGTATTTGTGTGTGCCTGCCGTGTGGTCGTTTCAGATTTGTCGAGTAGAAAATCGTGTTCTGGATTTTGTCTTTTATGAAAGTGGGCGAAAAACGCGCGAGAACTGTGATGGGAAGTAAACGGCGCGGGTGTGTGTTTCGGGGTGAGCTACGAAGCGCGGTAGCGGCTACCGAAGCAAATTATGTAGCGAGATGGTATATCGGTCGTGTGTGACAATCGTACTGCCGAGTGTGTGAGTCTGTACGGCGATTGTGGGTCTGACGGCGCTCTCCCGTGCTCTCGAGTGTCGGGGAGTCCGTACTAAAAAGAATACGTCCAGTGGATTCGATCTCTGTGGAGCCTAATTCGCTACGTTTGTTGCTTTTTTGTAGAGGTTTCAGCAAGCAAGCGCCTACAGGTGCGACACGTCCGCTCGCTTCGGCTACCTAGAAACGACTGTGCGCCGGCCGGGATCACCTCTTCACCGGGCGGCCGACGATTGGCGCGGGGTGGCGTGGGGTGGGGAGAGCAGCGGCGTCGCGCGTGCGCACTGGAGCCCACCTGTTGCCAGTGCGACAGAGACGGCCGCACAGTGCAGCAGGTGGTACCAACGAGGACGGAGCTCGGCCGCTCGCGCGCGACGGCGAAATGTTAGCGAGGGGGTTGGCGGGAAGGGAGGGGGCTGCGATAGGGGGGTACATCTGTACGGGGTCGCTGTGACCCGGGGTGGCTGGCGGAGCGCACAGGTGGGACTGTGGAGCCCACACAGGTGGGCGGGGCGGAGCGGGGGTTGCGAGTCACGCACCGGCGGCTGCGCGCACGCATATTACGCAGGTTTGTGTCGGTGCGGACTGGGCAGGCGGCCGTCAGGGCTCGGCTGTCCGGCGGTCGATAAAGCAGAGCTCGCCGGCCGCCGCTGCCGACCGACCGCCCACGCGCCCATCTTCGCTGCCTCCACAATATTTATCCTATCCTCGACCCACTGCGCTACTGGAAACTTCCCCGTCTGCTGCGCCTGCGATCAAAATGCTACACGGCGCTCTGCAGCTGCTGCTGGTCCTCGTCCTCATTCTGTCCACACTTCTCTTTCTCCAAACCAGAGCCATCAGACGCATGATAGAAATTACAGAGGTTATAAGTGATAGTTTGATGTAAACAATAAACAACTCGGTCCTGACCAACACCGACTCAAAGGAAGGCCTTGTTCGTGACGTCACGTCAGCTAGACACGGCGAACGCCAGGTCTGCTGCAGGTATACTCATAATGGTGGTGTCTCCCTCCCTGGCACAGGAAAATGTGAAACTATTGGCGGTAGTTGACCAACACACATTGTTCTGAGAGATTTCTGCAATCAATTAATTGTGCAATTCATGACACTTCTTAACAAATAATGTACTCCTGAACTTACATTTCCACCTGTTTTAAGGATTGACGTACAAAAACAACTTCATTGTCCAGCAGCAACAGAATTCGTGCTTCTTTACCTTATTTGTAAATCTGAGGAAGTTACGTTTGTACTGCGTTCTTTTTACAAGAAAGTGTGAAAATTGGTGCTCTTGTTTAGGTATCTTGGTTGACTGTGGGGTGAGGAGCACTGAATGTTAATGAAATATCTTGCGATTGTACACGTTGGGGGATGGGGTGGGGGACAGAAGAAGGGGCAAAAGAGAGATTTGTGTCTTATCAAATAATTTTTTTTAATTTTATATTCTCCTTTCAGTTACAAGAGGGGAATAACATTTACACATGTAAATTAGTTCACATTTCCAGTGACGATGTCAAACGAAAATAAATAAATAAATAAAAGAGACGAGTCAATTGTAAGGGGGTCGGGGTAAGTTTCGATAGCAAAATGGATCAAGTAAGTATAGTTACTTGAATGTAAATGCTTGCAATGGGGCAAAGAGTCTTCTCATATTGAACTACGGTTGTTTCGACAGGATTCAGTAATACAGAACTAAGATCTTCATTTGTAGTTTTACGACAGTAAGAAAATCTTTCATCTAAATAAAACTGCAGAATCCAAAACAATACCGAACATTTTGTCCAAAAATAAGAGATTTATAGTTATAAGCACGCCCAGGCGTTTCTACCTGCAACAGACCTGGCGTTCGCCGTGCCTAACTGACAAGAATTCACCAACAAACGCCGAGGCCTTCCTTTGAGCCCGTGTTCAAAAATGGCTCTGAGCACTATGGGACTTAACATCTATGGTCATCAGTCTCCTAGAACGTACAACTACTTAAACCTAACTAACCTAAGGACATCACACAACACCCAGCCATCACGAGGCAGAGAAAATCCCTGACCCCGCCGGGAATCGAACCCGGGAACCCGGGCGTGGGAAGCGAGAACGCTACCGCACGACCACGAGATGCGGGCTGAGCCCGTGTTGTCCTGACCCTCTTCGGAAGACCCAACGGTAGCGGCCGAACGCCGTATTATCCCCAGCCGACAGGCGTCACTGAATGCGGATGGCTAGGGAGACGCGGTCAGCACACCACTCTCCCAGGAGTGTCAGTTTTCTTGATCGCAGTCGGTACTTCTGTCACGTAACTTCTCAAGTGGGCTCTCAAAGGGGTCCACCGCGCTTGCTAATAGCGCTCGGCGGGAGTATATAGTCACCCCTCCAAGAACTTATCGAAGCCTGACCGCACTTTTCGATGATCTGCCGGGGACCGGTGTTACCACTACGGCAAAGCCGTTGTCAATGCAAACAATGGAACTCACAATACCACTTATAGTATGGCGGGGATGAGGAAAAGAGTTAGATGTGCAAAGGGGAGCCGAAGTGGCGAGCCGTTGCCGTACATGTGAAATCAACTCACACGCGACGAAGATTGAAAAATCCATCCCTTGCACAAGTAATTCGGACGTCTTTAAGCACCTGCGGGAGAGTTTCGCGTCCGGCAGTCTTGCTGATAGTGGACTTTTGTCGTGTCTTCTGTTTCTTCCAAGGGGTAACGTATCATCCTGCAGCTATAATCAACACTAAAACGGTACATTTGTCAGAGATAGCCAAGTAAAAGGAATTTTTTAATGCCTTTAGCAGCCAGAAAGGTTGATAGTGGCCTACCAGAATCGTGTTCTTATAAGTTAGGAGATTTGCAATTATTATGTTTGGTTGGCCGACTCAATATTCGTGCTATAAGGATAAGAAATTTCAATTAATTATCCCTCGTCCATGAATCGATTCGTTTTGGACAACCTACTCATTCCTCCAGTTGTCAGTACCATTTTTATATTGACATTCATGCTAACTCTTGTCAAAGATATGTTGGAGGCTGCAGTCATTCGCACTTAGTAGTTACACTACGACTGCTTGCACCATAGGTACATGTAGACTGCGTACATCCCTATCTCTGCCCTGTTAAGATCAAAGTCGTGTGGCAGAGGACAAAACGCTTACTTTCCATTACTAGGTGCTACGTAAAGTGGATGTGGCATTACCAGTTTTTATCACTTACATCTAAAATAAAGAATTAATTTTGACAACAAATCAACTTCTTGTATTTCCGTTTCAACAGTAGGATAATGATCGTGTGGCACTGGGGCCGGGACTCAGCACCTGGGGAAGTTCGGCCGGCGAGCTGCAAATATTTTCAGTTTGCACCTCATTGGGCGATTTGCGTGTAGATGGTCATGAAATGACGAGGAAGACAACACAACACCCAGTACCCGAGTAGAACAAAATCTGCGACCTGGCCAGGAATCGAACATCGGCTGGCCAGGAATCAAACATCGGCCTGCTACATTGTCTTCAGGCGACGGACCACTTTGTTTCCTTGTTTTACAGTTTCTTTGATGCCATATTATTTTTTTCTACTTTTTTTAACTAGGATTGGACCGGTGGGAGCTCAGGGGGAAAAGTGGGCAGAAAAACCACTCAGCTAAGGGGGGTCCAACCTCACAAGTTACAGAATTAACAGTTACTAAATGAATTCCTGTATTTGCTGTGTTGTGAGTTATTTAGTTCAATGCTTCTTCAGGAGAAGACGACGAAGAATCTGTCTGATATGATGCATTTAGTTTTCTGGTAATTCATCACTAATATGTGTGAAACATTTTGTTTTTGTAGTCAGAAATTACATGCATTACTATCCATAATGTCTGGTTTTATCACAGAAAAGGATTTGTGTTAGTATTGCAGCTGTACCAACCTGAAGAGAGTATCGTGCAGTTTGGATACGTCAGAGGCAGCTGTACCGCAGGGGCAAGAAATGTGGCAATGCTGCAGTTTTTATGAACAGCGCCTCCCCTTTCCTATCCCTCCTTGCCATATACCTGCTTAGTGGGAAACTGAAAAACGGGGGATGCAAGGAGACTGCATTGTTGCCAGTTCTCCCCTTCCCATGCAGGGATAGGAGGAAAGCCGGAATGGGTTCTAGATTTCTCCTACATGGCACATTTAGTATGGGTGAAACTAATGTCATATCAAACATCGCAGATCCAAGATGTCAGAAGGTCAAAAGGTAAACTAGACGTCGGATATGTAAAGCGTTGCGGAAGTGCCCCTAAGGTCATCTCTTTGAAGTTACAGTACCCAGTATAAAAATTGCATGAAATTAAAGTAACCCATACTTAGGAACGCTTATGACATGTGTGTACCAATATTATGTTAAAAATCACACTTCAGAAATCGCTAACATTATGCTATGTATAAAATGTAAATCTCTTTGCTAATACAATAACTGATATGTTTTACTGTGTGATCTATTTATTTACTGCGTTTTGGAACGTTTTGGTGCAATGTAACACATTACATCTTTTAAGGGTGTTATGAAGTCATCTTTTGTATAGAAAGTACATTCTTGTAACGTCAACATGCATACTGTCAGAGTGACGTGGTTGATACGTCTACCATAATGATATGTGACAACCTCAATATTCTTCCTTCCATAATCTTTATAATTTATGACTCAATATGGCTGCTGGAAATGTTTCTGAGATAACCATATTTTAGTATAATTCATGACTCACTAGGATGTCACAATCCAACACGGCTGCCGAAGCTAAGTCCAACACTATAACATCGCAGTGGACGTGTAAAAAGAACAGGAAAAACTGTATAGCTCACTGCTGCAGCCTGCGTGGTCCTCAAAAGGTTTCCACTGCCATGTGTATATAGGACAAGATAGTATGCACTTCTTTTTTTTAATCTTGAAACTCTCGGATCGGTACACACACTCACAACAGGTACCGTGTCAGCACGAGTAGTGCCATGTGGCTGACGCGTGCCAAGGGCTAAGTCGCTCCCCGACCACTTCTGCACGGCGGCACGCTGTCAGCCGTAATTGATCAATTCTTTTGCAACCATACAGGATGGCCGCAGCTGAGCGTCTCCGGTCCACGGCAGGCAACAGACGCCAGCTTGCGACACGCACATTTCTCTCAGCGTCGTTCTGCGAGGCATCTTGTTATGG
Organism: Schistocerca piceifrons; assembly: GCF_021461385.2. Taxonomy (NCBI): domain Eukaryota; kingdom Metazoa; phylum Arthropoda; class Insecta; order Orthoptera; family Acrididae; genus Schistocerca; species Schistocerca piceifrons. Next base: position 107,578,989 of record NC_060146.1, read on the forward strand.
TATAATGTATTTTAGCCGTCACGTGACACCAGTGTCGTGTCATTCTCTTTATGCACAGATGCAGACAGATTTTCTCAGCTGTAGCTACGTTGTCCCGACTCTGCTCTGCGAGTCACCTCCTTACGTTATAATCAGCTTCAGTGGTCACATAGTGTCAAACTTACCTCGTTTTTTAAGCACCCATGCAAACAGATTTTTTTCAGCTGTTATTATGTTGTAATTTGTAATGCATTCGCTTGCCGGCGTCAGTGTCGTTTTACAAAATTGAATCATAAACGTAACACAGATTTCTGCTGCGTCAGGAAGAATGTATCCTCTCGTCAGCAGTGCATTGTATAGTAACTTAAGTTAGCAAAAATTTTATACTAGAAATTTCCTGTCCATGGCGCTGTTATTAGATGTGTAATATCTGCATGCCACCTTACAGTGCGTGGTGGAGAGTACTTTCATAATTAAAAACCCAACCTTGATCCACTCACGAATGGCATGTAACCTTTGTAATGGCTCAGTTTTTCGGATTTTCTCATTATAGTCATTTCATGAGATCTTTGCGAGAGGAAGTAATACATCGCCTAGGACATAGCCCGTCGGAAATGTTTTTTCAACAGTAAACTTCTGCATGGTATGCAACACCTCTATTATAGCATCTATCACAGGAGTTCGTCTAGCATCTCCATGACGTTCGCGAGCATACTGCCATAAGTTCTGTCTTTACATCTTTTCTATTACTGTGACCATTTAAAGGTTCGAATTTGATGAGCTACTCTCGAAAATCGGTTCAAAAAATGGCTCTGAACACTATGGGACTTAAAATCTGAGGTCATCAGTCCCCTAGAACTTAGAACGACTTAAACCTAACTAACCTAAGGACATCACACATATCCAATGCCCGAGGCAGGATCGAACCTGCGACCGTAGCAGTCGCGCCGTTCCGGACTGAGGCGCCTAGAACCGCTCGGTCACCACTGCCGGCTCGAAAATCGGTCTTACAAACATATTGTAAGCCACATGTTTCACGAACAGATTACATTTCTGTAACATATTACTGAATTGGGCATGCACTTTTCCGTCCGCTTCGTAGTTACGTATTCATTCCACTTAAGGTCGCTCCAGATGGTTACTTCACTTATTTTACGATTACTACTGTTTCTAGCGCTTTGTCATCCATAGTATAAGCATACAGTACGTGTTTCTTTACCTCTTTACATGCAGTATGTTACATTCACCTGTGTCCAGGTTGTACGGGTGTCTAAATAGCATTCACTAATGCTCTACAACTTTCTCTGCAAATTGCTGTTTTCTTCTGGCATTGCTATCTTCTTCATGCAGAAAACCACATCATCTTTGTCCAGTCGCGCGGGGCTTCAAATGTTATCTACTGGACCACTTGTAAGGCGCTTTGCGAGCAAACCACAATCAATTAATCAGTCAATCACGTAACGCAATTTTACTCATGATCAGAGATATGTAATCATACTTGTGCGTTAAGATAGACTACTGCTGTGTATTCTGTACGCATCCGTTACTCTCCAGCCCAAAACATCTACTTAGGAATGAAATTTAGCGGTGTATGTGTGTTCATGCGACACTTATATTGTAGCTTGACAGCAGCATCACATCTTTGTGCGGTAAAGTGGTACATACTTCAACACAACTGTAATTTCCACTGGGTGTACTAGTCTGCTACGTACCACTAAAGTGATCAAAAAAAAATATTTTAGGAGCTGCTACCAGAGTTTCTTACTGCCATTTTCCTCTAACAGAGTAATGTATGGAGTCAGTTGCTACAATTCTGTGCCGAGCGGTCTAAGGCTCTGCAGTCATGGACTGTGCGGCTGGTCCCGGCGGAGCTTCGAGTCCTCCCTCGGGCATGGGTGTGTGTGTTTGTCCTTAGGATAATTGAGGACAAGTAGTGTGTAATCTTAGGGACTGATGACCTTAGCAGTTAAGTCTCATAAGATTTTACACACATATGAACTTTTTTTTTTTTTTTTGCTTCAATACTGTAGGCAGAAATAGCATCGGAAATCCTCATAAATCCTTATATATTCCGTCCCACAAATCGATTTTGACAGAGAATTCGTTGGTTTCGAATCAGATACCATGAGAAAGACCTTTTAATGCATAATTGCAATATTGTAATACTTTGCTGTCATCAAGTTCTGTGATATTCTGTTGTAGAATAAGGAGGAAATTTTAGTGTGATTTATTTATTGAAATATAGACATATAACGTCTTGTCCCTCGTATGTGCAGTACTAACACTGAAGCTCCACAGCTTGTGCTCCAAATTATGTTCACTTCCCATAAACATTAGTTTTTCTAAGTGCATCTAGAAATCAGTCTACAGGTAATATTACTCAAGTGTGAATACCCAAAACTTATATTTACCTTCTATGGTTCTCATGCCCAAAGCGTCTTCCATGTTAATGTGTACTGCCATACGCCAAAGAAGTATCGTGTCTTATTACCAGAACACTTAGAAGATGTAAAGAATCTAGTAAAGAGACCACACTTTCGATTATATGCAAACTGTCATTAGTTACCACAGTAGTGGCAATATTCAATCCATATGCAGTATTTTTGCCGATATAGAACAATTAAGTTGCAGTAGTAGTGCTATGATTGTGCTTTTTCCTCGAAATCTACTATATATATATATATATATATATATATATATATATATATATATATATATATATATAGACAAGTATTACTTTAGGATGCAGCCAGTAATTATATCTATGTGTTATGAAGAGCAACAGGCATGTGTTTTTGTATGCATAGTGTTATTCTACACATCAAAACAACTACTTAGGAAGTGTAGTGTCGTGGAATAGTAGATAGTTGGAAACGTGGAATATTGTCGAAGTTCCGTTACCTATCCCGAGAGCCAGAGACAGTAGGTTAGCCAAGAGGTAAGAGGTTTGCACATATATAGGAGTGTGTCGTCACGCAGGGGCAATGGCCTGGTTACACAACAGGCGAGAGAGAGAGAATTGCTTAGCACGCGGGTTTGTGTTAGACGGAGACTTTCGTAGAGTGCAAGACAGAAGTATAGCGTCAGCTGTACTACATTTCATAACTTCGCATAAGTCTGTCGTAACAACACGTAACTCTGTCACAAGAACACCTAAGGGGCGAGTACGACAGATAAATCAGCAGTATAAGTGGAACGAAAGCATTCATAACAAACAAGCATGACGTCAGGTCGTCGCTCGTGCTTCCTTTAAATACGCCAGCTTTGATAGCAACAAGGCACTCCCACTTGCAGTTAGACTTGCAGTTAGATGTGTACTGGGTCGCTGAGTAGCGCTCAGCTCGGTGATCGACATGTTAATCTGTATTAAGGAGATGATGCAGTAAGGGCGGCCCACCCAGCAGCAGACGTGAGGGGACAGTACCAGCTCTGGTCCTCTCTGCTGTCACTGTCAGTTATCAACCCAGGATTAGCAGACATCGCGGCAGAATCGATCGCCGCCAATGCTGACCACATCAGTGAGCCGTCGTCGAGATCGTGCGGGGCCTAGGCCCAGTGCATCCACCATCACAACCGGGTGAGCCGACGATGCAGAGGGATTGCAGCCCGTTCCGCCCATCCACCGTGGACGAGCCGCCAGGAGGAGCAGGGAAGAAGGCGGGGTGGGATAGAGTACACTCCGCATTACGAGAACGCTTCTCGTGCCGACAGCGCCGGGACTCCAACCTGGAGCCTCCTACGCGCAGTGGGCTGCTGTCCGTCGCCAAGCCGGCCGGCCAGCCGGGCGCCGCCAGCTACGCACGGCCGAAGTAAGGGCATTCCACCGCTATGTCACCGTATGCGGTGCTGCGCTAGCAAGACCGGTGCGACCCTGAGCTGGTGTCATCGCTCCGAGTCAGTGAGAACTCAAGGTCGTTGATATCACCAAGCTCAGCCAGCCTGTATTATGCGGGCCACATTGTACTCGGCAGGAATAAAGGTAACATGAATTAATAATGTTTCTTTGGCGTTTCTGATGCGTACACAGTCATTTCCTAGCAGCCTGACAATTGGAGAGGTCACCGCTCTGCTTCCAGTCCACCGTAGGCGACCAGTACCACCGGGGCGCCTACAGAAGGAAATTCACTGGTGTATATTTATCAAAATATCAGCCACGGAATCTCTTAATACGAGATGTCACCCTGCCCCTCCTCAACCACCACAGCAAACAGTAAATCCCACCCAGGCAAATTTATAGAACAACTGAAGTAACCAACTATTGATTTCAGAAATTACCCAAGCGTGGAATATCACCAGCAGAACTAAGACGACTTTGTGTGTGTGTGTGTGTGTGTGTGTGTGTGTGTGTGTGTGTGTGTTTGGTGCTTACGGGTAGTCAACGCCGACGCCATTAGCGCCCTTACACATACACTACTGGCCATTAAAATTGCTACACCAAGAAGAAGTGCAGATGGTAAACGGGTATTCATTGGACAAATATATTATACTAGAACTGACATGTGATTTCATTTTCACGCAATTTGGGTGCATAGATCCTGAGAAATCAGTACCCTGAACAACCACCTCTGCCCGTAATAACGGCCTTGATACGCCTGGGCATTGAGTCAGAGCTTGGATGGAGTGTAAAGGTACAGCTGCCCACGCAGCTTCAACAGGATACCACAGTTTATCAAGAGTAGAGACTGGCGTATTGTGATGAGCCAGTTGCACGGCCACCATTGGCCAGACGTTTTCAATTGGTGAGAGATCTGGAGAATGTGATGGCCAGGGCAGCAGTCGAACATTTTCTGTATCTAGAAAAGCTCGTACAGGACCTGCAACATGCGGTCATGCATTATCAAAAATGGTTCAAATGGCTCTGAGCACTATGGGACCGCACGGACACACCGACCAGCCATGCATTATCCTGCTGAAATGTAGGGTTTCGCAGGGATCGAATGAAGGGTAGAGCCTCGGGTCGTAACACATCTGAAATGTAACGTCCACTATTCAAAGTGCCGTCAATGCGAACAAGAGGTGACCGAGACGTGTAACCAATGGCACCCCATACCATCACGCCAGGTGATACGACAGTACGGCGACGACGAAAACACGCTTCCAATGTGCGTTCACCGCGATGTCGGCAAACACGGATGCAACCATCATGATGCTGTAAACAGAACCTGTATTCACCCGCAAAAAATTACGTTTTTCCATTCGTGCACGCACGTTCGTCGTTGAGTACACCATCTGTGATGCAGCGTCAAGGGTAACCGCAGCCGTGGTCTCCGAGCTGATAGTCCATGCTGCTGCAAACGCCGTGCAGATGGTTGTTGTCTTGCAAACGTCCCCATCTGTTGACTCAGGGATCGAGACGTGGCTGCACGATCCGTTACAGCCATGCGGATAAGATGCCTGTCATCTCGACTGCTAAAGTGCGCGTCATATATCTTGGCAGCCGAGTTTAGGTTCGTTCTGCGCATCTGACGTCACAAAACACAGTCAGCCAATGAACAGAGAACGACGTTGCCACATCTCGACTGCAGTGCAGAGCACGGACAAGTGTCTTCAGTTTTAGAAACGTTCAGTCATAAATAAAGTAATAGAACAAAAGCAATGTCTTGATAGCAGACTTTCTTTGATAGGAAGTTTGGAAAAAGCATTCTTTATACCAATTGCTTCATATTCTATTAATTTAACCAAACAAGCAATAAGACTCCTAATTCAGGCGATAGCAAGGAAAGGTGTTTGTATCACTCTCACGAACTGCTTTTTCGCAATAAACAACAGTGGTAATTGTTTATTTCCTATCGTACTTCGACGAAGCGTGAGTAATTCATAGTCTTACCAACAGTGTTTATAAGTAGTTGCGTGAGGTGTTAGAGTCGTTATGGCGTTACACTGTCTGAGGAGGTGAGATAGCAGAATGGTTAAGGTGTTGGGCTGTGAAGGGAAAGGTTAAGAGTTCAAACCTTGTGCAGTGCTTAATATTTTCTTTATTTAAAAACAATATTGGAGTGGCTTACTTCACGAATTTTATTCGTTCGAATGAAATTTCTAGTGCTTTGCCTCTTCATTAACTTTTTCGCTGCTGCAGACACGTGCTCCCTGCAATCCGCACTGTGCGCGGTTTTGTCGTCACTGCACTTCTCGCCTGTGCAGACACATGGTTGGTGTTCCCACTGCTTTGACACACTTATCATTCGATTTCCAAAAACTATTTGGCCAAAAAATTTGATTTTTACACGTCTTCTTGACTGATACCTTCCCCCCATAAATGACTTAATTTTGTTTTGATGTGCAGCATTAAATGTAGTAAACCATTGCACGAAATTTTGAAGAGTTTGCAGAGGTAAAAGCCCATAGCGTATACTTTCCGTATGGTCGATTTTAATTGCCAAAATGTTGAGAATGAAATGTGGAGAAGATACCTAAATTTCATATAATATTTACTGTATAACAATACCTCATTTCATTTAAGTACCACATAGGTGTCGTATGTAATATTGAGAAATATTCCGTCTTTCGCGACTGTAATAAAAGTTTTATTTACACACGGCGCGTTTGGCTTTATTTTAAAGCACTTCCATCGGTGAAAGGTATGGCACATACACAATGGTATTCGTGTTCTATTTCTTGTTTTTGTTCCACAGTCGCAGTTTTACCAATGGTATTGAAATATATCCCTCTTCTGCAACTGTAATAAGCGACTTATTTAGACCAGACGCGTTTCTCTCATTTGAAGCATCATGTATTTTGTGTCCTCCATTGCCAAGTCACCTTTCGTAGTTTTGTGCTGCGGTAGCACAATATTCAACGTTTGTGTTGGCTCATCAGTGTTTTAGCAAATAAATGCTGTTTGTATGTGCCACACACAAAATTATATTTGACATAGCTCTGAGCACTTCACTGACAGACGGTATATTCAAGTCCTAATGTTTTTGTAAGTCCACAGTTTTGTTTAATGTATTTTGTCTACTTCCTTTTGATTGATTGAAGTGCTTTAAAATAAAGCCAAACGTGCCCAGTGTAAGTAAAACTTTTGTTACAGTCGCGAAAGGTGGAATATTTCTCAATATTACATACGGCACTTATGTGGTACTTAAATTAAATGAAATATATAGGTATCTTGTCCACATTTCGTTCTCAACATTGTGGCAACTAAAATCGACCATCCGGAAAGTATACTCTATGGACTTTTACCTCTGCAAACTCTTCACAATTTCGTGCAATGGTTTACTATATTTAATGCTGCGTAATAACTGCGTTGAACATAGAAACAAAATTAAGTCATTTATGGGGGGAAGTATCAGTCAAGAGGATAGGTAAAAATCTAATTTTTGAGCCAAATAGTTTTTGTGGAATCGAATGATAAAGAGTGTCAAAGCAGTCGGAACACAATGCGTCTGCACAGGCGAGCAGTGCAGTGACAAAATCGCTCACAGCGCGGAATGCAGGGAGCACGTCTTTGTAGCAGCGAAAGGGCTAATGCGGCCGTGGTGGCTTTACTTCACGAACTGCGCGCTCCCCCCTAAACGTAAGCTTGCGAACTATGCTATACTATGGCGCTGCTTCTATTGGCGCGTGCGTCGTGTGCAACTGGCAACGCAGCAATCTCCCGCGTCTAGGCGGGCATGCGCGAGCCGCCAAGATAAAAGAATTGAACTATAGTGATACAAGGCCCTTCGAACGCAGCACGGCGTTCCGTATTACCCTCCTGACCCCGCCGAATCCATATTCCGCTAACAGTCATTGGATCTCGACCAACGCGAGCAGCAATGTCGCGATACGATAAACCGCAATCATGATAGGCTACAATCCGACCTTTATCAAAGTCGGAAACGTGATCGTACGCATTTCTCCACCTTACACGAGGCATCACAACAACGTCTCACCAGGCAACGCCGGTCAACTGCTGTTTGTGTATGAGAAATCGTTTGGAAACTTTCACCATTTCAGCACGGTGCAGATGTCACCATCGGCGCCAACAATGTGTGAATGCTCTGAAAATCTAAACATTTGCATATCACAGCATCTTCTTCCTGTCGGTTAGACTCCACGTCTGTAGCACGTCATCTTCGTGGAGTAGCAATTTTAATGGCCAGTAGTGTATTAAAAGAAACGAATGTGTAAAAAATTATTAAAATGGGACCTTACACGTCAATATAACTGGAAGGAATAAAATATAGTCTACAGGAGACTAAAACGCAAGCAAAATGACAAACGAGCTAAAAGGTAGGCCCATGAAAATGTCACTGGCTGACCACTGACATGAAATATGGTGGAGCCAGTCAGCATGTGAACATTTTAAGAACACCTCCCTAAATTCTTGATAATAACGTTGGACAGTTCATAAAAACTAAAATTCTAAAAATGGTTCAAATGGCTCTGAGCAATATGGGACTCAACTGCTGTGGTCATAAGTCCCCTAGAACTTAGAACTACTTAAACCTAACTAACCTAAGGACAGCACACAACACCCAGCCATCACGAGGCAGAGAAAATCCCTGACCCCGCCGGGAATCGAACCCGGGAACCCGGGCGTGGGAAGCGAGAACGCTACCGCACGACCACGAAATGCGGGCAAAATTCTTACTATATTCATTTGATCATAGACCGCAGAGCCGTCAGAAAATCAGCCGTGGCCTGCAAGTTGGGAAATAAAATGCAGTCTAACAAACTGTGGCGCACAGTGATCTGTACGCCGCAAGTGTCACACATTGGAGGGTGCTCTTGCCGGAGCAAGAATCCATGCGTCATAGAGCTGTGTCGTATGCGAAGACGAGTGAGGAAGACCTCGTCCAGCTACCAGGGCTGGAAGGAGGGGTCGAGCTATGGGCTTTATGACATGAAGATTACTGTCGGTAAGTTCCAATCACTCATCCCCCCACCGATGCAGGAGTCTTCAGTTCAACAGTGAAGTCATAGCACACAGGGGCACTCCACACTGAAATACCAAAAATGTTCAAATGTGTGTGAAATCTTATGGGACTTAACTGCTAAGGTCTTCAGTCCCTAAACTTACACACTACTTAACCTAAATTATACTAAGGACAAACACACACACACATGCCCGAGGGAGGACTCCAACCTCCGCCGGGACCAGCCGCACAGTCCATGACTGCAGCACCTGAGACCGCTCGGCTAATCACGCGCGGCACTGAAATCCCTCAGGATCAACGCACGCCTCGTTGGCAGCTATATCCGACCTTCCGTTTCATACAATTCCCAGGTACCTTGACACTCAGCAGAAAGACACCTCCTTCCCCCGTCATTGTGTGGAGGAAGGCATACCGGATAGTCTAGCCTACTTCAACTACTGAGTACAGAACTAAGAAGAGATTTTGACAAAATAATTTGGACAATTCAGACTTTACTATAACTGTGCTGATGGGTGACACAACTGCAAATTATGCCCTCCCTGACCTGTGCTGGTGGAGCCATCAGGAGCCGTAAAGGAAAGGCTTGTGTAGGCGGTGAGATGTCGAGCGGTGGAGGCCGGTCGGGCAAGACACTGTGATGTTCTGGTACACGAACAGCTCTGGTCTGTCAATGTAATTCACCAGCGAATAGCACTGATTTGGGTTTTGGACTAAGTTAGTGACTATCTCTATTGGTTCATTAATCTGCATTTGGAAGTTTAGCCATCACCTAATTGTGAATTGAGGCAGAGGAGACTGAAGACCATTGAGATTTCACACAGTTAATACGATATTATATTGGTGTTGTGTACATAGTTCCGCGTAGTTAGCACGTACACAACATTCCCACTAGAGCGCGCCCCGCTAAGCACAACAGCGCAGGCGTAGCGCTCGTCCGTCTCCGCACTACGAGATGGCGCTGCCATGGAGACGGACCAAATTCTGCTTCCGCCGATCCGCGTATTAATATGTACGCAGGCAATGAGATTGCTGCTAACGCAGAACCTTTTTTCCTCACGGATCACGCTCGCGCATGGACACATGAATGCGCGAGGTATTATAACGAGTGTGCAGACCTCCAATTAGTCAGTCTGCATTTGTCTGCACCAGTTTGCACCAGTCTACATTCGCTGCTCTGTCGGAACCAACCAACTGGCTACTGCAGTACGCAGACAGCATTACAGCATTTAAAGCATTGCTCATTCGAACTGACACAGGGTACACAGTGTAGAACGAAACACTGCCACAAGAAAATCGAACACTCGTAAAACGAGTCACTGATGAACAATTAGCGTTGTATTGGCAGAAGAGCCAACACCGTGTTACTAGAGACGCCGAAATACACGCGTTTTAGCTGACGCCGGCTGGCGTGAGGAGGGCATAACTATACTGACGTGAGGTCTGGAACATGACAAGGAATTAAAATTCAGAAAGCGGACGTAATTAGTTTGATACTTAACTTTAATCCATTAATGCTGAACGTCGCTCTCGACGGTACATGATTCACAATATTATCTGTTCAGAATACATTCTTGAAGTCATTACACGACCTAGCCTTGCTAGGTCGTAGCAAATGACGTAGCTGAAGGCTATGCTAAACTGTTGTCTCTGCAATTGAAAGCGTATGTAGACATTGAACCATCGCTAGCAAAGTCGGCTGTACAACTGGGGCGAGTGCTAGGGAGTCTCTCTAGACTAGACCTGCCGTGTGCAATCACTGATAGTGGCGACACGCGGGTCCGACGTATACTAACGGACCGCGGCCGATTTAAAAGCTACCACCTTGCAAGTGTGGTGTCTGGCGGTGACACCACAACTAGAATAAATCTCTCTCTCTCTCTCTCACACACACACACACACACACACACACACACACACACACACACACACACACACACAAACCGATGGACGTTCGGTGACGAAACACACGTCTCACCAGACGACCGAGCAACAACCAACAAAGGTCGTTGGCACTCAACCATGTGTGTCAGCAACGGTCAGGCGAATCTTGCCTATCCGGAGCTCACTACAACCCCAACCCGACTCAACCCGATGTCCGCCGGGAACGGAGAGACACGGCGATCCGGGCACACTGCCTCGGACCCAATCAAGCAGAGGTAACTCTCTCCCCCCCCCCCCTCCCCCCAAGAAGAAACCGAGCCAAGTCAAGCAAGATGACCCAGTGACGAGGTCCAGAAACGGTCAAAAGGCGAAACACACGTCGCCCAAAGCGGAGACCAACTGAACGACGCCGGCCAGTGTGGCCGTGTGGTTCTACGCGCTTCAGTCTGGAACCGCGTGACCGCTACGGTCGCAGGTTCGAATCCTGCCTCGGGCATGGATGTGTGTGATGTCCTTAGGTTAGTTAGGTTTAAGTAGTTCTAAGTTCTAGGGGACTGATGACCACAGAAGTTAAGTCCCATAGTGCTCAGAGCCATTTGAACCAGTTTTTGAACTGAACGACCGAACAACTGTCGATCCCGCTGCCATCTCCGTCCGTCAGACAGTTCACCCTGTGTCGCGAGCGGTCAGCGAGTGCTGGCTGTTCGCGCCTCCCTAGCGCTCTGTTCCCTACTGCTGCTACGTCCCGACTGCACTTCTACCGCGATCCAACTCCAGCCGCCCCAGCTCAGATCTCCCTCACAACACACGACGACCGGGAAGTAATAGCCGTCCAGCAAATATAATACGGCAGGGCTAATATCGATACGCACTGCTGCTGCCACTCACGGGCAGTCAAAACAGCCATTCAGTGACACCAGCAGTCGAAATTAAAATGACGAGGCGCCCGTACGGTAAAAACAAGATGTTACATAAAAGATGGCACGAACATGAGCCACGCGCGGCTCATTTGTGTCTCCTGAAAAATTTTTTTCTGGGATACAGTCCATTTTCAAAATCACTGATTAAATTAGGTTAAGCCGGCCGCGGTGGTGTAGCGGTTCTAGGGGCTCAGTCCGGAACCACGCGACTGCTACGGTCGCAGGTTCGAATCCTGCCTCGGGTATGGATGTTTTTGATGTCCTTAGGTTAGTTAGGTTTCTAGGGGACTGGTGACCACAGATGTTAAGTCCCATAGTGCTCAGAGCCATTTGAACCAAATTAGGTTAAGCCATTGACCGACTAGTTTTTTTACGTCGCCATTCAAATTTGCCCAAGTTAAATGCTCTTTAATCACTGTAATGGTTTTGTAAACGCTGGGATGCCCCTGCATAGACACTAATGTAAGTATTTAAAAACGGCTGTAATCAGTTCCTTCAGAACGGCGAACCTTGCAGAACTAGCAAGGATATCGCGGAGACAGAGCTTCTGAGAAGTTTAGAAGGCAGGAGACGAGGTGCTGGCAGGATTGAAGCTGTGAGGACGGTTTGTGAGTCTTGCTTGGGTCGCTCAGTCGGCAGAGCACTTGCCCGTGAAAGGCAGAGGTCCCGAGTTCCAGTCTCGGTCCGGCACACAGTTTTAACCTGCCAGGAAGTTTCAGTAGAATACATGGTGTAATTGGTCCAGATGTTCAGCAATGATCTTATTGTATGTTACACCACCTAATTAGTTGTGAAGAGATTTCAAATTTAGCTCCCCCAAGACTGAATCAAACAAATGTGACAGTATCGCCGCTTCAACGGCTGTTCCCAACGGATTACCATTAAATTCAAATAAATCCGAGTCAGTACAAAATGCAGTGACGGACCTTGCCTCTTCAGCCAATCGTACTTGATGATAGGCCTGATTAATATTAGCACGATAAAATACCAAACACCCGAAAACCAGATAAAACAATTACGGAGGGCCGGTAACGGCACAATTTCTAACATTACCTTCTCATTGTCTAATAACTGTCACCACTAGGCTTAAGAACCAGAAAAATTAGATGAGAAGTTCGGAGACACTAATGTCCTAATCACGCCATCCTTTAGCAGCTGATGTTTTAATGTGGGTGTTATGGCTAGTTATAGCGAAGGAGTCGTGCTGGAATTGTTTGATTTAGAGCTCAAAGTGGTGGTAATCTGTAGATTATTTGTTTGCCATTTTTGTATATTTTAAATCGCTGTACTGGGAAACAGAGGACTGCTGGCACTCGTCCACTCCTGTCCATTCTGATGCACACGAAAAAAAGGTTAACAATGCTTCGGTGCGTCAGCTTGATATAAAGATGTTCCCGATCATTACTTGAAAATTATAAAATTATCCCAGAAGTAATTTGAGTGGCAAAAAGGGAGTAGTTATAAAATTAACTTGACTAAAGGAAACTGCACCAAGTTTGGAAAAGAAAATATGATACAATGATATTAGTAGTGCTTCTGGTTACTTTAAACGAAAGAAAAACAGTTTCAGAGATGCAATTATTTAGTAATACGTCTAGATTAACTGTGGTGTCACTGCCAGACACCACACTTGCTAGGTGGTAGCCTTTAAATCGGCCGCGGTCCGTTAGTATACGTCGGACCAGCGTGTCGCCACTGTCAGTGATTGCAGACCGAGCGCCACCACACGGCAGGTCTAGAGAGACTTCCTGGCACTCGCCCCAGTTGTACAGCCGACTTTGCTAGGAAAGGTTCACTGACAATTACGTTCTCATTTGCCGAGACGATAGTTAGCATAGCCTTCAGCTACGTCATTTGCTACGACCTAGCAAGGCGCCATAGCATTTGATAATTAATATTGTGAAGCTTGTACAGTAACGAGAGATGTTCACCACTTGTGGATTAAAGTTAAGTATTCCAACAGCTACGTACTTTATTTGCTAGACTCAAATCCTTTAACTGTTCCAGACCTCACGCCAATCTGCGTGAGCTTAAAAGCGTGCATTTCTGCCTCCTCTAGCAACACGATGTTGGCTCTTCTGCCTACACTACATTAACGATATTGTGTGAGTCAAATTTTATGCACAAAAAGAAATAAAATAGAATATAATAACGTCTTAGTTACTTAATGTTTAGAGAGATACTTCACACGACGTTTTATAAAATGAAATAAAAAGACATAGATAATATTTGCTTTATACTGAAACAAAACGGAGATAAAAAGGTGTAGACTAGAATAGCATCGCTGAGACAGATTAGATTAGATTAGAGATTAGATTAGATTAATACTTGTTCCATAGATCATGAATACGACACTTCGTAATGATGTGGAACGTGTCAGGTTAATAAAAGATGTCTGTACAAGATATTACATTACACAAAAGATTGCATGACACTAATGTTTAAGTTGTTGTTGTTGTTGGTTTTTTTCCCTTTACATCTAAAAATTCAGCCAACGAGTAGAAGGAGTTGTCATCTAGAAATTCTTTTAATTTATTTTTAAATGTTTGTTGGCTATCTGTCAGGCTTTTGATGCTGTTTGGTAGGTGACCAAAGACTTTTGTGACAGCATAATTTACCCCTTCCTGTGCCAAAGTCAGATTTAACCCTGCATAGTGAAGATCATCCTTTCTCCTGGTGTTATAGCTATGCACACTGCTATTACTTTTGAACTGGTTTGGATTATTAACAACAAATTTCATAAGTCAATATATACACTCCAGGAAATGGAAAAAAGAACACACAGACACCGGTGTGTCAGACCCACCATACTTGCTCCGGACACTGCGAGAGGGCTGTACAAGCAATGATCACACGCACGGCACAGCGGACACACCAGGAATCGCGGTGTTGGCCGTCGAATGGCGCTAGCTGCGCCGCATTTGTGCACCGCCGCCGTCAGTGTCAGCCAGTTTGCCGTGGCATACGGAGCTCCATCGCAGTCTTTAACACTGGTTGCATGCCGCGACAGCGTGGACGTGAACCGTATGTGCAGTTTACGGACTTTGAGCGAGGGCGTATAGTGGGCATGCGGGAGGCCGGGTGGACGTACCGCCGAATTGCTCAACACGTGGGGCGTGAGGTCTCCACAGTACATCGATGTTGTCGCCAGTGGTCGGCGGAAGGTGCACGTGCCCGTCGACCTGGGACCGGACCGCAGCGACGCACGGATGCACGCCAAGACCGTAGGATCCTACGCAGTGCCGTAGGGGACCGCACCGCCACTTCCCAGCAAATTAGGGACACTGTTGCTCCTGGGGTATCGGCGAGGACCATTCGCAACCGTCTCCATGAAGCTGGGCTACGGTCCCGCACACCGTTAGGCCGTCTTCCGCTCACGCCTCAACATCGTGCAGCCCGCCTCCAGTGGTGTCGCGACAGGCGTGAATGGAGGGACGAATGGAGACGTGTCGTCTTCAGCGACGAGAGTCGCTTCTGCCTTGGTGCCAATGATGGTCGTATGCGTATTTGGCGCCGTGCAGGTGAGCGCCACAATCAGGACTGCATACGACCGAGGCACACAGGGCCAACACCCGGCATCATGGGGAGCGATCTCCTACACTGGCCGTACACCACTGGTGATCGTCGAGGGGACACTGAATAGTGCACGGTACATCCAAACCGTCATCGAACCCATCGTTCTACCATTCCTAGACCGGCAAGGGAACTTGCTGTTCCAACAGGACAATGGACGTCCGCATGTATCCCGTGCCACCCAACGTGCTCTAGAAGGTGTAAGTCAACTACCCTGGCCAGCAAGATCTCTGGATCTGTCCCCCATTGAGCATGTTTGGGACTGGATGAAGCGTCGTCTCACGCGGTCTGCACGTCCAGCACGAACGCTGGTCCAACTGAGGCGCCAGGTGGAAATGGCATGGCAAGCCGTTCCACAGGACTACATCCAGCATCTCTACGATCGTCTCCATGGGAGAATAGCAGCCTGCATTGCTGCGAAAGGTGGATATACACTGTACTAATGCCGACATTGTGCATGCTCTGTTGCCTGTGTCTATGTGCCTGTGGTTCTGTCAGTGTGATCATGTGATGTATCTGACCCCAGGAATGTGTCAATAAAGTTTCCCCTTCCTGGGACAATGAATTCACGGTGTTCTTATTTCAATTTCCAGGAGTGTATATTCTGTGAGGTTACTGTGAGAATCCCTAGATCCTTAAATAGATGTCTGCAGAATGACCGTTGGTGGGGTCCAGCAATTATTCTGATTACACGCGTTTGAGCAATGAATACTTTTCTACTCAACGATCAAATACACCAGAATATGATGCCATACGAAAGCAGTGAATGAAAGTAGGCATAGTAAGCTAATTTACTGAGATTCTATAACCCTAATAGCATATGTAGCTGAACTCAGACGTTTCAGCAGACCATCAATGTGTTGCTTCCAGTTTAACCTCTCATCAATGCACACAACTGAAAAATTTTGAAAATTCTACCTTAGCTGCAGACTTCTGTTCAAAGTCTATATTTATTACTGGAGTTGTGCCATTTACTGTACTGAACTGTATATACTGTGTTTTATCAAAATTTAAAGAGAGTCCGTTTGCTGAGAACCACTTAATAATTTTGTGAAAAACATCATTTACAATTACATCACTTAGTTCTTGGTTTTTGGATGTTATTACTATACTTGTATCATCAGCAAAAAGGACTAACTTTGCATCTTCATCAATGTGGAATGGTAAGTCCTTAATGTATATCAAGAACAGTAAAGGACCTAGGACCGAACCCTGTGGGACCCCGTACTTGATAGCCCCCCAGTTTGAGGAATCAGCTGTTGCCTTAACATTACATGAACCACTTATTTCAACTTTCTGCATTCTTCCAGTTAAGTATGAATTAAACCATTTGTGCACTGCCCCCCTCAAACCATAATGATTTAGCTTATCTAAAAGAACTCCATGATTTACACAATCAAAGGCCTTCGAGAGATCACAAAAAATACCAATGGATGATGTCCGGTTATTCAGAGCATTTAATATTTGATCAGTGAAAGCGTATATAGCATTTTCTGTTGAAAAGCCTTTCTGAAAACCAAACTGACACTTTGTTAGTACTTTATTTTTACAAATATGGGAGGCTACTCTTGAATACATTACTTTCTCAAAAATTTTTGATCGAGCTGTCAGAAGAGAGATTGGGCGATAGTTGTTGACATCCGATGTATCCCCCTTTTTATGCAATGGTTTTACAACGGCATATTTCAGTCTAACGGGGAAAACACCCTGCTCCAAAGAGATATTACATATGTGGCTGAGAATCCTACTTATCTGTGGGGAACAAGCTTTAAATACCTTGCTGGAAATGCCATCAATTCCGTAAGAGCTTTTGCTTTTCAGTGAGTTTATTATTTTACTGATTTCAGAGGGTGAGGTTGGTGGAAATACAGTTGTTTCAAACTGCACAGGTATGGCCTCTTCTATTAGTAGCCTTGCCTCTTCTAGTGAAGATCTAGATCCTATTTTCTCCACAACATTTAAAAAATGATTATTGAAAATATTTTCAATTTCCGATTGTTTGTTAGTACACTTGTTATACAGTTTTATGGCACTAAAGTCTTCCTGTGCTCTTGGTTGCCCTGTTTCAATAATATTCCAAATTGCTTTAATTTTATTATCATAGTTACTGATCTCAGACATGATACACATTCTTCTGGACTTTTTAATAACTTTTTTTAGTTACGCACAATAGCTTTTATAATATTGAACAATATCGGGGTCAGTACTCCCTCTTGCTGTTAGATACAGTTCTCTTTTACAGTTGCAAGATATTCTTATTCCTTTAGTTAGCCAAGGTTTTTATATGTTTTCTTGGAATTATGTTTAACTATTTTCTTGGGAAAACAATTTTCAAATACCCTTAAAAATGTATCGTGAAATAAGTTATATTTCAAGTTTGCATCGGGTTCCTTATACACTTCATCCCAGTCTAGCTGCTGTAGGCTTTCCCTAAAGTTTGCAATATTTATATTGTTAATTGAACGCACTGCTTTGAAATTCTGATTTGATATACTGCATGGAGCTACGCCATGTACTGTAACTATCTGTTCACCATGATCTGAAAGACCATTTTCAACAGGATAAGCATTTATGTCCTTAAACTTATCTTGGTCTATAAAAAAGTTATCTATCAATGTCCTGCTGTTCTTTGTTATCCGAGTAGGTATATCAATGACGGAGCTCAAATTGAAAGAACTGAGTAATACTACAAGGTTATTCTTCCTATTATACTGTTTCAGGGAATCAACATTGAAATCCCCACAAGTGATATTTTGCTTACCCCTGTCTGACAGATAGTACAACAAAGCATCCAAGTTTTCTAGAAATAGCTGGAAATTCCCTGAGGGGGACCTATACACTGTTACAATTATGAAAGTCCCATCATTTAGTTTTAGTTCAGTGGCACATGCTTCCATATGTTTCTCTACACAAAATTTTTTTGTTTCTAAATTTTTTACACTGTGGAAGCTTTTGACACATATGGCAACTCCTCCTCTCGTCATATTATCTCTACTTACATGTGCAGTTAATTTGTACCCATTGATGCTAACCTTTTGCTTATCAGTGTCAATGTGATGCTCAGTGTTCTCTATGGTTTAAAGGGTCGTCAATAATTTTCAATTTAAGAAGCAGCTCTGCCATTACTTATTGTACTCATAAAACGCTGTATGTAAAACATGTTCATTAAGCGGAGGGTTTGAACAGAATTAATTGCCTTTGGCTGATAGGGACCTGTTAACCTTAATGTTAACTTTAATGTTTGTATACAGAGATTAATCATTATGTCAGTTGAGTCGTTGGGAGTAGTCATCGATGTAATATTGTCATTGAACCGGACATAAGACGCGCTTTCTCATTACGGTTTGGTTCTAAAAATCAGTATTAAAAATAATGCTTAATCGAGTAGTATTATGAATAAGTTAAAGAAGAGTACATCTTGTGAAATCAGAATGAATCTTACTCGTGATTAATACAGCTGAGTACAAAGACAGTTACTAATATGCAACCGATAATTATATTGCTCTGTATTTCATTAGATATATACACATTGCTGATAAATATGTGTGCCTCTATAAAACTGTGAAATAGTAGCATGTCTTTCAGTGTAGCCCTAAAAGGAGCCGGCCGGTGTGGCCGTGCGGTTCTAGGCGCTTCAGTTTGGAACTGCGTGACCGCTACGGTCGCAGGTTCGAATCCTGCCTCGGGCATGGATGTGTGTGATGTCTTTAGGTTAGTTAGGTTTAAGTAGTTCTAAGTTCTAGGAGACTGATGACCACAGATGTTAAGTCCCATAGTGCTCAGAGCCATTGCAACAATTTTTTGAACCCTAAAAGGATTTACATATAAACTAGTATAAAATTTCATTGACTTGAGCTGTAGCGATTGTTATACCCTTGTCATGTAAATTCCAACAACATACATACAACTACGTAGCTCTATTTGGTGTTAATGATGAGTATGTAGCTCAAATATGAACTTGTGCACAGTTGTTTGTACGTATTACAAATAGGAAAAATCTAAACTTGCGCTGGATCACCGTAATATCAGTTTTCGGGCCGAACACACAGGTAGTTGTTTCTTCATATACTTACGCACATCTTAAGCGTTTTCTTCCGAGTCAGTTTACGAAGGACTGGTGATAGTTAGGATTAACTGTCTACCAGTTCATGAACTTGTTGATGACCACTGAGTGGATCTAGGGGATAATCCACCTGCCTCTACCCCTGGCTTTTATGAAGCCTGCAACGCCTTCATATACTATGTGCAAGATTTTCATATTCTCTCGTTCGCTACGTGCAAACTAGTATCCCTACAGAAAAAAATGATCAGAGCCTTTCTGTAGGTAATTTAATGTAGTTAAATATTTCATTGGCATACGTTTCCGTTGGAGGCCACGGCTTTAGAGTTACTCAACAAGAACGCGGTCCAATGCGCCATGCAAGCTTTGACGTAACTTGGCTGTGCTCCCTTCTACGGATAATTCATGTATCACAAGCTCCTACTGCAGCTGGTTCTACGTCTGGTAAGATATCCACAGCACATTTCTCTGCTCCCTTCCTTACGATCATCTAAAATCAACAAAACAAACAGTACACCTTACAAGAGAAAACTTTCCTCCCCACCAAGATACTCGATCAGAACCATGCCACTCTAACTACTATCCGATACATTTAAACTAGTAGAGCCATCTGCGAGTGGTAAGGTGCTGAGCGTAAGGAAAAATAATACTTTGGCACGTATTTATTTACCACAGATGCTAAATTTATTGAGCTCACAGCAACATCCAAAATAAAATTTTAAATTATAGTTTCTATAACAGTATAGAAAATAACTTTTTCGTAATCAAACACAACAATGTCATTAAACTCTATAAAAATTGGGAAACTGCAACAGAGGGACCTTCTGCATCTGACAATAGTTTTGTTTAACTGGAAATCAGTATTACGAAGACCACATTGTGCACACACTTTAAACATTAATGAGAACTTCTATACAAGCTCTATACTTCTGCTCCTACGATATGTCGATGCTTTCATGGAAAAGCTACGAAGGAAATCCCATCATGTCCAGATTATAGGCTGCCATTCTGGCTGGGCAAAGACCGGAACAGTATTTCAAAAATTTTGATTCTCTTACCAAGTTTTAATTGATGCATGGATGTAAAAAGACAGCCAACCGTTTAGAAATCAATGGTTTATTTAGCCCTTGGTTTAGCTTCCTACATTTACAAAACTATCTTTTGCAGAATCCGTGGGCCATAAATAAGCATATGAACTGTTACAAACTATTTTTACATACAGAAAAATATTTCTGAGGTAAGTGTAATCACTTGTTATATCACATGGTGATAAGTTACATTAGCTGAGGCTCCTGTCATATATAAAATTGATGTAAAAACCAGAAACATCACATGCCATGGCAAAGACAGCAGCCAGCTTACTTCAGCATACGTCAGAATAAATACACAAATGTATTAGCCCACTGGTAAAGGCTTTTGTCAACATAAAACCATAAATGGAATCCAAAGAACAAAATATTTTCATAACGTAAGTATTCACCATGCCAGAGACAAAGGCCAACTGTTCAAAGGCACAGGTTCGAGCGATAACGAAAAAATTGGGATGCAGAGGGCCCTAACAAAGAAACTTGAAAAAAAAATTCCTTTAAAATAGACAAGATCAGATTAGTAAAATTAAAACGCTCAATTGCATTCTTTACACTAGATTGTTGCCCTTTGGTATTACGAGCCTGTAAATGAATTTTGCTATTGACATCACACTTGAAATCATCGAAAAGAAGCTGTTACTCTAGAGAAAGGTAACTGAGACGCAAATTACGGAGCTCATGAAGCTGTTAAAGGTAGTGCTCAAATACAATTATTTTACTTTTAACAGTAAATTGCAGGTTCAATAATTTGGCCTTGCGATGGGTAGTCTCTTAGCTTTCATCCTAACTGACATTTTCATTAACTCTCTTGATGATGGCTTGTTAAATCAAAGTCAGAATTAGGGAGCAAAATACGGTTTAATGTGCGTTTTGTAGTGTAGCGGGTTGGGGTTGAGTGGCATTGGGTGTTGAATGTCAGTGACAGAGGGGAGCAAATGTCATTATTTTGTCAGTTATCGCCCTTTCGTCCTCCTCCGCATCGGCAGATACGTCATGTACGTGTGTTTAGTACGGTGACAGTTTCTGGAGCATCGACCGCTGATGTGCGAACTGGGCTGGTCGTTGGTCCCTTGGCAGAATTGCCTACTGCTCAGTCGTTGATCTGTCGAAATGCTAACTGCTGTTGCGCTGGTCACTGGCTTCCTTGTTCGCCTGCTGCCGCTTCCGAATATTGTAGCTACACGTGTCAAAGTCTCTAAAAGATTCAGTTTAATAAGTTCTTCGTCCTTTTCTGTCGGATTTCTGCTTTGAACAACCATAAATAACACACAGTTACACAACTGGCCATTAAAACTGCTACACCACGAAGATGACATGTTACAGACGCGACATTTAACCGACAGGAAGAAGATGCTGTGATATGCAAATTATTAGCTTTTCAGAGCATTCACACAAGGTTGGTGCCGGTGGCGACACCTACAACGTGCTGACATGAGGAAAGTTTCCAACCGATTTCTCATACACACACTGCAGTTGACCGGTGTTGCCTGGTGAAACATTGTTATAATGCCTCGTGTAAGGAAGAGAAATGCGTACCATCACGTTTCCGACTTTGATAAAGGTCGGACTGTTGCCTATCGCGATTGCGGTTTATCGTATCGCGACACTGCTGCTCGCTTTGGTCGAGATCCAATGACTGTTAGCACAATATGGAATCGGTGGGTTCAGGAGGATAATGCGGAACGCCGTGCTGGATCCCAACGGCCTCGTATTACTAGCAGTCGAGATGACAGGCATCTTATCCGCATGGCTGTAACGGATCGTGCAGCCACGTCTCGATCCCTGAGTCAACAGATGGGGACGTTTGCAAGACAACAACCATTTGCACGAACAGTTCGACGACGTTTGAAGCAGCATGGATTATCAACTCGGGAGACCATGGGTGCGGTTACCCTTGACGCTGCATCACAGACAGGAGCGCCTGCGATGGTGTACTCAACGACGAACCTGGGTACACGAATGGCAAAACGTAATTTTTTCGGATGAATACAGGTTCTGTTTACAGCATCATGATGGTCACACCCGTGTTTGGCGACATCGCAGTGGACGCACATTGGAAGCGCGTATTCGTCATCGCCATACTGGCGTATCACACGGCGTGATACTATGAGGTGCCATCGGTTACACGTCTCGGTCACCTCTTCTTCGCATTGACGGCACTTTGAACAGTGGACGTTACATTTCAGAGCCGTTACTACCCGTGGCTGTACCCTTCATTCGATCCCTGCGAAACCCTACATTTCAGCAGGATAATGCACGACCTCATTTTGTAGGTGCTATACGGGCCTTTCTGGATAAAGAAAATGTTCGACTGCTGCTCTGGCCAGCACATTCTTCAGATCTCTCACCAATTGAAAACGTCTGGTCAATGGTGGCCGAGCGACTGGTTCGTCACAATACGCCAGTCACTACTCCTGATGAACTGTGGTATCGTATTGAAGCTGCATGGGCAGCTGTACCTGTAAACGCCATCCAAGCTCTGTTTGACTCAATGCACAGGCGTATCAAGGCCGTTATTATGGGTACTGATTTCTCGGAATCTATGCACCCAAATTGCGTGAAAATGTAATTATGTCAGTTCTAGTATAATATATTTGTCCATTGAATACCCGTTTATCATCTGCATTTCTTCTTGGTGTAGCAATTTTAATGACCACTAAAGTGCGCGTCATTTATGTTGGCGGCCGAGTTTAGGTTCGTTCTGCGCATCTGACGTCACAAAACACAGTCAGCCAATGAACAGAGAACGACGTTGCCAGATCTCGACTGCAGTGCAGAGCATGGACGAGTCTCTTCAGCTTTAGAAACGTTCAGTCATAAATAAAGTAATAGAACAAAAGCATTGTCTTGATAGCAGACTTTCTTTTACAGAAAGTTTGGAAAAAGCATTCTTTAAACCAATTGCTTCATATTCTATTAATTAATTAAACCAAACAAGCAATAAGACTCCTAATTCATATTAACAGAATCTTCCGTCGGTTCTTGGTAGAACAACATTATATTAACAAATGAAAAGCACCAGTTTGCTTTTGTTCTACAATATTATTTTTATTGCTAACCGGTTTTCGGCTTGTATATGCTCCAGAACCCTACTGCAAACCGACGTCAATGATATAGGTATATAGTTATATGGATTACTCCTACTACCCTTCTTAAACACTGGTGCGACCTGCGCAATTTTCCAATCTGTAGGTACAGATCTATCGGTGAGCGAGCGGTTGTATATGAGTGCTAAGTAGGGAGCTATTGTATCAGCGTAATCTGAAAGGAACCTAATCGGTATACAATCTGGACCTGAAGACTTGCCCGTATCAAGCCATTTGAGTTGCTTCGCAACCCCTAAGGTACCTACTTCTAAGAAACTCATGCTAGCAGCTGTTCGTGTTTCAAATTCTGGAATATTTCATTCGTCTTCCCTGGTGAAGGAATTTCGGAAAACTGCGTTCAAGTCGTCGGAGCTGTTCTTTAAGATTTGGAAACAGGCAAAAAGCGGCACAGTCTTCGGTAACAGTACCATCGACACTGCGCAGCGAAGGTATTGACTGCGTCTTGCCGCTTGTGTACTTTACATACGACCAGAATTTCTTCGGATTTTCTACCTAATTTCGAGACAATGTTTCGTTGTGGAACCTATTAAAGGCATCTCGCATTGAAGTCCGTGCCAAATTTCGCGCGTCTGTAAATTTTAGCCAATCTTCGGGATTTCGCGTTCTTCTGAACTTCGCATGCCTTTTCCGTTGCCTCTGCAACAGAGTTCGGACCTGTTTTGTGTACCACAGGGGATCAGTTCCATCTCTTACCAATTTATGAGGTATGAATCTCTCAATTGCTGTTGCTACTATATCTTTGAATTTGAGCCACATCACGTCTACATTTGCATAGTCAGTTCGGAAGGAATGGAGATTGTCTCTTAGGAAGACTTCTAGTGACACTTTATCCGCTTTTTTAAATAAAATTATTTTGCCTTTGTTTCTGGTGGATTTGGAAGAAACGGTATTGAGCCTAGCTACAACAACCTTGTGATCACTAATCCCTGTATCAGTCATGATGCTCTCTATCAGCTCTGGATTGTTTGTGGCTAAGAGGTCAAGGGTGATTTCGCAACCATTTACAATTCGCGTGGGTTCGTGGACTAACTGCTCGAAATAATTTTCGGAGAAAGCATTTAGGACAATCTCGGAAGATGTTTTCTGCCTACCACCGGTTTTGAACAAGTATTTTTGTCAACATATCGAGGGAAAGTTGAAGTTCCCACCAACAATAACCGTTTTAGTGGGGTATTTATTTGTTACGAGACTCAAATTTTCTCTGAACTGTTCCGCAACTATATCATCGGAGTCTGGGGGTCGGTAGAAGGAGCCAATTATTAACTTAGTTCGGCTGTTAAGTATAACCTCCATCCATACCAATTCTCACGGAGTATCTACTTCTTCTAGGCGCTCAGTCCGGAGCCGCGCGACCACTACGGTCGCAGGCTCGAATCCTGCCTCGGGCATGGATGTGTGTGATGTCCTTAGGTTAGTTAGGTTTAAGTAGTTCTAAGTTCTAGGGGACTAATGACTGCAGGTGTTAAGTCCCATAGTGCTCAGAGTCATTTGAACCATTTATCTATTTCGACTTCACTACAAGATAAACTACTACTGACAGACACAAACACTCCACCACCAATTCTGCCTACTCTATCTTTCCTGAACACCGTCTGAGACTTCGTAAAAATTTCTGCAGAGCTTATTTCAAGCTTTAGCCAGCTTTCTGTACCTGTAACGATTTCAGCTTCTGTGCTTTCTATTAGCGCTTGAAGCTCAGGGACTTTCCCAGCACAACTACAACAATTTACAACCACAATTCCGACTGTTCCTTGATCGAAGCACGTCCTGTATTTGCCACGCACCCTTTGAGATTGCAGCCCACCCCGTACTTTTCCGAGGCCTTCTAACCTAAAAAACCGCCCAGTCCACGCCACACAGCCTCCGCTACCCGTGTAGCCGCCAGCTGAGTGTAGTGAACTCCTGACCTATTAAGCGGATCCCGAAACCCCACCACCCTATAGCGCAAGTCAAGGAATCTTCAGCCAACACGGTCGCAAAACCGTCTGAGCCTCTGATTCAGACCCTCCACCCGGCTCTGCACCAAAAGTCTGCAGTCGGTTCTGTCAACGATGCTGCAGATGGTGAGCTCTGGCTTCATCTCGTAAGCAAGGCCGGCAGCCTTCACCAAATCAGATAGCCGCTGGAATCCATAGAGAATTTTCTCAGATCCAAAGCGACACACGTCATTAGCCGATATGTGCCACCACCTGCAGTTGGCTGCACCCTGTGCTCTTCATGGCATCCGGAAGGACCCTTTCCACATCAGCAATGACTCCACCCGGAATGCACACGGAGTGCACACTGTATTTCTTCCCCTCCTTAGTCGCCATATCCCTAAGGAGCCCCATTACGCGCCTAACATTGGAGCTCCCAACTACCAATCAGCCCACCCACAGTGATTGCCCGGACCTTGAAGACTGAGAATAATCCTCTGAAACAGGGCAGGCAGCTGCATGTGGCTCAGAGACAGTGCCTGAAACCTGTTTGTCAGACGCACCGGGGAGGCTTTCTGATCAGCCTCCGGGGACGTCTTTCGCTGCCTGCCACGCCTTGGAACGACCTCCCAATGAATCACAGGCGAGGGCTCAGCCCCACTGCGGGCAGCAACCGGGGCAACCACTACGGCAGACCGATCTGGGGACAGACGGGACGAAGTTGATATCCCCGTGATACCCAAGTCCGGCTCCCCACAGTGGTGCCCATTGGCAACAGCCTCAAGCTGCGCGACCGAAGTCAGCGCCGCTTGCAGCTGTGAGCAAAGGGATGCCAACTCAGCCCTCATCCGAACACAGCAATCACAGTCCCTGTCCTTTCTAATCGATGTTGAACAACAGTTATTGAAACACGAGTCAGTGCCTAGATAACGCAAGGGAAACACGCAAAGAATGTATTAACTAACCCGTATAAATTCCTAACGACTGCGCTACAATCTGCCTGAATTTACGATTACAGTAACTAAAACTCGAAATTACATCTCCTATACGAAACTCTTACGCAATTTAAGTAAGAATCTACGAAGTAAACACTAAAGCGCGATGCTACAACTCTCAAATACTATAATACGCCCGAAATTTATGAATTAAACAATGCAAGTACCCAAAAACACGCAAAGCCAGAGCCATTTGAACCATTTTTGAAGTGGAGTTGTGGAAATGAGGAGAAAACGTCTTAAAAAAACCACCGAACGACGTGAAATAATAATTGGTAAGAAAGTGCGTTAATTTTCAGATTTTCCTTTTGCTGAGCATTACTTATTTTAGACCACTCTCCTAGTTAATTAGAAGAAACCATAATCTTACGTAAGGAAATAAAAGCCTGGAACTTGGGATTTATTAGAAGAACTAGAAATTCATAAACGTCTTGCGAAGACAGACGGTAACATGTTGAACGATCAGCTGAAAATCGCGAGTAAGTAATTCCCTGATGGTTTTAAACCACTGCTCACGCTCACATAATACGTCTTAACCGATGCACGCTAACTTCGGCAAATGTGCCGTTTTCCTCAAAACATTTCTTTACCAGTGGGCGAATACGTTTTTGCATCTACTTTGACGTAACGTGAACGTAATCTGGCTACTATCTTATGGTATGGCATGTGATGTTTCTGGTTTTTACATCAATTTTGTATAAGGAAAGAGACTATCGGCTTCAGCTAATGTAATTTAGCGCCATGTGATGATGTAGCAAGTGAGTACGCTTACCTTGGAAACTGGAAATTTGTGATAAGCTCCTATGGGACCATACTGCTAAGGTCATCGGTCCCTAGGCTTACACACTACTTAATCTGAAACTAACTTACGCTAACGACACCACACACACACCCATGCCCGAGGGAGGACTCGAACCTCCGACGTGGGGAGCCGCGCGAACCGTGGCAGGGCGCCCCTGACCGCGCGGCCTACGCTTACCTCAAATATTTTTCTGTTATTAATATTTTTATGTACGGAAAAATTGTTTGTAACCGTTTATATAAATTTCTAAGGCACACTCCTTCTGAAGAAGGTACTTTTATAACTGCCGAAACCTAGGTCAAGCCGGCCGGTGTGGCCGAGCGGTTCTAGGCGCCTTAGTCTGGAACCGCACGACCGCTACGGTCGCAGGTTCGAATCCTGCCTCCGGCATGGATGTGTGTGATATCCTTAGGTTAGTTAGGTTTAAGTAGTTCTAAGTTCTAGGGGACTGATGACCTCAGATGTTGAGTCCCATAGTGCTCAGAGCCATTTGAACCATTTTTGAAGAGGAGTTGTGGAAATGAAGAGAAAACGTCTTTAAGAAACCACCGAACGACGTGAAATAATAATCATTAATTTATGATACATCCTCGTAGATACATTTCCGTCTGTCCGACAATGTGTTTTGCATTAAGCATGTTTGTCCCTGCTAGTACGATGGGCACAGATCAGCGACTGTGTAGGGCCACCTAATCTTTCACTTTATCTCGACAAATCTTTTCAGACACAACAAGCACGTGAGCCGTAGTAGCAACAGATGCATGACGTTTCAAGATGACAATGACCAATTTGTTTGTCTTTTCGAAAGTATATTCGTTTAGAAAAGTCAGATAATGGATTACCGCAGTAGTCATGGTTATTATCTGTGACAATGCTGAATACAAATTACCCCGTTAATAAGTATTTTAAGACAAATAAAACGTTGTTTCTAATAAGCTAATATGAAAAGTGAGTCCCTTATTCGTAATTAATAAGTTAGTTTCATTAAATATACGTATGAATCTGGGCATCCATGACGCTCTTTTGTCTACGATGTATACAATTCTCTTTTGTGTTAAAATCTTGAAGAAATAGTAAGTTTTAGCGCAAAATCATTAAGGAAAGAAGCCAGTTGAAAAAGTTTTCTAACGATAACTCACTGATCTCTGTATGCTTAGCATGTGTTGAGGAAAAGGGATGTTAGGTTGAGAAATAATATATACGAGGGTTGCCCAGAAAGTAAGTTCTGGTCGGTCGTGAAATGGACACTACAGTGAAAACCTGAAGAAGCTTTGCACAGATGTTTTGGGTAGTGTCTCTAGTATGACCGTCGATGGCAAGACGCTCTTTTCAGTTGTGAGCGCACTGTGAGCGAGTAAAAGTGCCTAGAACAAGGATGCCTCCCGCCAAGTAGGAGGGCCAGCTGAGAGGCTTCGCCTTAATAAATGCAGCCCACCTAACACAACTGCCACGCACTTCCTTCTTGATGGCAGTTCTCAGCCGCACTCTGCAGGGGCAGTGAAGAAACTCCTGCAGCCATTTCGATGGGAAGTGTTCGATCACCCACAACACAGCCCTAATTGGCTCGTGCTGAGTATCATCTCTGTTCACATGAAACACTAGATACGAAGACATCACTTGGGCGCAGGCTACGCGCTATAGACCAGCCTTCTATGACTTCTATGACGATGGTGTTGGAAATTTGGTATAACGCTCAGACAGATGTCTAAGTCGGAGCGGCGACTATGTAGAGAAGTATCTGGAAAGTGTAGCTACCTCTTGCAAATAAAATGTTTCTGATTTTCACTGTGGTTTCCATTTAGCGACCAATTTGAACTTACTTTCTGGAGAACCCTCACATAATACAATAGAAATTGCTCTTCCCTTGCATCACTTCCCGCGTAAAGGTATTCCTTTCCAGTGAACTGGAGAATGCGAATAACCATTTCAAAAGATGAAAAGTGCATTGCTCAGTCGCGGATGAATTATTTACTTCGATCCGCAATTGCCAGTTGCATCATCGCATGGAAATGAAGCAGTTTTATCTCACAGGTTTACAAACACCGAACTTCCCATTGCATTGAGGTCTAAGACGTTGAACAAGGTGCAAGACAACTACAGTCAGCTGAACTAGGAAGCGCTAGTCAACATCTGTTGCACGAAAAGTGGTAGCTGGAGGGAAATAAGGAAATGTGGAGCTCATGCACATGAATACTAAAATTCTGTTACACGATAAATCACGCAAATATTTCCTTCGAATTAATTATGTAGGGATAATAATGACGAGCAACGTAAATTGGAGGAATGGCATAGAAAATATAGTGAGAAAGGTGAACCAAAGACTGCGTTCTGTTGACAGACCTCTCAGAAGATGCAACAGATCCACTAGAGACACTGCCTACATTAAGGCTGTCTGTCATCTGATAGAGTACTGCTGTGTGGCATAGTCTTCTTACGAGGTAGGACTGACGGGGGACGTCGAAAATGTTCGAAGAAGAGCAGCCCGTTTTGTTCTATTCATATAAGACCGTCGTTCATTTAAGTCAATTCTACAATTAAAACTGGCACTTTTATGTCGTCTCGTTGTCTTTTTAGAGCTGTGCGAGGGGAAGCAAGGAGAGGACATTTGGTGGCCAGTACAGTCTTTCTATAACACAAACTGCATGATTGGTTGGTTGTTTTGTGGGAGGCTTGAAATGACCATCGGTCCCTTTTTCCACGATCATGAAAACCAACAAGGAATAAAAACAAGCAAAGGAGGTAACAAGGGACGACACAGAACAGGAAAGACACAGACAATGACCAGAAAGCAAGGAATTTAAAACACACAGAGTTGTACAGTGGTTGGCCGACCATGGAAACGAAAAGGGGAAAGCCAACCACCAAGAGACACATCAAAAATTCCAGTCCAAACCGTAGAAAAAAGGCCAGACGCAACACACAAAAGAGACAAAGACTCAGATTGGGCGATAAAGGCCCACTGCTCGAATAAAACTCAGACTAAGCCCGCCATTGCAGCGTCATCCGTTGAAAGAACAGGGAGCGTATCAGGCAGTTCAAACGTCTGGGCGCAGTTAAAAGCGGACGGTGCAACAAGATGTGGACCACCGTCAACGCTGACTATCAGCGACATAGAGGTGGGTTCTCGCGGTGCAATAAATGACTGTGCATCAGCCAGGTGTGGCCAATGCCCAAACTGCAAGCATAAATTGATTGGGTTCTTTTTTCATAAAAATAGAAAGGTACTCAAGATAGTCGTTGTGGTACAAGCTCTGCTTTAATAGGTCTGCTTTAAACCTCACTGCAGGTGAAGTAGAAGTCCGTTATGTACGCTATTCTGGTAGCTATGTGCTGCCTTATTCTGAGCTAGAGGCTGTGACTGCGACTCCGACTCGCTGGATAACAGACTGGAACTCATTCGGTGCGACAGACTGGCGCTCCGGTCCGCGGCAGCGATCCTAATAGTGGTGGCTGAGAGTGCGTTGGCGGCCCGTTTCCTGTGAGTCTGTCATTGGCCTCTATCGATCTTCTCACAATCTCTATGCCACAAGGTGTGCTGGCACCAGCTTACGGCAGCACAAGCACCATAAAAGCTTTGCTCCTGTCGTTTGTGTAGAAGTTTTGCCATGGACTGTGGTTTTAGACAATGGTCTGCACGTGTTTTTCGTTAGAATTTCAACAATTTTTACAACGGAAAGTGATTCATCATATCCGGAATGGCACACTTCTCTTCTCAATCGAACAGTGAAGTGGAACGTTTCGTTCGTAGTTTTAGGACTCAGATGTCCAAACTTCATATCTCTCACTCAAAGGAAAATACTTGGTTGTTATTTCTCAGCAACAGTCCCACACTTGATTTTCACAGCGCTTCGCTGGCAGAATTACTACTTTGTTATCGTCACTGAACTCTGCTGCATCTATTCCACTTGTGACAGCCTGCTTCAGTCACGAGATTCCCAACGAGGTTTCTCACAGCCCACAAACTTTTGTATCGTGTCTTTAACCAGCCCCACCACTGGGAATTTGACAATGTCACTGACAAGGGAATGGTCCAATAAGACACATCGAAAGCTACCCTGAAATTTTTCACACAGGAAGATGCTAACAAAAGAAATGCAATGTGAAAATTTTGGCTGCTAAAGGGAATGGCAATTATTAAAAAAAACAGCTGAAAATTGCCAAATAAGTAGCGCGCCAGGCGACAGTACAAATTATTTTTGTCATGGCAGCGACTACAGCAACCGTTACGACAGTGTGTCAATGAAAAACAGTCCACAGTTGCACTAAATTATGTTTATCTTAAACTTTGACCATGGTTTCTGCTTGGTCTTGACGCAGCCGCTGAGCTAAGACATTTTTTATTTATTAGTGTGTATGATTCTGAAGAAGGTTATATTATTATAGCAGAAACCATGCTCAAGTTTTAAAACAAACATAATTTAGTGCAACTGTGGGCTATTTTTCATTCGAGGTGGTACGAATGTGCAATGCTACTGGCACTGTAGGAACTGCGTATGCTCAACTAGGCACACACGCAGCTGAGGTCGGGGCTACATTTGCAAAAAGGAAACATGACACAACCCAATCATGATTTGTAAAGGACGTTTCAGGTAACCATTCGTCGATAATTTCTCTGACACTACAGTACACAGCTAGTATTCTCTCGAATAGCCACTCAAGTAATCTGTTACAAATTATCAGTTGCTTTTTTGATGTATTGGTAAGTATTGACAGTACTGATAAAGCTGTGTTAATAATATTTATTGTGCTTTCGTAGGGCATGCCTGCTAATAGTAGCTTTTTCTTCTTACAGTTTCTCAGTAATGTGGAATTTAATTAACGTTCTCAATTTAGCTATGGAGAAATATTAAAAACATGGTTTCCAGCCTAAATCGCCTACCTGTCCTGAGAAAGTAACAGTTCTGAAGAGGAATACCTGTCATGCCTAAAAAAAAAAAAAAACACATTCTGCAACAGATTTTAGTGAGAAACGAAAAGGCAGCGAAATACTGGTTAAGCGAAGGAGAGGAAAATTCCTTGAAGTTACGCAGTGTGCAAATGCGTTTCGATTTCGTAAAATCAGAGTGTGAACTGTACATATGGAAGAATGAATCAAATGACGTAAGAAATATGCGCCAAGTGAAAACCTGAAACCATCTGAAAGAAAATGTTACGGTGTAATAATAAGCGCTGGCACGCCAGTTGAGAACGAGAGAGCAGAGAGGGCTGTGAAGACGACGTCAGCCAATTGCACGATAACCGACCCCTCTCCATTATGACAACGCTACAGTAGCGGCCTCTGTGCAAAGAGAAGATAAGCACCGCGCCCGACTGGCCACGGCCCAGTTCTACGAGAAGCTCCAAGACCAGCGACCTGAACAGAACTGTCAAAGCCCATTACTTTGCTCGTACATTGTATGCAGCTGAAACCTGGAATTGTTATACTGAAGGGATTTCTTAATTTTCTCCATCACATATGGTTAAAACAAAGTTCAGTATTTTACATATTCCTATCGTAACAAAACTAATATGATTTCTTTGGATGGTGCCTAACGATCTGAGAAAGCAGCTTTCCCAGACACCCCACATTTGACGACTAAGCAGGATTCAACAAGAAACTGTTCGAAAGATTTATAACTGCTCGTGAGATGTGGTGGTGGTGGTGGTTAGTGTTTAAAGTCCCGTCGACAACGAGGTCATTAGACACGGAGCGCAAGCTCGGGTTAGGGAAGGATTGGGAAGGAAATCGGCCGTGCCCTTTCAAAGGAACCATCCCGGCATTTTCCTGAAACGATTTAGGGAAATCACGGAAAACCTAAAGCAGGATGGCTGGAGACGGGATTGAACCGTCGTCCTCCCGAATGCGAGTCCAGTGTGCTAATATTCGTGAGAGGCTATGCATCGTTACCAATGGAGATCTACGAGACTGGACCCTCCGAACTGCATTTGACGCGAACATGCTAATTTCCAGCCCTCGTCGACCTGGCTACGCAGATTCGAGAAAGCGTACAGAATAGAAGCCGAACTATTACCAAGTCTACGTCACGTAAACGTGTAGAGCAGTTGCCAGTGATAGACAATGATATACAGAATTTCATAGCTGAAGTAAAGACTAAACATGCTTTTACCCCCACAACTGATGTTTATAACGCTGATCAGTCGGGTTTCGTGAAAGAACTGCCTGCTGACCGCACTTTACCATTTAGGAGTGAAAAAAGACGGAGTCGATGGCCTAATCAATGAATGCAATGACACGTTCACATACGATAATGCCAGTGATGAGTATGAGTGGTTTACTGTTTCCGCAGCTGTATATCTGTCTTCAAGAACCACAAGGCAAATTAGGACCAAAAATAAAAAAATGGACTGTTTAGTTGCAAAAAAAAATCTTCTAATAAACCTATCAAAATCTGGAGAAATGGGAAAGAATAAATTTCAACATTTGCTTCGAAATGTATTCCTTCCAGGCGCAGAAACTAATTCATTTCTTTTGTTGGATTCATGGTCTGGATATAACGACGACTCTGTTTTTGTGGAGGATGACGAAAAGTCTGTAGATGTAATGTGGATTCCGCCTGGAACTACTGGTGCGATTCAACATCTCGATAAAGAATTTTTCCGACAGTGGATAGCTCTCGCTATGCTTGGCCAGGTGGCGCTGCAGACGCTGTCAAAGGGCACAAAATTCACGCCATCACACTTCCTCCACTGGCGATTGGTCTGACCGGTTTTTCAGGCCTCAACACTCACAGATCCGCCCGGGATTACCTTCAGATTGTCCTAAGACTACTCCCAGAGCACGTTGACGTTACAGACTTCAGACAGTGCAGTAGACCTTACGAAAGTAGTACAATGCCAGTGACAACTCCAAGAACCTAGCAGGGTTCTGTTGGTACTCCGGCTACTAGAGACCATTGTAAACCACTGCTAACGGGGGTTTACAACTGAAACAGCATCCACCCGCAAGTATGGCTTCACAATATTTATTTAGATCAAACCATCACCAGCTTCGTTGTTCTTTTTTCTTTTTTTTACACAAATCCATCTTCAGATGATTATTACACATTTGTTTTATTGCGGGGGAACGTTCAAATCCGTTATTGGTTTGAGGCACTACGTTAGATAGAAACGTTTTTGTGCAGCATTGGGTAAGTTTTACGACACATATGTTCCTTATGACCTCTACCAAAGTATTACTGAAAGGATTTCAAAATTATTAAAACGTGGGACAAATTACTTGCGTTACGCTTCTCTGTTACCAAAGCAACCTCTGTTATTGTTGAAAATTTTCAAATTAACACATTTGTGGATGTGCAATACGTGACTGCTGTTGAGTTCTTTGAAAAACACCACACACCGCACCATTCTCCGTTTCATGGCAGAACACACGATAAACATTGACAAAGTGTGGTCTAGCTTCACACGAGTAACGTAAACAATGTTTTCAAATATGTTAAATTCGTAAAGATATTAGTTTACCGATGCTGTGAGGGTGTATGGGCTTTGTACAGTGTGTCTTCGATAGTGTAATGTTACTAATTTACAAAACGGAAAGAGTTGAAATTATTTACTGTACTTTCTTCTATGATGAATGTTAAGGTTTACACGAGCAAAGTTTTTACTTGCATATAGACAATACCAAACAATGTGTGCATTAAATAAGCACAATAAGATGCGTTCAATATTATAGAGATAAAGGTAAGTTTCAACACGAAACATACAGTTACATCTTACATTATACATAGAAATGTTTTAATCCATCAAACTGTAATTGTAGTTGTTGTGGTCTTCAGTCCAGAGACTACTTTAATGCAGCTCTCCATGCTACGCTATCCTGTGCAGGCTTCTTCATTTCCGAGTAACTTCTGCGATCTACATCCTTCTGAATCTCTCTAGTGTATTCATTCCTCGGTCTCCCTCTACGACTTTTGCCCTTCTCGCTCAGTTACGTGATCCACCCATCTAATCTTCGGCATTCTTCTGTAGCACCACATTTCGAAAGCTTCTATTCTCTTCTTGTCTAAACTATTTATCGTCCACATTTTACTTCCATACTTACCTACACTCCGTACAAATACTTTCAGAAAGGACTCCCTGACACTTAAATCTATACCGGATATTAACAAACTTCTCTTCTTCAGAAACGCTTTCCTTGCCATTGCCAGTCTGCTTTTTATACCCTCTGTACATCAGTCTATGGATGTCATTTAGATATGAATAGAACACTAAAGATAAAACATCTAAAAAACTGTGGCTTTCTTGAACTGTGGGAATATTACGTTGGTTTATACGATGACAAGAGCTCTCGGAAATTATTTTGGAAGGAGGTGTTGGATGGCTCAGTTTGGTCATTCAGAATGAGGTCAGTAAAAGTGTTCTTACGCATATGAATCTGAAACTTCTCTAGAAAATTCGTCGTGTCACCTTTACCTGCAAGCTGTAAGATCTGGAGGTTGTTTTCTGTATTGTCTACCCTTTGATTATTTTCTGCAAGATGGATGGCAAAGTCTCATTTACTGAAGTTGTCTGGTCATAGCCGGCCGTGGTGGCCGAGCGGTTCTAAGAGCGCTACGGTTGCAGGTTCGAATCCTGCCTCGGGTATGGATGTGTGTGATGTCCTTAGGTTGGTTAGGTTTAAGTAGTTCTAAGTTCTAGGGGACTGATGACCTTAGAAGTTAAGTCGCATAGTGCTCAGAGCCATTTGATTTGTCTGGCCATATGTTCCACTTGACTGAGCAGAATAGAGTTTCGAACAGTTATTGCGGTTCAGTTTACAGATTCCTTATCGTTTCTCCACTGGAAGTTCATCAGTTTGTTTACAAACCTTTTTACTGAAAGCAAAATAATTATGATACAGTACAAGTGTCAGTATCTCTACTAACTCATACATTTCAGGAAAAAGAGAGAGAGAGAGAGAGAGAGAGAGAGAGAGACTGTGGAGAAACTGCAGGACACAAAGTCATGTATATGTTATGCTAAATATGCCTTAATTTATCTGCAGTGTTTGATATGTTTTAGAGTGTTCGGAAACCTCATTACACCGACGGACTCAGCACAAACGAGTGCGGCCGTAGCCAATGAGGAGGCAGATCGCTCAGACATTAAGCGCGTTTCGCAAGTTTTAAACGAGGGCAAAGCGTTCTGGTCCGTCCTATTCTGTCCGATCTGTGCTAGAGTGAAGGTGAATTTTTCTGACAGCGTGTTATAATGTGCTGTTAAAAGTGGCTGCTGTTAGGTACGCTGAAAGTAGCAAGGCAGAGAGAGCTATGTATACAAGCAGCAATGGGCTTTGATAGGTGATGTGCTACATTACTTCATATAGCAACCCTCACGTAATTACTCAAAAGGTAAAATTCATCTACAACTGAATGTTTGCCATGCCGCATTCCACAGGGGCGGTTTATTAAGCACTGACATTCAGGTCGCAGCAAAGTGGTTACGGCTAAGAGCAGCAGATTCCGTTCTGTTTATCCCTTTGACTGCTTCGGGCGTGGTCGCTGCATTCCGTGGTGAGCACGGCTTTGTTGCCGCTCTTCGTACTGCTAAATTTACTGCGAGACCGCATTCCGGCGGCCACCTGCTGTGAACTGGTTTAGCCAATCGGTCCAGCCTGGCTATGCTGGATGTTCCTGGAGTGCTGGGCACTACCATTTCGTCTGCTGTTCTGGGCATCGCCAGTCCCGATACATAATATAATTACTCTCACCGCTTAAGTTTATCTTTGTAAAGGTCCCCTAAAAATTGAATTACACTGCGTAGCCAAACACACAGGTGTCTCTAAAGTGTTTCGTACCTAAGAATTACGTCTTTTCTGGAGTACCTCGTAGGATTTCAGAAGCCTATGACGGAAGCGACGTTTCGTTTTCGGATCACGTCAACAACTTACTTTTTCTTAGAGTTACTGTTCCTCTAATACACGCTGCCATTCCTGTACTCACAGCTGTAATAACGCAAGGACGGAAAATATCTATGATATCGCTGTAATATAAAGAGAGATAAAAAAAGTTTGCCTTGTGAGGCGTTACTCTCCAGAATTGATATGTCAATTAGGCAAAATTGCCTGAGAATTGTAGTCCAATCAAACTGTCAGAAATGAGACTACAGCTAGCAAACGGTTGCGTGAAACATTTTATTCTCTTAACTTGTTCATGTTGGTGGAAAGATTAGAAAACTAAGTTTTGTCAACAAATTATGATTTGTGTGAACTTTCTGTGGTCGGAAAGTTTGAAAATTTCGGATTCTTTAGTTATTCAAAAAATCTTATTTTCCTATGCTCCTAGTGCTTTGATGTCTATTCACCTTTTAAAAAAGCATAAAATTATCTGCAAATGTGATCGTTACAACTATTTTATGCACCCAATACCAAGAGTGCTACAATTCGTCAAAAAATAACTTTTCAAACTTTGTACGAAACGCAAAACACCAACTTTTCAGCGCTTTTATTCCAGTTTCTATATTACTTGTTATGTGATGTGTTAGACTTGAACATTTCACCCTGCGGATGGCTAGCATACACAGCATCTCTGACACTACGATCAGCATCTACTAACACACTCAGGTCAGATTGCATGAAGTATTTTTCGTGGCTTATAAGATTAACTAACTGGTAACACGTGCCGTATACGTTTAATATACGTTTAACAGCTGAATGACGTTAATGATCAGTTATAAGGAAAAGTGTGTAGAAACTTATGTTTAGCTGATAACACTTGCGCGGAGCGCGATTTTGTTTGGTGATTACATTCATAGCGCCCTCACAACTGTTACCACTCTCCTCTCTGCGGTCAATACTATAAAAAATGCGAGCAGTAAAGGTACTCCTGTTGATCGTTTAACTCTTTTCCAAAGGATTTGCTTCGTGAGACAATGTAAAGGAAAATTATGATCCTTTCTGAAACATGAACGTGCCCCTTATGCAATATCTCTATTCTCGGGAAAAGACAACCGAAAAAGAACAAAATCTTCATTCTACAACACCTATGTTCAAGTGAAAGATGTGAACTCAGTTCTCCCGAATAAATTTTTTGTCGATGATGCAGCATACCTTATACACAAAGTAATTTGGTCACGAAATGCTACCTTGAAATCAGTAGTTCACAATTACGTTTCTTACCTACAGCGTCCTTTTGGTCCTCAGATTGCTATTGTAATTGATGGGTGAACATGCGAGCGAGAGTAGAGTGCTGAGAAATTTTTTAGGTCTAGAAAACATTCTTCGATTGAAGTTGTTGTTAAATCAGAGATGGTAAAGAAAGTTCCACAAGACAAGCGTTTGCACGACGAAAAAACAATAATCCCTTGATCACATTTGTTAAAAAGGAATTTCGAGGCATTGACGTGGACAGGGCACAAGAATATGCTGACATTATGATTATAACATCCGAATTTTCAACAACTGATGATTTGGGAGGTGTGCGCGTTCTGGGAGAAGAAGCTAATCTCCATTTGCTCGTGACTGGTTTAGGTCAATGGATCGACAACTTATTTTCTTCTAAAGCTAGGAGGAGGGTATGTAGAAGACAAGCGGTTTTGACTGCATCCTCCAAGTTCGAGACCGAACACACTCTGTTCACTTTTTTCGGTGAGCGAAGAATGAGATTTTGCAACACTATTAAGAAACACGAACACCGAAACTGAACACTTGGCACGTTACAAAAAAACAAGACACTATCCCAGAAGAAATAATAGCAACTGGAGAACAATTTATTATCGCATTGCATAGTGGAGATGCCATCAGCTCGCAGACGCTAGACGATATGAGACATCAGGTATTCGCCAAGTCTGCCACAAAACACAGACTGAATCTTGCAAAATTAGAATTATATATTAATACATTCAACTGCTGACGGGCTTTGATATATGTCAACGAGGACATGTGAAAATTTGTGCCCCAACCGGGACTCGAACCCGGGATCTCCTGCTTACATGGCAGAGGCTCTATTCATCTGAGGCACCGAGGGCACAGAGGATAGCGCGACTGCAAGAAATATCTCGCGCACGCCTCCCGCGAGACCCCCATTCTCACCTTATATGTCCACACACTACATTCGTAGTGTCCCTACCCAACACACTCATTACTCGTGGAAGACATTATTACCAAGTCCCGTAAGAGTTCGGGTAATATGTGTGTATCCACACAGAAAAAGAAGAAGAAGAAGAAGAAGAAGACCTCCTTCTGTATCCCCACAGAAGTAGAACACCTTCTTCTGCGCGGATGCACACATATTACCCAAATTCTTACGGGACTTGGTAATAATGTCTTCCACGAGTAATGAGTGTTTGGGTAGAGACACTACGAATGCAGTGTGTAGATATATAAGGTGAGAATGAGGGTCTCGCGGGAGGCGTCCGCACTATCTTCTGTGCTCTCGGTGCCTCAGATGGGTAGAGCGTCTGACATGTAAGCAGGAGATCCCAGGTTCGAGTCCCCACACATTTTCACCTGTACCATTTGATATATACCAACGCCCGTCAGCAGCTGGAAGTATTAATATATAATTCTAATTTCGTTCTAGACGGCTGCAGGTTATCAACTGCAACTGTTTCTGTTCTTTCGGGCATGTCCGAGAGAACAGACACCATATCCATATAAGTATATGAAGCTTGCAAAGTTGCCGCACACCAAAGATGCTTTGCAACATCAATCCTCACGGAGTTACCAGCGAATTCAGAACAGGATAGGCAGCTGGAAACCACCTGAAAAATGAGCCCAGAGTCACTGTAACCAGGGACCGAGGCCTGTCGCAATAAGCTGAGATCCGGCACATGAGTCACTTCCACACACTGTTCCCTGCTCATAAACTGAGTTGTGGTCGAGCGCGCTCCTGCACAAAAGAAGGTTTGAAATGTTCTTATATTTGCTCCAACTGTGAAGGCGTGCCAGAATATTGATATGAAGAAACTGAAGAAGTAGATTCTATGGAAATTATTGCGGAAACAGACGTCAAAATCAACGAACTGGAGAAGGCTGACTCACTGATGAAAGAACTTGTCGTTCTGAGACCTGTTCGATCTACTTATCTTGATTCTACTGCTCAAGGCATTTCTGGTGGCACCGACGAACTCGGCCCATCTATACGTCGGCAGTAACACACACATCCACCCAGGGCCGGTTCATGATCATTATTTCACACTATCGACTTGCCATTTAGCACCCTTCGTCTCCCTTCTTTTCCGTCGTAAACATTCAAACATGTCAGATGTAGCTACTATTGTGAAACGCATTGTATGCAGATCTCGCCCTTCGGCGCCCCTCTGACCTTACCACTACAAGGGGTTGCTGCTAAATCCGATATGTTCTGTGTGTGAAAACTTACGTTTGAGGCGAATTTCGCGCCCCTCTGAGCTTGGCAGCCCAAGAGACGGTTTGCGTGGCTTGTGCCTTAAACCAGCCCTACATCCGCCTCATGTGCACCAAAGGTTGAAGTACGCTGTCAGTAGTATTACGCAAGCAGAAGTGATAATCATACGTATCAGTAAATGTTGATGCGTTTTTAATTACAACAAAACTACCTATGTTTCGTATCTATTGCATAGACTCTTTATATCAATATAATTATCTTCCTATTTATGCTTCCCTATTTCAGCTAATAACAGTTCAGCTTTGTATCGTTGGCTATTTTAATACACAAAGTAATGTGTAAATATTGTAATTTTATAAATTTACATGGGTCATGGCTGAAGTTCCCTGGAGCTTAATTTCGACTAGTGATTTAAGAATCACAATAGATGGATGTCCGGGAATCACTCGATTGCAAATGGAGCAGTCGAACACCGCAAAGTGAGATGTTTCGTTCACATATATATTTCTGCTATGTAAACAAAAACTGAAATAAAACTGATCAAAAACTGGGTATTTTGCCATTTTGCACAGAGTTGGAAAAGTCGTTATTTTTTGACGAACTACAAAGCCGTTGGTGTTGAATGCGTAAAAAAGTTGTAGTAGATTTGTAGAGAATTTTCTACTCTGTTAAAAAGGAAATTGAAGTCAAAGGCTTCCCTACATCAGCTAATAACAGCTCAGTTCTCTGTCGATGGTTTTTATATATGCACAAAATAATGCTTAAATATTGTAGTTTTATAAATGTGCATGAGTCAGGGCTGAAATACCCTGGAGCTGAACTTCGACTCGTGATATAAGAATCACAATAGACGGATGTCCGGGAATCACTTGATAGCGCAAGGAGTAATTGAACACCGCACAGTGAGACGTTCAGTTCAAATAAATATTTCTGCTATATGAACAGAAACTGAATAAAACTGTTCAAAAACTCGGTATTTTGGTATTTTGCCCAAAGTTGAAAAGTCGTTACTGTTTGATGAACTATAGTGCCTTTGATATTGGGTGCAGAAAATGGTATAATAGATTTGCAGAGAATTTTCTGCTCTTTTAAAATAGAAATTAACGTAAAAGCGCTAGGAGCACAAGAAATTGAATATTTTGATGAAACTGAAAAAAGACCGAAATTTTCAAAGTTCTTTAGCTACATAAAATTTAGGTAACACGCATTTTGGTGATAAATTTTGGTTTTCCAGTCTCTCCAACCATAGGAACGAGTTAAAAAATAAATCTTCTACCTCACCGTTTCCATAGTATATATTCTGACTGGATTACTGAGCCATTCTTCACACAGAAGTCCACCTCCATAGTTGGGTGATCAGTGCGGCCGAATGCTGTGCAAAGAGGCCCGGGTTCGATTCGCGACTGGGTAGGAGATTTTCATTATATCATCCCCATCGACGCGAAAGTCACCGAAGTGGCTTCAACTCGAAAGACGTGCACCAGTCGACCGGTCCACCTGACGGGAGGCCCTAGCCACACGACATTTCATTTCATTTCATCCCACAGAAACACCATGTTGAAGATAGCTGTTTGGTAAAACACCGTGACCTGCTGCATAAAGAAGTGTGTAACTGCTTGCTGCACACAATATATGTCTACAAGTGTCTACACTTGCCCTGTTTCGACGCATTTAGTAATGACGAAGCCATAGTTCACATTTCCGCATTTACCGCATGCACGTCTGGAAGACAAAAATGCCATATTACTCCCTTTCTGTCATGCCGTTGCTTATATAACCGCATCGCAGTTGCCCTATATTATAGATATGCTGCAGCAACCCCCTCAAATGAAAACATTTAGGTCGCTCCTTACACATCGGCAGTCGTTGCAAACTACGTTTTTGATTCCGTTTCGTGAGGTATCTCCGACAATTTCATATACGACATGCTTCGTACACCAGTATGATACAAAACTGAACGCTTTATCACAGAAGGACAGATTTCCAGGCGATGTAATGAGACTTGCTGTCATGCGATTACCCTACCGTAGTGCACAATACAGCTGCATTACAGGACCTAGCACCAACGTGCCACAGAAGATAACTTTAACAAAACTATTCAGTAACAAAATTTGATTGTTCTAGATCTTACAGCCTCATAAAGCACTGAATATCTTTTCGCCGGCCGCAGTGGCCAAGCGGTTCTAGGCACTCCATTCCGGACCCGTGCTGCTGCTACGGCCGCATGTTCGAATCCTGCCTAGGGCATGGATGTGTGTGATGTCCTTAGATTAGTTAAGTTTAAGAAGTTTAAGTCTAGAACCATTTGAATATCTTGTCATTCGTCTTAGTTACTGTGCTGCAACAAAGTGAGTAAATAACTGTACGAAAAATTAAGCATTTTGTAGTTCTAAATGCATTGCATAGACTATGATTATGGTTCGCTTAATGTCATTCATTGCTGTGTGTGAATCGTAGCTAACATATCGAAACTGTATTTAAAGCGCCGGACGAAGTGGCCGAGCGGTTAAAGGCGCTACAGTCTGGAACCGCACGACCGCTAAGTTCGCAGGTTCGAATCCTGCCTCGGGCATGGATGTGTGTGATGTCCTTAGGTTAGTTAGGTTTATGTAGTTCTAAGTTCTAGGGGACTTATGACCACAGCAGTTGAGTCCCATAATGCTCAGAGCCATTTGAACCATTTTTGTATTTAAAGCTGAGAACAGAGCGATGTCTAACACTGTTGTCTAGAGTTTTTTTTTTTATATCTATGGGTTGCGTGCACTGTGCCCAATGTTCTGTCCATGGTAAACATGAATCATATTGTCGCAACATCTGTCATATTTCATAAACTCTTCAACAAACTAGGTTTCTTGCAAAGGACAGCGTGTTTTGCCACATGATCAGCATTCAAAACTTTCCTATCATTCGATGTATTGAAGTAACTTCAGTTTTTTCGAAGGAGCGATGTAATTTTTCTGACAAGTATCTCCGACAATATCTCGTCAAAAAAGAATACTATGACACTGAATACTTTATTATTTGCAATGTTCTGTGTGGGTGACTCAGCTCTAATCGAAACCTGTTTGTCGTCATGTTATCACTAAGTAACTATATGTATTAAGTCTTCCAGTTTCTATTGAGACCTGTTATTTATTCACATACCACTTTTACATGTGTAATATATAAATGTAACATCAGCTTGCAAGAAGTCTCTCAAGCAACACTAGTGAAATAGTCTTTATGTGGAGATATCTGCTACTCTGGTTCAGCTCCTTTGATGCCAAGTAGCAGAAATAATTCCATGTTACCACGTTCCTGATTTCTTCCTCTGTGCGACCGCAATGGTGTGCCATCTTCTCAGTCAAAAACTAAGTTGTAAAGAGTAACACATATAAGATCAGAGAAGCAAAAAGCAAATACACACAGGCCAAACGATGTAACGCTGCTGAGCACTGAGGGCAGAAATGTGGCCACTTGGCCGCACTACATGTCTGTTAAGTGCCTCACGCGTTATCATATCTGGAGCACAGAGTGTCCCATCTTGACAACCGTCTTGACTCGTCAGGAGAACACAGGTGGTGGCAAATGGCGGCACACACACACACGTCTAGGGCACCTGACGGAGAGATCGATGACGATTTTGAAAGACACACCCAGGGTACCCAGCGACAGAAGCACTGGCGAGAGTTGACACGTCCGGAGCGGTCAAAGTGGTTGTGAGCTGCATTTCATTTGTGATCAGATTTAGTAAAGTGGCATTCTAGTCACGAAATATGTTTTCCATGTTACATGCTTTTTCAAGTGTTTGGTACACCATGAGTCCACATAACCTTAATTTCTTTGTCCTGTATAAAATCTTTGTATTCTTGAGATCAGTCCACAATGAAATCTGAAGAATTCCTCAGTTTAATCAATCAAATTGCAGATTTTGCGAGATGATAGTAGCGAATGACCATGATGCCTGGTATCCTTGCTTCGTATAAAAGTAACTAAATAAATATTCTCGTACTTTTAATTGAGTAGACAATTCCATCAGCATCTCTTCTGCCTAAGGTAGTTATTAT
The DNA here is from genome assembly GCF_021461385.2 of Schistocerca piceifrons. Lineage (NCBI taxonomy): Eukaryota > Metazoa > Arthropoda > Insecta > Orthoptera > Acrididae > Schistocerca > Schistocerca piceifrons. The sequence continues at coordinate 107,623,497 of NC_060146.1, forward strand.
GATACCAAGTGTTCTTTTGTGTTCATAAGTTATTTCCAAATAACAGAGGTGAATTTGCCTAGGCACATATGAGGGGGCCGGTTTCTCTATTCTGATATTATATTTTGCGATACCAGTTTAATAGCTGAGTCACCTCAATGCAGTATGATAAATCTGTGAACGAATGATTGGATGATCTTATGTAAATATCTTGCTGATGAGATGAAAACTAAATGTTGCTTGTAGTGTTCAGACTTGGGTTTAGTGAAGAGAAACTTAATCAGGGACCAACAGTAAATTATTTCAGAGGCCAAAGCATACTCTGTTGTATTTAAGTACGTGTGTCTGTGACAAAGTATACTTGAGAATAGTCAGGTTACTTGATATTTTCTATTGGAGTTACTCATTTTAAGAGGGACAAATTTGATGTGGAATTTAGTAAACACTGAAAATAACACCATAAGCACATACGTGTAGCATACCTAATGACACTATACACCTGGCCGACCCAAACTTGATAAATAAAAATGATAGTGATTTTGGTTCTCTGGTTTACTTAGTATCTATATTTAATGAATTACATTGGTGTTGCCTGTGTGGTATGAACTCCTTCAGGAAAAACAATCAGCTACATTACACTTTATGACAGAGTGCAGAATGTGCATTAAAATTTATAAGAATATTTTTCTTGTATAAAGAAGGACTACACTCAGTTATTGTGTGTGCTTTCTGAGAATTAGTGGACTATTAGTAAATAGCTCTATAAGGCAAATATTCTCTGGGATGCAACTTTAAGTATTCAGGTATGTTGCAAACTATTATAATTAACATAAATATTTAAATATATTAAAATAGTTGGGTAATAGTGAGAGGAGAGCAGCGAGTGAGGGGTGAGGATTAGTGGAAGATGGGAAAGATGTCTTGAACAATAAAGAAATTGTGATTCCCCTGTTTCTCCCGGCGTATTTCTTCCTCGAACAGTCCACGAGTGTACTGCCGGTCCATAGTGCCCAACGACAACTTCAAGCTGAAAGACTCAGATATCCTGGTGAGTTTTGACGCTGTTTCATTATTCACCAGGGTGCCTCTTCGAGAGTCAGTTGAGCTTACTGCACAGAAATTTGACAAGAAGACGGCGGATCTTTTCAAGCACGATCTGAACTCTACGTATTTTCCCTTCAATGGAAAATACTATGAACAAACAGAAGCAGTCGCAATGGGGAGCCCACTCTTGCCTGTGGTCACGAATTTCTATATGGAGTACTTTGGCGTCATCCAAATGGAAACCTTCTTGTTTTCTACGTTATGTGGATGACACGTTTGTGATCTGGCCCCATGCAAGGGACTACCTTACACACTTGAACTCCGTACATCCGAACTTCAAATTCACCATGCAGACCGAAACAGAAGGAAGATTACCATTCCTGGACGTCGTGGTCAAAAGAAGAACGGATGGCACACTGGGACACGGGATATACAAGAAGAAAACGCACACCGACCTGTATTTGCTTGCGGATAGCTGCCACCACGCTGTGCAGAGGAACCTGGTGCTAAAAACACTGGTGCACAGGGCGCGCACCATCTCTGACGCAGAGAGTCTGCCCAAAAGCTGGAACACCTCAAAACTTTTTTTTGTCATCAGTCTACTGATTGGTTTGATGCGGCCCGCCACGAATTCCTTTCCTGTACTAACCTCTTCATCTCAGAGTAGCACTTGCAACCTACGTCCTCAATTATTTGCTTGACCTATTTCAATCTCTGTCTTCCTCTACAGTTTTTGCCCTCTACAGCTCCCTCTAGTACCATGGAAGTCATTCCCTCATGTCTTAGCAGATGTCCTATCGTCCTGTCCCTTCTCCTTATCAGTGTTTTCCACATATTCCTTTCCCCACAGTCCATGCTTCAATACCATACAATGCTGCACTCCAGACGTACATCCTCAGAAATTTCTTCCTCAAATTAAGGCCGGTATTTGATATTAGTAGACTTCTCTTGGCCAGAAACGCCTTTTTTTGCCATAGCGAGTCTGCTTTTGATGTCCTCCTTGCTCCGTCCGTCATTGGTTATTTTACTGCCTAGGTAGCAGAATTCCTTAACTTCATTGACTTCATGACCGTCAATCTCGATGTTAAGTTTCTCCCTGTTCTCATTTCTACTACTTCTCATTACCTTCGTCTTTCTCCGATTTACTCTCAAACCATACTGTGTACTCATTTGACTGTTCATTCCGTTCAGCAGATCATTTAATTCTTCTTCACTTTCACTCAGCATAGCAATGTCATCAACGAATCGTATCATTGATATCCTTTCACCTTGTATTTTAATTCCACTCCTGAACCTTTCTTTTATTTCCATCATTGCTTCCTCGATGTACACATTGAAGAGTAGGGGCGAAAGGCTACACCCTTGTCTTACACCCTTCTTAATACGAGCACTTCGTTCTTGATCGTCCACTCTTATTATTCCCTCTTGGTTGTTGTACATATTGTATATGACCCATCTCTCCCTATAGCTTACCCCTACTTTTTTCAGAATCTCGAACAGCTTGTACCATTTTATATTGTCGAACGCTTTTCCCAGGTCGACAAATCCTATGAAAGTGTCTTGATTTTTCTTTAGCCTTGCTTCCATTATTAGCCGTAACGTCAGAATTGCCTCTCTCGTCCCTTTACTTTTCCTAAAGCCAAACTGATCGTAACCTCAAAAGTGTATTCCGTAAAAACGGGTACTCGGAATGGCAGATCAGACGCGCTGTCCACCGCACATCTACAGTATAGCGTGTGGAGACGGAAGAAGTCACGGATAAAGAGATAGCCACTGCCTATAAACCGTATACTGGCGCACTATCGGGGATAATAGGACGAATATTCAGGAAACACCGAGTAGGAACTGTCTTTTGCCCATCAAATAAAACGCGAGCATTATTGGGAAGCGTCAAAGACGATCTCGGTTTGCGGAAGGCCGGCATATACCAGATTCCGTGTCAATGTGGGAAGACATATTGGACAGACAGTGCTCACCATTGAAGATCGTTGCCGAGAACATCAGAGGCAGACTCGACTCGTGTACCGCAACAATTCAGTGGTCGCAGAGCACTGTTTGTCCGAAAATCACGAAATGGACTAACAACATACCAGGGTCCTGGCACAGACATCTAAATATCGGGACAGCGTCGTTAGATAGGCTATCGAAATTCGTACGAGGGACTGATTCATCAACCCAGATTGCGGCTACAACCTCAGCAGGGCATGGGAGCCAGCATTGAGTCTCATTAAGAAGACGATCAGCAAAGGAAACGGTGACCAGGGCAGAGGAGGCAATTACATCGACGCTACCACAGACGCCGACGCCAGCATCTCACCGACCGCTGACGCGCGGGCGCGGACCGCGGAGAAAACACTTCGCGAGGGGAGGAGATTTAAGACTACCACCCGTCCTCAGGAGCCCAGTTCATCAGCGCACCTGACGATGGTGACATGTCTGATCGCAGAAATATTGTGCCCGTTGGTCACTATGGACCGGCTGTACACTCGTGGACTGTTCGAGCATTGTTATTGTATGCTGTTTGCTGTGGTTCATGATGGGAGCTCCTCTTGTCATGTGCTAGTTCATGAACCACGGGTAACGTATGAGCGGCCAAGTAAGTAGTCGTGACAGTCGGGATACCAGTTACTTTGGAATAAGGCTGGGCATCTCGGACATATTTTGAGTCGTGGTCACCTTTGTGCTCAGACGGCAAAGACTACCAAATCCACCGGTTAGTTCCTCAACCGTTAGGGGTAAAATTCAATGGGACCCGGGGCAAGTAAGGCTAGCAACCTGCTTCCCTGGTACTTATATTTAAAGTACCTTCCGTCAGGTGCCCTGGACGTGTGTGTGTGCCGCCATTTGCCGCCACCTGTGTTCTCCTGACGAGTCAAGACGGTTGGCAAGATGGGACACTCTGTGCTCCAGATATGATAACGCGTGAGGCACTTAACAGACATGTAGTGCGGCCAAGTGGCCGCATTTCTGCCCTCAGTGCTCAGCAGTGTTACATCGTTTGGCCTGTGTGTATTTGATTTTTGCTTCTCTGATCTTATATGTGTTACTCTTTACAACTTAGTTTTTGACTGAGAAGATGGCACACCATTGCGGTCGTACAGAGGAAGAAATCAGGAACGTGGTAACATGGAATTATGTCTGCTACTTGGCATCAAAGGAGCCGAACCAGAGTAGCAGATATCTCCACGTAATGCTGGCAACAATCAGAACAATCAGATATGCTGTTTGCTTTTCTAAGTGGGGTAACCCAAAAATGACGGTTTTCATTTGTCGTTAATCTTTTGAAGGTAGTTCTATGTATAAGTGATCATTCATTAAAGGTATTGCGAAATAATTATATGAACGTGGAGAATTAACAGGGCTTGAGAACAACTGCATCATCATAAATTCAAAAACAGTCATGTATTATATGTACATATATAATGAAAGAACTCTTTGATCGGAATATTTATTTGGCGCTGAGAAATATGATAAACATCTGTCTCAGCGATTGAACAGTGGAAAAAGCACACAGATAGCCAGAGAAAGTAGAGTTGGCCGCCATTCTTAGAGCCAGTTCGCAGAAGGCCTGCTGAGAGAGGGGTGAGAGCCAATCAACCATGCTTTTGTAGAGCCACGCTAGGATGTCCAGTAGTGTTATGGACGAGGACAGATGGCAACTACCGTGGTTCAAACACCTGGTGAAAACATAGTGCAACGTGGAAATGGAGTGAGAAGGTTAGCCCTTTCGCAGGAGGCACTGCTGTGCTCAAATCTAGAAAGATGTCCAAAAAGTACCAGACGCAGAGATAAACCATTATAAGACGCATTGGTGTCCTGCAGTTTATGACAATGGCTGAATGCACTGACTGTGCAAAAACCAAACGTTTACGCAATGCAAACGTTAATAGACCAGAAAGAAACGCTATGGTGGCGATGAAGACTGCCCCTATTGGTCACCATAAGAGATATAGAGAGTGTGAAGGGACTTGTTTGTATAGAAGTTATTGATTGACCAGCTAGAGGGAGGGAACTAATGCTTTCTAATGAGCACTTCTGTCGACGAGAACTCAAAGAATGAAGGACCAGTCTGAATTTATTGGCATTGCGTGGTTTCCTTTCAATGGACATTTGATCCGAAATCACTCAAGAAATCCTCCACCTCCAGAATCCCACACTGACAACCACCGTCTCTGCCGGCATACCGTGCTGCCTGAGGTGATGTATTGGGGTCCTAGAGCAGATCTGCATGCAGCTGCTAGCGAGAATCGTTCGTCCTGTCAATGATTGATTCTGCAGCCGCTTCAGCCTCCATCTGCAATAACTATGGTGACACTGAGGCGCGAACCGTGAGACGACGTGTAGGGATATTAAAATCAGTTTACACTAACGCGACTACCTCAAGCTTCTCTCTGCAGACTTGTTTCCTAGCGTGAGTGAACAGTCTGGTATCAACTCTGACCACAGGTGTGGTGTTTTCACCTGTGGAGTAGGATCTGATTTCAGTTAACGTCACGATGATCGCTGGGCACTTCGTGATTACAATTAATTCTCTAGCACAATTATTAACAATCTGTGTCAGGTATGCCAAGGCCTTATATGAATGTTACCAATGTTTGTTATTTGTTTTTGTCATTAATTTCATGAGAATAAATCGAAGTAATTGTGATCCATGTCTCACTTAGTAGACAGAAGTTTCTCTGGTCATTATTTTGGAGGACACCGTGACATTACTGTAAAACCTGATAGGATAATCTTGCAATTTGAAACGCAAGCCACCTTGCAAGTGGAATGATAGATTTAGGTTTACACTTTGTGTTGATGCAGTCACGTGATCCAGTGAAAATGTGCGGACTTAGATACTGTCGCCATGTGACAGACAGTAGCAATCTGTAGCTGGTTTCAGTGCTGCAAATATGATAAGCATGTAGAATCTGGAAGATGTGAGGTAAATTTTTCTTGAAGAGAGACAGGGAAATGTAAATACTTCAATAATTCCAGTACTTCATATGAATGTTAAAGCGATTATTTGTCTTGTATTCTCATTACAGTCAGTGAGATGTCAGCGTTGTTGTGATCGTGACGAGGCTGGCATTTAGTGCTATATTGTGAGTTGACTTCTCCTTTACACACCAGGCAGTGATGGACTTCGGTTGCAGTGTGACTATGTTGTAATTACATTCTTTGATCAAAGAGAATTCGAATCACTACCTTCAGTTTCTCATGAGGTCTAAGTTGTTTCTGAGATTATGTCTGTTGTGAATGAGAGTATGGCTAATGAAATTCTGTTACTAAACTGGAAAACAGGTGTTCGTGCTGAAAAAGACAGATGGAGCTGGGTGGACTGTTTAAGGAGGGAGATGAAGAGCTGAAAGGAAAGTTGTTTCAGGTCCTTTACTGTCATCCTTCTGTGTTCTCTGAGCACACTTGCTCTATTAAGAGATTTTATATCAGTTTAAAGTTAAGAAATTTAAGAGAATCTATATTATACCATATCATACACCGGTAATTTACAAATAGAAGGATGAAGCAGAGATAAAGATTAAAATACTAATCAGCCTTGATCACAAGGATTTGTTAAAAATTAATAATAACTCATGAAAATGGTAACAAGAGTTGATTATCAGAAATCACCGTCAGACCATGTCGCATCATATGCTGAAGGGTGACAATAACAAGAGCATCGGTAAGTGTCGAAAGACACCATTTCTCCTGCTGCCTTCTCTGTTCACCATCTAATTAGACATGTTCTGAAGACGATTTCTGAGAAAATCGAAACCGGGTACCGTTTTTATGTGTGATTATTAATCAGTATATAAATATATATATTATAAAAGTATGTGTTCCATCTGCAGAAGACATAAGGGCTGGGAAATTTCGCCCTGTACAAATTTCTACAACATTCCAGACCATAACAGAGTATTCGAGAACTTTCCAGACATTCGAGAGTGTTCGAGAACATTGCACAACATTGACAATGTTCTGGAATATTCCACAATGGACCAGAATGTTTTAAAATATTCGGGAATAGTCAGGAACATTCGGGAAGATTCCGGAATGTCTTAGAAGATCCCAGATCATTGTGGAAAATTACAGAACAATCTCAAATGTTGCGGAATGTTCTAGAACATTGTGGACCATTCTAAGCCTTTTTGGTATGTTCTGGAACTCGCCATTCGTGGGTTACCCGTTGGTAGGGGTATACAAAACAAAGCCCTTCGTGGGTTCGAACGTCAGTTTCTTATCAGTGGCGAAAGGAGGAACCGCAAAAGTAGCGCAGTGAGTGAGTAAAAACGAACACTGAAGTGTGAGTAATCAAAGTGGTGCAGTGGCTGAATATAATTTGAAAATAAAAAGTGAAAAGTGTGTAAAGTGTACTTAACGTATTAATAAAGCAGTAAATGTATCGCATGAGACATGAGATTGTAATTTATTATTTCTTTACTACTCGCTGCGTGTTTGAGACATTATTCAGACGGAATGCACATATGTCACTGAATGTAACAGCAACATTATATCATTGTTCTACACATAGTTCATGACGTATGACGTCATAAACAATGACCTGGATGAAAAACTGCTGCATCATGCATGACACTTAAATTTCGTACATCGTTGTTACTGTTTCCATTCGCAACATATTGTGCAGGCAGTATTCAAATATGCCGCTGGACGCACATACTAATTTATATCATTGTGCGACACATGGTTCATACGCAGTTTGGTATGCACGGCTGAAACAAATACGCCTCGTTTCTCTGCTAGTTTTTAGTAAATCCTTGTGATCAATACTGATCAGTATTTTAATTACCTACATCTTCAGTACATATACATTAGTTACCACATCACCACTGATTTGCACATTCTTCCATATTTTACACTAGAACATATTAAACAAACTTCAGCCATCTTTCAGCAACCACTTGTTCTCAGCACATCGGCATTTGAACCATGTTCGCTATGGCTGATATTAAAAATTCCCGTCAAGCACTGGTGGTGAGGAAAATTCAGCTTGTGTGCTGAGTTTACTGCCATTTTCCACGTCGCATGCGGTTACCGCCATTGGTAAGATGTGACAGGGAAAAACTTGGAATTAATGTATCATTGCGTCTATTTAGTCTGCTTTATTACATAAAGACTCCTTTTGTTGTTCTGTGTAAATAAAAAATGATGTTCAAGTCCTCGAAAAGGTGCCGAATACAGTGTTTTCTGAAGTCACTTACAATTTCTGTCGTAACATTAAAACTAATGAACTTTTTGCAGATGATCTACGAGAATGTACATAACAGAAAAAGGAATACCTGTTTTTTCAGACTTACTGCATGGAACGTTATATGCGTAGGCGCAAAAATGTTTCATGCGTAAACTTCACACACCACGTTCTATCAGACAGAGGTAAAACTTTACACTGCCACTGAGACACCGCGTTTGAAAAGGATAGCTGCAGCACATGCAGCTGTGGAAGGCATTCAGGAAGTGATCGTTCGCAGCCCCTCAGTACCAACCAGTCACTGTGTGAAAAATAATGCAATTCAAATTGAGCAAACGTGCCTGCCACATTCAGATTGTCCATAAAGTTGATGAGGACTATCTCTCCTGGTAAGCCACGTGCATTCCCGTTAGAAATTCAAATGTAATGCGGCTCATTCTATTCATTATGGAAATGGAAGAGGATATAGATGAAGATGAAATGGGAGATACGATACTGCGTCAAGTGTTTCACAGAGCACTGAAAGACCTGAGTCGAAACAAGGCCCCAGGAGTAGACAACATTCCATTAGAATTATTGACGGCCTTGAAAGAGCCAGTCCTGACAAAACTCTACCAACTGGTGAGCAAGATGTATGAGACAGGGGAAATACCTTCAGACTTCAAGAAGAATATAATAATTCCAATCCCAGAGGAAGCAGGTTTTGACAGTTGTGAAAATTACCGAACTATCAGTTTGATAAGTCACAGCTGCAAAATACTAACGCGAATTCTTTATAGACGAATGGAAAAACAGGTAGAAGCCGACCTCGGCGAATATCAGTTTGGATTCCGTGGAAATACTGGAACACGTGAGGCAATATTGATCTTACGACTTACCTTAGAAGAAAGATTAAGGAAAGGCAAACCTACGTTTCTAGCATTTGTAGACTTAGAGAAAGCTTCTGACAATGTTGACTGGAATACTCTTTTTCAAATTATAAAGGTGGCAGATGTAAAATACAGGGAGCGAAAGGCTATTTACAATTTGTACAGAAACCAGTTGGCAGTTACAAGAGTCGAGGGGCATGAAAGGGAAGCAGTGGTTGGGAAGGGAGTGAGACAGGGTTGTAGCCTCTCCCAGATGATGTTCAATCTGTATATTGACCAAGCAGTAAAGGAAACAAAAGAAAAATTAGGAGTAGGTATTAAAACCCATGGAGAAGAAACAAAAACTTTGAGGTTCGCCGATGACGTTGAAATTCTGTCAGAGACAGCAAAGGACTTGGAAGCGCAGCAGAACGGAATGGACACTGTCTTGAAAGGAGGATATAAGATGAACATCAACAAAAGGAAAAAGAGGCTAATGGAGTGGTCGAATTAAGTCGGGTGATGCTGAGGGAATTAGATTAGGAAATGAGACACTTAAAGTAGTAAAGGTGTTTTGCTATTTGGGGAGCAAAATATCTGATGACGGTCGAAGTAGAGAGGATATAAAATGTAGACTGGCAATCGCTAGGAAAGCGTTTCTGAAGAATAGAAATTTGTTAACACCGAGTATAGATTCAAGTGTCAGGAAGTCGTTTCTGAAAGTATTTGTATGGAGTGAAGCCATGTATGGAAGTGAAACATGGACGATAAATAGTTTGGATAAGAAGAGAATAGAAGCTTTCGAAATGTGGTGCTACAGGTGAATGCTGAAGATTAGATGGGTAGATCACGTAACTAATGAGGAGGTATTGAATCGGATTGGGGAGAAAAGGAGTTTGTGGCACAACTTGACAAGAAGAAGGGACCGGTCGGTAGGACATGTTCTGAGGCATCAAGGGACCACAAATTTAGCATTGGAGTGCAGCGTGGAGGGTAAGAATCGTAGAGGGAGACCAAGAGATTAACACACTAAGCAGATTCAGAAGGATGTAGGTTGCAGTAAGTAATGGGAGATAAAGAAGCTTGCAGAGGATAGAGTAGCATGGAGAGCTGCATCAATCCAGTATCAGCACTGAAGACCACAACAACAACAACAACAACAACACCATTCTATTCAGCTCTGGCAACATTTCACATTTGTGTTAACAGAAATAACATAGGCTTTGGGCACATGAACTGCCAAACACATTACTGCATCGGAAAGGGGGCACATGCAGGGTTAATTAGTGGATAGGAAGTCAAAATTACACGGATTGTTCATGCTCCCTGAGAAAACAGGGGCTGATGAAACCTATTTTGACTACTAGAGTAGTTTTTTGGACCACATTTAATTCTGAGCTACATTCTGGATACAGTTTCTACCAGCAAGGTAGACCACCTTCACATTTTCCCATAACTGTCTGGAATACCACTTTTATTGGGAGATGGATTGGCCGTACATCGCCAAGGATTCGAACTCCTTGATCACCGAGTTAGACTTCTAGTGTGATGTGCATATAAGGAATATGAGTGACCTTCAACAATTGAAAAATTGGCGTCTGTTGATTAAATAACGGCAGCTTTGCTGTTTTAGGCTACACGATGTAATGGAACTGGTCATTGCTCCTATGTATATGATATGTAGTGGAAGACAATCTCACATTAAATTCATGACATGATACAATCTAAAATTCACACAGGAATTACTTCCAATTTACTATGAAATTTGGTTATGTTTGTAGCTTTTTTCATTATTCGTATTGTATAACTTTGTACTGAAAATATCTTTGAAGGAAACTATAAATTATCTATGGAACTTTTTGGATGTAAAAGGTCGATGTACTCAAAGATCTCTGATTCGCGACTTTTTGTATCTTTACGCTTGTTGACTTGTGCTCGAAGACGTAGGTTGGAGAGTTCCAGAGTGAAGAGTTCGATTGTGAAGTCGTTTTCTTTTGGCTGGAAGTCATGTAACTGATGTTTGCAACTGAGAATGATTTGTGCTATTTTGTAGAGATATACATGAAATGAAGGCAGTAAAACGATCGATGAAGAAATAGATTGAAGCAGTGTTCAAACTGCAACATTTAATCCGACCACATTCCTGGATCTACAGTTGTTTCTAACCAGTCATGATTTTCATAGAACCAGAAATTCATTGTGACGCAGCAAGAAACAGGTATTTAGTAACTTTTCTTCCCGCCTATTTATTAGTTGTTCCTACTTAACGATGTAAGCTGCAAAACTGCACGTGTTTAGAATTTTTTTTAATTTTTTTTTTTTTTTTTTTTTGTGACATTGGAGACGAGAACTGCTTCAGCAGGAACGATCGAGTTGTGCTTATATTTACAGAGTCATTATATTGACATTTATTCATGATGTATTAAGAAATATCTCAATGTATCTTAACGTTGTTTCTCGTCCATAATAAAGTGATTAAGTGAAAAGTGGTAAATGACTTTATAAACATCCTGTACTATTTCAAAAACCACATATTGGAGGTTCACACACAGACGTAAAAATAAAGTATCCACAGTCGGCTACAACGTGACGAAAAATTTGCGAAGATTAAAAAGGGAACATACTGAGAAACAATAAAAGGATTTGTAGAGAAAAAATCTGTCATTGATTATGTTGAGCATCGAAAGACTGCCATCGTAATAAAATTTTGTGGTGTTCAGACAAACTTCCGCGCAGAAGGCAGCTTCACATTAAGATATCCACTAGCTGTGTCGCAATATTTTTACAAGGAATCTAAGCAACGTGTCCCCGTGGGATTTATATTCCGAGTTCATCCCGCACGTAAAGTAACGCATATAAATTTTCCCAGTTCGCAGGTACGGCCAACACCTTAACGCTCCGCTGCGCGCGGGTGAGGATGAAACAAAAGTTACGCCGTCCGCATTTCAGCGCAACTTTCCGAGCGTAAACGTCACGTAACGCGGAAGCTTACAAATTTCCAGTCCGAAGCTTTCGGAGGCGGTCTGTTTTCTCGTGCACTGACGTATGTCACCATTTCACTGCGCGCGACTTTAAATTTGACAGGCAGTAAAGAGACTTCCCGGTAATGCAAAATGTCAGAAATTAGTTAGAGAAATAAAATCCCTAGAAACATGGACTGAAATTCGCTGTACCACGATGAAATACTGTCAGAGAGTTACAACATTGGCGTTGTAGTTTTTGCACTAAAAAGACCGTCATCGATGCCTGCACGTGGAACAAACGCAGTAAATTATCTATATACCGCCATTACACGTCTTCTAAGCACAACACTTTATTGACAACAAATATTTCCTGCAAGACATTATGTCCCCCCCCCTCTTTTCACACACCTTATAGATATCTGTTGATAGATACCTGTTCGTAAATAGTTTATCCCAATACATTTCCATAACTGAAGGGTAGTTAGAAGGAAATTTATTTTTCACATTTTTAGAATTTCATCTAGTTATAAAATTTGCGATTTTCCGAATAAAGTGATATATATATATACCAGCGTCAGCATTTCTAACCGAATTCCCTCAACATCATTTGTTTGGCTAATGTTAATCTTACACTCTCTTTTCGAGAAACCATATATTCCATTCACACGCTCCCAAGTGTTTTGCCATGCATGACAAAATCACAATGGCAACCCCAAACACCTGAAGATGTTGTTTTCTCTTTCTGAGATTCAGAGCTCTTTGCAGATTTCTCTCTGCTTCTCTTTACTGTTCACTCAATATGGAGGTTGAATAGCATGGGGGATAGGCTAATGGTTCAAATGGTTAAAATGGCTCGGAGCACTATGGGACTTAACATATGAGGTCATCAGTCCCCTAGAACGTAAAACTACTTTAATTAAGTAACCTAAGGGCATCACACACATCCATGCCCGAGGCAGGATTCGAAACTGCGACCGTAGCGGTCGCTCGGTTCCAGACTGAAGCGCCCAGAACCGCACGGCCACACCGGCCGGCCGGTAGGCTATCACACTGTCTCACTACATTGTCAATTGCTTCTTATCTTTCAAGTCCGTCGACTCTTAACAACTGCCTGGTTTCTGTACAAGCAGATAACCTCTCTATCCCTGTATTTTCTCCCTCCTATCTTCAGACCTGCAACGAGTATATTCTATTTTAGATTGTCAGAAGCTTTGTTTACATCTAGAGATCCTGTAAATGTTTTCCTTTTTCTTCAAACTACCTTCTAAGATAAGTAGTATGGCGGTATTTTCCTACATGTTTGCAATCATAAAAGTGATATCCACACGTTTCCAGTAAATGTGTTCTTTAGCATGGGGCTTATTACATTTTTCATAAGAGCTGAGTACGTTTCGCCTATCTCATATTTCTTGTACATCACGTGGAACATTTTTGCCGTGGTAATTTCACCCTAATTCCCAGGGAACTTCGTCTTCTCCTGGTTCCTTATTTCGATTTTGGTCTTACCGTGTTCTATCAAACTATTCACGTTGTGTTAAAGAGTACTGATGTAAATGTAGATGATCACATTAAGTCCTCAATTACTTTGTCTCCGTCTTCCAAATCACTATGTTTTTTCTTTCCTTTTTTTAGTAGTGTCACTTTGCACATACATCTCAGCTTTCAAACATCCCTTATTTGTGTATGAGGCTTGCCACTTTGCTATTCACATTTTCTCCAGAGGTCTCTTAAATTTTCTTAGCTATGCGCGCCTTTACTGAGTTGCTCTTGTCGTGTAGACATACCTGGTTAGCCATGTTCCACTTTGTGTCAAATTTTTAGACGTCTATTGTCAGTTTAGACTGTTCTATTTCCTGAATTTTTGTCTTTTCTCCTTTAACTTAAATTATCTTATGTTTCCCCACAGGCTTTCCCGTTTCTGGATACTTGTTCCTATGACGCATTAAATTATTCTGTCTCTCAAATGTGCTAATTCGTATTCCTTTCACCTATTTCAGTTACCTGTTACCTAATACTGACTACTAATCTCTCCTATCACCAACATAGGTGTCTGTCTCCAGCTCGCGTTCTAATTTCTTGCTTTTCTGAAATTTGCTCAGTTATAACTTGCACTTCTTAACCAATACATTATGGTCAGAGGCAAAATGTGTCCCTGGAAATATATTTCAGCTTACAGTCAAATTTCGTACTCTCCATCTCACTGTAATCCACTACTGAACGAGACAATGCTTAGCTATTGCTAAATATGCACGGGAATTGTATACATGTACCAATCTTCTTCTCCTGCCTTTCTCTGTCCATATCCTGCTGTTCCCCTTCTCTTTCTTTATCTCCTCCTCCTCGCCCCTGTCACTGTCCAACTCCCCTCAATCTCTATTCATTTCCTCCACACCCATGTCCTTCCCCCTCTCTTTATTCATTTTCTCCTCTAACTCCTTCTACTCTTCCAGTCTGTCTATAATGTTCAGCTTTCTTTATTCTTATTGCAAACGAAACCTTAATTGGGAAATGAAGTTACATAAAAAGACTACGTAAGTCAATTCGGATCATTAACACAATGGGTACAAGAGAGACCTCTCCATCTGTTGGATCTATGACAGTATTTTTCATAGTTTTTATCTTTGAGTAGGTAGGATTGCAAGTTTCGGATGGTTCAGATTCCATAGTAGTAGTGTAACAGTATGTCCATAAGCCATAAATGTAACTTTCCTATTTCCTCTTAAAATGAGTGTAAGAAAGGAAACTAAGCAACACTGTGTTGTGTGACCAATTTTTGTTTAAAATTGTAGTATACGTGGAAGAAATAGTTTGTCTAATGGTTTAACCACCCTGACATCAAATTTAAGATTGACTGCGAGAAAGGAAACACCGAGCGACGTGCCCCAGTGGCTAGCACGTTGGACTCCCATTCAGGACGACGACACCCTTCCTCATTTAGATTTTCGGTGATCTCCCTAAATCGCTTCAGGCGGATTCCGGGATGGTTCCTTTGAAAGGGCACTGCCGACTTCCTTCCCCATCCTTCCCTAATCCAATAGGACCGATGAACTCGCTGTTTGGTTCCCTCCCCCAATTCAACCAACCAACCAACCAGAAAGAAAACCACACCGAACATTTTCACAGCACAGCATTTTCTTCCTCGCCCTAGGTTTTAACAGGAAAGGAACATCGTTGTTTCAAAAAAATATATATAGCACATGTCTGTGTCAATGTTAGTAGAGTATCGTGTAACAATTTGAAATAAATCCACCAAGAACTCTTCGAGAATTTTCTAACAATGTTTCCCTGTTCACTCTGCATACATATTTGTGTACCTTATACATTAAGGAAATATGTTGCCTATGTCTGTGTAGTGTCTTCTGTCAGTCTAGCAGAAGGTGATGGGCTTTATCGTGGAGTAGCATCACTTTGCACGGTCTTCCTGCCCGCTGTTCTTGCATTGCGTCTGCAAGACATTTCAGTTGCTGTCCATGTCAGCAGTGATGGTTACACCTCGGTGAAGCAAGTCGTAGTACACCATGCCATTGCTGTTCCACCAGATGCACAACACTGTCTTTTGCGGTCTTTGTACGGGGAGTTGCTGCTTTGTTTGGGCTCAGTCATTCCTTTCTTTCCCTTATGTCAGCGTAAAGACACCATTTCTCGTCACCAGTAACGATACGGTATACGAATGATCGTAGTCATTCATGAGGTAATGCACGACGAGCAAGCAGAGATACTCACATGTCCACAGGCTGATTTTTGTGATTTTGGCTTAGAGATTGTGGTACCCACATACCCGATTTGTGAACCTTTCCAGCTGCATGCGAATGTCACACGATTGTGGAACGACAAGATTTCATAATATCTTCTAATTCTCGAGTACAATTACGTAGATCATAGTGGATTAACCCGTATAAAGCGCCGTCAAATTCCAAATTTCTTCCTGAACATGGAGAGTCACTGATGTCGAAACGATCCTCCTTGAAACGAGAAAGCCATTTTCTTGCTATACTCTCGCCAGTGGCATTATCCCCATATATGGCGCAAGTATTTCTGGCTGCCTCTGCTCACCCCTCTACTGAGCTCAAACAATCTGTGGAAATCGTTCCGATAGCACGAAATGGTACTCCATTTTCTAGCGTCCACAGCTCCACTCAGTATCTCCAAACGACATAACGACAATATGTAAGTTCAAACAGCAACAGTGAACTACAAATAAAAAGTGACAATCTGTAATCAGACCTATAGCAAACAGAATACCAATACTGAAAACGACGACGCTACGAACTTATGCACCAATGTAAGTAGTGGGACTAAGTATGTGCCAAGACACGCTGCATTGTTACCAAATGTGTTCAAGATGGCGGTGATGACGTTATCGAAGATGGCGGCATGTAGACTTGGCGACATCGCATGACATCATCCAAGAAAACGGATTTTGGCGGGAGAATAGGCCAATTGTGCTATGTCCACTAACATAACCTCAAGAAAAAATGGCGGGAAGTTTGAATTCCAACACGATAATACATGCAAAAACCGTACTTGTGTTTATTATTATTGATTATTATTTATTAACATTAATTATCATTTATTATTATTTATTATTATAGGCCTACCTCCACTAGAAAATGAGCCAAATTCAAATTCCAACACGATAATGTCTCGGAAACTGTACTTCTATTTATTATTATCATTTATTATTTATACAACATGTCCGATTTTGTCAGCGAGAAAGCCATTTTCCTTACATCCATAACAAAAATCTATCACAAGTTCAAATCCCAACACCATAATTGTTCACACGTACGAACTTTCTCCGTCACCTATCTTTCTTCACTGGTAGAATATCATAATCGTGTCAAATAATAAACTGCACTTATAGTAACGTAAGTCACGTCCTTTGATTTTGCAGGGGGGAAGGGACTGAAGACTTTATTTGAAGCAGTACGGTCATCACTTGTACTCCAACACAGTCAGCACACACATCTTTGATATCCCAGTGCAGTTGCCACTACGTCGGCGCTCCAACTGAATTAGTTCAAATCCTCGCCACCCCCTGGCACTCTAAGCAAATGAGAAGCTGCCTCTGGCCCTTGTTCAGTGTTTTCTAACACGCTTTTGCACACTGCCGAGCATTTCGTCATTCTGCTGCGACTTCGAAGTCATTGTCTGATTCTAAACAGACATTAACACGGACTGATGCACGGCCTCCCACAGGACACTATACCTTGCACCTTGTAAATCATATTCTTACAGCATAACATGGAATGATTTTAAATAAAGGACAGCCACATCACAAGGAAACTAGCCCCCATCTGCTCCTATTCCTCGAACATATCCGCATCCTCTACACCTCCCGCCGTCTTGAACCCCCTCACCCCCTGGTTGCTCCTCTCCTCTCCCATCCTCGCCCCCTGCCCCGTCTTCACCGTTGTGTCCCCCCTACCCTCCATCTCTACACCCTCCATCTCCTTTCCCAAGGTGGCTTCCGTCAACTCCCCCTCCCGGATGATGCCCTCTCTCCCTCCATTTATCCTTCCTATCAACTCTGATCCTCCCTCCCCCTCCTTTCCTCTGTCCTTTCCCTGGGCTCCCTCTTCCCCCCCCTTCCGTCCTGTTTCCTCCCCACTACACCTCTCCCTACCTCTCTTCTCCCCCCAGTCCTTTTGTATTCCCCTCCTCTGCCTACCCCCCCTCCCTGTCGCGTCAGCCCCCCACCCCTCTTATGGGTCCTCATCCTCCATCAGCTCCTTTCCCGGTTCCCCCCCCCCCTTCGCTTTTACTCTCCTTTCCCCCCCCTTTTTGTTTTCCCATCTCCTGTTCAGTTTCCCCCCACCTGCTCTCGACTGTGGTGTCACCTTTGCCGACTTTTTCGTGCTGTGTTCTCGTGACTATTCAGTGTTGTGTTGCGAACAGAAACCATGCTGTCGCTGGGTGTGCGTTTTATATACTTTGCGAACAGAATCCAGACTGTCGCCGTGTTTTTTTTAATTGTCTATTGTTTCCCCTGTCTGCTCCGTATGTATTTTTATTCGCTTCATCATCCCTCTGTTGTTTGTTTTCATTTCCCCATTTTCTTTTCACCTTGTTACTCAATGAGTCCCCGATTTTATCGCCTGTTTTTTATTATTATTTCTTCTCCTGCTCTTTGTCAGAAAACCTGTAGGCTGCAGAGCGGCGTCCTAAGCTGCTGCCAGCCCGCCCCCTTCGGGGGGAATTGAAATTCAATAAAGAAAAAAAAAAAAAAAAAAAAAAAAAACAAGGAAACTAGAAGAGCCTGGTCGTTTTAGCGACTTGCCTCGAAAGTGATTGGCCACATCCACATTTAAACTCATGTGTCGCAGTGACCGAATAGTTTATAACTCTGCGTTCCATTTCTAGTTTTTGGTCATTTTTGCACACAACTACGGGATCACCGTTTTCAGTGCTAGCAACCCCGGAAGTCACGGTCCATCAACCAAAATTTGTCCCCAACTCAAGCAAGCATTGTCAGTCAATCATTATGCCCTACCCAATGCACAGTTGCGATGGATAAGACACCACCGATCTACTGTAATATTATCCATCACAGCTGATATCGCGAAAAATTTTGCAGTAAGTCCAACACTGGCCATCATGTGACAGCTTGGTTTCTTACTTTCAGTATCATAGCTAAACCATACATCGTCTACTTTGCAGGTATCATTGCGAACATTCATAGCTGACTGCTCAGCAAGTCTATTGACACTTAATTCTCGAACACATAAAGACGATCAAATTATGCCAGACAATGCTATACATATTCCTAAGACCTCGTGCATCGTACACGATCAATCTCTCTGCGTATGGCGGTCACAGAGCAATCTAGTCCTCTTACGTTAAAAGTTTATCCTCACCTCGGTATTGACAAACCTACCCCGCAACATCGCTACCATATTATTCCTCAAACGAGCAGACGAATACAGCTACACTCCACCTCTCTTGACTGAATAGAGCTTTCCTAGTCCTAACCCCTCCAGGTGCACCACATTACTCGAAATGTAACCAAGTCTTGCAGCTTAGCACACCATATCGATCTATAGTAACAGATCTCAAAGTGCCTTGTTTCAATGGCATACAGTTAAGAAAAAACAAGAACAGAGCGATATTTATACACAACGTAGTTCGACACATTTTTAAGTAAATCATCCAATCTATCATGTGTAAAGTATTGTTCTAGAGTCCAGGACCGGTGCACTGAAGGTTCCGGTAGGAGAGAGAGAGAGAGAGAGAGAGAGAGAGAGAGAGAGAGAGAGAGAACATAAACACACACAAACACACACACTCCTAAGACTAGAACGTTCAGCACTTAAAAACAGGCGATAACCTTAGATCGCTTACTTTTCCGTCCTGTCCGACATGCGTCCTTCTCCCCGGTCCCCCTACGCTGAGCTATCTCTTCCCCAATCGTAAAACTTTTCCTTTCTATGATACGAGCCCTGCGGACACGTCTAATGCCCAATGATCACACCAGATCACGAGTGAGAAATAATACTATTACTCCATCAGGTCCATATAAAAATGATAGTCATTAGCAGCTGGTACATCCTACAAGGAAAAAGATACGCATAACAGCAGCGTCCAACATGTGAAAATTACAAGTCATCCCGTCACCGACTCTGTAAACACACGTCTGTCGGGTAAGTGTGTACACAATGATTACAGCCCCCTCACAAATAGCTGCAGCTAACTTAGTTATGACGCATTTTACACCAAGCATGCGACAGGGTGGAGATATCATAAATCAAATTGCGTTTAGAGGAATGCGTCAACTTTCATCACACATGAGATGGAAGTCCTCTGATGAGCGACGGGTTCACCGTTAACGATCGCAAGTAGACAGTGCTTTAAACCACTTACCGAACACGTAACCGCATACGACTAAAACGTTGGCTATATCACGTGACTAAAGCATCCAAATAGAATACTGGGAAAAAAAATCGACCTTCAGCAACTTGTCCTTCTCTAGAATAAATGAGTCAACGTTTGAATCGTACCTAGTAGCAGCTCTGTCTCAGTCGATCATCCTGTACACTCTCTGTTATCATTTAACACAGATGTGAGTAAGCTTAGACGTGTATGATTCTCTGTCCTCCTGAAACGCATAAAATACAGTATTCAACTCGCTTGTATCACTGCTACCTCAGTAGACATACACCATAACACGAACTCAACGAGAAAAAATTGACTGCCTTACTTATTCCGCTCGTTTCGATGTCATCGTTTTCCTGCTTTCCTCTTGTTGCCGCATACTTGATTCCATGTACAAATTCCCCCCTGCGAACCAGAAGATAAACAAGTACGTTCACATTTTCACCGCATTTCGGTGTATACTAGGTTAGTTTATATCAATGCGCTAATCAGTTTTCGCACTTATTTCGATATTATGTCTGATCCATCCATGCGACCGCGACATATGCTATCGTTCTGTGTTCTAAAATTGTATCTAAATGTAACCAAGGCGTATCCAGTCACTACCACATTCAGAGAGCGCTTGCTCTTTCTGTATCTCTATGTACATGCACGCCTCACGGAAGGCTGACGGGATGACGTAATTTTCACATGTTGGACGCTGCTGTTATGCGTATCTGTTTGCTTGTAGGATGTACCAGCTGCTAATAACTATCATTTTTATATAGACCTGATGGAGTAATAGTATTATTTCTGACTCGTGACCTGGTGTGATCATTGGGCACTAGACGTGTCCGCAGGGCTATATTGGGCTCGTATCATAGAAAGGAAAAGTTTTACGATTGGAGTCGAGATAGCTCAGCGTAGGGGGACCGGAGAGAAGGATGTATGTCTGACAGGACGGAAAAGTAAGCGTTCTAAGGTTATCGCCCACTTTAAGTGCTGAACATTCTAGTCTTAGGAGCGTGTGTGTGTTTATGTGTTCTCTCTCTCTCTCTCTCTCTCCTACCGGAACCTTCGATGCACCTCCTGGACTCTAGAACAATACTTTACACATGATAGATTGGATGATTTACTTGAAAAAGTGTCGAACTACGTTGTGTATAAATATCGCTCTGATCTT
The DNA here is from genome assembly GCF_021461385.2 of Schistocerca piceifrons. Classification (NCBI taxonomy): domain Eukaryota; kingdom Metazoa; phylum Arthropoda; class Insecta; order Orthoptera; family Acrididae; genus Schistocerca; species Schistocerca piceifrons. Next base: position 107,644,554 of record NC_060146.1, read on the forward strand.
GTTTTTCTTAACTGTATGCTATTAAATTAAGGCACCCTGAGATCTGTTACTATAGATGGATATGGTGTGCTAAGCTGCAAGACTTGGTTACATTTCGAGAAATGTGGTGCACCTGGAGGGGTTAGGACTAGGAAAGCTCTATTCAGTCAAGAGAGATGGAGTGTAGCTGTATTCATCTGTTCGGTTGAGGAATAATATGGTAGCGATGTTGCGGGGTAGGTTGGTCAATGCCGAGATGAGGATGGTCTTTTAACGTAAGAGGACTAGATAGCTCTGTGACCGCAATACACAGAGGGATTGATCGAGTACTATACACGAGGTCTAAGGAATATGTATAGCGTTGTCTAGCATAATTTGATCGTCTTTATGTGTTCGAGAATTAAGTGTGAATGGACGAGCTGAGTAGTCATCTATGAATGTTCGCAATGATATTTGCAAAGTAGAGGATGTATGGTTTAGCTATGATACTGAAATTAAGAAAACAAGCTGTCACATGATTGGATAGTGTTGGATTTACTGCAAAATTTTTCGCGATATCAGCTGTGATGGATAATATTACAGAAGATCGGTGGTGTCTTATCCATCGCAACTGTGCAGTTTCTCATTCGCTTAGAGTATGGGTGATCTAACTTTAAAGGGGTCTCTGCAGCATGTGTATATTTAATATGATCTTGTTCATATAGGCATCTGTAATTTGAGGTATCGGACTTGGCGAGCTGTTAGGAATTCTTGGATGGTCGCACTCTGAGTTATTTGGGGATACTATCGTGAATTCCATTTGTCCGCGCTGGAGGTGGATCGCATTGCTGCCTTCGTGACTTTTTCACTGTTTTATGGTAGAGGATAAAGATGATAGGGTGTTGAGGAGCCGTTGTACTTGTACCTAGTTTGAGGCGTGCAACGTTGCGCACATTCCCGGCGAATCGTCAAAACAAGGTCATGTTGTAGTAACTGAGATCGTTCTGTTTAAGACAGGTTGCAGAAGGTAATAGTGTGGTGTCACAGCCAGACACCACACTTGCTAGGTGGTAGCCTTTAAATCGACCGCGGTCCGTTAGTATACGTCGGACCCGCGTATCGCCACTATCAGTGATTGCAGACCGAGCGCCGCCACACGGAAGGTCTAGAGAGACTTCCTAGCACTCGCCCCAGTTGTACAGCCGACTTTGCTAGCGACGGTTCACTGACAAAATACGCTCTCATTTGCCGAGACGATAGTTAGCATAGCCTTCAGCTACGTCATTTGCTACGACCTAGCAAGGCGCCATTACCAGTTACTATTGATGCTGTAAAACATGTACCGTCAAGAGCAATGTTCACCAATTATGGATTAAAGTTAAGTATTCCAGCAGCTACGTAAGTTTTTTGTTAGTCTCATTTCCTTGACTTGTTCCAGACCTCACGCCAGCCTGCGTGAGCTAAAACGCGTGCCTTTCGGCTTCCTCTCATAGTGGGTTGGCTGTCTTGCCAAGCCACAACAAATAGATATGTCTTTCTCCGACTTAAATTGCAGAGATCAGATGGGTGACGATAAATGCATACTCATCTATGCTTAGAAAGGGAGAATGCTATTTTATTATTAAGTGAGTTTTGGCAGGAGTGAATATGGTTATATATATGCGAGTTTTTAAGATTTGTGAGCGGAAATTGTCAGCGACAGGTGAATGACGTCGGGTTCGCCGTCTGGGGGAGACACTGTTTACATGTTCTGTTGGAGATGCAAGGGGGAGATAGAGATCTGCGCTATTCAGGAATCCATTTGTGCACTGTATATCGTTAGACAATAGCTGGAGAGCAGGTATAGGGAGAGCCCACTTCAGCATTCTCGTCCTGGGGGCTGAGTGGACGGCTGTTTAGATGGACAGGTATGTCGCTTTGACGTGCCGCCGGCGGCGCTCGGAGACTCGCTTTGTAAGGCGCTAAGGGATTAGTTTGAGCATTTAGTACTTGTTTCGGTGGTTATTGGATTAAGAACTGTAATATCGATGGTCATGTCCTCAGCAGGGCCGCTGTGTAATTGAGTAAGTGTGTTTACGTATTTGAAGATATGTTTCGCGAATGGTGTTGTTAAGATGATGGCGCAATTTAGCTACCTCTGTAAAAAAAAATAGCTGTCTGCTGCTGAAAGAAAGAAAGAAAGAAAGAGGTGACCTTGCCCCTGGACCTGATGCATGAGTTATTAGATAAGATCAAGTGATAGTTGAATGATGCTATGTGTTCGGATGTAGGAATCTCCAAACGATGGAGCGATATTTTTTTATGTGGAAATTTATGCAATCTATAGATAGTGATATTCGACGACTAGTGACAACAGTTAAAAGCGGAAAAATAGGTGCAAATCAGATGCTTGGAGAATGTTGTGGCAATGGTGTAGGTGGTAAATATGGACCAGGCTTTGAATATTTTGTGACTGTCGTATATGCTTGATGCTCTGTATAAACGTTTGACTCTTTAATTGCGTTTGGTAGTTCTGGGTGTGTGAAAAATTAATTTTACTGTTGAAAGTGCGAGAAAGATAGAGGCTACGTTTGTAATTCAAAAAGAGGGGATGAGAATGGTAAATTGATTGATGGACATGGTTTGTAGGGGTGATATATGAGTGTCAAGATAGGGCTGAGGACGTCTTACTGGGAGAAAAACGGAAGCCGGTTTCGATGCTCCAAGAGTGAAGGCGCTCGAGACATCCTTGAAGACGTCGTTCAAGAAGGCTGGTCCGTTGAGAGCTGTAGTAGATCGCAAAATCGTCCACAAATAGGGAGCCCGAGACATCAGGAAGGAGACAATCCATAATTGGATTTATGGCAATGGCAAACAGTACAACACTCAGCACGGAGCCCTGGGGTACCCCGTTGTAAGTAGGCTGTTTATGTTTTCTTATTGGCAACATTACGTAGCGCTCTGTATGAAAATCACTGGCTGTGCTGTGTGCAGTCTGTGGCTAGTTTGCATTGTTGTCTGCCATTGAAGTGTTGGGCAGCGGCAGCTGGATGTGAACAGCGCGTAGCGTTGCGCAGTTGGAGGTGAGCCGCCAGCATTGGTGGATGTGGGGAAAGAGATGGCGGAGTTTTGAAATTGGTAAGACTTTCATGAACTGCTATATATATTATGACTATTAAGGTAAATACATTGTTTGTTTTCTATTAAAATCTTTCATTTGCTAACTATGCCTATCAGTAGTTAGTGCCTTCCGTAGTTTGAATCTTTTATTTAGCTGGCAGTAGTGGCGCTCGCTGTATTGCAGTAGTTCCAGTAACGAAGATTTTTGTGAGGTAAGTGATTTGTGAAAGGTATAGGTTAATGTTAGTCAGGGCCAATCTTTTGTAGGGATTTTTTGAAAGTCAGATTGCCTTGCGCTAAAAATATTGTGTGTCAGGATAAGCACAGTCATGTATAATTATTCAAAAAGGGGACGTTTCACCGTTTTCTTGGGAGAAAGTACGGGAGAGAGTAGTGTTCACCCGCACCCTAAATGTGCGCTCTGCCATAAATTCGCGAAGAAAAAGGGGCAGCCGACCTCGAAAGCCCCAAGAGAACAGTGTGCGGTGGATGCCCGTCCTCCAATAGGTATCGTATGCTCTCTCCAGATCAAAAAATATTGCTACTGTTTGTCGTTTCCGGTGAAAATTGTTCATGATATAAGTGGAGAGAGCAATAAGATGGTCAACTGCAGAACGATGCTGTCGGAATCCGCATTGGGCAGGTGTTAAAAGTCTGCGGGATTCCAGCCACCACGCTAAACGGTAATTCACCATACGCTCCAAAACCTTACAGACACTACTCGTGAGAGAAATGGGACGATAGCTAGAGGGGAGATGTTTGTCCTTTCCAGGTTTCGGAACAGGAACGACGATAGCTTCCCGTCATCGCCTGGGAAAAGTACTGTCGATCCAAATTCGATTATAAAGGCGAAGGAGGTAACGCAGACTATGGGTTGATAAATGCAGCAACATTTGGACGTGGATACCATCCGGTCCTGGGGCGGAGGAGCGAGAAGAAGAGAGTGCATGTTGGAGTTCCCGCATGGAGAAAACAGTATTGTAGCTTTCGCGATTTTGAGAGGAGAAAGCAAGAGGTCGCACTTCCGCTGCACGTTTCTCCGGGAGAAACGCTGGCGGGTAATTTGAAGAGCTCGAAATCTCAGCAAAGTGCTGACCCAACGAGTTAGAAATTGCGACGGGGTCCACTAATGTATCATGCGCGACAGTGAGCCCAGAGACTAGGCGCGCCTGAGAACAGTCGAAGCCGACTCCAAACTTCCGAGTAGGGAGTGAAGGTGTTAAATGAGCTAATAAAGAATTTCCAGCTTGCCTTCTTGCTATCGCGGATGACACGACGGCATCGCGCATGGAACTGCTTATAGCCGATACAGTTGGCCAAAGTAGGATGGTGGCGGAAAACGCGGAGAGCACGTCGCCGCTCACGTATTGCATCACGGCATGCCTCGTTCCACCAAGGAACTGGGGGGCGCCGGGGCAATTCGGAGGTGCGTGGTATTGAACGTTCCGCAGCTGTAAGAATAACGTCGGTAATATGTGTGACCTCATCGTCGACGCTGGGAAAGTGACGGTCATCGAATGTCGCTAGAGACGAAAAAAGTGTCCAATCAGCTTGGGCAAACTTCCAGCGTCGCGGGCGCATATATGGCAGTTGAGGCTGCAGTCTAAGGACACATGGAAAGTGGACACTCGAGTGTGTATCATCAAGGGCGAACCATTCGAAGCGCCGAGCTAGCGGAACAGTACCGACCGCAAGGTCCAAATGAGATAAATTTGTCGTGGAGGCGGACAAAAATGTAGGGACCCCAGTGTTGAGGCAAACTAGATCCGCATGGTGGAAGACATCTAGCAATAGTGACCCACGTGGGCAAGGATGTGGAGATCCCCAAAGCAGGTGGTGGGCATTGAAGTCCCCAACCAGGAAATAGGGGGGTGGAAGCTGACCAAGAAGATGAAGGAGATCAGCTCGTGCCATTGGTGTGGACGATGGAATGTATACAGTGCAAAGAGATAACGTGTATCCGGAAAGAGAAAGACGGACGGCGACAGCTTGGAAGGAACTGTTTAAGGGGATTGGGTGATAATGGAGAGTATCATGGAGAAGAATCATGAGTCCTCCATGGGCTGGAGTGCCTTCAACAGAGGGGAGATCATATCGGACGGACTGAAAATGAGGGAGAACAAAGTGGTCATGGGGACGCAGCTTTGTTCCTGAAGACAGATGACCGGCGAGTACGATCGTAAGAGGATCGACAATTCGTCCCGATTGGCTCGAATACCGCGGATATTCCAGTGGATAATGGACATAGGGTGAACAGAAAATGGAGGAATGTGACCAAGGTTGCTGTCAACTCAATGACTGCTCAGAGTTTGCGACCGACAGCATGGAATGGCATTCAGCCAAAGGCAGAGGATCCTAATCCATAGGTTGTTCAGGAGCAGCTCCTGCCACCAGCGATCGGCCGGTTGATCGGCCGCCAGCAGTGCGCCTCGGCGACACAGAAGACGGCCGAGTGCGACTTCCACCAGGTGGTGCTGTAGATGGGACACGCCTTGGCGGAGAAGGAGAGGAACTGTGTTTCTTCGTAGCCTTCTTGGAAGTATGATGTTTAGATGAAGGGGGAACCGATGGTTGTGAAGTTGCGGTACGTAAAAACTCTTCACGAGAATGCTCTTTTTTCGAAGACTTGGCGTCTGACTTTTGGGCTCGAGATTTAGCAGAACCCGACGAAGGGTGAGCCTTTGAGTGGGCAGGCGAAAGTGGTGAGGTTGAACGGGCGATCTTTGCGCTGGCCGATCTGAGGACCGTGGTACTAAAGGTGAGGTCGCAAGTCTGTGTGGCCGCCTCCTTTGTTGGCCGAGGAGAGGCAAGGACAGTGCTGTATTTTCCTGTCTGAGGCACAGTGGGCTGTCGACTGGCGAATAATTTTCGAGCAGCGAAGGTCGACACCTTTTCCTTGACTGATTTCCTGGATGAGCTTTTCGTCTTTAAAAACGGGGCAATCTCGAGAGGAAGCAGCGTGGTCACCCATACAGTTGATGCAGTGAGGGGATGGAGGTGGACAATCACCCTCATGGGCATCCTTGCCACATGTAACACATTTGGCCTAATTGGAACAGGACTGGCTGGTGTGATTGAACCGCTGACACCGATAGCAACGCGTAGGGTTTGGGACGTAAGGGCGAATGGACATTATCTCATATCCTGCTTTGATTTTCGATGGGAGTTGAACTTTGTCAAATGTCAAGAAGACAGTGCGGGTTGGAATGATGTTCGTGTCAACCCTTTTCATAACTCTATGAACAGCCGTTACACCCTGGTCAGACAGGTAGTGCTGAATTTCTTCATCAGACAATCCATCGAGGGAGCGTGTATAAACGACTCCACGCAAGGAATTTAAAGTGCTGTGCACTTCAACCTGGACAAGGAATGTGTGGAGCAGAGTAGTACGCAGCAATTTTTGTGCCTGGAGGGCACTGACTGTTTCTAACAACAGGGTGCCATTTCGTAATCTGGAACAAGACTTTACAGGACCTGCAATTGCGTCGACACCTTTCTGAATAATGAAAGGGTTGACCGTGGAGAAGTCGTGACCTTTGTCAGACCAAGAAACAACAAAGAACTGTGGCAATGACGGAACAACTGTCTGTGGCTGAGACTCAGTGAACTTGCGCTTGTGAGCAGACATAGTGGAAGGTGAGGAAACCATTGCAGAAGAATCCCCCAGGATTACCGGCGTCTCCGATGGCGTGCTCCTCCCTTGTGGGGGCCCTCTCTGAGGGCACTCCCGCCTTAGGTGATTGTTCACACCTCAGGTCACACCTCCCGACAAGCGGATGGAGGAACCAATCGGTACTTTCGGAAGGTATCAGCTCGGGTATTCACCCCTCCCTGGGCCTGGCCGTTACCAGGGGGTACGTACGTGTCCTACCTGTCTTCCCAGGGCGGAGAATTACGCGTTACCCCATCACCGGCTACGCACAAAAATGCGTGGGTCGGCCTTCAGACATGCACAGGGAGGAAGAAAGAGAAAGGGAAAAACAAAGAAAGGGAAAGGGAAGAGAAGAGGTCTCAAACGCCACAGTGGAGAAAAGGGTAAAGAGAAGAGGTAAGGAAAAGAGAAGGACAAAGGAAGGGTGAAGACATACGAGCAGAGAAGGCGAAGAATGCGGTACATTTACGAGGGGGAGAAAGGGAAGGAAAGAGCCAGAGGTGAGGGGAGGAGGGGCAAAGATGGGGGAGAGGGAAGGATGCGGAAAAGGAAGGTATGCAGCCCGGAAAGGAAGGAGGGCCACATTAGCTCGGAGTCCCGTGCTCGCTACGCACGTATCCACAAAAGAGTTGTCGACCCCCTGGAGGGTCCCGGTCGCGTTAATCGTGTGCGTCAACGAGCTATGAGCTGTTCTGACAATAGATGTGAAGGCAGGTCCGGACTTGAGACGCGGGCGGTATACATGAGAAGAACAATGCAGCTTTGATGTCAGAAGAGAGTGCCCTTTCCAGTTGGCTCTCACAAGTGCTTGGAAGCTGAACTTGACTGGAGACTCTGGAACCCCCACCCCCACCAACCGCACGCGCGCGCGGCCTTGGAGCATAATCTAAGGCGCATAGGCGATATCAGTTTCTCTGGTGTTAGGTGCGAATGCGACTGTGTTGAGGTCATGTTTGGGGGGAGGCCGAGCAGAGAGTTATGGTCAGTTTGGCAGCTGGGGGTGTTTGGGCGCGTCTGTTGCACTATTTTGCGAGCATGTCTGTGCACTGTGCTGTGCTTTATTTGGAGAGTTTAAGAGTACAGAGCTCGTCTGCTGATATTGTGTACTGCATTATTTAAGAACTGTTTGCTATTGTGTGGTGAAATTAGGAGTTGTTTACGTGTTTGTGGCCTGTGTCAGATGACCACAGTCGGATCAGTGTGGGTGTTTTGTGACAAATATACTCCACAACTAAATAAAAGGGATCCAAATAGAGTGCAGTCCTTCCTTACTTCCCCGAGCAGCACAGCGCAGTCTGAGTGGTTTTTGCGCAAAAAAGTGCAGTCTGGGCAGACTGTGAGTGAGTCAACAAATAACTGGACAAATTTATCTGTAGAGGAGTTACAGCTCTGGATTGGAATGAATATCTTGATGGGTGTGGTTGTGCTGCCAAGTGTAGTGCACTTCTGGAGTTCAGAACATGCCTTAGGTGAGCCTTACATATCGAAACCTATGAGAAGTAAAAGTTTGAAAAAGACATGTAGCAAATAAATAAAGTACACTCGTTACTCCTTCCATCAGCCTATGCTCTGAAATTATTGGCGAAAATTAGGAGTTGTTTGGCTATTTGGATGTAAATGTTTTGCATTATTTACGAGCAGTTCGCATGTCTGTAGGCTGTGTTATGCGTTATTTTTAACTGTTTACAATTAGCAAGCGTGTGTCTAGAGCATTATAAATGAGTTATATAGGAGTGTTTTGAGGTGTGTATGGGCGGAACATGTCGGTATGATACATATACTCCATTCCTAAATAATGTAAATTGGTTCCTCCATCCATGGGCCTAGTGCAGGGCGAGTCCTTTTTCCCAAAACGTGTACGATGAGGTTGAGTGCTGGTGGCTTAGTTTAGCGGTGATGAGCTTTGTTTGTAACAATTTTCTGAGGTTGGTGGCAGAAGCGCAAGTGAGCTTTGTTTACTGGCAAGTTTCACACTTGCGCTGGTTCCTAGGGAGAGGTGGCTGTCTGGTCCTCGAAGAGTAGTTGAAATTAGGTAGTTGAACACCTTTGCGTACATATACGAAATTGTAAATTGAATTATTTAAATTGATTAAAAACGAAATGGAATTAAGTACTTACGTATTTACAGAAGACTATGTCCGCCGCGTGTATGGAGGATGTGTGACGTAAGCGGAGCGGCGGTGCAGCGATTTTACAGTTATTACGTGCGCCAGAGAGAGAGTCAATTAGTGAGTGTTCTGGTGCGGACCAAACGTGCTGTTAAATAGTCATGGCGGATTCCACTGTCGAGCAAACTTTGCCGCCAAAAGTGTAGCAATGCGTTCTCGGTCGCTCGCACAAGGACACGTGGTGGACGGTGAGCGGTCGGCATCGACAGGCTTGAACGTGCCCAGGAAAACAACTTTGGCGCCAAAAGTGCGGCAGGGAACAGCCGACCGTTGTGTGATTCAGCTCCAAGGCAAACAATTTTGGCGGGAAACGTGCGGAGGCGACGAATACACGTGGTGAGTAGACAGGGGACCGCTGTGACGTCAAACTCGGCAAGTTCCACCGTGTCCAGCGAAAACATGTTTACGACGTGGGAGAGATCGCTGGGCTCGCCCCCAGCGTACCGCCAGTCCAGCGCGAGTGGCCGGCCGCCTCACGTGACAGGCATTGGCAGTGTCTCCGCACGCTGGCGAGGATTTGAACTAATTCAGTTAGAGCGTGGACATAGTGGTGACTGCACTGGGATATCAAAGATGTGTGTGCTGACTGTGTTGGAGTACAAGTGATGACCATACTGCTTGAAATAAAGTCTTCAGTTCCTTCCCCCCTGCAAAATCAAAGGACATGACTTGTGTTACTATAACTGCAGTTTATTATTTGACGCAATTATGATAGGCTATCAGGGAAATAAGATAAGTCACGCAGAAAGTTCGTACGTGTGATCAATTATGGTGTTGGGATTTGAACTTGTGATAGATTTTTGTTATGTATGTAAGGAAAATGGCTTTCTCGCCGAGAAAATCGGACATCTTGAATAAATAATATATGATAATAATAAATAGAAGTACAGTTTTCGAGACATTATCGTGTTGAAAGTTGAATTTGGCGCATTTTCTAGTGGAAGTATAAGGGCTATAATAATTAACAATAATAACAGTAATAAATGATAATGAATGATAATGAATGATAATAAATGACAATGAATGACAATGAATGTTAATAAATGATAATAATAATGAATAATAATATACAAAAGTAAGGTTTTGCAGCCATTATCGTGTTGGAATTTGAATTTGGAGGGTATTTTCTAGTGGAGGCAGGTCAGTAATAATAAATAATAATAAATGTAAATAAATAATAATAAATGATAAATAATAATAAATGATAATGAATGTTAATAAATGATAATCAATAATAATAAAGACACGTACGGTTTTTGCATGCATTATCGTATTGGAATTCAAACTTGCTGCCATTTTTTCTTCTGGAGGCTTAGGTTAGTGGACATAGCACAATTGGGCTATTTTACCGCCAAAATTCGAACTTCCCGCCAATTTTTCTTGATGTTAGGTTAGTGGACGTAGCACAATTGACCTATTCTCCCGCCAAAATGCGCCATCTTGGATGATGTCATGCGATGTTGCCAAGTCTACATGCCGAAATCTTGGATGACGTCATCACCACCATCTTGAATAAATTTGGCAACAATGCAGCGTGTCTTGGCACACACTTAGTCCCACTACTACAGTGTCGAAAACGTTCCGTTAGCACGAAATTGTACTCCATTTTCTAGCGTCCACAACTCAATATCTCCGAACGACGTAACGACAATATGTAAGTTCAAACAGCAACAGTGAACTACAAATAAAAAGTGACAATCGGTAATCAGACCCATAGAAAACAGAACACAAATACTAAAACAACTTATGCACCAATGTAATATTATTTATATGTGTGTAAATTATGTTGTTTTGGTGGTCTTTAGTCCTGAGACTGCTTTGATGCAGCTCTCCATTCTACTCTATACTGTGCAAGCTTCTTCATCTCGCAGTACTTACTGCGACCTACATCCTTCTGAATCTGTTTAGTGTATTCATCTCTTGGTGTCCCTCTACGATTTTTACCCACCACGCTGCCCTCCAATGTTAAATTTGTGATCCCTTGATGCCTCAGAACATGTCATAACAACCCGTCCCTTCTTCTTGTCAAGTTGTGCCACAAATTTCTCTTCTCCCCAATTCTTTGTTAATAAAATACAGTGAGGTAGTGAACCTACCAACACCGCCATTAAAAAAAAATCTAAGGTCTCAGCAAACACACGATTAATGACAATAAAGGAATGGAGGAATTTATAAAAGTTTTTAAACAAAAGTGTCCTGGAATATCATTAGAACATAACAGAGATGACAGACCCGTGTAAGGCGGCCACAAATCACCTACTCAGGGATGCTCAGGCTAGACAGAATACTGACCAATTTTAATACGACCGTAAGCACAATTACCACTCTCAGGCTGGTCACTGTACCGACTTTTAGCCAGCGAAAACTTGTAATGAGATGGCTTAACTTGCTGACAGAATTAGAGCTAACCTCGTCCTAGGAAACATTATACCACACAGTCCTGAATGAGCGACCACATGATCAACCAACAAGAAGCATGAATTTACTCATAACACACGACAGAATAGCGAAACAATTAAACTGCCAAAACTACATCTCCCACCGGGCAGTAACGAAAGGAGGAGGAAAGACCACTGTCTTCAATTACACAGGTGCCGGGGACAGAAAACCCGATCGCCGGAGGCCACAAGGCAGAAGAGACGCTGGTTACGCAAACTTATTACTTAATGATTAAACCTTCCACTAACCTGCAATTATGCTCGAACAGGCGGTACACGACCTCCGATGGCAAGGATCCACACATCCGACCACGCACGCGTCGCCAGTGTACCCAACACGCCACGGTCACGTGACAACACGCTCTGTCACCGGAGTTCACGTCTTCTCTGCAACGTTGACGGGTAGTGACCGCTCCTTCATGTTAGGTGTCTCCTTTTAAACTCCAGTGTTGAAACGTAGGATTTAAAGAAGCTTGTTAACGGCCCACCAAGGTGAAATGAACAGCATCTACTCGTGGGGCGATTCTGTATACAACCAACCCGGGGGAGCTCTTCCGTCAACTCGACCCGCTCGCTACACACAACCGACATACATCACGTGGCGACTCGGTACAACCGACCACGCCTGCTTCGCGCTGGCGAGCCACACTGCCCTCCCGTGTCCACCAGACTCTCTGAACGCACAATCCCCTACTTCCGCGTCACCACACAAGCCTACAACCGGTCAAAGACCTCACTTAATCCATAGCAGTCTCCCAGAAGCAAACGCAGATATCGATAGCAAAGGGAAAAGACAACCAAGCAGCCACTTAATGACAGACAATATACCATACAAACATATCATAGAATCATGTCAGGGGAATAAAAGTAAAACCAATGCAATCTAAATGCAGGGTGTGGCACGAGTCGATACACAGCTCAAAAACGTAGGAATACGAGACAAGAACGTCAAGGATACCACAGTAAATTGTCACTGGATGGCCACTTACATTAAATATGGGCGGGCCAGTCACCCTGTGAACAAATTAAGACCCTCTCCGTAAAATCTTCGTAAAAACTTTAACTCACAGAACTTTAAAACTGCAACCACATTCGTTTGAGTATTTCCGAAAAGAGGTGGCAGATCCACCGGCAAGTCAGCCGCGGCCCGTTGGTCAGAAAACAAAACGCAGTCCAATAAAACGTGGCGCACGGTGACCTGGACGTCACACATTGCAGGGTCCTCTCGCCGCAGCAGGAAGCCATGCGTCTTAGGACTGTGGCCTATCCGAAGCCGAGTGAGGAGAAACCCGTCCCGTCTATGGGGCTTGACTAAACGGAGCTTGTTGTCAGTCATTTCCTGCCACTCATCCTCCCACCGACGCATGACTCGTGAGCTCAACAGCGACGCGAGTGCGTGCAGGGGGGTGGCACACTGAAATACTTGCAGATCGAGACACTCCTCCTTGCCTGCTAGATCTGCCCTTTCGTTCCCAGCAATGCCGACGTGCACTGGAACCCAGCATAATGCCACCTTCTTTCCCAGTCGTAGTGGGAGGAGGGCGTCCTCGATGGTCTGGACTATTTTATCTGCGGGATATAAAAGTTCCAATGAGTGAGGGGCACTTAGTGAGTCGGAACAGACAAGAAATTTAGGACGGGAAGAACGTCTCATATATTCCAGTGCCCGCGATCGCAGACAATTTTCCATCGAAGACAGTAAACACTTGAAGCAGTCGGACCTTGAGGACGCAATCCGGAAAGACAATCGAGCAACTGACGGAATCCCCCTGTTTCGTCCCATCTGTAAAAACAGTTACATAGTCGTGGTGCTCAGATAAAATGGCAGAAAATGTTGCATTCGAAACGGTGGCAGGAGCGCAATCTCTCTTGTGCCCCATCAAATCTAAAATCACTCTGGGCCGCTCCAGTAACCAGGGTGGCAGGTGGTTAAAACCCTGGATTTAGGGCTGTACGGGCTCCACACCGAGGGACTGCAGCATTCTACGCGGATCCCATTCGGCATTGTGGCTCGGGGACGGTGTAAACTGTAATTGAACTGAACTGAATAAACACACTATTAATGAGGAAACCTGAATGCATAGAGAAGTGGAAACAAAGTGTGAACGGACTGAAGGACAACATAATACGCAAGAATATCCTGAAGTACCGCAAGGAAAGAGAGACGAAGGAGCCGGCCGGTGTGGCCGAGCGGTTCTGGGCGCTCCAATCTGGAACCGCGTGACCGATACGGTCGCAGGTTCCAACCCTGCCTCGGGCATGGATGTGTGTGATGTCCTTAGGTTAGTTAGGTTTAAGTAGTTCTAGGTTCTAGGGAACTGATGACCTCAGAGGTTAAGTCCCATAGTGCTCAGAGCCATTTGAACCAATTGAGAGACGTAGGATGACCAAGGGAATGACGGGTATAGACTATGTGAAAAATGGAACAGGAAGATTTATAAGGCTTGTATTGAGATGTCGACGACTGTATTAATGTCACAGTGTATCCACTGGAGTACGTACAGAACGATTTCACATGTTTCTCAGTAGCGCCCGTACTACAATATCAGTGTGACAGATAAATATTTAAGGAATACAATTTCAACTGTGTACAAATTCCTGATTGTTGCGAATTACCTTTCGGTGGTCAATTTCAATTCTGAGAGGTTGTAAGATACTTTCAATTTTTACTGCGAGTATACGAAAATCTAAAAATTATTAGCATAGTGACAATGTAACGTTTATTGACAGTGTATGAAAAGTCATTCCATCACGGTTTAACTTGGCAACAACTGGATATTTGTTTTTGCTCTATGTATCGATGTATCTTGCTATATAAGAGAAACTACCATCATCACCTTCATATATGGTGGACTTTAAAATTTGCGTTGGTGCAATATTTGAACTACATTATGAAATCTACTTTATTCCCATCTGTTAGGTGTCTTCTATGATCTGATCTAATGCTTTTCTCGTGTTTCAAATATTTATTGCAGAACACACATAATGTTTGTTAATCTACAGCCTTTCTTTCAATAATGGCTACCGCATTAGAAATGAGCTAGTTGGAAATAAAAACGTTGGTAATCAGTTGAAGGCAAATTCTGTAATTGGGGAATGAATACAGAGACAGGTGGAAGCAACATTTGAAAAGGATGTAAGACGTTTAATAAAATCAGGAGCTACAGTCTGAAGGAAGAAAAGAATACATGTCGTTCAAGGAAAGGATATACGGCAATTTTGTCAAAGTAGAACGATAGGCGCTAAATTCCTTGATGCACGACGATAACATACATCACACTTCTTCATATGTAACGGTACTCACGAGTGACGAAGCGCAAAATATGTGTATTGTCAACCGTTCACACGGACTAAGAGAATGGAAAGAACTGTCGAGTAAGAAGGAAGTTGTCTCTGCTACTCCACGAAGTCTTACTTAAAAAGTGGATCGCTACAGTTACCTCACTCCTTAATCCGGCCTTTGTTCAAACTTCTCCATGGCCAACTGCAGCGGTCATTATAACCAAATTAAGCGGGCAATTTGTTTTCCTCCCCGGGGGATATTTTTCCTCCATATTCTCTCTCTCTCATTCTCTCTCTACCTTCCCCTCTTCTCTCCGTCTTGCCCAGCTGGATTCAGAGCGATAAATCATTCCCCACCCCAAGCTAAGGAGGGCGGTTTCTTCAGCGGAATAAATCGTACCCCTGCTGTTGAGGTAGCGGCCGAAGCAAGTATTGGATCAGACATGAATTACGGATTACTGAGCAATTTATTCACTGTATGGCTGCCCATTAGAGCTAATTAGAAATATTTAGGGACAACTGGATATGACGGTCATTTAACAAGAAGAGTGCTTTACATTAATCTGTATTGTTACATCCATAAATAACGCTGGTAATAGATCTGCGACTCCTGCGCTCGAGGGAATTACCTCTTTGTAAGGTAAAATTCTCTGGGAAGTAACAACAGGAAATATTCGACTACAAATCAGTCACAAAACTAAATTATTAACTAAAACATGAGCATCCACGTTTAATACCATCTGCCTACATTCCACTACAACCGCACCTTTCCGTTTTCTTATCTTTTGCCAGCTAGCAGAGAACTTTACCCACGAAAGATGTAGTACTAACTTCAGGAATGCACCAGTGACGTGCATTAGAACCCTCGCCGTTCATGTTTTATATTAATGACCTAGCAGACTATTAATAGTAATCTCAGAGTTTTTGCACATTTTGCAGTAATCTACACAGAAGCGCCACAGAAACTGGTATAAGCCTGCATATTCAAATACAGTGGTATGTAAACAGACAAGATGCGGCGCTGCAGTCGGAAACTTCAGTATAAGTCAAGAAGTGTCTGGGGCAGTCTTTTCTTCAGTTACTACTACTACTATAAAGGCAGGTTATCAAGATTTTGCGTTTCAACGTGGTGTTACAGTCGGCGCACGAGCGATGGGACACAGCACCTCCGAAGTAGCGATGAAGTGAGAATTTTCACGTACGGACATTTCTCCAGTGTACCGTGACTGTCAGAAATCCGGTAAAACATCAAATCGACATCGTTGCGGCTGCAGAAAGATCCTGCAAGAACGGGAGCACCAACGACTGAAGGGAATCTTTCAGCGTGACAGAAGTGCAACCCTTCAGCAAATTGCTGCAGATTTCAGTGTTGGACCATCAACAGCGTGCGAACCATTCAACGAAACATCATCGATATGGGCTTTCGGAGCCGAAGATCCACTCGTGTATCCTTGATGACTGCACGACGTAAAGCTTTACGTCTCGTCTGGGCCCGTCAACCCGACATTGGACTGTTGATGACAGGAAACATGTTGCCTGGTCGGGCGAGTCTCGTTTCAAATTGTATCAAGTGGGAGGACGTGCACAGATATGGAGAAGTCTCATGAATCCATGGACCCTGCATGTCTGCAGGGGACTGTTCAAGCTGGTGGAGGCTCTGTAATGGTGTGCGGCGTGTGCAGTTGGAGTGATATGGGACCCCTGATACGTCTACATACGACTCTGACAAGTGACAAGTACGTAAGCATCGTATCTGATCAGCTGCATGCATTCATATCGATTGAGCATTTCGGCAGACGTGGGCAATTCCAGCGGGACAATGCGACACCTCACACGTCCGGAATTGCTACAGAGCGACACCAGGAACACTCTCCTGAATTCAAATACTTCCACCGGCCACCAGACTCCGCAGACATGAATGTCATTGAGCGTATTTGGACTGCCTTGCAACGTGCTGTTCAGGAGAGATCACTACCCCCTCGCCGGCCGGAGTGGCCGAGCGGTTCTAGGCGCTACAGTCTGGAACCGCGCGACCGTTACGGTCGCAGGTTTTAATCCTGCCTCGGGCATGGATGTGTGTGATGTCCTTAGGTTAATTAGCTTTAAGTAGTTCTAAGTTCTAGGGGACTGATGACCTCAGAAGTTAAGTCCCATAGTGCTCAGAGCCATCTGAACCATTTGATATACCCCATCGTACTCTAACGGATTCATGTACTCCAGTCGAGTTCATACCACGTTGCGTTACGGAACTTACGC
This sequence comes from Schistocerca piceifrons, assembly GCF_021461385.2. Classification (NCBI taxonomy): domain Eukaryota; kingdom Metazoa; phylum Arthropoda; class Insecta; order Orthoptera; family Acrididae; genus Schistocerca; species Schistocerca piceifrons. The sequence continues at coordinate 107,661,407 of NC_060146.1, forward strand.
CTGCTCGGGGGCCCCTACACGATATTAGGCTGGTATATCAGTTTCTTTCACTCATCGATGTATATAGATATACTGTCTGAGAAAGACAGTAAAAATATGCATTCTCTCTGGCAACTTCCTTGAAGTGTTAGTGAAAACGCAATTTGTTTATTTATGCATTAACTTGATTATCGGAGCGCGGTTCCATATCAACATCACAGGTAACTAATAATTAACATTATTTTTAATATGGCAGATAGTAATAAAATAATGTTAATAGACTTGAAAATGGTTTGAATGTATATAGGGAAAGTTTGAAAAAATAGTAATGACTAATAATAATAGAAATAGTATCAGATACAGAATGTATTTGTAGCTGAATGTATTGATATTTTCCGCAATAGTAAGAGAGGCAGAGTGCCGAGCTAAGAGCATGGAGAAATGAAGAAGGTCTGACTGGAGAGAAGGATAGCGTAACGACTATGTACTGGGACGAATGCAGCCGTTACTGTTGCTTCAGTACATATATCGTTAACTGTCTCTTGAATCTGGAGATGTTATTCAGTTCTCTGATATAAGGAGAATTTCACAAAACGTTAAAACATAGTATCCTTTGTCTGCAATACCAAGATGTCACATCTGGAGTTCGTCAGCTTAAAGAGATACCAGGGTGTATCAAATTGTAGAGATATGAAATCTAGTGATCGCACAGGCTCGGTAATGGGTAAAGCAGGTGGCTGAATTCGTTTCACCGGTAAGGCACTGATAAAGCGCGACAAGTTTACCAAGGCGATTACCAAGAAAGCATACTGCTGAATCGAGTGGGATCCACACCGAATGTGTCTAACAGGGGATACTGAACGTACATAGTAAAGGTCAGCACGAATGGCCACAGGTTTGTTTGACTCATGGGAGACGCTGAAAAACTTGAATTGGTTGGCGCTTGAAGATGCCGTGGAAGACAACTTAGAAATTTACGAGAATTAGTATTGCTTGAGGAATTTAGGGATGTACAATAGCCTCCCACATCATTCCCGGAAGGACCGCAAAAATGATAAAATACTAATTACAGTTTTTTAAGTAGTCATCCATTCCGCTGTCGCCACCTGAACGTAACAGGAAGAAATTTTAATATGCTGATCAAAAGTATCGAGTGGAGGGACGTGTACGTGTAGGGAGACTTCATCATGCATCCAAGTACCCTGCATGTGAGCCGGAGACTGTTCAAGCTGTTGGAGGCTGTAATGATGTGGGGCGTGTGCAGCTGTACATGGCACTGACAGGCAACCCGTATGGAAGCATCCTGTCTGATCACCTGCATCCATCCATGTCCATTGTGCATTCCGATGGAGTTGGGCAATTACAGCAGGACAAGGGACACCCCACACACACAGAATTGCTACAGAGTTGCTCCCAGAACACTCTTCTAAGTTTAAAATCTTCTTATGGCCTCCAAACTCTCAGACATGGACATTGTTGAGCATATATGGGATGCCTAGCAACGTGATATTCAGAAGAAATCTCCACGGACTTATCGACAGTCCTGCAGGATTCATGGTGTCAGTTCCCTTCAACAGTACTGCAGACATTACTCGAGTCCATGCCTCGTCATATTGCGGCACTTCTGCGTACTCGTGGTTGTGCTACATGATATTTGGCAGTTGCACCCATTTCTTTGGCTCTCCAGTATGTGTACCGATGCGAAACGAAGTGACAATAAGTGTGAGTGGGATCTCGCTGTCAAGAAGGAAGAGGATTTCTGCGTGAAGCACGAGCAATGGTATAAGACCCATGACTGGGAGGCGTCTGCGTAGTGTCACGTAGTGTACGTCGTAAAATGGTGAGTATCGTCCGCCATGCACTCCACAGTATTTTGCATAGAATTGTTGTGAACGTGGATTCTGATGCACCATCCATTCAACTCGCTAAATTTCATGAGACCCTGCTTTCGATTACCCCCTTTCCGCTCGAGCGTGATCCCTGACATATTTGTTAGCTTTCTACACTCCCAGAGCTCAAACACATAGCCCACATGCATTGAAGAGTTCCCCTTTCAGGCACATTTTGATAACACACTTTTCCCACGATGTTTAGAATGGGCGCTCTGCTAAAAGAATTTAATAGTCATGCTAGATGGACTGATTGTTACACTCTGTAACTCACGAGTGATTTCTGGAGCGATTTCACACAATGTTTACCACCTCGGTCCGGAAAACTCGATGGTTCCTGTCCGTCAAGACATGACGCCTACCAGCAGAAAAGGAAGCACACGTATAGTGGAACTGAAACTCGCACTGCCACTTAAAATACTTCAGCGAAATGAGGCTAATCGCGCGCGTAAGAACATTCTTTGGACATAGATAAAGAGTGCATAACAGACGAAACTTCTCATTCTACGACGTGCACCGTGCGAACTGAAGTGTCCGCAGCTCGTGGTCGTGCGGCAGCGTTCTCGCTTCCCACGCCCGGGTTCCCGGGTTCGATTCCCGGCGGGGTCAGGGATTTTCTCTGCCTCGTGATGACTGGGTGTTGTGTGCTGTCCTTAGGTTAGTTAGGTTTAAGTAGTTGTAAGTTCTAGGGGACTGATGACCATAGATGTTAAGTCCCATAGTGCTCAGAGCCATTTGAACCATTTGAACTGAAGTATCTAGACACGCCGATGCAGTGCATCGTTAACCACTGTTTTATTCACTGAATATGATCGCCTGAGTTCCTCACAATACGCATTGTCCACAAACATTAAAAATTGGTGTTACAATGGATACGATCAACATGACGAACAAGTGAGCAGCGACAGTTACGTAACATACATTGATTGTAATTTCCTGTTGGGCTTCACAGCTTTGATGAAACTTTGAAATGACAAAATTTTTTGGGCATTGTTGCAGGAAGACATCTATCTAATATTGTTATCATTTATGTAGTAAAAAAGTCGTGATCGCGTATAAGTTGTTAGTTTTTATTTATCAATGACCGGTTTCGATCTACTACAGAGATCATCATCAGAATTATATTACTTTCTGGAAGCAGGAATCGCTGATTAGCACCGACACGGACGGGCCAGCACCACTCCAGCGATTGCTGCTATCACCAAGGAATGTACACCTGATAATGATATCTGTAGTAGATCGAATACTGTGATTCATAAAAAGAAATTAACAACTAATATATGACCACGACTGTGTTTAGTAAATAGCGGGTGATCAAAAAGTCAGCATAAATTTAAAAACTTAATAAACCACGGAATAATGTAGATAGGTAAATATTGACACACATGCTTGGAATGACATGGGGTTTTATTAAGACCAAAAAAGAAACACCCCATATTGCTAGACGCGTGAAAGATCTCTTGCGCGCGTCGTTTGGTGATGATCGTGTGCTCAACCGCCACTTTCGTCATGCTTGGCCTCCCAGATCCCCAGACCTCAGTCTGTGCGATTATTGGCTTTGGGGTTACCTGAAGTCGCAACTGTATCGTGATCGACCGACATCTCTAGGGATGCTGAAAGACAACATCCGACGGCAATGCCCCACCACAACTCCGGACATGCTTTACAGTGCTGTTCACAACATTATTCCTCGACTACAGCTATTGTTGAGGAATGAAGCTGGACATATTCAGCATTTCCTGTAAAGAACATACTCTTTGCTTTGTCTTACTTTGTTATGCTAATTATTGCTATTCTGATCAGTTGAAACGCCATCTGTCGGACATTTTTCAACTTTTGTATTTTTTTGGTTGTAATAAAACCCCATGTCATTCCAAGCATGTGTGTCAATTTGTACCTCTCTATCTATATTATTCCGTGATATGTTCAGTTTTCAAATTTATACTGACTTTTTGATCACCCGGTAAATTATAAATGACTTATTGCAAGACGTGAAGCTGCTGTATAATTTATTTTTAATTATGCGATAAGTTTCGGTCAGAGTCTCCACTACTTGTTAAACAAATCTATATTGTTTGAGAAGTGTGGTAAAAAATAAGTAGTACTTAAAGATATTTCATATCAGGTGTTACATACATATTTACCACAAAAAATTCAAAAAGCATTATTTATAAATAATATTTCGTTACGTGATAGTGGTTGCACTAAGTGTCGATTATACAATCATCCAAAGAACATATAAAGCAAACTGACAAAGATTTGCCATTACGGCTACTGTTATCTTTGCACATAAAATCACGCAAATATTGAAATTATTTTTCGTTTCCAGTTCAGTTTGTTCATTCAAAAGGAAATCTCAATGTTTAGCATAACGTGAGAAAATGTCTATTACTTACATTGTCCCGGCGTAGAGTCAAGTCGGGGTGGCCGAGTGGTTCTAGGCGCTACAGTATGGAACCGCGCGACCGCTCCGGTCGCAGGTTCGAAACCTGCCTCGGGCATGGATGTGTGTGATGTCCTTAGGTTAGTTAGGTTTAAGTAGTTCTAAGTTCTAGGGGACTGATGACCTTCGCTGTTAAGTCCCATAGTGCTCAGAGCCATTTGAACCAGTTTAGAGTCAAGCCCCGGCCGCAGGCACGCCTGTGGGGAACGACAGAGCACAGACGGGTGTGAAGAAGACGGCAGCCAGTCGCTCGCTGACCGACCCCTCTCCTGGACGACAACGCGACAGCAGCGGCCTCTATGCGAAGAGGACATATGCGCCGCGCCGCCTGGCCGTGGCCCAGTTGAAAAGTGGCAGTTCAACGACTTCCACAGCGGCATCAAGAATAGGCACTTGTATAGCAGCGACCTAGGAGCTGTATTACTTCTCTTGCATTACAAATTGTATACACCGTAGAGACTGCTTTTGCTGCATGTCGCCCTTTGCCTGCGATACATCATTGTAAATTTCTCAGAGTTAAGTATTGTCACTGCAGAGTGAAAATCTCATTCTGGAAACATCCCCCAGGCTGTGGCTAAGCCATGTCTCCGCTTTACTTCCAGGAGTGCTAGTTCTGCAAGTTTCGCAGGAGAGCTTCTGTGAAGTTGGAAAGTAGTAGACGAGGTGCTGGCGGAAGTAAAGCTGAGAGGAGGGGGCGTTAGTCGTGCTTGGGTAGCTCAGTTGGTAGCCGGCACGGTAGCTCAGTGTGTTCGGTCAGAGGGTTAGCTGCCCTCTGTAATAAAAAAAAAAACTGAGTTAATGGATCAACGATGAACTGCAACGGGTGTCTTGCGACGTCTGCCCCGAGCAGATACAACGAACAAAAATGAACAAAATGAATTTTAAAAAAAAGTTGGTAGAGCACTTTCCCGCGAACGGTAAAGGTCCCGAGTTCGAGTCCCGGTCCGGGAGACAATTTTAATCCGTCAGGAAGTTTCATTGTCATTTATTTTCTGTAAATAAAATTCATTAATACGATTTTCTTGAATTGCTGTACAGCGATTAGAGGAAGCAAATTTCTTGGGCCCCCTATATTCGACGACTCGCCAGGATACTACATATATGATTGTTGTACTCGTTTCTGGACTCTACATTCGCTCAACGACCAGGATATCAGCATCGTCTCAAATATTAAAAGAAACAAATATCTGTAGAAGGGCTCGAAACGTAGGCACACCCACTCACACACGCCTCACTCGTGTTGATCCCCCAAATCAACAGTGACAATAGAAACAGCACATTCCATAGGGACGTAAGGCTTAGACGAAGGAAACCTGACTTAACATGCTCAGAAAGTTTCGTGCTGCCGAATGTTAACATGTAGGAATCATATTTTACAAGCTCCCCATCTATCCTTTTCATTATATTTCACACATCGACTATATCACCTTGAGTCCACTCATCTTTCACTCACACCTTGGGAATGTCAACTAGTTCCCTGCAAGTCACATCATTTTTACTGTAGTTTAAGATGCTGTGCAGTCCGGTTTCCATTGCATACTCCTAGTTTTTTGGAGATTAGTTACTTGCTGGGAATTAGATAGTTCCACTAGCAACGGACCATTGGGCAAGCACTTGACTGATTTTAGCGGGTCACAAATTCCCTCTAAAACCTTTTGAATATAGAAGGGCGAAGCCTTTTCTAAGCTACCCAGCTTTATTATTAAAAAAAACATTCTGGCAAGCAGTATGCGATTTGTTGCTGTAAATGGCAGCATCGTGAATTCTTCCTGAATTACAAGGAGCCCTCTTGTTTGATTGGGCACTGTTACCTACACTCACGCTCATAAATTAAGGATAATGCTGATACATGGTGAAACAAAGCTGTGGTGGGCGGTTTGCAGGTTTAAATCACCTCGGGGTATGACCATGCGATGCATTTGACCTGCGGTCGTCGCACGCTGGCTCCGGCAGCAGTTCACATACGCAGAGGTGTGTTGGCGCATGTCAGAGTACGGTACAGCGAGTAAGTGTGCAGACGTTTGTAGACGTGCTAATGGTGACTGTGTGTTTAAATGGCTCAAAGAATACATATTGATGACGTTATGAGCAGTAGAATACTAGGGCGACTGGAGGCTGGTCAAACACAGCAGGTCGTAGCACGGGCCCTCTGTGTGCCACAAAGTGTGATCTCAAGACTATGGCAACGATTCCAGCAGACAGGAAACGTGTCCAGGCGCTACAGTACGGGACGTCCACAATGTACAACACCACAAGATAACCGATATCTGACCATCAGTGCCCGCAGACGGCCACGGAGTACCGAAGGTAGCCTTGCACGGGACCCTACCGTACCCAGTGGGTTGTCTCCAGACACACAGTCTACAGACGACTGAACAGACACGCTTTATGTGGTGTCACCGCCAGACACCACACTTGCTAGGTGGTAGCCTTTAAATCGGCCGCGGTCCATTAGTATACGTCGGACCCGCGTTCGCCACTGTTAGTGATTGCAGACCGAGCGCCGCCACACGGCAGGTCTAGAGATACGTCCTGGCACTCGCCCCAGTTGTACAGCCGACTTTGCTAGCGAAGCTACACTCACCGATACGCTCTCATTTGCCGTGACGATAGTTAGCATAGCCTTCAGCTAAGTCATTGGCTACGACCTAGCAAGGCGCCATAGCATTTGATATTATTTTATATTGTGGTTATAACATGTACCGTCAAGAGAGATGTTCTACAATTGTGGATTAAAGTTAAGTATTACATCAACTACGTACTTTATTTGCTACTATTAATTCCTTTAACTGTTCGAGACCTCACGCCAATCTGCGTGAGCTTAACGCGTGCCTTTCGGCTTCCTCTCAATGTGATTTGGCTGTCTTGCCAAGTCACAACATTTTATTCGCCTGGAGACCTGCAAGGAACATTCCACTGACCCCTGGTCACAGGAGAGCCCGTAAAGTTTGGTGGCAAGAACACTGTACACGGTCACTGGAACAGTGGTCCCAGGTTATGTTCACGGACGGATCCAGTTATACTCTGAACAGTGATTCTCGCCGGATTTTCATCTGGCGTGAACCAGGAACCAGATACCAATGGTTGTATGATGGTGTGGGGATGGGATTATGATTGGTGCCCTACACTCCTTCATGTCTTTGACAAAGGAACTGTAACAGGCCAAGTGTATTAGGACGTCAGTTTGCACCAGTATGTCCGCCTTTTCAGAGGTGCAGTGAGTCCCACCTTCCTCCTGACGGATGATAATGCACGGTGGCACCGAGCTGCCGTCGTTGAGGAGTACCTTGAAACAGAAGATATCAGGCGAATGGAGTGGCCTGCCTTTTCTCCAGGCCTAAACCTCATCTAGCACGTTAGGGTTGCTCTCGGTCGTCCCAACGCTTCTCGTCGTCAAACCCCTACGACACTTCAGGAGCTCCGACAGGCACTCTTGCAAGAATGGGAGGCTATACCCCAGCAGCTGCTCGACCACCTGATCCAGAGTATTCCAACTCGCTGTTATGGTGATCATATCCCATATTGATGCCGGGGTATATGCGCAGGGAACAGTGGCGTTTTGTAGCACGTGAATCACCAATACCGTGGACTTACAGATCTGTGCCGTGTGTGTTCCCTATGTGCCTATGCTATTAGCGCCAGTTTTGTGTAGTGCCACGTTGTGTGACACCACATTCTGCAGTTATCCCTAATTTATGAGCATGAGTGTATTAGCGACCCACCCCTTCCGCTGGGAAGAGGAAGAGAAAATTTCGGAGTATCCACTTCGGTCCCACGAGCAGCTAAGGAAATAGAAGTCTATCTCGACAGAGACTCGCGTTCCTAGGTAAGCCATGCACAACACAGTTGTGGCAGCTTCCCCACAACTTGGCTGTTAATGTCCATCTCGACAGCCATGCATATAATGAGTGCGCAGCACATCTTGGTGTTGAGTTTTTTTTATATGTAGAGGTATTTACCATACGATACGGGCGATCAAACCAATATCCCCGTTCCCTGCGAACAGAACGTTCCTCGGCGCACAGAGATCACCTGAAGCTTGCTCAGGGCTTACTGGGTTAGGAGACTGTCGGTGTTTAGCAGTCCAAAGCTCATGAACCCTGGGGTCGGCAAGCTTGTACCCAGCAAACGGATGTTGAACCGGTGAGGCCTCTTATGTAAAATTGAAATATTGGACTTTCTCTGTCTTGTGTAGCGTAGCTACACCGAAAAAACCGCCCATCGATGTTTCTCAGACTTTCAAGGGAAGAAAGTTATCTAGTAGACAATATTGAAAACAGTGTTACTATTCTACACAAAGCAGAGAAAGGTAGAGATACTGACGTCTCTATGTAGTTCTGTGATCGTTCACGCACACAAAACACCTTGTCTTCTGTTCGTTGTATCATCGTCCGCCAACCAAATTTCAGAGATGCTCACGACAGCCAAACAGTTTTTCCATTTCGAAGGTGTCAGTTCCGTGTCGCAGGGCTATATCAATATGCCGAGTGCCGCCTTGTGGAATCAGGTGTACTGCCGGTCTTCCCGACACAATATTTCGACGTCGTAACTCGGCGTCCCATATTAATATCTGCGTGGTGTCTGGTGTTCACTACGCCGCTCGCACCCGCTACGGCCGTTTCTGGCGGTGCTATTTGTCTCTAGGCGTTCCGTGTTCCGTCCGTGCCCGTTTCCGCTGTTTTTCCCGTTGGCGGCGGTGTCAATGCGTTCCGTACTACACTGAAGCGACAAAGAAACTGGTGTTGGCATGCGTATTCAAATACAGAGATACGTAAACAGGCAGAAAACGGCTCTGCGGTCGGCAACACGTATATAAGGCAATTTTTGCCGCAGTTGTTTGATCGATTACTGCTGCTACAATTTACGGTTATCAAGATGTAACTGAATTTGAACGTGGTGTTACAGCCGGCGCATCAGCAATGAGACGCATCATCTCCGAAGTAGCAATGAATTGCGGATTTTCCCATACGACCACTTCAAGAATGTACCGTTAATACCGCAGTATATACCGTGAATCCGGTTAAACATCAAATCACCGACATCGTTGCAGCCGGAAAGGACCCTGCAAGAACGTGACTGACGACGACAGATGAAAATCAATCAACGTCACGCAAATTTCTGCAGATTTCAATGCTGGGCCTTCAACGAGTGCCAGCGAGCGAACTATTCAACGAAACATCATCGATATGGCCTGTAGGAACCGAAGAACCACTTGTGTACCCTTGATGACTGCACGACACAAAGCTTTACGCCTCGCCTGGACTGTAGATGACTGGAAACATGTTGCCTGGTCGGACGAGTCTCGTTTCAAATTGTATCCAGCGGATGGACGTTTAAGGATATGGAGACAACCTCACGAATCCATGGAACCTGCATGTCATCAGGGGACTTCTCAAGCTGGTGAAGGCTGTGTAATGGTGTGGGGCGTGTGCATCTCAACTGATATGGGAACCCTGATACGTCAAGATACGAGGCTGACAGGTGACACGCACACAAGTATCTTGTTTGATCATCTCCATCCATTCATGTCCATTGTGCATTCCGACAGACTTGGGCAATTCCAGCAGGACAACGTGACAACCCACACGCCCAGAATTGCTCCAGGAACACTGTTCTGAATTTAAACCCTTCCACTGCCCAAGAAACTCCCCAGACGTGAACATTATGGAGCATATCATGAATGCCCTGCAACGTGCTGTGCAGAAGAGATCTCCACCCACTCGTATTCTTACGGATGTATGGACACCCACGCAGGAATCATGGTGTCAGTTCCCTCTAGCGCTACTGCAGACATTAGTCGAGTTCTTTCCACGTCGTGTTGTGACACTATTGCGTGCTCGCGGCCACCCTACACAATATTATGGAGGTGTACCAGTTTCTTTGGCTCATTAGTGTAGATCTGCGACCACTAGGCCCGTTCCCAGCAATATCGACATGCTGTTGGCGACCGCTTCTGCTTTGTATTGTGGGTTCAGTGCGCTCCTAAATATTGCGCTGCCTGCCCAATCAGGCTGCTGTGGGAATGGCCTATTCTGCCCGTGCACGCCACAGTAATGTCTCGTTTCCGTGGCCGCCATCTGGAATTCTTCCCTGTGTCTGCTCCTAGGATGTGTGATGCCTGAAGTTTCGGCTGGTTGACGTTGTTCCCTCTCTTGTCCGTGAGCGCTACACTTGTCTCCCGGGGAGGCAGTTGCCGCCTAGTGCTCCATAAGAGATTCGTTCCCGTAAATTTTGCCCTTGTTTTCTGATGTTCGTTACCAGAGAAGGGAACTTTTTCTGTTGTTTCTTTAGCAATTCCAAAGCTAGATTTCACGCCGTAGTCATCTGGCGTTCTGCTGTCCAGCTGATCAGGTTCTCTGTCATCTTGATTTCGACATATTCATTAATCACACTATTCTAAAATCTGGAGATCTGAGCAGGATCCTAGTTTTATTATAATGCACGGAGTGTTCAAGTTTGATGCAATGTTCTGCTACTGCTGATTTAGTAGCCAGTCGTAGCGTGGTATGTCTTTGGTGTTCTTTACATATTATTCCAATTGTTTTGGTGGTCTGAACGATGTAAGAGACACCAGATTCACATGGTACGTAGCAGACACCAGGTTTCCCTAACATCATCTTTGACCGATCCGTGGAGCACCTAATGTTGTTAGGGTAGCGGAACACACTTTTGATTTTTTTTCAGGGTCTTGCTGATCTTAACTGATATAGGCTCTGCATACGGCAGAAATGCTACCTCTTGGTCTCTTCTTTTTCTCCCGTTACATCTGGTAGTCTGGAAGGATGTATCGGTTCGCGGATGTTCCTGTTTACCCGTTGCCAGTGAACACATGCTGTAAATGTTTGCTGCCAAGCTGTCTGAGGTGGCCAGTGTCTTGGCTCGGTATATAAGTGTTCTCAGTACGCCGTTCTTCTGCGCCGAATGATGGCAGCCATCAGCCTACAGATATAATTCGGTGTGTGTCGGTTTCCTATACACACTGTGGCCTAAAGTGCCTTCTGCCTTTCTTTCCGTCAGGATATCCAAGATTAAAAGCTGACCATCACCCTCTAGTTCCATTGTGAACTGAATGTTGGGGTGTCTCTAGTTCAGGTGGTGGAGGAACTCGTGCAGTCTTTTCGAACTACGTGGCCAAATGACCTGTAAAAACAGGTCGGCTGGTAGTCAGCAATCGTAAGTGTCTCATTCTCGAAGACGAAGACCACAGGCAGTACACCCGATTCCACAAGATGACTCCGAATCGCCGGGAAAGTCTACGAAATTAATTCTGCCAATTCTCGATATTGCTTATGCCCGTGAATTTCGCCATTTGCGGGCGGGCCATATCTTTGCTTCTTTCCTCACTGCGGCACGCGCTCACAACGGCATGAGGCGAGGTCCACTTTCGCGGTGGACAGTGTCCACAATGTTGTATGTCGTGAGTACCGGGGTTGGAGCCTGTAGGGCAAGTGCGCGAATTTCTAACGAAGCAAAATTATATCTGGCGTAATTCAGGAGCTAACGTATCTGAACTGCTGTGGACGGCAGAACGCTAGCCTGTTCGCACGGAATAATTACTTTTTGTGATTTCCTCTGCTATAAAAATTCTGAATTTCAAACACGTAATTACGTTAGCATAGCGAAAATAAATCACGCCCCGGAGCGAATCACATGCTGGAAAAGAGGAATCTCGTGTAATTTTGATGAAATTATACATATATTGTCGTAATTAGATTCTTTCCGGAACGTTAAGCTTTAGGTTGAGGCATATAGGATATAAATACATAAAAAAGCCAGGGAACGTATCGAATAATATCAAAGAAGGTTAATGAGATAATTAGGTTACAATTACATGACATTTTCAACTTCGGAATTTTTTTTTTCGCAAGAAACATGGATATCAGCTCCTGTGCTGTAAACGAATGTGAGAAAATACAAACATTTTCGGTTCAGACATTCTTAAGTATACCACAAAAAACTGGTGTAAAACTGCTTTTGCCCCATTTTTCTAGACTACTTCGTCGTCACGTGCTAACCCAGAAATAGTACAAAACAAGAATAAACAATTTTTTTCTGGAAGGAATGACAGATGTAATGCTATAACGGCCTTATGTCCTTCAGTAATTATACTTAACAAATGGCTCGAATCACATCTGAGGTCATCAGTCCGCTAGACTTAGAACTACTTAAACCTAACTACCCTAAGGACATCACACATATCCATGCCAGAGGCAGGATTCGAACCTGCGACCGTAGCTGGTAGAGCCGCTTGGCCACAGCGGCCGGCAATTATGCTTAACAGCTCCTATAAAATTATTTAATGCGCACTTGTATAGAAGCTAATGTGCCGTCCCGTAAGTAATACGAACTGTATATTACTGCATTAAAGTTGAAATGCCAACACCATGTTATATTCGTGATCGTATCAAAATACAAATTTTAAGGTAATGTGCTGTTAATTACAACAAAAAGTAAAAATGTAAAATGCCAGTGTATTATAGCTAATACAATTTTGTTTGTGATTAAAGGTGCACGTATAATGGTTATATATGAACGCCCTGCACGATGCAGGGGTTTTCTAGCGACAGATCTAGCGACTGCCTATACACCTGATATTGCCTACACAGTTTATTAATACCAGCTTTGCGGAACACACATATTGTAGCATTAAGGAAGCGTTATACAGTAATTCAATGTTTATGACGCAACCTACTATGATAAGAATATGGTTGAATCGTTTTTTTCAAATGGTTCAAATGGCTCTGAGCACTATGGGACTTAACATCTGAGGTCATCAGTCCCCTAGAACTCAGAACTACTTAAACTTAACTAACCTAAGGACATCACACACATCCATGCCCGAGGCCGGATTCGAACTTGCGACTGTAGCGGTCGCGCGGTTCCAGACTGTGGTGCCTAGAACCGCTCGGCCACACCGGCCAGCAATCGTTTTCTGATTCTATTATCTTTGGCAAGGAGAAAAGTGGCCACTGGAATTTTACAGTTTGTAGTGTCGGTAGCTGGACCGACACCGTGATGTTGATTGCTGAAAAGGAATGCTAAACTAAAGCTGTGGCCGATAGTGCACGCACGGCAATAAGCATACGGGCGTGAAGTCTGGAACATAAAAACTTATGAATGAATAAGAAGAAAAGTATGTAGATGCTTTTTACTTAACTTTTAATAATTCCTTGGAATACATCTCTCTTGATTACTCGTAAGCTATAGGCACTGATACAAATGGCTCCTTGCTAGTTCGTAGCCATTAACTTAGCTGATGGCTATTCTGTCTCTCGGCTAATGAGAGAGAAAGGCTTCGTACAACTGGGCGATAGCTAGGTTCGCGTACAACTGGGCGGTAGCTTGGTTCTCGTACAACTGGGCGGTAGCTCGGATCTCGTACAACTGGGGTCGAGTCCACTCTCGTATCACGAGACCTGCCTTGGTGGTGGCGCTAGGTCTGCGATCACAGTGGCGACACGCGGGTCCGACATGTACTACATGGACCGCGGCCGATTTAAACTACCACCTAGCAAGTGTGGTGTCTGGCAGTGACACCACATTCCTCCCCCGCAAATCGGCGAACGGTCGTGAGATAAGGCTTCCGCCCGCCGTGGGGAGGACCACATGTTGACGTATGCGATGAGGTGGGGAGCCTAACAACAGGCGAGGCTGTGCCACCCGCACCCGGCCATTCGGTCCGAGGGGAGCTAGGAAACGCCTGCAAAACTAGTCCAGGGTGCACGTCAACATGCGGTGTATGCGCCCGTAAAGAGACAGGAGGGACCGAAGGATCAATTTCCATTGCGTCGGGGTAGCCGACGCGCGATGACGTCATGTGGTCCGGAGCGGGCGGGAGTTCCATGGCGGAGGACAGCTGGTCACGGGAAGCGATCGGCGGCGCGTGACCCTGGGAGGCGCTTGGCGGCTGCAACGAAGCGTCGAATGCGGTCGGCGGCGGCGGCGGCTGCTGCTGCTGCTGCTGCCGCGGCGGCGGCGGCGCGTCGCCATGGGGCAAAATGGAAGGCATCGTCGGTAACACCTGGGGATGAGGCGAGCCAGTAGATGGGTCCCCAGGGCGCTGACCGGACGGCACCGTCGCTGAAAGCAGACGGGGAGCGGCAGAACCCGAGCGACGACAGAGGCGCAGCTGATTGAGATGCCGACGCACCTCACCAGAGGCCCCCAAAACCAAATACATCGCGCGGCCGAGGCAGCGAAGAATGCGCCCTGCGAGCCAACGCCGTGAACCTCGATAGTTGCGATAAAATACAACGTCGCCTGGAGCAAAAGCAGGAGTCTGCCGCTGCGCAGGAACCTGATGCGGCGGATGCAGCAAAGACATCAAGGTGCGATGAGGACGACCGTGGAGCAACTCAGCCGGCGAGCGACCATCTCGGGGCTGAGAGCGATACGAAGACAAAAAGAGCAACAATGCGTCCTCCCGAGAATGCGACTCTTTCAATTTCAACATCTGTGACTTGAAAGTCCGGACCAATCGTTCAGCGGCACCGTTGGACTGAGGCGAAAACGGCGCGGATGTCAGATGTTGAATACCATTGGCCTGGCAGAATGACTGAAATTCCGCGGACATGAATTGTGGGCCATTGTCGGAAACAAGAGTCTGCGGAAGACCTTCAATGCAAAAGATAGCAGACAACGCTTGGATGGTGGCGGAGGACGTCGTGGAAGACATCCGGACAACAAAAGGAAAATTACTGAAGGCGTCGACCAGAACCAACCATCGAGCATTCCAGAATGGACCAGCAAAATCAATGTGCAAGCGTTGCCAAGGGGAAGTGGCTTTTGGCCACGCAAAGACTTTCCGCGGCGGCGCGGACTGTTGTTCGGCACACGCCGGGCACGAAGAACACATATTCGTAATCGCAGCATCGATTCCGAACCAAGTACAGTGCTGACGAGCAAGTTGTTTCGTTCGCACTATACCCCAATGTCCTTGGTGAAGAAGCCGTAAAACAGAGGACTGTAACGAACGTGGGACCACGACTCTGGACTGATCATTATCAGAACGCAACAACAAAACACCACGTCGAACAAAAAGTCTCTCCTTGTGAGCAAAAAATCGGCGAACCAACGGATCCTCGATCCGAGACTTTGACAAAGGCCATTGCGTAGCAACAAAACGTGAAACAGTAGCAAGGACAGGGTCAGCAGCTGTGGCTGTAGCGACACGACGAAAATCAATCGGAAACGATTCGACCACTTCATCGGTTTCCGAATCAATGAACATGCAAGCAAGTTCGGAAGAATCGAATGCTTTATCCTCCGCAACAGGCAAACGGGACAACGCATCGGCGTTTCCGTGCTTAGCAGTGGACCGATACAAGATATCGTAGCGGTACTGCGAGAGGAAAATAGACCAGCGAATGAATTTCTGCGCTGTACGTGGAGGTACAGGCTTGGTCGGATGAAAAAGCGATGTCAAAGGTTTGTGGTCTGTGATGATGGTAAAGTGACGACCATACAAGAAATCATGGAACTTAGTAACACCAAACACGAGAGCCAAAGCTTCTTTCTCTATCTGTGAATAATTTCTTTGCGCAGACGAGAGCAATTTGGACGCAAAGGCAATAGGGCGATCATGGGAGCCAACTTTGTGCGCAAGTACAGCACCGATCCCGAAATCCGATGCATCTACCATCAACAAAAGGGGTTTCTGGGGATCGAAAGGCGTAAGGCAAGTATTAGAAAGCAACGCCGATTTCAACTGGCGAAAGGCGCGTTCACATTCCGTCGTCCAGACGAACGGAACACCTTTACGGCGTAAGCGATGAAGCGGAGCTGAAATGGAAGAGGCATTGCGCACATATTTATGGTAATAATTAATTTTACCCAACACACTCTGTAGCTGTTTGAGATTTTGAGGGGACGGCAAGTCTTGTATGGCACGGAGGTGCTCTGGACTCGGATGTATGCCTTGGGCATTAATGACATGTCCCAGGTATGGTAAGTCACGAGCAAAAAACACACATTTGTCCTTCCTCAAGCGAAGACCATTTTGCCGCAAGACCTGAAATAATGTTCGTAAATTCGCAAGATGATCTTCTTCTGTCTGTCCGGAGATCACTATATCGTCCAGATAGTTTGCTGCAGTAGGGACCGACGCACAAATAGTTTGTAAATATTGCTGAAACAAGGCAGGGGCGGATGCACACCCGAATGGCAGTCTTTTGAAGCGGTACAATCCAAGATGCGTGTTAACCACCAATACGCGCTGGGATTCGTCGTCCACCGGTATTTGCAAGTACGCATCGGCTAGGTCCAACTTTGAAAAATATTTTCCCGGGCACAGTTTAGCAAAAAGATCGTCCGGGCGGGGCAAAGGAAAAGTAGCAGTCACTAGCTGTGGATTCACTGTGGCCTTGAAGTCCACGCAAAGTCTCAATTTTCCGGAAGGTTTTGGCAAAATGACTAAGGGTGAGGCCCAGAGAGAAGCTTGCACACGTTCAATTACACCCTGTGATTCGAGATCGTGTAACGTTCTTGCGACCTCATCACGCAATGCGTGGGGAACATTGCGCGCCCTGAAAAACTTCGGTTGCGCGTTTACCTTCAGTTCTAAATGTGCTTCATAGTTTTTAGCGCAACCTAAGCCCGGTGCAAAAACGTCTGCAAATTCGTCACATAAGCGAGAAACACTGTCTGTAGGCACAGTCTCATTCACTGATAGGACCTGATTTACAATAGACATGTTAAACAACTTAAATAAATCTAGACCAAACAAATTCACAGCAGAAGAAGAACGAAGAACGTAAAATGACACAAGTTTTGTTTGTCCCTTGTATGTTGCAAGAAGGCTGCACTGTCCTAACACAGGAATTTGCTGTCCGGAATATGTAGTTAGCTTAACATTTGCGGCACGCAACGGAGGTGCGCCCAGTTGTTTGTACGTGTCGTGATTGAGCAATGAAACTGCAGCTCCGGTATCGAGCTGGAATGGTATCACTTTGCCTTCAAAGTCTAAGTCCACAAAAAGTTTATTGTCCTGCTGACGACAAGAGCGACTGTTGTGTGCAATTGGAACAGACACTGGTACAGAATCACTTGCTAATTGACGTGATTTCCGGCGACGTCGACGCACAGTTTTTGTGGGACGATCACTGTTACTGTTAGAGAAAGTGTCACTGAACGAAGCGGAATTAACGACATGAATGTCCATAGGCGAAGGTCCACGAGCCTGAGTGTCCTTGGGTCGATTCCGGCGCGAAGCAAAGGGCCTGGAATGATTGTGATTGGCTGATCTGAGCTTTTTCTGGCAAACACTTTGAACATGTCCTTTCTTATTGCAGAAAAAGCAAATAGCTTGGCGTGACGGGCAATGTTCACGCGAATGTCTAGTAGCACACCGCGGGCATGATTTCACTGCATTTGCGGGCTGGCGCGGCACACCTGGGTTAGCACGCGGCGGCAGCTGTGCGAACGGCCGCGAGGGCAGTTGACCGGGCCGCGTTGCGCGAGCGCGCCCGGCGGGCCGGTTAATGTTACACACAGCTGGCGAAGTTTCAAAAGATTCCTGAGCACAGTCAAGTGTGTCCTGTCTATCCAATATGTCTATCACTTGTTGAAGGGAGGGATTAACTAGTTTCAAAATTTGCTCCCGTATGCGAACATCAGAAACGTTCTGTGCAATTGCATCACGCACCATTGTATCTGAATAAGAAAGACCACAGTCACATTCAAAGGCACAGTCCCTAGTAAGTCCTTGCAATGTTGCTACCCACTCCCTATTAGTTTGACCGGCCGTACGTTTTGTACGAAAGAACGTATACCGTTTTGCAACCACATTAACTGTTTCTTTGAAATGGGCATCTAATGCAGACAAAATTTCCTCGTATGACAAAGTTGCTACGTCGCGGCGGGGAAACAATTTCACTATCACACGGTATGTGGACACACCGACACAAGAAAGCAAAAACGGCTGCCGCTCATTACCTTGAATTCTGTAGGCAGCCATGTGGAAGGCGAACTGACGAGACCACTCTTGCCACGTCTCATCGGCTGCCACGTATGGTCGAAAGGGAGGTGCAACAGCGTTCAGTGGCAGCGGTAGCGAAGAAGCGGCGGCGGCCGCATCGGTGTGCAGCGCACGTTGACCCTGGACGAGCTGTCCAAGGGCATCCAGTAACGCCTGCGTCTGCTGATTCTGCAAGCGATAAAATTCGGACAGTACATCTGGAGATTGTGGCGAAGCCATGACACAATTAAATGTAAGCAATCAGAACACTTGAAATCGGCCAATGGTGCAAATGAATTAATACAAACTCTTTATCTCGTCGCCAATAATTGTAGTGTCGGTAGCTGGACCGACACCGTGATGTTGATTGCTGAAAAGGAATGCTAAACTAAAGCTGTGGCCGATAGTGCACGCACGGCAATAAGCATACGGGCGTGAAGTCTGGAACATAAAAACTTATGAATGAATAAGAAGAAAAGTATGTAGATGCTTTTTACTTAACTTTTAATAATTCCTTGGAATACATCTCTCTTGATTACTCGTAAGCTATAGGCACTGATACAAATGGCTCCTTGCTAGTTCGTAGCCATTAACTTAGCTGATGGCTATTCTGTCTCTCGGCTAATGAGAGAGAAAGGCTTCGTACAACTGGGCGATAGCTAGGTTCGCGTACAACTGGGCGGTAGCTTGGTTCTCGTACAACTGGGCGGTAGCTCGGATCTCGTACAACTGGGGTCGAGTCCACTCTCGTATCACGAGACCTGCCTTGGTGGTGGCGCTAGGTCTGCGATCACAGTGGCGACACGCGGGTCCGACATGTACTACATGGACCGCGGCCGATTTAAACTACCACCTAGCAAGTGTGGTGTCTGGCAGTGACACCACACAGTTTGAACTCTTTTTAGATTTTGTGACATACCGCTTTATGAGAAAACTTTGTTTATTTGATTTATTTAACTGAATAAATCACATCATGTGTCATAATGGTCTGATTCTTGTTTCGATATTTTATGCATTAAAACTGAGTGATGGGTGGATAACGAAGCAGATCCGTTGAACATATGAAGTTCCATGCTACGCGTCACATATAATCATAGTTCGATATATATTGTGTGACTTTGTAAAAAGACGTACCATTTCGCCTCATTTTAGTTGTATTTGGAAGGTATGTCATACTGTACGTATGCCAGTTTGCGATTCAGTGAGAAAACAAGCCGATATTGATAACTAGTGCCACTGTTCTGATTTACATAATGATTATATTTATACCTCCCTTCATTGTAGAACATATACTTTTTTGAGTCATCAGTATTCTGACTTGTTTATGGTGGCCAGCCAAAAGTTTATCTCTTGTGATACCCTATTCGTCTCACTTTAGAACCGTCGTCGTCAATTATTGCAATCTCCGTCTTCGCCTACAGTTTATCCTCTCTACAACCCCCCCCCCCCCTCCCCCCCTCCCCCCCCCAAGAATTATTCTCTGATGTCCTTACACGTTTTCTATCATCCTGCCCCATCCTCTTGTAAATGTTTTCCACAAGTTCCTCTCCACCACGTAGCCACGAGTTGGTTATTAAATGTACCGCTAATCGTATTTCTGTTTCTGATTGTTACTTTCGCCTCGCTTTGATTTGTTCTCAATCCACAGTGTTTCATTACATTGTTTACTCCATTTAACAAATTGTATGTTCCTTTCACTGAGCATAGTAGTGTCGTCATCGAATCTTATAACTGATCTCATTTCACCTTGAATTTTTATCCCACTAATGGGCCTCTCTTTTATTTCCATCATTCCTTCTTCGATACGGGTAGAACAGTAGAAACAAAATACTGCATGTCTGTGTAACAAATTTTTAATGCGAGCACTTAGTTCTTGGTTTTCCATTCTTGCTGTCCCCACCTGGTTCTTATACTTATTATACCAGTATATTACCCGCTCTTTCTCAATAATTATTCCTACTTATCTCAGTATTTTGAACACGTTGTATCATTTTACACTGTCTAACGCCTCCGCAAATCTTGATTTTTCTTGCTTACATAATCATACACTTCCTTTCTTAAGGCGAGAGTAATTGTCGTCTAACACTACCTCTGTTATCTTTTATACTCTTCCGTGTATTGTTCTTGTAAGCAACTTTGATGAATGAGCCGTTAAGCTGATCATGTAATAATTTACGCACTTATATGATCTTACCGTCTACCCCTGGTTGTGTGGACAATGTTCTGAACTATGTCACACGGTATGTCTGCAGTCAGATAGATCTTATAATAACCCCAGCAGTCGTTTGTTTGCCCTTTACCCTATGACTTGACAAATTCCAAAGGAATGTAAACTGTACGCTCCGCCTAAAGTAACAATTCCTTCAAAGTCCTGTTAAGCTCTTATTCTATAACTAGAATCCATATGAATTCCGTATAGACGCATATTGCTTCTTCTATCACAGTTCCTCCCTCTGCTAGAGGCCTCCAATACACTCGTTCCATTTCTCCGCGTTTCCAATGTTTTTAACCATACATATCTGGGCATCTGTTTATGTGGATCATGGGCGGAAAATGAATGCGCAACTTTCGGAGGTACCAGTGAGCTGCAGTTCAACTTTCACTCCAGTGAACGGCGAAAGCTGGACTTTCACTAGTAATTAGCTATCTGCGCGCAGACTCACTAGGGGGCAACTGAGTTACGTATGCCGTTCCACTCCGCAGTTGGAATGATGGCGACGGCATCCCTACTCTGACAAAGCTCCCACATCTCTCTTTACATTTCCACGGTCGGTTATTCAATTCGCGCCTTTGTTCACACCTACTGCCCGGCCAGAGGGCATTACTGGGCTGTCTAGCTTATCAGATAAGGTTAAAGGTTAATCGAGACGCGTTGCCTGTGGCGCGTTGGAGTGCACTGTGAGTATTCATCTGGCAGGTACCAGTGGTTACAGTCGTTCCCCTTGTATTCTTTGTGTCGTGCTGACAGAAACGGTGGCTAATCTAACTGTGAGTTAAGCCCTATCTTCCACTCTCTCTCTTTCTGTCTCTCTCTCACAATCGCTCTCTCTGCTTTCTGGTCCCATCTTGTCATTACATCATCTCTGTCAAACCACTTGAAAAGACTAAATGGTTGCTGATGCAGTGAACACATGGCAAAAGAGATTTAAGGGATACTTTAGCTTTCTACCTTTCTTTCCGGCTAATGCTGCACACAAAAACATACCCTCCAACACGACTCTTTCCTGCAAATGAAAGCAGTGAAAGCACAAGACGCGTAATGTGCATACTACTCTTGTCACCTTTGAAACCTTTGCAGTCGGTCAGGTGAATCAGTTTATCGACGCAAGCTGTGACGCAGCGTGTACAATTAATTATGCTTCGTCGGCCGGCGGCTAGAAACGCTTCTGTTACTCGCGTTTGTAAATATCTGGACACATTCTCTGCTTATTCATGAGCTTTATTTAACACTTTGCTACTGAATGTGGCGGAAAGTAGTAGGCCAATCTGCACACGCGATACATGGTCCAGTCGGCAGACACATACATGAAATTTCAGAGATGATTTGGAGCCTAATGAATAATTCTATAGTTGACATTATTATTAAATAAGGGATCAAGTAAATAGTGAGCCACAAACTTTTCAGCATAGCTGCTTGGTTCAGTGACCGTTTACAAATTAAAATTGAAATAAATGAGTCCTCTGTCACAATTGTTTAGATTTGTTAACCAGGTTTCAACAATTCTAAGAGTGCCTTCATCAGACTTTAGACATTTAAAGTCGTCTATAGCATAATTACAAATTTGTGGGAAGAAAATTTTTTTTGTTAAAAAAATTTTAAATTTGTGTGAAATCTTATAGAACAACTGCTAAGGTCAGCAGTCCCTAATCTTACACACTACTTAACCTAAATTATCCTAAGGACAAACACACACGACCATGCCCGAGGGAGGACTCGAACCTCCGCCGGGACCAGCCGCACAGTCCATGACGGCAGCGCCCCAGACCGCTCGGCTAATCCCGCGAGGCAACTTTTTTTGTATTACAAAGTGTAAGTACTAACGATACAAGACAGAGACAGAACTTACATGTCACGCACAAAATACCGGGTGATCAAAATGTCAGTATAAATTTGAAAACTTAATAAACCACCGAATAATGTAGATAGAGAGATAAAAATTGACACATGCTTGGAATGACGTGGGGTTTTATTAGAACCCCCTCCCCCCCCCCAAAAAAAAAAAAAAAAGTTCACAAAATGTGCGACAGAGCGCTGGACAGCAAAAAGTCAGTGACTGCGCTTGACAATCGTGTATAAAAGGAGCTGTAATGAGAGAGAGAATCAAATGCGCCAGCAGTCACAGCATGTTGACGTTACCTGGAAAGGCGCTTTTAGTGAAGCTGTACTATCAGAATGGGGAATGTGCTAGTTCAGCGTTACGATCCTATCGCCATAGGAAGCGGATTCGAACGGGTAAAGGTCCGTTGACAAATACAGCTGTGGCGAGAATGATTTCGAAGTTCGAAGCCAGGGGTTGTTTAGACGATATACCCCGTAGTGACCGACCGAGCAGAACGCGTAATGCTGCTGAGACAGTTCAGGAAAAAAATCGAGCCTGTAGCGGGTTCGTCTATGCACGGGGAAGTCAGCGCTCGTGCAGTCGCACGTCGCACCGGCATTCCATACACTACTGTGTGGTTGGCACTTAGGCGTACCCTCCGATGCTATCCGTACAAAATCCATCGGCATCATGATCTGTTGCCTGGCGATTTAGTGAAGCGGAGGGCATTTGCGGTGTGGGCGTTTCAAAAGATGGCGGCAGATGACGATTGGTTGAGTAACGTGTTGTGCACCGACGAAGCTCATTTCATGCTCCGAACTGCAGGATTTGGGCTACCGAAAATCCTAGAACTGTCGTGGAAACTCCATTGCACGGCGAGAAAGTCACAGTATGGGGTGGGTTTACCACATCTACCGTTATCGGGCCTTTTTTCTTAGGGAAAGTACGTGATTCTGGTTTTGTAACTGCTACCGTGACGGGTGAAAGGTACGCCGATATGTTACAGATCGCATCATCCCCAGCCTGGCTGATAAACACCTGCTGGAACGTGCGACGTTTATGCAGGATGGCGCTCCACCCCATATTGCTAGACGCGTGAAAGATCTCTTGTGCGCGTCGTTTGGTGATGATAGTGTGCTCAGCCGCCACTTTCATCATGCTTGGCCTCCCAGGTCCCCAGACCTCAGTCCGTGCGATTATTGACTTTGGGGTTACCTGAAGTCGCAAGTGTATCGTGATCGATCGACATCCCTAGGGATGCTGAAAGACAACATCCGACGTCAATGCCTCACCATAACTCCAGACATGCTTTACAGTGCTGTTCACAACATTATTCCTCGACTACAGCTATTGTTGAGGAATGATGGTGGACATATTGAGCATTTACTGTAAAGAACATCATCTTTGCTTTGTCTTATTTTGTTATGCTAATTATTGCTATTCTGACCATATGAAGCGCCATCTATCGGACATTTTTTGAACTTTTGTATTTCTCTTGGTTCTAATAAAAACCCATGTCATTCCAAGCATATGTGTCAACTTGTACCTCTCTATCTACATTATTCCGTGATTTATTCAGTTTTCAAATTTATACTGACGTTTTGATCACTCGGTAAATAACAGGCCAGATGGGCTTTAGTCACAAAATATTTAAAAGGAATGTGTGAAGGCGAGCCTCTAAGGGCTGCTCATACCTGTACAGCCACAGGTTGCAGCCTGTGCCTGTACAGATATGAGCAGCCCTTAGAGCAGAGTGCAACCTGTGACTGTACAGGTATGAGCAGCCCTTAGAGGCTTGCCTTCACACATTCCTTTTAAATATTTTATGACAAAGCCCTTCTGGTCTGTTATTTACTTTGTACGTGACATGTAAATACTGCCTCTGTCTTGTATCGTTAGTACTTACACTTTTTTGTATAAATCTCTTTTTCTTCTCACAAATTTGTAAATATGTTATAGACTACTTTAAATGTCTAAATTGTGATGAAGGCACTCTTAGAATTGTTGAAATCTGGTTAATAAAACTAAAAATTGTGACCGAGGGCTCATTTGATTCAATTTTATAAAAACGATTCGTTATCAGTGTAGACAGCTTGAGGTCCTTGTCTCGAAAAGTAGAGTTAGGAGTTCCGGCAGGACAAGGAGTGCGGACTCTGACAGTGATATCACTCTGTGGATCTACTATTTAACACAAAAACTATCATCTAATCTGAGGTGACAAAAGTCATGGGTCATCGGGTACCTCCTAATAACGTGTCAGACCTCCATTTCCCAGAGTAGTGCAGCAATTCGACGTGGCATGGACTCAACAAGTTGTCGGAATTCCCCTGCAGCAGTAGTGAGCATGCTGCCTCTATGCCTCTATAGCGGTGCATAATTGCGAAAATGTTGCTGGTAGATGATTTTGTGCACGAAATGACTTCTCGATTATGTCCGAAGTATGTCCAATGGTATTCATGCCGGAGGAATTGGGTGGCGAAATCATGCGCTCGAATTGCCCATAATTCTCTTCAAACCAACCGAAAATAATTTTCGCCTAGTGGCTGGGCGCATTGTCATCGGTGTTTAGGAAGCCCACGAATGACTGTAGATTGTCTTCAAGTCACCGAACATAATTTCCAGTCACTGATCGGATCAGTTGGACAAGAGAACACAGTCCATTCCGTGTAAAAGCAGGGCACACCACTGTGGAGCCACCATTAGCCTTGAGTCCATTGCTCCGTGAGGTCTATGCCTCACTCGAACCCTACCACCAGCTCTTGCGAACTGGAATCTGGACTCATCTGAGAAGCCACTCGTCTAGGTTCCAACCTAGATGGTCACGAGCCAGGTGAGGCCCTGCAGGATATGTCCTCCTGTTAGCAAAGGCACTCCCATCGGTCGTCTGCTGGCATACCCATTAAATCCATATTTCGTTGCACTGTCCTAACGGATGCATTTTCGTACGTCCCCCGGTTATTTCGCGCAGTGTTGCTTGTCGTTTAGCACTGAGAACTCTACATAAACGCCGCTGCTCTCGTCGTTAAGGGGAGAATTACTATCTTTGGCCCGAAAAAAGCATGTGCTTTGAGAATTGTTTCTCGGGCTGTGCTATACATATCAATGTCAAATTTTGTCAAAATGTTTATTGATACTTCCTCTACAAAATGGAATTTTTTCTACGGGAATTGTCGAAGGGCGAAGGTGGAAGTGGCGTCGCGACGAAACCAAATTTCGATGTAGACCTCCACGAGCGGTAAGTCACAGGTTAGCTGGCTCATCTGAAATCGAAATTGAGTTGACGTTAGCGAAGTATATAAGATTCATTAGGAGTTGTACCTCGTTTAAGTTATTTGGACCATAGGAAACAAAATGGCGGCCATTTGAAAAAAAATAGTTTTTTTTCATCGATTTTTCGACTTCGTCGGCCAAGTAAAAATATTTATAGTTGATGGATCGAAATAGAAGTGGTAAAACTTTTAGACAATTTAGTTAGCTTCGTCGGAAACAAAGAATCATGCCAGTCGGTTCAGTAGATTTAAAGTTACCATACCGCGCGATAAAAGAAGTCATTTCGAGAAAAACGTGTTTGAAGTTTTGACTACATATAAATGCAATATTATGCAACTTACGTTCAATCTGCTATTCCGGGTCCATAAACGAGTCCTCCTTTCTCAAACAAGGCGTTCTGCTCGACCTGGGCCATCTTGAGCTGCTCCAAAGCGCTCGTACGGCCGGTGACAAGCGGTTTTCGGCCGCTGTAATCCGGTGGTCGTCCGAATGCTTGGTGAACTGCGTCTAATAGAGTCCCAGGGTGACGTCCATCGGGGGCTAACTTCCAAACACACGCGTTCTACCTTTCATTTGAATTTTGTGTGTTTCCTCACAAGCACCGGTGCAATAACTCGTCCTCCGAAAGAAAAAAAAAAACTGGTGCGTGAAAAAGGCCGATTTCTGGCAGGTGCATTTTTTCGTTCAACCGCGAATAACAAACATTTCCATTCCGTATTCGGAAAAACTGTTTCAGGGGTGGATTCTAAACACTTTTATGGATCCAAAAATGCAATTTCAGAAAAATCGATTTTTTGATCGAAAAGATAGTAAACCTCCCATTAAGTGAAGGTCGTCGGCCAGAGCATTGTCCGGGGTGAGAGGTAATGCCAGAAATTTAGTATTCCCGGCAAACTCTTGACTCTGTGGATCTCGGGATACTGAATTCTCTAGCGATTTTCGGAATGTAATTTGTCATTCGCCTAGCCTCAACCACCATTCCGCATTCAGAGACTGTTAATTCTCGTTGTGCGGCCACAATCATGTTGCAAAGCTTTTGAGATGACTCCCATGGGTACAAATGACCGCTGCGCCAATAGACTTACATTTTATACCTTGCATACGCGATGCTACCTCCATCTGTTTATGTGCATATCGCTGTCCCATAACTTTTGTCACCTGACTGATGAATGATGAATGTAGTTCTGATGACCAGTAGCAGATATGAAACTATATTACATCCGTGTAGAACCTTTGCGTAAATTACCATAAAACTTTGTTTCTGTTTCTGATGACAGGAATGAAGCAATGACAAAGACAGGGAGGGTTCAGGATAGGGACTTAAATTGGAAGTAAAAAAGTTAGAGGATTTGATGAATGGAAAGAACGGTTCATTGGCTACAAACTATGGAGGAGAGGAAACGAAAGAAAAACAGAAGTCAAGAGGAGCAACTGAAATCAAATTGCGACAAACTCGACATCAAAATTTGTGGGCCACATAGCAGACGACGTGAAACAAAATAACGCACGACGGACGAAGTGATATTGATGCCAGGGGCTTAACAACACAGGCAGGAGGACATAATCCTCTAAGTCTGCAAGTGTCAACCACTGATCTTAATTTAAGGAAGAAATTTCGACGAACGTACATGTGGAGCACAACGTTCTATGGAAGTGAATCTTCAACTGTGAACGAACTTAAAATTTTCCAGGCTCCACTACCGATACAGGTTATACAGGATATTTAAGGAGTAGATGGGTAGTGTTAAATTCCAGTCTATGCTAGGATTTTTCTCGGTGATTGTCGCCTTTCGCTCCTTTCACCCTTCTCAGTGAGGTGTCACAAAGATAAATTCCAAGTGTACAGTATTGTGGAGTCCATAGTAAACTAGGTGGTTCAGTTATAAGGGAAGAATAAGGCAATGGCATGCCAGAGCCACTGTAGTGTTCACGGCAACATCCAGGATGTGGACAGCTTTACTTGTTTACGTCAAAATTAGGAGGGGAAATATGTGTATACTGACAAGCGAAAGTAATTTCTTTCCTGTGTGAGAACACCATTTATGAGTCACCTACCAACTTTCGTTTAACTTGCCCAGTTTCCTCTTGGTGTTGCGATTCTTTTTTAGATCAGTGTACTTTTAGTGTCTCAATTTCTAATCTAGTTCCCTCAGCAGCGTTCTTCTCTTGTTAATGTTCATATTACTACCTCTTTCGTTATGTCAAAATAAATACGTTAATCAACAGCAAAATACCTGTATGGGAGTGTTGTTACGTCGTTCGACATCGTCAGAGCGTTTGCTTTCTCTGTACCTTTCTGCTCAGTTTTCTGTGCACCTGTTTCCTTTCTAAGCTAATATCTCACAAGAGCGCCTTCTGCTAGAAAGTAGTGCTGTCGATATTTCTGTAATTGATGCGGCATATCAGCTGACGTAAACTGGAGAGCTGACCGTGTTTGCACTGCTCCTACACTAAGGATCTGCTGTGTGATGGAAAGCCTTTTCCTCTTTCCCTTTGGCTGTGGGTATAAACAAGCCGTACTGCAGATCACATGCCAGCCATCTCACTCTGAAACAGACCTCGAAATAAGCGTTTGTCTGCTTGTTTGAACACCACCCCTGTTGCTGCGCAAACACTCCGGAATGAAATCCTCTACGCATGACTTCCGATGGATTTCCACTCGAGATCCCCTCTCTACCCCCGCTCGCTGAACAACGCTCTGAATGCAACGCAAAGAGGGAGGCGAAAGCCAGAGGTCGCTCTGGTAAACCGACACCGGCACATGTGATCGTGCCTTGTGGAACTCGGCACAGTAGATCTCCGACAACAGGAGGCGCTCTTAACGTCGAGCAGTTAATCAGAAAAATATGAGCCCGCGAAACACTTGTAGCGTGCCTCTATACTACGCTCGTTAATCTAATTCTGTTTACCCTCGTTGGACTCTCTATTTATCCAAGATTATCACAGGTTACTATCATAAATTGAGTCCTCTGAGTACATTCCTAGCTACAGAGGAAACCAACTGAGGAGTAAGTACGAGGATGGTTTGACAAGTTCTCTCCCCCTCCATGCCCATATGCCTTCGTACTCTATAGTGCAGTGTTTTCCGTGCATGTTCAGTGTTCTGCGTCCCCTTTTTAAAGTGCTGCGAACAGAAATCAGACTGTCGCTGTGTTTTTTAATTGTGCCTGCCTAGTTCCTAAGTGTTTTTAATCAGCATTACTGACCTCTGTTTTCTATGTTTTCTTCACAACTTTTTGGCCATGTGCCAGTTTTAAACAGTGCCCGTTTTATCATGTCTTTTTATTGTTACGTCTCCTCATTATGTTTTTTTTTATCTGTAGGCTGCAGAGCGGCGTGTTACGCTGTTGCCAGCCCGCCCCCTCTGGTGGGCGGGGCGGGCGGGGGGGGGGGGGAGGGAGGGGGGGAGAATCTAAATACAATCAAGGGAAAAAAAGAAAAGTTCTCGGAATCACCACGAGAGGTCAGTGCTAGAGGAACGAGGTATTCACGTGATATTCATTCGACTGTTGCCTGTACACAGGTGCCACGTCAGTGCTCTTCAAAGAGAGCGTAGTAATTTGCGAAGATGGGAAAAAATCGAGATTCTAGCAGTGATTAAGTACTTTGGAAAGAAAGATATGAAAACATAGGACATTCATGCTGATATCCAGAACGCAGGAGGACTCTGCTCCCTCATATTCAACTGTTGAAAGTTGACATGTGAATTTTTATATGGTGGGGAGAGCTTAATTTGATGATCCGCGCAGGGGTCGCCCAAGATGTGTCACTACTCAAGAAATCGTTGGAAAAGTGCACAAAATGGTCATTGAGAACCGCCGATTGAAAGTGCGCGAAATTGCTCACGCTTGCCAGATGTCATCTGAAAGGGTACACGACATTTTAACTGAAGAATTAGAAATGAAAAGATTATTGGCAAGATGGGTGCCACGACTCTTGATGCAATGCCCGCACATACGTGCCGTCGCCATGGCAAAATTACACGAATTAAGGTATGAATTGTTGCCACATCCGCCTTATTCACTTGATATGGCTCCACGAAACCGAAAATTTTTGTTTTGTGGGCGCAGACTCACTTCAAACGAAGAATTGATAGCCAGAGTTGACAACTATTTTGCTGGCCTGGAGGAAACTCGTTTTCGAGGTGGGATCAAGGCACTGGAACATTGTTGGACAAAGTGCATTGATCTACAAGGAGACTACATTGAAAAAGAAAGAAGTGACAGTGATGTAACTACTTTTTTTCTATTCCGTTCCTAGAACTTTTCAAACCTCTCTCGTACGAGTGTATAATGGAGGATTTTTTTTTTTTTTTTGGTTGGGTTTAAGGGCGCTCAACTGCTGAGGTCATTAGCGCCCAGTCACTGTTGTTAGAGCACATGGAATCTGTTACAACTCAGGGGGATGGGGGGACACCAGAAGGACCTGAAAAAGATGCAGATAAAATAAGTAAAAAGGTTAAATGTCTTTGGACAAGCCAGTTAAAGTTATAAAACGCAGAATACGAGCAGCTGCTCGAGCGTCATCAGCTAAAACATCCGGTAAAGTAGATGACAGGGACAGGACAACACGAAATTGACTAAAACGGGGACACGACAATAAAACATGGCGCACTGTTAATGCCTGACCACAAGGGCACTGCGGGGCTGGGTCACCGGAGAGCAGGTAGCGGTGGCTAAACCGGCAATGCCCAATCCGCAACCTGGTCAGAAGGACCTCCTCACGCCGAGATGGTCGGGAGGATGTTGTCCATACAGTTGGAAGTGGTTTTACTGCCCGGAGCTTGTTTCCTTGGAGGGATGACCAAGCATCCCACCACAACGACACAAGCCTCTTACATACATCCCCACGAACGTCAGATGACGGGACACAATGGGAGGCTGGCCGAGGCAGGAGAACTGCAGCCTTGGCTGCAGCATCCGCAGCCTCATTCCCAGGCACTCCTACATGTCTGAGAACCCACAAAAAGCTGACAGAACCACCATTATCAGCGAAAGAATGGAGGGACTGCTGTATCCGTTGAATCAAGGGATGGACCGGATAGGGAGCTCCAAGGCTCTGAAGAGCAGAGTACGTACGATGAATGGCGGTGGCGGCGGGGATACTGAACGGCCTGATGGAGAGCAAAAAGCTCGGCTGTAAAGCTGGAACATTGGTCGAGGAGCCGGTATTTAAAGGTGGCGGCCACGACGACAAAGGCACAGCCGACACCATCGTCAGTTTTGGAGCCATCGATGTAAATAAAGGTGTGACCAGCAAGGCGAGCACGAAGTTCGACAAACCGTGAGCAATACACTGCAGCGGAGTACCGTCCTTCGGGAGTGAGCTGAGGTCGAGATAAATATGAACCGGAGCCTGGAGCCAAGGTGGTGTCGGGCTCTCACCCTCTCTGAAGGTGGTAGGGAGGGCAAAATCCAATTGTCGAAGCAGGCGACGGAAGCGGACTCTGGGGGGCAGCAGGGCAGACACATACAACCCGTACTGACGGTCGAGAGAATCGGCGAAGAAGGACTGGTAAGAGGGGTGGTCGGGCATAGACAACAGCCGGCAGGCATACCGACACAGCAGTACGTCGCGCCGGTAGGTCAATGGTAAATCTGCAGCTTCAGCATAAAGACTCTCGACAGGACTAGAGTAGAAGGCTCCGGTAGCAAGACGTATCCCCCGATGGTGGATGGAGTTGAGCCGGCGTAAGAGGGATGGCCGAGCGGACGAGTAGACGAAGCTCCCATAATCCAGCTTCGATCGGACTATGGACCGATACAAGCGAAGCAGGACAGTGCGATCCGCTCCCCAAGATGAACCGCTAAGGACTCTGAGGACATTAAGGGAACGTGTACAACAGGCCGCCAAATAAGAGACATGTGGAGACCAACACAGTTTCCTGTCCAACGTGAGCCCTAGAAACTTAGTTGTGTCCACGAATGGGAGAACAACGGGACCGAGATGTAAGGATGGCGGAAGGAACGCTTTATATCGCCAAAAGTTGATACAAACCGTCTTCTCTTCAGAGAACTGGAAGCCATTTGCCACGCTCCATGAGTAGAGGCTGTCGAGACAACGCTGAAGGCAGCGCTCCAGGAGGCATGTTCGCTGGGCACTGCAGTAGATCGCGAAGTCATCGACAAAGAGAGAGCCTGAGACATTAGGTGGAATGCAATCCATAATTGGATTGATCGCGATGGCAAAAAGGGCTACGCTCAAGACGGAGCCCTGAGGCACTCCGTTCTCCTGGAGGAAGACGTCGGACAATACAGAACCCACACGTACCCTAAACTTTCGATCCGTTAAAAAGGAATCAATAAAAAGGGGCAGGCGACCGCGTAGGCCCCACCTGTGCATAGTGCGGAGGATACCTCCTCTCCAACAGGTATCATAAGCCTTCTCCAAGTCGAAGAACACGGCCACCGTTTGGCGCCTTCGCAAAAAGTTGTTCATGATGAATGTCGACAAGGTCACAAGGTGGTCAACAGCGGAGCGGCGGCGACGAAAGCCGCATTGGACATTAGTAAGTAGTCGTCGAGATTCAAGAATCCAGACTAACCGAGCATTAACCATGTGCCCCATCACCTTACAAACACAGCTTGTAAGAGAAATGGGGCGGTAACTAGAAGGAAGGTGTCTATCCTTCCCGGGTTTGGGTATAGGAACAACAACGGCGTCACGCCAACGCCTGAGGACTTGACCTTCGGTCCAGACGCGATTGTAGGTACGAAGAAGGAAGCTTTTGCCCGCCGGAGAAAGGTGTGCCAGCATCTGAACGTGAATGGCATCCGGTCCCGGATCAGAGGATCGGGACAGTGCAAGCGCACGTTCGAGTTCCCGCATAGTAAAGGGGGCATTATAAGTTTCCAGATTCAGCGAGTGGAAGGAAGGTCGCCGAGCCTCTTCTGCCTCTTTCCTGGGAAGGAAGGCAGGGTGGTAATGGGCGGAGCTTGAAACCTCCGCGAAAAAGCGGCCAAAGGCGTTGGAGACAGCCACAGGATCAACAAGGACCTCATTACCTGAGGTCAGGCCAGGTACCGAGGAGTGGGCCTTAATGCGCGACAGCCGGCGCAGGCTACCCCAAACGACGGAAGAGGGAGTAAAACTGTTAAAGGAGCTGGTGAAAGAGGCCCAACAAGCTTTTTTGCTGTCTTTGATGATTCTACGGTACTGCGCTCGGAGTCGTTTGTATTCAATACAATTCGCCAATGTAGGATGGCGGCGAAAGGTGCGTAAAGCACGTCGTCGAGCACGGATAGCGTCCCTACAAGCCTCGTTCCACCAGGGGACGGAAACGCGACGTGAAGAAGAAGTAGTACGAGGAATGGAACGTTCGGCAGCATTGATGATAACAGCCATGAGGTATTCGACCTGACTGTCACAACTGGGAAAATCGTGGTCCAGAAAGGTCGCCAGGGAGGAGTAAAGTCCCCAGTCAGCTTTCAGTATGTTCCAGCTCGAAGGACGTGGGGATGGGGTGTGGTGCAGGAGACGAACGACACAGGGGAAGTGGTCTCTCGAATAGGTGTCAGAAAGGACATACCACTCGAATCGACGGGCAAGAGTGGTAGAACAGATCGAGAGGTCCAAGTGGGAGTAGGTATGAGTAGAGTCCGAGAGGAAAGTCGGGGCGCCAGTATTGAGGCAGACAAGATTGAGATGGTTGAAGACATCCACCAAGAGTGAGCCTCTTTGACAGGATGCAGGAGAGCCCCAAAGGGGATGATGAGCATTGAAGTCGCCAAACAATAAGAACGGCGGGGGAAGCTGAACGATCAGGTGCATCATGTCAGCCCGACTAACAGCAGATGACAGTGGAGTGTAGATGGTACAAACTGAAAAAGTAATAGCAGAAAGAGTAATACGGACAGCTATTGCTTGGAGTGGGGTGGTCAATGGTATGGGACGGTAATAGACATCGTCCCGAACGAGCAACATGACCCCACCATGAGCTGGGATACCGTCCACAGGGGTGAGGTCATACCGCTCCGATGTATAGTGGGTAAAGGCAATACGGTCAGTCGGGCGCAACTTGGTTTCCTGGAGACCAAGGATGAGTGGACAGTGCAGGCAGAGGAGCAGTCGTAATTCCTCCCGATTAGATCGAATACCTTTTATGTTCCAATGAAACAACGCCATCGCTAGTCAAAAAGTTGGGGGAACGAGACAGGGGAAGAGCTGGTCACCTCGACGGCCGCGGAGGGCCAGGTTGCGAGGGAACAACGCTACAACCGACGGGAGGCGGATCCGGTTCCATCGACTCGTCGCCAGCTGCGGCCACTGTCCCTGGTTGTGTAGAACGGGCCGCATCATTCGCCGACGAAAGGCCGGCGGAGCGCCTGGCAGCAGAGCGTCCCGGCGAAACTGAGGACGGCCGGGAGCAGCGACTCACGGATGAAGCGTCAGACGAAACGCGCCGGGGTGGAGAGGGGGATAGAGACTTCTTCTTGGAGGCCTTCTTGGAAGGCCGAGGAGGCATAGGGATGGTGGGCTGGACCCGAAGAAGGTCCTCACGCGCGGTGTCCGTTTTGGAACGCCGGACCTCGGAAATTGGGGTCCGGAACGTTTCCCTGATGGACGCCTGAGAAGAGGATCGCTTCTCAGGTGGCGTGGGGGGAGGAGGAGGAAGGGTGGCCCCTGGGGCAGAGGGGGTGGGGGCCACAGGGGAGGAGGATTTGGAAGGGAGGGATTTGGGAGGCGGGGGCAGAGCCCCCTGATGGGCGGAGGAGGCGGAGGGGGGACAGGATTGGGGTGAGGATACCGCGGAAGGAGTGGACACAACTGAGGCAAACGAAGTGGTCAATGGCACGGGATGAAGGCGGTCATACTTCTTCCTGGCCTCAGAATAAGAGAGCCGATCCAAAGTTCTGATTTCTTGTATCTTCTTCTCCTTCTGATAGGCGGGGCAGTCTGAGGATCTAGGCGAGTGGACGCCAGGACAATTAATGCACCGAGGTGGTGGGGTGCATGTATGTTCCTCACGAAGAGGACGGCCACAATCGCCACAAAGGGGCTCAGCCTCACACCGTGACGACATGTGCCCAAAGCGCAAACACCTAAAATAGCGCATAGGAGGCGGGACGTACGGTCGCACGTCACACCGGTAGCACATCACCTTTACCTTCTCCGGGAGAACGTCCCCCTCGAAGGCGAGGGTGTGTATAATGGAGGAGATGTGTACCGATTCCACTACAGTCATTTTACAACGGAACGCTCCATTCCAACACATCGAAACCTGCCTCAAGACTTTTACACCGGTAGCACACAATCTAACAACTGCAGTATCAGAATTAACTGAATATTCCGTCCGTCCTTCAAAGGACACTGCTATGATATTAAAAACGAATTAAATACCTCATTTTATGCAAAACGTCATTTTCGAAATTGTTGAGGCTTTCGCTAGTGGGCTACCACCAATGCAATGTGAATCTCAGAGTTCCAACCACTCGTGCTAGCGAAATGTACAAAGAAAACTATAATCCAGTGTGGGACGAATACCCCGAGACGCAGGCAAACAGGCCATATACATTATTTGATCATGAAACAGCTTTCAGACGAGAGTTAGATGACACCTTACCCATTGTCGCTACCATCTATAAAATTACGTTCGATTTATACATATATTACCCATACCGATAGAGGAGATGCACAAACTGATGATATGCAGAATGTTTACAAATGGAAATATTACTTTTATGTTACATACCACAAATCACTTTTCATAAAATGATGGATAACAAATTTTCTGATGTTTTATGGAAATTCTTACATGTAACTGAAGACGAAAAACAAAGTTCTATCTGTCAAGTACTTAACAAGCAGTACATTACGCACTGCACATTTAGTAATTGGAACATAATTTGACACAGGCGTATGGTATAAATTCAGATATCGTTGCAAAATAGGTAAAGGCTCGCAGCTAAAGTCCTGCGTATTACAGTAACGAAAGGATATTTAAATTCAGCTTTATTTTTCATCTTTCATTAATACGTAACGCCGTCCTCATAAAGTAGTAATAAATATTTTACTTTATTTTTAACTATATTCCACGAATTCTGCGTAAAACAAAAAGTAGCACTTTCCTGTGAGAATACTGCGCATCCCGCCAGTTCATGTATCTCCTCTCTCGCTACGAATAACACATGTGTACATGGCACGTCATTTTATCCGCAGTCGCGAATTTCAGCTGTGACAGCGGTCTAAAAGGCAGCTAGCCAGTTTTTGATCGCGTAAAAAATTTTTTTCAGAACATCAGGAAAGTCATGCCTTTGCGAAAGGACTGTCAAAGAGTTAACAATTTTTCATTTCTCCGTGGAAAGAGAGACAGGGTTAGTTTAGCAACTGTACATTTGTATACGCGAATGCCAGTGGCAGGTGTGTGACGATTAGCCTCTCCGTATCTTTATGTCCGTCTTCAAGCACATCATGACAAATTAGGACGGGAAATTATGAAAGGGCGTCTTACTTGTAAAAATATTGTAATCATTATTTCAAATTCTCGAAAAATGGGTAGAGCAATATATAATCCGAAAGGCTTCTTACCAGTTGCAAAAAGTGATTCGTTAATCTTGTTGAACTTATGGCATGTTAGAAACGACACCTCTGTTTATCAAAATGGTGATTCACAATGAATTTTTCCGAGCGATATAGGTAAATTTTTTTCAGGAAACGGACTGATAATATGTTTTGCAAGACTTGTCATAAGACTAAAGGTTTATGCCGGAAAGGTACTCGAACCCAGGACCTTTTCATGATAAAAACGAAGTTTCTTTCCGTTATGCGTTCGAGTCCTCGTCCGGCATACACCTTTAATTTGACAGGAAGTTTTACACCAGCGCAAACTGCGCTGTATTGCACACACTCCACTACACAGTCAAAAATTCTTGCTGAAGTATATATTCTTTTAGCTTTTTATAGATTTATCAGCCGAATTTTATATTTAATCTTGAATTATCTGTGCACTGTCAGTTTACCTGCTACACGATACAACATGCTGAACAACTTCGATTACTTACTACATCCAGACTGGACCTAAATGAAACTGGTTATTACTGTGAAATCACAAAACGCAGTAATGTCTTTTACGTTAGTTATGGTTGCTGTGAGGAAAACGTTATGATCTCTCAGAATATACTTAACGTTCTTCTGAAACCTGTACGAGATCCATGCACAGCAATACACACAAAATATGTAAACTGTTACAGTAATTGTTTTACAACAAGAAATAAAGACTTTAAGATCTTTCGATGACTTTTTTATTTGATCATAGAACCAGCAAAATCAGTTGAACAGAATCAACAGAGTTTTGAAAATAGGTTAAGAACGGACATCAGTAAACTTAAAACTAGTGTGATACAATGTGTAAACCTGGAGATGATAAGAGAATTATGAAATAGAGCAATAGAAGTATCACATGAATTTTCTCATGTTGGCATTAAAATAACTGAAGATGGCCGAAGTAGGTAACGACATAAAATGTAGACTCATAACCAGAAGCAAAGGGCGTCCAGAAACAGAGACATTGTAACAATGAATTTAAATTAGTAGTTATCTAATGAGCAATCTGGTGCTAAATCAGTTTCAGTCGGTTTCTTATCTCACTTCTGGTGCCAGGCTACACGTGAGGCTAGTCACATTCAAGGTCAGCACCTCTCCCCAATCCTTCCCTCCCACTTCCACCTCTCCTCCCTAACACCAACAGCCCCAGGTCACCCTTACCCCCTATCCCATTTCTCTCTTGACCAACAGGAAGGTCAAAGAAGTCATGGAACTCCTGAATGAATAGCAATCGAGTTCTGCCCTGCTCTCCACTAATTTTATATTATAAATCTGGTTACTTGATCTCTCTCGTTTGAGATCTCTGCTTAGTAATGAAAGGATTACAATGAAGTGTCAGGGAGCAACCAGTAGCCTCAGGTGAATAACAAGAACAAGAGTGTCAGTATTCATCCATTCATTATTAGTTAATGTTATTATTGTTATTAATAACTGTTAATATATTCATTTATACTTACGTTTTGTTATTTTACAGCAGCAAAATGTACCCATATTGCAGAACTAGCGGAACTTCTGGTCCAGGATAGTCATGTTACTACGATGTTTTGCCTGTGGCACTACAGCAGCAGCAGCAGCAGCATCAGCCTGAAAACACTTTTCCTGATTTATCAGACCTGCCGTTTGAGTATCCTGCACTGCTGCCTCAACTGCAGCAAAAGCAGACACCACCAGAATTTCCTCAGCTCACAGAGACTCAGTAAGGTAAAATTCGTCAACATATACAATTTGACTTACAGTGGCTTTAAAGACATGAATGTAGGCCCAGAAGCAGTCAAAGACTTTGAAGTAGCAACGGAGATGATATAAATGCATTACATTATTCATGTTGCAAGTGGAACTACCTGTCCAACATGATGGAGTACATAGAGAAGAGATGACAGCCAAGTACAACACACTGCACACACCTGTAGTTATTTACCGGGTGGTCAAAAAGTCAGTATAAATTCGAAAACTTAATAAACCATGAAATAATGTAGATAGAGAGGTAAAAATTTACACACATGCTTGGAATGACATGGGGTTTCATTAGAACAGAAAAAAAACAAAGTTCACAAATTGTCCGACAGATGGTGCAAGACAGCAAAACGTCAGTGGCTGCCCATAACAATCGTGTATAAAAGGAGCTGAAATGAGAGAGAGAGAATCAGATGCGCCAGCAGTCGCAGCATGTTGACGTTCCCTGAAAAGGCGCTTTTAGTGAAGCTGTACTATCAGAATGGGGAATGTGCTTGTTCAGCGTTACGATCCTATCGCCATAGGAAGAGGAATCGAACGGGGAACGGTCCGTTGACAAATGCAGCTGTGGCGAGAATGATTTCGAAGTTCGAAGCCACGGGTCGTTTAGACGATAGACCCCGTAGTGACCAACCAACCAACAAGGCGTAATGCTGTTGAGGCAGTTCAGGAAGAAATGGAGACTGTAGCGGGTTCGTCTATGCGCGGTGAAGTCAGCGCTCGTGCCGTCGCACGTCGCACCGGCATTCCATACACTATTGTTTTGTTGGCACTTAGGTGTAGCATCCGATGCTATCCGTGCAAAATACATCGGCATCATGAACTGTTACCTGGCGATTTAGTGAAGCGGAGGGCATTTGCGGTGTGGGCGTTTCAAAATATGGCGGAAGATGACGATTGATTGAGTAACGTGTTGTGGTCCGACGAAGCTCATTTCACGCTCCGAGGGTCTGTCAACGCCCATAACTGCAGAATTTGGGCTCCCGAAAATCCTAGAAGTGTCGTGGAAACCCCATTGCACGACGAGGAAGTCACTGTATGGGTTGGATTTACCACATCTACCGTTAACGGGCCTTTTTTCTTCGAGGAAATGTGTGATTCTCGTTTTGTAACTGCTACTGTGACGTGTGAGAGGTACACCGATGTGTTACAGAATCGCATCATCCCCAGCCTGGTTGATAAACACCTGTTGGAACGTACGATGTTTATGCAGGATGGCGCTCCACCCCAATTGCTAGACGCGTGAAAGATCTCTTGCGCGCGTCGTTTGGTGATGGTGTGCTCAGCCGCCACTTTCATCATGCTTGGCCTACCAGGTCCCTAGACCTCAGTCCGTCTGATTATTGGCTTTGGGGTTACGTGAAGTCGCAAGTGTATCGTGATCGACCGACATCTCTAGGGATGCTGAAAGACAACATCCGACGCCAATGCCTCACCATTACTCTGGACATGCTTTACAGTACTGTTCACAACATTATTCCTCGACTACAGGTATTGTTGAGGAATGATGGTGGACATATTGAGCATTTCCTGTAAAGAACATCATCTTTGCTTACTTTGTTATGTTAATTATTGCTATTCTGATCAGATGAAGCGCCATCTGTCGGACATTTTTTGAATTTTTTTTGTTCTAATAAAACCCCATGTCATTCCAAGCATGTGTGTCAATTTGTACCTCTCTATCTACATTATTCCGTGATTTATTCAGTTTTCAAATTTATACTGACTTTTTAATCAACCGGTACATTTGAATCAGATTGCAATTTTTATACGTGAGTGAGAAATTGCATATAAAACTGTGTTAACAACTGTTTGAAGTTTTTGTATTGCACACGAAATCGAGAATGTTAGAATGAAACAAGGAGACCAAATGTAGGAAAGAAACACATAAGTACGTAGACCGTTTGAGGGAATGCATAACTAACAGCTTATAGCTAAATTTTGCTTCTTATTGAACCACTAACATGTAACAGAAAGAAGAGGGACATGTGGAAACTGCGTAAAACGTCATTATTTATAGTGTATCTCATTTATTCATAATAGTTCAATATTAATTACAATAACTCCAGCATTCCCACATTCACAGTCTTATAATCAAGTACCACGTTAAAAATCACGTGACGCCACTCAACGATTTCCTTTCCAGTAGGCCTGCATTTTGTCTCCACACAATTTTGAATTTTAAAATGAAACATACATACATTCACTCAAATACAGTAGCTATGGGAGACTGTTTCGCAGGAACCATAGCAGACAGATTTGTTAAAACGTTTGAAGAGAAATTCTTCCATTCAGTCAGCCAATTATAAACAATATTATCTGTTACCACGGATACGCTGATGACACACTGCTGGTCGTAGTAAACGGAGAGCAACTGAACAACTTTCACCCGAACAAAGTCTTTGTAATGGAAATAGAATGAAAAGTATACAACTATTTTAGACCTAAAAATAAGCAACAAAAGGAGCCACCACAGAAAACGAAGATTAACTGATAGTATAAATAAGAATTGTTGTCACCCAAATTTGCATAAATCAGCGTATTTCAAATAAATGGTAAACAGAATTTTAAATTTACCTCTCGACAGCAACGCGAAACAATATAAAATAAAACCGGTGTAATAAAGTACCGCAAAGGAATGACTTCAACTCCAAAATACTGCTAAAATTATTTGAACAAAATACAAAACCAAAAACAGATGGAACACAGAAAGAAATAACTTAAAAGAGAACCTTAAAAGAGAAGAAACAAAGCACAAATAATAATACCTACGTTACAACACGATAAATGGGCCAAATATTGGAAAAAGCTAACAACTTGTTTAAAAAAACAAAATCAAATTACCATTTCTTAAAAATAATTTGTAGGCTATAATATAAACAATAAAAAATAATGTCTCTGCATTTTCAAATCCAGGCTTCTACAAACAAGATTTAAAGATCACTTACGAAACTAACCGAGAAGCTAACTCCCAATTTTCATAGATGTAGCGTTAATAATGCTTCATTAGTTATCTATAATGATTAATTTTCAATAAAGGTTTCATCCATAAAAGGATTATATTTCCAAAACACTTGAAACACATTTTTCTTTATTTATCTCTATCTTGGCTTAATAGTAACGTATTTTCAATAAAGCTTTCATCCTGTATTTCGAAAAATCGCTTCTCAAACAATGCAAACAGTACAGAATCAACACACACCCCAGATTTCAAGTTTCTGTCCTTAGCGGTTTGGCCTGGGCGATGATGTGGCAATCAGGAGATTGATGAAATCGCCTCGCACTATTACCCAAGTTAACCAAAATCGTCCACCTCTTCATGCATCTATCGTCCAAGTTTAAAATGTAAGCTTACATAACATCCACCCACTGCACAAAACATTGTCCTAGTTTGGTATCCGTTTGTGTTCATGTTACAGCCATCACCTAGGACGCATTCCACTTCTTGACGCACGCGAGTAGTATCCTGTTGCATGTCGGTGATAACTGTTACGTCATCGTTCTCATGTGCTTGAAGATAGACGCCTAACTATACCGCAAAAGCTCAAAATGTTCCGGCGTAACGACAAGCGCCGACAAGACGATCATGAACGGAAGAGCAGAGAGGGCTGTGAGACGACGTCAGCCAATAGCACGCTGACAAACCGGTCTCTAGGACGACACCGAGACAGGATTGGTTGGTTGGTTGGTTGGCTTAAAAGAGGGGGGAAGGGACCAAACTGCTAAGTCATTGGTCCCTTGTTCCGATTAAAATAATTCAACACGGGTGGGAGTAAAACCAACAAGACGTACTAAACAAAACTGGAAGAAAGGAAAAACCACAAGAACGACAGGAAGGCAACAAACACTAAAACGGACAAAATTGACAAGAAATCCACAGAGAGGCGCAAGAAACAGCACAAGAAATTAAAACAAAAGAGCAGATGACCAAGGATGGCTGATCACAAGGGATAAAAAGGATAAGCCAGCCACGCTCTGACACATTAAAACCTCCAGCCTAAAAGCACTAGGGTGGAGAACACAGAGGTACAAAGGACATGCGCTTGAACTTAGAATTACAAGACCCACCCTCGAGTATAAAACGTAAAACTAAAGCAGCCGATGAGGCGTTGCCAGATAAAATTAACGGTAAAGAGTCCAGTAACTGAAGATTTCGTCGCAGGGCAGCCAAAGAAGTACAGCTGAACAATATATGGGCCACAGTCAACCGGGCGTCGCACCGACACTGAGGCGGGTCTTCACGGTGCAGAAAATAGCTGTGGCCAATGTGGAGCCGACAGAGAACCACAGTGTCCCTGCGAGAGGCTCACATGGAAGGCTTCTACACATTCGTAGTCCCCTTAATGATACGCAGTTTTTTGTGCGTACTGTTACGCCATTCCGTCTTCCAGAGCCGAGAAACCTTCCAGGGTAATATTGAACTCAGGTCAGTTTCAGGGATACCTATCTCCAGAAGCGGCTTCCTTGTCGCCTGTTTGGCCAGCCTGTCGTCTAGTTCATTTCCTGGGATTCTGACGTGTCCTGGGGTCCAGATAAACATCACTGATCGACTGGATCGTTCCAGGGCATAGATGGACTCCAGGATGGTTGCTACCAAAAGATGGCGAGGGTAGCACTGGCCGATAGCTTATGAGCTGCTCAGGGAGTCAGTGCAGAGAAGAGACGACTCGTCACGGCGTGAACGGGTGTGCTCAAGTGCACGAGACATGGCCACCGGCTCTGCAGTGAATACCCTGCAACCACTGGGCAATGACTGCTGTTCAGTGTGACCTCTGTGGACGTAGGCGAAGCCTAAATGACGATGAGCCATGTAGCCATCAGTGTAAACCACTTCCGAACTCCGGAACACATCAGGAATGGAGAGGAAGTGACAGCGGAGAGCTGCGGGGTTAACTGAGGCCATGTGAAAGGTCAAGGCGAAGGTTCGGCATAGGTCTACGCCATGGAGGTGTATGTAAAGGGACCTCGAGCAGAGGTGGTAAAGGTAAGATTCAGACAGAAGCGATCGGACGCGAGCTGCAATCGTGGGCCCTGACTTGGGCTGCCGATGCGGGAGATGAACCGCAGTGGTTGGGGAAACGAGACAATAATTCGGATGCACAGGAGAACTACGAATGTGTGCAACGTAACTGGCGAGCAGTTGTACATCCCTAACCTTCAATGGGGGAGCGGGGTGGGGAGACTTTGGCCTCCACCAGGACGCTGGTCACCAGACTCGTCCTAAAAGCTCCTGTCACTAGTCGAACGCCACAGTGGTGCACTGGGTCGGGTAAACACAACGCTGAGGGCGCCGCCGAACTATGAACCAGACTGCCATAGCCAAAGCAGGATTAAACGAGGGCAGCAGAATTGAGCTATCTGCATCCCAGTTGGTGTAGCTCAGGCAGTGGAGGGCATTGAGGTGCTGCC
This sequence comes from Schistocerca piceifrons, assembly GCF_021461385.2. Taxonomy (NCBI): domain Eukaryota; kingdom Metazoa; phylum Arthropoda; class Insecta; order Orthoptera; family Acrididae; genus Schistocerca; species Schistocerca piceifrons. Next base: position 107,704,667 of record NC_060146.1, read on the forward strand.
AGTATTTCTGCTTAAGCTGACAAAGGTGAGGGAGCCAAGTCAATCAGGCGTCGAAAACCAGTACTAAGAATCGATACTTCACTACAGCGAGTGGATCGTCATTAAGGTAAAGTTCTGGATGAACAGTACGACGCCAACAGAAGTGTATGACACATAACTTTGCGGCTGAAAACTGGAAACCCATGACTCCGCCTTGTGGATAGCTTCCTGTAGGCGCCGCTCAACAACAACAGTACTGGAGCAGAAGCACGAAGTGCAAAAGTTGTCTGCACACAGAGAAGGTGAGACGGACGCCCCTACAGCTGTTGCTAGTTAACAGCCGCTACAAATATACACTCAATACAGAGCCCTGCAGGATCCCATTCTGGATAAGGGGGGGGGGGGGGGGGGGAGACTATGGGAGGCACCAACCTGGACACGGAAAGTACGGAGCGTCATTAATTTTTGGGTAAGGCTGTTCGGATGGCAGACTCGAGGGACACAAGTTTATCAGTGGTAGAGCGAGCCCGGCGGAAACCGCCCTGGCAAGGAGCTAGTAGGGTACGTGTCTCCAGGACCCAACACAACTGCCGACACACCACACATTCTTGAATCTTACACGTTCTTGGTGAAGCTGATGGCCTGATAGCTATCCTCGTCAATCGGGTATTTGCCGGGTTTGAGCACTGGAATGATGGTGCTCTCCCACCACTGCGAGAGAAAGACGCCATTGCAGAAAATCCGGTTGAGGATGTTAAGAAGATGTAGGCTGTAGACGGACGTTTGATCTTCTGACTGTGGATCGATCTGGCCCAGCAGCTGTATCGGCGCAAAGTGCAAGGGCGCTAAGAAGCTCCCACTCTATAAAAGCAGCATTATAGGGTTCATTATGACGTTCAGTGAACGAGAGGACTTTCCTTTCCATCCGCCGTTTGAGAGTGCGAAAGGCTGGGGGATAATTCTTTGATGCAGAGACTCGAGCGTAGTGCTCAGCAAAGTGCTCGGCAATTGCGTTTGTGTCGGTAGATAACACGCCATTAATGTTTATGCCAGGGACACCTGTCGGGGTCTGGCACACAAAAACACGCCTGATCTTCGTCCAGACTTCGGAAGGTGATGTATGGCACCCAATACTCCTGTTTCCATCTTTGTATGAGCTGGTGAATGCGGGCACAGAGACGTTCAAAAGCTAATAGGTGCTCTATGGAAGGGTGCCACTTATGTCGCTGGATAGCTCCCCGACGCTTTTCGATGGCCTCAGCGATTTCTGGCGATCACCAAGGTACTGAATTTCACTGGGGGGAACCCTAAAGAACAAGGGATCGCGTTCGTCGCAACAGAATCGATCGTTCTAGTGAGCTGCTCAACCACCACATCGATGGTACCATGTGGGGGAGATGCAACGGTCACATGAGAGACGAAAGCTTTCCAGTCTGCCTTGTTTAAAGCTCAACTGGGCAGACGTCCAGGAGAATGGCGCCAGGGGAGTGATAGGAGATGTGAAAGTGGTCACTACCGCACAAGTCATTGTGGGCTCCCCAGTGGACAGATGGGAGAAGTCCTACGCTGCAGAGGGATAAGTCAATGGCTGACTACATACCATGAGCCACACCGAAATGTGTGGGGGCCCCAGTATTTAAGAGGCAGAGGTTGAGTTGAGACAGTAAAGTTTCTACATCTCTACCTCTGCCAGTAAGCACGGTGCCACCCCACAAGGCGTTATGAGCGTTAAAATCTCCCAGCAGTAGGAAAGGTTTAGGGAGTTGATGAATCAGTGCAGCTAATACATGCAGGTGTACTGCACCATCTGGAGGAAGATATACACAGCATTTAGCTATTTCCTGCACCGTCCTGTTCCTGGCAGACACAGCTTCTAGAGGGATTTGAAGGGACACAGTTTCACTACATACTGAATTCATAAGATAGAAACAAACTCAACCTGACACTCTATTATAGCCGCTACGGTTCTTGTAATATCCCCTATAGCCATGGAGGGCAGGGGTCCACGTTGCTGGAAACTAGGTTTCCTGGAGGGCATTGCAGAAAGCAGGTGGTGGAAAAAATCGCAGCGATTGCACTGGAGGATAACGTTATCGTGAGGTTATGAAGGCATGAAGCGCATAAGGAGGCAGGTTTCGCCTCAGGGTCACCTCCTGCCACCGATGGAGTATTCCACTATATCAGATGAGGCATCACTGTGATCCAGATCCTCAATGGACACTAAGATCTCCACCTCATTCTCAGATGCAAAATTGGTAGGGAGTGGCAACCAGAGGATCATGTTTCTTAGGAGACTTCTCCTTGGTTTGCTTCTTCTCGCTTCTCTTTTCGGGCTTGCTGGGAGGACTTGTCATAAGTTGCTTCAGGCACAGGGAAAGACCATTCAGCAGCTGTTGGTTCCTTTAGCTACTGGCGAGCGTCCACTGTGGCATTAGTAGAGACCTTGGAAGAGAGGGTCCCAAGGGACCCCTTCCACACAAAAGGAGCTGGATGAGGCTTTAGCTTCTCCGGCTAGGGGGAGGCGACTGATGCCCCTGCGTTTGGCGGGACATTGATCCTGAAGTAGGAATTTTGGGAGCAACAGAAGGAGATTTCCCCCCTACCACCAAGGCGGCAAGTGTATTCTGGCGGCGTGGGGAAGTCCACAATTCGTGGCACAGAGTTTGGAACGTCTGGTACGTGTAACTGCGATGGTAATGTAGTTGCAGCACATGTGGACGTAATCCGTTTAGCCTCTTGGTGAGTCGACCGATGCAGGGTCTTGTACTCCATGATTTTACGCTCCTTTTGAAGTACTGGGCAATCTGGCGAGCAGGTGGGGAAGACGAGTCGTCATACAAACGCTACAGGAGTGACTTGTTACCTGTATTGTTTTGCTTGCAATGAAATCGTATATAGCGAAGGACATTGATTATTTGCATGTAGCCATTTGCTTGCGATACTCCTTTGTGAATAAGCGAAATTAGGTATTGTCAATTTAACTTATTGTAATGAACTCTATGAACACGAATTGCTTGAATTGTTGTCTAGTGATCCGAGAGAACAGCTTCCTAGGCACCGTATATAAGACGAGTGGGCAGAACACTATACAAAAAGTTTCGAAAATGAATTTTAAGTGGGGAAACTAAGAATAAACTGCATCCTCTTTACATATCACTCGCATATTATCGCTAAGAAAAGATTAGACGAAATATGGCCCCCACTGCACAGTGATTGTTGTTGTTGTGGTCTTCACTCAGAGTCGTTTTACGCTCCACTTCACGCCAGTCCACCCTGTGCAACACTATTTACCTCTGAACAACTGTTACAGCCTACGCCCCCTTGAACCTATTTACTGTAGTCATCCGTCATGATACGGTCATTGGTGACTTACCGATTTTCAACGCCGCTGAGGGTCTTTGGACCGTGGCGCGTGGTGATGTCAAAGTGTCTCCTGAAAAAAAAAATGGTTCAAATGGCTCTGAGCACTATGGGACTTAACTGCTGAGGTCATCAGTCCCTAAGAACTTAGAACTGCTTAAACCTAACTAACCTAAGGACATCACACACATCCATACCCGAGGCAGGATTCGAACCTGCGACCGTAGCAGTCACGCGGTTCCAGACTGTAGCGCCTAGAACCGTTCGGTCACACGGGCCGGCTGTCTCCTGAAGCCGTGCGCAAGTGTGCAGCTAGAGACTGGGTCACATCTAGGAATGCTGATATTTTTATAAATATTGGGTATCCGATATGTCGATATTTAAGAGAGTGCTCTTTCAACCCACGATATATCGTAATGATGTATCGACATGTCGATATATCGACAATTCTCGACGTAGCAGCGTATAAAGATATAGTCTGCAAGTAGAGCGGATGCGTTCTCTAACTAAGGCCAAACTAGCTCGCCTCTTATCTGCTATATCGTCTGTACACTATTTTGGCAGTTTCAGAGCTGTGTATTCAGGTACTGAATTATTATTACATATTTTGTACAACATTAAGCTAGCAGCCTTCTTGTCCCACTTAGAAGGAGAATAGAAGGAAAACGATGCACATTCTCGCTTGGCGGTAGCCAAGTCGCTAACAATCGTAACTGCTTGCAAGCTATAAAAGATGTCAGATAGGTCCGTCGTTCGGTTTAGATGCATGTCGTATTTGCCCAGAACACTTCATGTCGACCTCTCCGTTTCTCCATTCCTGCAAACGGCAGCGACCTAGCAGTTGTAGTGTCAAAATTTGTTGGTGAAATTAAACGTTGCAGTTTCTGTTGGTAGCGATGAGCGTCGATTACGTCAGCATTTCCCCTCATGTCTACGACCACCGCAAAGACCAATCTTGTCTTTTCGATTCATATTCATTAGTTTCATCAACGGTTTTTGAAGAATGTCGATGTGATGAAATAGCAATTGTTTTCTCAGGCAAGTGGTGCCCTTTTCCTTCACATCGGAAATCTTGTTATGCAATTCACACCTCAACCCCCAGTGCAACCGGACTACTACTTTCTGCCACCTATATTTGCTTCACACAGTAAAAGAGAAAGACTGGACGTAATGAAAGTTTAAAACGTAGTAAGATTCCTTCACGCAGTGAAAGTAAAATTATGTTCCTTTACTATTTCAAAATAACAGTGTCAAATATTTACCGAAAAATTGCGAAAAAGCAAAAACCGAAAATCACGACACTCGATACTGTCGTTTCAATATCGACATATCGACGTATCGTTGATAAAAGTTACGCCGTATATATAGATACATTTTGGAAAAACTATCGATGTATCAATATTCTGTCGGCAGCCCTAGTTACATTTAATTTTTCCTCCTATCTATGTAATTATGTAGTTCTCAATTCGTTCGAGCAATCAGTCATTCATAACAGGAAACACAATCATAACTCACTCACTCAAAATGATTCAGAAATTTTACTTGTTAGAATGAAATCAGGCGATGATTCTTCTTCTCTGCAGGCTCGTGCTTTGCGACAGTCTGCTAATCTGTTCAAATAAAATGCCTCGTGTTTTTGGGAGCTTTGTATAATCAGTCGGGAAACCTCAGATCAAGCGGATATTTGGCCTTGATGAAGTTTAACCTTCCGAAGAAGTAATGGAGCTCTTGGATTATTAAATGCAGGTTCGTATCCAGTCTCTCGGAAGTTCCTTCTGATTAACAACTACGCAATATATCGATGAACATCATTAATTCTCAACTGTCAAATACACACCTTTTGTGTATATATCCCTTTTAATCGTACAATTTCGTCTCAGTTATCTTTTGTCATAATCTCAATATTCAGATTACAATGCTTCAAACAATGGTCAGGCTAATCGGCACGAAGACAATCTCGGAAGCCTTTTTGACAACCACCAGAGAGAGTACTACAAAGAATAATTATGCGCTCATGACATAGCTATTGTATGAAACTACTTTGCGCATGGACTTTGCGAGTATGAAGATAGAAAATTAGTAAACGTCATTCAAGGGTAGAATTGTATCAGAATAATTCATCGAATATAAAGAGATATTACATACAGCAGAAGCATGGGGAAGGAAGGGGGTGACTGACGTTTGTCGAGCGGCTTGCATGCCGGAGGCACGGCAGCGAGAGTTGAAGCCGTCGGCCGACAAGGAAGGAGCCATTGTCGTCGTAGCTAGGAGAGTGCGCCTCTGTACATGGTAACCGACGCCCGCACGAAGAAAGACGTGGACCTTGGAATGGTGGTTGCGTCAACCTGGGCACCGCAAGCTTAACGAGTTCTTGCTGATCCGTAACGGGTGAGTGGCAGCTTGTTTCTCTGTTTCCTATGCAGACAGTGTTGTTACGGGCTATTTAGTATTGCGCTGTCAGGGCAGTCTAATTCTAGTCTCATCTTGAGAATGGTGTTTCGAAAACTTGAACGAAAGCTGCACGATCGACCTTAGTGTTATTAAAGTTTAAATTTGCCTAAGCGAAGTAAGATCTCGCATATAAAGTGAAGGGACTTAAAGACTCATTTAATTGTTTCACTATTGTGCGGCCAGTCAATGCGGCAGTCAGTTGGTCGGTTGCTTGGCTGGTTTGGGCAGGAAAGGGGACCAAACTATAGGGTCACGAGTTCCTCTTTCCCCATTCAAACAGGTCTCGAGCTAAAAACAGTCCAAAAAGTGGTCGGAGAAAGTAAAACTAACGTCGAATCACACTGAAAGACGGAACTACAGAAGCGAACAGGAAGGGGTAAACGTAAACTGAAAGGAAAGAGTAGTGGAAGGAATTAAAATAATACAACAAATGGCCTGGACTGGCTGATCGCCAAGAAAAGTATGAGCCAGCCACCCCGCAATGCACTAAAATCTCAAGCTGGAAAGACAGTGCTAGAGGAACACAGATAGGGAAAAGACGAACACCAAAGCGAACAAACAGCAAAGAAAGGGTGAGGAAGAGTGAAAATAGAAGGATCGTGGAAGCCTGGGAGAGAAGCGGCCGTCAGTTCTCGATATTAAATTGTTCATTACTATTTTACAAATTGATACCACTGAATTAATTCCGCCTGTAGTGCCAAGCCCCTTTAAAAAAAATACTGCCTCGCCAGTACCGTATAAATTATTGTGGTTTTCTCCGCTACAGTGGTTAACTTGTGTGTGTGTGTGCGCTGTAAGGCGCCTGTTACAGGGCTGGGCTTACCAGCGTATTTTCCTGTTCATGTGATTTCATCCTGATACGTCGCCGCTACGATCAAAGCCCCCCCCTCAGTTTTCATTAGTGGCTTTTAAAGGAACATGGTAACAGCAAATGCTGAATTTGAGCGACGGTGATCCGGTCTGGCCAGATCGTGAAAGTTACGACGTTGCATTTTGGGCTGCGACCTGCGTAAACTGTCACTTGTTTTGAATTGTGTCAGTTTGTCAAATACTGAAACTAATATTTTGAAATTACTTGTGTCAGCTGCTCATACTCATTTATAACCAAGTCAACTGTTTCTGTATATTTTCTCTGTAATAGTCAATGGTGTGGTCAAGCTTTAATTTACTCATTCAGTATTATACAAAGAATAACGTTGAGTTTTCTTTTTTTTTTAATCATTTATTATATGGTCTTAAAATATTTGTATTTGGTATGGGCTTCGAAGTTAATTTGCTCTATCTAATTTGAAAATTTCTGCTGGAATCGGCTGTTCAAAGACTTCTTAGAAACATTAAAGGTTTATTAAGTCAAGTTATATAACAGCAGTTGATCCATTTGTTTTAAATATTGGTCAAATTAACTTTTGTTTCTGTCGTTCAAGTACAAATGTACGCAAGAGTTTTCTGTGACAACTAATAAAAGATTATATGTGAAAATGTAGAAGAGGAGGTCCCGTCGCTCGTCACCCAAGGCTTCCTGTATCCAAGCCATGCTGCTCATTCGCACTTAATGGATAGCACTTTGTTCTTCCTCTACATTCTGTACCCACACACTTCCTTCCATTAGCAGATTGGGATTTCTTGATGCCATAGAACGTGTGATATAAACCGGTCCCGCCTATTAGTCAAAGTGTGCTTAAAACTTTGTTCCCAATTAAATTTAATACTTTCTCATTAGTTATTCCGTCTATTCATCTCATCATCTAATCTTCAGTATTCGTCTGTATCCCCACATGTTAAATGCTAGCCGGCCGGTGTGGCCGAGCGGTTCTAGGCGCTTCAGTCTGGAACCGCGCGACCGCTACGGTCGCAGGTTCGTATCCTGCCTCGGGCATGGATGTGTGTGATGTCCTTAGGTTAGTTAGGCTTAAGATGTTGACCCACAGTGCTCAGAGCCATTTGAACCATTTTTGTTAAATGCTTCTATTGTTCTCTTGTACGAATATCTTGTCCTCGACGGATTAGTTTTGCGAAACGCTACGTACCGTACATATACGTCTAGAAATTACTTCCTAACTCTAACATTTGTTCTAGATGTAAATAAGTTTCTCTCTTTCAGAAACGCTCTTGTTGCTGTTGTTATTCAGTATTTTATATTCTCTCTGCCCTTTGTCTGTTGTTTTGCTGCCAGAACAGAAACCTCATCGACTGCTTTTCGTGACTCATTTCATAATCTAATTCCCTCAGCATAATCTGCCTTAATTCGACTACCTTCAACTACCACTAGTTTGTTTTTGTTGATGTTAACCTCCTTTCAAGATGCTAGCCATGGGGCCAGCTGCTCTTCAAAGTTCTTTTTTGTCTCTGACTCAGTGTCATCGACTAACATCAAACCATTAATTATTTTCCCTGCTCTTTAGCTCTATTTCCACTTTTCTCTTTGGTTTCCTTTACTTCTTGGTTGGTATAGATATTCAATAACATAGCGATAGGCTACAAACCCGCCTCACACCTTCCTCAAATACGGATTCCCCATCATATCCTTCGACTGTTATAATGGAAGTTCTGTTTGTGTAAAACTCTTAGAAAACTTTCCGTTCTATTTATTTTACCACTGCTATTTTTAAAATTTCTAACTATATACTCGAGTCAAGATTGTCAAAAGCTTTCTCTAAACTCACAAATAGCGTAACGTGGAAGCCACTGCTTCAGCCTCTCTTCTAATATAAGTCGTCGAAACAATATTGCATCGGGTGTTACGACGTTTCTCCGGAACCCAAATTGGCCTTCCTCGAGGTCTCTTTCAACCATTTTTTTTCCATTTTTCTGTAAATAGTTCGGGCTGGTACTTTGCAACCATGATTTATTAAACAGATGATTCTGCAATATTCACACTGGTGAACACCGGTATTCTTTGGACGAGGAATTATTACGTCTTTGCGGAAGTCTGTGTTATACACTTTATGCAGCGCTTGGAGTAGGGTATCAATAATTCTGAGGTAATGTCGCTGCTCCAAGTCGTCTGTTACGACGTCTGCAGAGTTAGATATAGACTCGATGATATGATGGGAGGTTCTCATAAAGCCCCATTTCATAGGTTTGAAGATGTCATATTATAGGTAAATAACGCAAATATTTTAGTGTCTCCCTCTTATACGCAATGTTACCATCAGGAGAACACGGTAAGAGAAGAACATATTTCGCGTCGTGCATTCTCAGGTGGAATGTGACTAAACATGGACACTATTGGTTTGAAGAAACCATCGCCAGACATTGAAAAAAGCTGGTGACTTACATATGTAGGTACACATGACAGCAGTGCGATTAAGTATAAGAAACTGATATTTGAGAGAAGTGAAATGTATTTCCCTGGCACTGCCCTGCCATCTGCAATGTGCAGCCCATTTTTCATGAACTGCGTCTGTGAAATGCAATGACACAAATTACCGGCACCCGTCAACGCAAAGAATTCCGCATAAATATTTTCATTTTATCTACTGCGACACACAAAGAGACTGTCGAGATTTGTTTTTCGTGCATTATGGTGGGTTTAATTATCTCGGCTTTATTACGCTTTTATCGTGCAGTTATTCATTTTATTTTATTAACTTTTAATTAAATCGGAACTTGTTTTCCGAATTTGTTTTATAATTTTTTTTTCCTCCGGTCAACTGCACGCATTTGACCAAACTGGCTTTGCTGGAAAAAAGAAATTACTGTCGTGTCCACAAAAATGCTCTGTCTCTTGTAACAGCCTTCATTTAGGGTGAGTCAACAACGTAATGTGAGGAAGTCTCGGCACACTAGTGCAGCGTAAAGAAACAATACATAGTTGTAAATGAAAAGCACAAAAAGTGGATATTCTGGAGCATCGCCCTGGCCCGAGCTGTTTACAACCGAGCAGTTGGGCTGCTGAATAAATCGTAGAGTACACGCTATTGTTTGTGTTTCATTGCCCCTGTTAATACGAATCGATTAAACTAATATCACACTAGAATAATTTCGGACTACTCAGTCGAGTGGACACGTAAAATACTGCTCTAAAAATCATATTCTTTCTATGAGAAGCAAACCAACATTTCCCGAGGACGCTGGGCGCCGCAGGGAAGACGTAATGTGTAGTGCTTCTCTGGAGCTGCTATAACGAAACTGAAAATACCTGCCGCAGGACCACACTACCGTCTTAGGACGGACACCTCACACATGTTGTTACATGAGTTTGTAGCATTTTAGCTTTGCATGTTGCTATTCCAATTACTATGGGTTATGTACTGACTGTCAGCTTTTATTTTTGTTTCACTGTTAGTTATTCGAGTTTACGTATTGTCATTCTGTCACTTGGGGATAGTGAGTGCAACTCAAAATGTGTGAAATCTTATGAGACTTAACTGCTAAGGTCATCAGTCTCTAAGCTTACTCAGTGCTTAACCTAAACCATCCTAAGGAGATACACACATTAACACCCATGACCGAGGGAGGAGTCGAACCTGCGACCGTAGCAGTCCCGCGGTTCCAGACTATAGCGCCTAGAACCGCACGGCCACCGCGCCGGTGGGGCATACGGGCTCTGCCAGTAAGGAGGACTAAGGTCCACGCATTTAACCGAAATTCTGTAGAAAAATAGCCAAAAGACTGGAGAATAGTATGGTGTATTGGAAATTTGATAAAACCAACCTGTTTTTAGAAAAAAATCTTGCATTACTTATTAAGCACCCCTCTTTTATAAGGGACATTCAAACTCAAACTAGTCTCAAGCTTAAAATTCAGAACCGTTGAAGGAGTGCAGGGAACAGAGCCTCATCGAAGAACTGTTCAAGGGTACGGAGACCACTGCATGTCTGTTGCTATCTCGACGCTCAGTCCGACCACTGCCACCAAACTCGGCGGTCTTCGATAATGGGTGCATCCACCTGCTGAACAATGTGGCTGCGTGAGGCTCTGTGTCGTGCGTCATCGGGCAACGACTTCCTTGAATCGCTTGTGCCATACCTTGACCCTTACAATGGGCATACAGTGCTCTTGGTACACTTGGACATATCCTCCATGAATTTCTGTTCCCTGCACTCCCTCCGCTGTACGAAACTCACTACACTTATTTGTTGTTCTATTGAGGCCTCCATTCCTTTTCAGCAGTACTGAGGGCAACAGATAGTTGAAGTGTGCACATGCTCGCTCTGTCGTCACGTGAGTGCGCCCATAAGCCTCTGGCAGCGAGTTTGGGCCTCAGCGTTCTTATAAGTTGTAGTGAACACACATTTCTCTGCAGGCAATTGCATTATTATCGTTTTAGCTTTAGCGGTTTTCATCTCAAAGCCTCGGCCTCGTTTTTCTGTGATGCCTTTTCTTCTTCTTCTTCTTATTCTTCCTCTTTGGTGCCTTTATCTCACATAACTGGACGATCGGCATGGTTGTGAACGGATCTGGCATGGTTAATTTAAAATAGCACACGTGGTGTAGGGCGAACCTCTATGATTAGTAGTCAAAACATCTTGGTCCCGTGTTCGAAATCTCTCAGCAAAGAGTGCGGAGGACAGAGATACAGGTAGGAAACTGCACCTAATGTAGGAAGGATGTGGAATGATCAAAAGCATGAGGATGCAGAAGGGGATGGGAACCACAACACACATATCCACGGGACTTGGGGTCTGTAACTAGAAAAGTGTCACGATAGTCTCTCTGTTGGCAGAAGATTCCAGACTAGCCCCTTATTCGGATCTCTGGGAGAGGACTGGCAAGGGGGAGGCGACCACGAGAAAAAGACTGAATAACCAACGAAAGGATAATGTTGTATGAGTCGCGGTGTGGAATGTCAGAAGTTTGAAACTGGTCCGCAAACTAAAAAAAAAAAACAGAAAAGGGAAGTGCTAAGTGTGGAGGCCTTAAGCATCGACTGCACACCGACCAGCACAGTGCGCAAAACTATATCAAGGAGGCGCTGAACTGCACACCAATAGACAGTTCAGCGAAACCTGTCAACCAGCCATCCGTAGCTGGTCGTCCCCTGTTCGTTCACAGACTTCGAGAGCAGCAGTACTGATTAATAGGGAGATGTTACTTAGCATGCGTTCTACGAGTGGTAATAGAATGTCAAAGTAATTGCAAGTACTATACACAGGAACCACCTCAAGCCACCTCATAACGATAAGTGAAGATATGTTTCTTTCCTTTTTTAGAAATAAAGTGTTTTATTAATCTGCAAGTGTTGTATACATATCATTTTGCATTCGTGCTACGGGCCATCGTAGATTCTCTGATTCCTTGTTCATATCGCCACTGGCTTCCAGAGTAGACGACTCCACACTTTCGTTTTCATCAGTCTTCTAACAACACTCTCGCTCATAAATTAAGGATAACTGCAGCATGTGATGCCACACAACATGGCACTACACAAAGCAGGTGCTAATAGCGCAGGCACATAGAAAAGACACACGACACAGTTCTGTAAGTCCACAGTATTGGTGATAAGTTGAAAAAACCATCCCGAAACGCATGTGCTACAAAACATCACTGTTTCCTGCTCATTTTCCACGACATCAATATGGAATATTATCACCATGCAGACGTACACAGGCCGCACAACGGGTTGGCCTACTTTGGACCAGGTGGTGAAGCAGCTGCTGGGGTATAGCCTCCCACTCTAGCACTAGTGCCTGTCGGAGCTCCTGAAGTGTCGTAGGCGTTTCAAGACGTGCAGCGATACGTCGACCGAGAGCATCCCAAACGTGCTCGATGGGATTTAGGTTTGGAGAACAGGCAGGCCCCTCCATTCGCCTGATATCTTCTGTTTCAAGGTGTACTCCTCCACGGTATCAGCTCGGTGGGGCCGTACGTTATTATCCATCAGGAGGAAGGTGGGACCCATTGCACCCCTGAAAAGTCGGATATACTGGTGCAAAATGACGTCCCGATACATCTGGCCTGTTACAGTTCTTCTGTCAAAGACATGCAGGAGTGTACGTGCACCAATCGTAATCCGACCCCACACCATCAAACCACGACCCCCATACAGGTCCCTTTCAAGGACTTTAAGGGGTTGGTGTCTGGTTCTGGTTCACACCAGATGAAAACCCGGCGAGAATCACTGTTCAGACTATACCTGAACTCCCTGATGCAATAATTTACCAACAGCCGTATGTATTATAGAAATTTATTTTATGAACTTCTATGTGCTACCAGTTTCGGCATTACATTGATGCCATCTTCAGGCATCAATGTAATGCCAAAACTGGTAGCACATAGAAGTTCATAAAATAAAATAAATTTCTACAATACATAGGGCTGTTGCTAAATTATTGCGTCAAGAAGCTCATGCCAGCCGTCGTCCCACGATCCATACTGGATCAACGAAGTTACCTGAACTCGTCCGTGAACATAAGCTGGGACCACTGTTCCAATGACCATGTACTGTGTTCCTGACACCAGGCTTTACGGCCTCTCCTGTGAGCAGGGATAAGTGGAATGCACCTTGCAGGTCTCCGGGAGAATAAACTGTGTCTGTTCAGTCGTCTGTAGACTGTGTGTCTGGAAACAACTGTTCTAGTGGCAGCGGTAACATCCCGAGCAAAGGTACCTGCAGTAATCCGTGGCCGTCTGCGGGCACTGATGGTGAGATATCGGTCTTCTTGTGGTGTTGTACACTGTGGACGTCCCGTGCTGTAGCGCCTGGACACGTTTCCTGTCTGCTGGAATCGTTGCCATAATCTTGAGCTCACACTTTTTGGCACATGGTCGGCCTGTGCTACGACCTACTGTGTTTGACCAGCCTCAAGTTGCCCTAGTATTCTACCCCTCATAACTTCGTCAATATGTGTTCTTTGAGCCATTTTCAACATACAGCCACCATTAGCAAGTCTGAAAACGTCTGCACACTTACTCGCTGCATATCTGACATGCACCAACACATCTCAGCCTCTGTGGACTGCTGCCAGTGCCACCGTGCGACGACCGCAGATCAACTGCACCGCATGGTCATACCCCGAGGTGATTTAAACCAACAAACTGCCCACCTCAGTGTTGTTTCACCATATATCAGCATTATCGTTAATTTATGAGCATGAGTGTAGTTACATGTGGTCCGCAACGAATTCCTCTCCTTCACCAGCCTCTACATCTTAGAGTAGCAGCCGGCCGAAGTGGCCGAGCGGTTCTAGGCGTTACGGTCTGGAACCGTGCGACCGCTACGGTCGCAGGTTCAAATCGTGCCTCGGGCATGGATGTGTGTGATGTCCTTAGGTTAGTTAGGTTTAAGTAGTTCTAAGTTCTAGGGGACTGATGACCTTAGAAGTTAAGTCCCATAGTGGTCAGAGCCATTTGAACAATTTTTTAGAGTAGCACTTACAACCTATGTCCTCAATTATTTGCTGGATGTATTCCAATGTCTGTCTGTCTGTCTTTCTCTAGAGTTTTACCCTCTACAGCTCCCTCTAGTACCACGGAAATAATTCCACCATCATGTCTTAACAGATTACCTGTCATCCTGTCCTTTCTCCTTGTCAGTGTTTTCCACACATTCCTTTCCTTTCCGATTCTATGCTCGTGCTTTACCTTATCAGTCCACTTAATTTTCAAAATTCGTCTGTAGCACCTCGTCTCAGATGCTTAGATTCTCTTCTGTTCCGTTTTTCCCACAGTCCATGTTTCACCACCATACAATGCTGAGCTCCAAACGTACATTCTCAGAAATTTCTTCCTCTAATGAAGACCTATCTTTGATACTAATAGACTTCTCTCGGTCACGAGTGCCGTTTCTGGCAGTGTTAGTCTGATTTTGATGTCCTCCCTGCCCTTTCCGCCACTGGTAATTTCGCTGCATACATAACAGAATTGCTTACCTTCGTCTACCTCGTGACCGTCAATCCTGATGTTAAGTTTCTCCTTGTTATCATCTCTGCCACTTCTCGTAATTTCGTCTTTCCTCGATTTACTCACAATCCATATTCTGTACTCATTAGACTGTTCAGTCCATTCAAAAGATCTTGTAATTCTTCACACATGGTTTCCATGTCATCAACGAATCGCATCGTTGTTATCCTTTCATCCTGAATTTTAATTCCTCCTGAAACTTTAATTTATTTCCATCATTGCTCCTTTGATATATAGACTAAACAGTAGGACCAAAAGACGACATTCCTGTCTTACTACATTTACTCCGAGCACTTCGTTCTAGGTTGTCTACTCATATTATTCTCTATTGGTGATTGCACATGTATATTACACGTCTCTGCCTATAGCTTAACCCTCCTTTTCTCTGAATTTCGAACATCTTGCTCAATTTTACACTGTCGAAGGCGTTTTCCAGGTCGACAAATTCTATGAACATGTCTTTATGTTTTTTTAGTGTCGTTTCCATTATCAACAGCAACGTGAGAATTGCCTCTCTAGTGTGTTTACCTTTCCTAAAGCGAAACTGATTGTCGTCTAACATATCGTCAAATTTCTTTTCCATTGTGCGATAATTCTCGCACTTGTCATCTCGTGAAGTCTTCGAAATTGTGTGGTTGATATTTCTCCGAAAGTCGATGGTATGTCACCAGACTCATACATTCCACACACCATCGTGAATAGTGGTTTCGTTTCTACGTCCCCCAATGATTTTAGAAATTCTGATAGAATGCCATCGGTCCCTTCGGCCATATTTGATGTTAAGTCCTCCAGGCTCTCTTAATTTCTGATTCTAATACTGGATTCCCTATCTCTTCTAGATCGACTCCTGTCTCTTCTTCAGTCACATTAGAAATATCTACCCCCTCATAGAGGACTTCAATGTACTTTTTCTACCTATCCGCTCTCTCATTTGCATTTGAACGTTGAATTCCCGTTGCACTCTTTGTAAGTAGGCTGTTTAGGTTCTTATATTGGTAACGCCACGTAGCGCTCTGTATGAAAATCACTGGCTGTGCTGTGTGCAGTCTGTGGCTAGTTTGCATTGTTGTCTGCCATTGTAGTGTTGGGCAGCTGGATGTTAACAGCGCGTAGCGCTGCGCAGTTGGAGGTGAGCCGCCAGCAGTGGTGGATGTGGGGAGAGAGATGGCGGAGTTTTGAAATTTGTAAAACTGGATGTCATGAACTGCTATATACATTATGACTTTTGAACACTATTGAGGTAAATACATTGTTTATTCTCCATCAAAATCTTTCATTTGATAACTATGCCTATCAGTAGTTCGTGCCTTCAGTAGTTTCAATGTTTTATTTAGCTGGTAGTAGTGGCGCTAGCTGTATTGCAGTAGTTCGAGTAACCAAGATTTTTATGAGGTAAGTGATTTGTGAAACGTATGGGTTAATGTTGGTCAGGGCCATTCTTTTGTAGGGATTTTTGAAAGTCAGATTGCGTTGCGCTAAAAATATTGTGTGTCAGTTTAAGCACAGTCGTGTACAATTGTTCAAAGGGGACGTTTCATCTTGATGTTAGCACCCTTGCTTTTAATGTCACCAAAGTTTATTTTGGCTTTCCTATACCTTGGTCAGTCCTTCCGACAATCATTCCTATATCGATTTCTTCATATTTTTCTTGCAGCCATTTCGCCACTTATTACGTACACATCCTATTTATTTAATTACTCAGTGACCTATATTTCTGTATTGCTGCAATTCCCTAAACATTTTTGTATTTCCTTCTTTCATCGATCAACTAAAGTACTTCTTCTGTTACCCAAGGTTTCCTTGGAGCTACCTGCTTTGTACCTGCGTGATTACCCTTTTTAGAGATGTCCATTACTCTTCAACTGCGCTGCCTGCTGAGTTGTACCTTATTTCCGTGTATATAGCCTTAGAGAACTTCACCCGTATCTCGTCATTCTTTAGTACTGGCGCAGTCCGTCTCTTTGCGTATTGGTTCTTCCTGACTAATCCCTAACTTCGGTCTACTCTATATTTACAACGCAGTATCTGATCTCAGTATCTCTGTCCAACTACGGTGTAGTCTAACTGAAATCTTCTCGTATCACCCGGTTTTTTCCAAGCGTACCACCTTCTCTTGTGAGTCTGGAACAGAGTATATGCTATTAATAGCTGAAACATATAACAGAACTCAATGAGTCTTTCTCCTGTCACATTCCTTGTCCCTAGCCCATATTCTGCTGTAACTTTTTCTTCTACCCCTTACCCAACAATTGCATTCCAGTCCCCCAAGACTATTAGATTTCCATCTCCCATTACGTATTGTATTACCCTTTCCATATCCTCAAAGACTTCCTCCACCTCTTCGTCTTCAGTTTGCGACGTCAGTATGTATACCGCATCTGTCGTTCAAAAATGACCATGAACTGACACAGCCGCAATCTACTTCATTTTATATGAGGTTACTGGTTTCAGTCTGTTTTAACCATCTTCAGATCTACCACCATGATGGCAGGCGGTGGCGGTGATAGGAGCAGGTGCTACGTCTCCACGAACGCTAACTGCGACGTCACGTCCAGATGTAATAAATTGGTGCCATCAATTTGAGCTACGCCGCACAGACCCAAACTTCCATGCATCATCAACTTGCACTTGTACATCCATTTTCAGTTAAAATGTCTCACCTGTCTTGATTAAAAACCTGAGCCATGGCTGGCTCATGCTATGCATTCGATTAAACCTTGGTTGCTATTCCGTGTTTAGTCTCCTGCGGTTGTCGCGATTATGCTGTTACCCTCTCTTTCCACGGGTGGCAGCAGCGGTGTGTATCGATATTCGCACCTTGGACTATCTTTTGAGTGGCGCTTATAGTTTCCGGCTGAGCTGTGTGTGGGCAGTTGGTCGGTTGGTGTGGAGCAGCGAGTAAGTCTCCACGACGTGCAGTTTGGCCACTCCCGCTGGCGACCTCTATGCGGTGTCTGAGTGTGCGGCGCTGTTCCCATTGCTACGAGGCCCGTGGATCACAGATCCTGGACATGAAGTTGAGTTTTGATTTAATCTACCAGCAAGATACGACTGTTCACACTGTGTCGTTTGGAGTTCGTTGTCGGCTGTTGTGTTATTCCTGCGAGCCACGACATGTGTTTTCAAGTTGGCAAATTTTAGCCAGCCACCAGTGAGGTTTAACTCTACTTGGCTATTAGAACTGAAGTGCACCATCGGAATCTTCTGCCTTGTAGCCGTTAACGTTCCAGTTACCTGCCCTGGCCGTTGACGTAAATTCAGGCAGTGATTTCCCTCATCGTGTTGTTGCTGTCCAGCACAGTGTGTAGTTTGACAGCTCCATGTATAATTGGTTGTGGGCGCCAATATCTTCTACGTTCCCAGAATGAGATTTTCACTCTGCAGCGGAGTGTGCGCTGATATGAAACTTCCTGGCAGATTAAAACTGTGTGCCCCACCGAGACTCGAACTCGGGCCCTTTGCCTTTCGCGAGCAAGTGCTCTACCATATGAGCTACCGAAGCACGACTCACGCCCGGTACTCACAGCTTTACTTCTGCCAGTATCTCGTCTCATACCTTCCAAACTTTACTGAAGCTCCTAGCAGTCCTGCGGAGACATGGCTTAGCCACAGCCTGGGGGATGTTTCCAGAATTAGATTTTGACTCTGCAGCGGAGTGTGCGCTGATATGAAACTTCCTGGCAGATTAAAACTGTGTGCCCAACCGAGACTCGAACTTGGGACCTTTGCCTTTCGCGGGCAAGTGCTCTACGATCTGAGCTACCGAAGCACGACTCACGCCCGGTCCTCACAGATTTACTTCTGCCAGTATCTCGTCTCCTACCTTCCACACTTTACAGAAGCTCTCCTGCGAACCTTGCAGAACTAGCCCTCCTGAAAGAAAAGATACTGCGGAGACATGGCTTAGCACACAGTTTTAACCTGCCAGGATGTTTCATATCAGCGCACACTCTGCTGCAGAGTGAAAATCTCATTCTGGAAACATCCCCCAGGCTGTGGCTAAGCCATGTCTCCGCAGTATCCTTTCTTTCAGGAGTGCTAGTTCTGCAAGTTTCGCAGGAGAGTTTCTGTAAAGTTTGGAAGGTAGGAGACGAGATACTGGCAGAAGTAAATCTGTGAGGACCGGGCGTGAGTCGTGCTTCGGTAGCTCAGATGGGAGAGCACTTGCCCGCGAAAGGCAAAGGTCCCGAGTTCGAGTCTCGGTCGGGCACACAGTTTTAATCTGCCGGGAAGTTTCATATCAGCGCACACTCCGCTGCAGAGTAAAAATCTAACTCTGGAAACATCCCCCAGGCTGTGGCTAAGCCATGTCTCCGCAGTATCCTTTCTTTCAGGACTGCTAGGAGCTTCTGTAAAGTTTGGAAGGTAGGAGACGAGATACTGGCAGAAGTAAAGCTGTGAGTACCGGACGTGAGTCGTGCTTCGGTAGCTCAGATGGTAGAGCACTTGCCCGCGAAAGGCAAAGGTCCCGAGTTCGAGTCTCGGTCGGGCACACAGTTTTAATCTGCCAGGAAGTTTCATCGTCTAATTTGTTCCATTGAACTCCCTGTTGTGTGCTGGTCAGGTGAAGCGAAGGTTATCTTGTCCGTGGAACTGTTGACTGTCTGTCGGTTGGGTTGTCGTTCGATCGACAGTGGTTGGGCGAATGCCTGTCTCACCTAATCGAGCGTTATTGTTTTAATTCCAGGCCGACCCTCGAAACTTCTGAGCGGCCTTAGTTGTGCTGCCTTTTCTTGCTTGTTCTTGTTGTTTGTATTTGTATGGCTTGTAGCCGATTTTTAGATTAAGGCTCTTTTCCCCTTAAGGCTTCAGATGGTTTGGGCCTTCAGTCTAATTTAAGAACTGTTTTGTGTGAAGACTTTATCATTTTTAAAACTACTGTTATTGAGTCTTAAGTGATGGGCCTTCAGCCGGTTTGAACTTAAGTTGTTTTGCTCTTAAAGTGTCAGATTCTTTGGGGCTTCAGCCGATTTTGAATTGGTTCTGCTCTTATGGTGTTAGATGGTTTCGGTCTTCAGCCTAGTTGAAGAACTGATTTACGTAAGGCCTTTGGCATTTTTAATGTTATTGAGTCTTAAGTGTTCGGCCCTCAGCTGATTTTGAATTTAAGTTGTTTGCTCTTAAAGTGTCAGATTCTTTGGGCCTTTAGCCTAATTAAGGAACTACTTTAAGATAAGGCTTTGCCTGTTAAATTTCTGATTTTGGTTGAGCTTTAAGAAATTGGCTTTCAGTCGTTTTTAAATTAAAGTGCTCTTGCCCTTAAGGCATGAGATTGTACGGCGCATTCAGCCGCTAATTAAGTTCCCAAATTAAAAGTTGTGTTTTTTTTTATTTTTCTTGGCTCTTGTAATGTTTGATCAAATAAAAGGATGTATGTTCGAGTGAAACTGACAGCCGCTTATTTTGGCCCCTTTCCACAACTTAAACCACATGTCCTGTCCTGCGGGTTTAGCAGGGCGTCTCATCACCTGTACGGGAATAAACATATGAATGTATGAATGCAGGTTGTAGACACATGGTTGACGACATATGTAAGTTTGGGTGTCACTGGGAGTCGTGCTCGGTTGCCTATTTGTATGACGGCCACTCGCGATAAGCGGGAAATTCGGTTTCGAGTCGCGGTGTGACACAAATTTTCAAAATTCTTCATTTCAGTCTATACCGGGTGGTTGTCCATATTCTCAACTGAGACTACTTTTAACGTAGAGTTTCTATGGTGGGTAGTGTTCAGCAGATGCTCGTCTGACTGGGCTGTAGTCTCTCTATATTCCGAAATTCTCTGAAATATCGGATAATCTGGGTTTCGTAGTCATTGCTATCTGTACACGAAGGTGCAAAGTTTGGACTTCCTTGAGCGAAGCCATTGACATGACAAGTCCCATCATTACGGACGATTATACACGGATCCACCAATTTACACGTACCAAAAATATAGCATTTATGGAATGGGCCGAAGCCTTCGCCAGTGAAGAAGCTGTGTACATAGAGTGCATGGTAAAGGGTACTTCCATTAACGACGATACGTACGTGCAAGAAGGACGTGGTTCCACAGGACCATACAGAAGAAGAGGCGCTGGGGGGAGGGGAGGATGCGAGGGGGAAGAGATTTTCCTATTATGAGGACGTTCACATGGAAATAGTTTCACGTATCTACATCATTCTGAAGTGTAGTGGAACATTCATTCAGCAAAAGTTACTAGGCCTGATATACGAGGTGCATTCAAGTTCTCAGGCCTCCGATTTTTTTTCTAATTAACTACTCACCCGAAATCGATGAAACTGGCGCTACTTCTCGACGTAATCGCCCTGCAGACGTACACATTTTTCACAACGCTGACGCCATGATTCCGTGGCAGCGGCGAAGGCTTATTTAGGAGTCTGTTTTGATCACTGGAAAATCGCTGAGGCAATAGCAGCACGGCTGGTGAATGTGCGGCCACGGAGAGTGTCTTTCATTGTTGGAAAAAGCCAAAAGTCACTAGGAACCAGGTCAGGTGAGTAGGGAGCATGAGGAATCACTTCAAAGTTGTTATCACGAAGAAACTGTTGCGTAACGTTAGCTCGATGTGCGGGTGCGTTGTCTTGGTGAAACAGCACACGCGCAGCCCTTCCCGGACGTTTTTGTTGCAGTGCAGGAACTAATTTGTTCTTCAAAACATTTTCGTAGGATGCACCTGTTACCGTAGTGCCCTTTGGAACGCAATGGGTAAGGATTACGCCCTCGCTGTCCCAGAACATGGACACCATCATTTTTTCAGCCTTGGCGGTTACCCGAAATTTTTTTGGTGGCGGTGAATCTGTGTGCTTCCATCGAGCTGACTGGCGCTTTGTTTCTGGATTGAAAAATGGCATCCACATCTCATCCATTGTCACAACCGATGAAAAGAAAGTCCCACTCATGCTTTCGTTGCGCGTCAACATTGCTTGGCAACATGCCACATGGGCAGCCATGTGGTCGTCCGTCAGCATTCGTGGCACCCACCTGGATGACACTTTTCGCATTTTCAGGTCGTCATGCAGGACTGTGAGCACAGAATCCACAGAAATGCCAACTCTGGAGGCGATCTGTTCAACAGTCATTCGGCGATCCCCCAAAACAATTCCCTCCACTTTCTTGATCATGTCGTCAGACCGGCTTGTGCGAGCCCGAGGTTGTTTAGATTTGTTGTCACACAATGTTCTGCCTTCATTAAACTGTCACACCCACGAATGTACTTTCGACACATCCATAACTCCACCACCACGTCTCCTTCAACTGTCGATGAATTTCAATTGGTTTCACACCACGCAAATTCAGAAAACGAATGATTGCACGCTGTTCAAGTAAGGAAAACGTCGCCATTTTAAGTATTTAAAACAGTTCTCATTCTCGCCGCTGGCGGTAAAATTCCATCTGCTGTATGGTGCTGCCATCTCTGGGACGTATTGACAATGAACGCGGCCTCATTTTAAAACAATACGCATGTTTCTATTTCTTTCCAGTCCGGAGAAAAAAAATCGGAGGCCTTAGAACTTGAATGCACCTAGTAACAATGTGTAACGTGGTTTTTCAAGTCCTCTCGTACATGTGAGTAATGACTGCTGTGCATGGCTTCACTAAGAAATAGAGTCTTATCCCTAAAAAGAAGGGTTGTACTTCAGCATGTGCTCATTTAAAATGCGCTTCCGACTCCTGGTTGAAGAGCGAAACGTATTTGTTGTAGCGTCGGACGCAGTACCTCTCAATTTGAGCACTGAATTTTCGCATACGCTGTTCGCTGGAAAAAGTATGATAATTCGGCAGGTAAAGACATTTAGCATTAATTGCGCATGGAAGAAAATATGTAGCGACTACTGTAAAATCGGTGGATTTCATCGCGCTGAACATGTCTGAGGTGGGCTCTTCTGGCTAACTCACCTATATTACAATTTTTACGAAACCGAAGACAGAATCGGTGACAGTATCGAGGCGTACGCGCTGCAAACTTTCTGAAACAATTTTACAGAAGTGATCGGAAAAACATTTCCGTTTTCTTTACTCTGTATGATGGCGTTCCCATCATGTCGTTAATGGTCACAGTTATTGTAATGTTTGCACTCAAGTAAGACATTACGCGACATTCGAAAAAGTTGGCAATGAAAAATTGGAGTCGCTATGATTTTGCGTTAGGTGCATATTACATAATATGTTCCTTTATATGAAATTTAGCTAACTTACTGAATTTGTCTCTATACTTTGGTGCCGGCCGGTGTGGCCATGCGGTTCTAGGCGCTTCAGTCTGGAACCGCGTGACCGCTGCGGTCGCAGGTTCGAATCCTGCCTCGGGCATGGAGGTGTGTGATGTCCTTAGGTTAGTTAGGTTTAGGTAGTTCTAGGTTCTAGGGGACTGATGACCACAGATGTTAAGTCCCATAGTGCTCAGAGCCATTTGAACCATTTATACTTGGGTGGAGGTCTCTGTCACCAGTTTCGAGAAAGTTTATCTGACGTAGCACGCTCATCTGCGATCACGCCCCCAGCGATAAAGCCAGAATGAAGTATCCGCAACATGACACACATTTCATAAACGTTTCGAGATATCGAAATGAGATCTTGGCAAATGATAGCACGCAAAGAGGAGAATACTTTCCCATACACTTTACACGAATCTTCATTATCCGTGATATTCCGTTAACTACAGACTTTTTAGAGGAAATAATGTAAGTTTTAAGGACCATCAGCAGCAGGAAAAACGAAAAATACTGTGGGTTTTGGAATAACACAAGTGAAGACATTACACGGTTATTTTTGTACCGGGGATGCGCTTTTTCATAATCTACTTACCTTACTTCCACTCGATTCTTCAATTAATAAAATTAATGGACCACTGTCTCAGAATTCTATCGGAACTGCGACCGTGCAACATGTCAGTGAGGTGGTATGGCGTAATCTCATCTCTGTTTTGGCAAAAGAAGAAAATTTTAACATAGGTATACGAGAATTGTTAGTTTTACTCAAAAAAATCCATTCATGAAGTTCCCATATTGCTACAAATGCTTAACATGCCTGCCGAAAATAAATCTTTTTTTTTGTTGTATTTCCAGCAGAATTCGTTTTAGATGCTAACCAAACCAGTGGTGGCAGTAGATCTTTTTGAATGGTCACTAGACAAGTGTAAGTACCTCACTTAATATTTACAAAAAATGTAAGTGAAGGCTTCAGTTTAGAATGGCACTTCCCCTCCAGCGCTCTGCATTTCCCACACAACGCCTGCAAAATTTCCTTATAAGTTTTATTGGGGCTCACTACGCTAAGGATACTAAACACTCGAATGGAGTATATTTGATAAACAGATTACGGCGATGCAGCTGATTACGCATTATATCAAACAACAATTTCCTACAAGCTGGAAGAGGCATGCTCGTGCATTATATTAATATTTAACACCTTTCTAAAACACTTTGAACTTTTTATACGCTCACCTTTACTTCCATGGTAATACCCACGCGCTTACAGTTACCAGAAGTGAGGCAGCAGCCTTCAACACCTTCACACACATGCCCTAAGTACAATCTCACTTAACTTTTCGCTGGACGTCCGATATGGCTTGCGTCGGTTACAGCAGGCGGCAATTAGGCAGCGGACGACCGTAGACAGCCGTGTCCGGAACTAACAGCACGCGACACAAGGCAGCAACAAGCCTCCACACAGGCGACAGGAAAGGCTCTCCACCAAGCTTCCCAGTACACGTGGTCACTTCCCGCTCCACTACAAGCACACTCCGGCCTCAGGTAACATGGAACGCCAGCTGTTCCCGTCCTTGGCGAGAGCCTCCAGGTAACTCTTCCGGCCAAAGCTCAGTACGCGCCACAAGCAAAGATAAGAGCACGAAGGCGAGGTACTTGCAAATACGCTGGCGCGCCAGCAACACCACGGCTCACCTACGAACTTTTTTTTTTTTTAATTTCCCTTTGGTGTCAGATCGACTCTGCTGATCAATTCAAGGACCTCGAAAGTTGGTAAAGCCGTTACAGTCAAGTAGTTATTGATGTAAATGAAAGAAATTTCTGCTGGCTGCAAATGTCTATATGCGCTCAGAGCAACATTCGAATCCGAAGCTTGGTCACATTCTTCGAAAGTGAAAATCTACAATGCCGTTAATTGCCCGATTCTCTTCTATGCTTCACAGAGCTGGACACTAACTGAAGGGGAGATGCAAAAGTTTCTAATATTTGAAAAAAAGGCGATTAGAAGATTCTTGGGCCCGATGAGAGACAGAGATACCTGGAGAAAGAAAAAAAATAATCACACTTGTGTGATCATGAAAGAGTGAAAACGAGCAGTCGACTACAAAGGGGAGGTAACGTAATCCATTTGCCAGTGATCCGACTTCCAAAGCATTCTTTCATCACCCACATTACAAGGAAGAGGCTCCCCGGCACCGCAAGAAACGGACGGGAAGATGACACAAAGAGAGATTCCGAAGCTTTGAATTTAGTCGATTAGGGGCGGAAAAAAAAAAGAAAACGAGCAACGACAGTGGAGACCGGTTGTTGGCGCATCGCATGGATTACAGGGCTGGTAACTGCCTTAAATAAGTAATTTCAACACACTTTTTCCTGAAAGCAGGTTCGTTTTATTCAGGAATCCAATCCACTACGTTGTTCCTCACTCTTATGACTACAACATCGTATTTTCCAGCATAATCTCCGTTCAATACGATGGCCTAACATCGCGTTACTGGGAGGGCCCTATGTTTGCGTAGGGCAACGTCGGAGCCAAAGTCTGGCTTCATCAGTTATTAACCTCCCCATCATCCACGTACTGCTTCCAGCGAAGTGTATCCTTCATTGGGAGAACCAGATGGAAGTCGGGAGTCGTGCCATCAAGTCTGTGGCGTGGATGAGGAGTAGTAGTCCAATGAAGTTCTGTGAGTTTCCAGTGGGTACGCAAGACTTGTATCAGGCCTTCCGCTGTTGAGGGGGAAAAGATGTTCTCTCCATGTTTGTGGCGATGAACAAGCTGAAATTGATTCTTCAATTTCCTATGGGTTGCATAATACACTTCACGTTTGATCGTCGCACTACGAGAGAGGACATCAAACAGAATACCCCCTTCAGTCCCGGAAGACGATTGCCATGACTTCGAAGGAGACGCGGTGCGCCGCTACGCCATGGACTGTCGTTTTGTTTTCGTTTGTAAGGGACGAGCACATGTTCATCACCTCGAATGAGACTGCACACACGTTCCAACAATGTAGGAATCACAGCTGTGTGCGGCCGGCTGGCACGCGGGAGATCAAACAGGTTTGCGCGTCCTTGTTGCGATGATCACAGACGCCTCGCCCAACGACTCGCCGTGCTTTTGTTCACAGTCAGGTCTCCGTAGTTATTCTTCAAGTGTCTAAGAATATCTGTGAAGCTCAATGACCGCTCTCTGCTTGGAGCGCACCTCCGTTAGAGATCCCATTTTGAAGGCTACCTATAGCACCCCTATCTATCGGAAATTCATGAAACTACAGGGGCTGTAGCGGAAATATTCCGCAATGTCTAACAACATAATACACATTATATTCAACGGAAATGGGCCGAAATAGCGTGTTGCATTACTTATTGAAGGCCCCTTCCAAGTACGTACGGTTTAGACGTCATTCGCGTACGATCCTGCTGAGTCACTGTAATATACTTTCACGAGAAAGGTATAATCTTCTCTTCCGCTTGCGCTGGCTCTGCCGCTCTTGAGTGCGGGACGGGAGCGGACGCCAGGTAAGAGGTACCTGCCGGACGTTTGTCGTCGACACTTCGGGCTGGCTGTGAGGCAGCGGCCGGCAGTACTGCTAATGGAGTCCGGATTACTGCGTCCGCTAATGGTGGGAGCTGCGTGAAAGAAAATCGGGCGAGAAGAGGCCGCTATACAGGGAAACCCCAAGGGAACTGCCGGGGTGAGGGCCACTGGCTGGTTTATAAGCCGCCTCCGCTGCTCTGCTTTTAGCTACTTATTTAGGATCCACATTGTCCATTACCACCACTCTCATCTCACACGTCCCAAAAATAAAGAGTATAAGTTCTGCGCGCAAAACCTGCCACAAATTGTCGGCTATAATTTAAATAACCACCTCGCCTGTTTACAACGTCTCCAGTGGACAATACCGCGGAAAATGTGATCACATGGACTAGTTGTAACAGCTACATACTTCAGGGGGTTGTTGAGCGTAAACATGTCCGCTTTAGGCGCACCACACAAATTTTCTGGTCACTCACCTTCATCTACACCTGCATCTACTTGACTAGCATGCATTTCAAAGTCAAGTGCCTGGAAGAGGGTTTTACTGAACTACCATAGAACTATTCCTCTATCGATCATTGTCGAACAGTGCTCAGAAAAAGCGGTCACTTACATTTTTTCTGGCGAGCTCTGATTTCGCTTATTTAATTACCATGATCATTTCTCTCTATGTAGTAGGGTGTCAACAAGGTATTTTCACATTTAGAGGTCCAAGGTGGTCATTTAAAACATCTCGCCGCACTTAAAACAGCCTTTGTTTTAATGATGGAACACCAACTCGCAGTTCTTTTACGTTTCCTGTGATTTTTCTGGATCCCTCTAGTGGAACGGAATATACCACTTTCCTCTACATACTGCAATTTACTTTTACCACACTTTAAATTTTTTTTCTTTCACATTTACATTATGTAAATTATATTCTCCTCAACTAGGCAGAAACTAACTATATAGAACCAATTTTAACAATTTTTAAACGTTCAGTTCTCTGTAACCTTAGAGAAATTGTTATACTTTATATTATCCAAAAAAATCCTTAACAATTGTATGCCAATAATATTGTAATAATATGAAATCTTTGCTGTTAGGTTTACATGCATCCAACCCAAGTTACGTTTTAAGGCGGTGTGCTACACTGTACTGTTAATGAAATGGAATATATAGTCAAATGCAGCGATGGCTTCGCAAGTGCGATTTCCTTCTCCTTCCTTTCATAATCCGAGCTTGTGCTCTGTCACTAATGACCTAGCTGTTGACGGGACGTTTCCGTCCTTTTAAGTATTCTGCCAATGAAACTAATTGTACGGTTCGCCTTCCCATCAACATTATTTTTTTGGTCGTTCAAATTTAAGTTGTTCATGGTTGTAATCGGTACGTTATAGTTGAACTGACAGTCTTCAGATTTCAGCGATGTATCGTCTAACCGAAATTTAAAATATTCCTTTTAGCACTCATGTGGACGAGCTCACAATTTCATTATTTAGTTCCCATTCTTCGTACGATACAGAGATATTGCCTAAATCATTTACCAATTCGTTTTGGTCGTCTAATGGCGTTACTAAATGTTAAATGGCAGCATCACCCGCAAACACGCTAAGAGGACTGCTCAGGATGTCTTCTAAATCGTTTATGTATATCAGGAACGCCGGAGTGCCTATGACATTTCCTCAGAAAACGTAAGATATTACTTCTGTTTTAATCGCCGACTTTCCGTCAATTCCCACGAACTTTGACCTTTCCGACAGCAGATCACGAATCTAATCGCACATATGAGGTTTTCGTAGGAGCAGAATTTTACTGGGAGTCGCTTCTGAGGAACGGTATCAAATGCTTTCTGGAAAACTAGAAACATGTGATCAGTCTGAGATCTCGACAATACTGATTACTTCCTGAATAAAGAGCTAGTTGTTTCACATGAACGATATGTTTTGAATCCCTGCTGACTACGCGTCAATAGATCGATTTCTCTTAAATAATTTCTAATTTTTGACCACAGTGCATGTTCCATACTGGTACTGTGAATCGACGTAAGTGGCATGGGTGTGTAATCCATTCGTTCAATGCATTCGTGTGACTAGTGTAACTTTCCATTACGGATCTTCATAGAGTGAGCCATTATACCTATGGAGGTATTATACCACTGTGCGGTGAAACATACCTGACTGGTATACAATATGGACCAGAGGACTTGCCTTCATTAAGGGATTTAAGCCTCTTCGCTAGATCAGAGGTATCTACTTTTAATTTAATCGTGCTCGCAGCTGTTCTTGATTCGAATTGTGGAATATTTACTTCGTCGTGTTTGGGGGCAATATATTCGGAAAACCACTTTAGTAAAATTACCTCTGCTATTGTGAAATGAAAGTATTGATCGTGTCTTGCCGCTGGTGTGCTTAGCTTCTGACCATAATCTCTCTGGATTTTCTGCCGGATTTGGAAACACAGTTACGTTGTAACGTTGTGGAAACTATTCAAACCGTCTCGCATTAAAGTCCTTGAAAAATTTCAAATTTCTATAGAAATCACCGATCTTGATAATTTCGCGCTCTTTTAACTTCCGTACGCTTTTTTGTTGTTTGGGGCTTCTATAGACGTCTCCCTTGCGCAGAAGATTAGAACATACCTCAGCTTCGTAGGTTCATTAATAGGACGAATGCTACAAGTTATTGCTTGTCTATTGCTAATGAGTATGTAAGATTACCACGACTCGTAAAGTTCAAATAAATATTGCACTATTTTCACCTGTAAGATGGCTTCCACCTACGCTCACTAAATAAATTCCGAAGCAGTTTGAGAATGCTGGTTGTCGTAACAGACTGGTTTTGGGAGCGGAGCAACTAGACGTGTGGACCGATGTGGCTTTTGAAAATACAAATTGCATATCGCTATCTGATAACCGCCCTATGCTTTGTCATTAGTGAAAATTCTCTGAGTTCTTCAAATATACTGAAAATTAATGACAAAGTCACGCCGATGGCGGATCGGAGCCACGTCGAAGTGTTGTGTCTCTCCCACAAAAAATGCTGAAAAATCGGACTAGTAGCACAATGATTGTTGACATAAATAAGTGAACGATATGTTTTATATTCGAGCGTATTTTGAATGAAAATTAGCTCATAATATTAAATGTTATTCAGAACTACACACAACGACGCTTGCGTAAGGAGATCATGCATCTACAAGCTGTTCTGAAAGAAAAAATTGAGGTCCGCTCCCTCGTTCACTTGTAGAAATAGTATAAATACTGTCATATGGTCTCATTCGTCCCAATCAATGTATAAATTGTATCTTCCCTTGCAAAAGCATGCACAAAATTTTATACATAAAAAAAACTTAACAATAAAGGGGTCTTACTTGGCTCCTGGAAGACATTGTAACAAGTCGGTGCTTTGTTGTGAACAGTCATTCAGTTGCATGAACGAGCCAAATATCTCACGAAATGAGCATCAAACGAAAAAACTACAAAGAACGAAACTCGTCTAGCTTGAAGGGAGAAACCAGATGGCGCTATGGTTGGCCCGCTAGATGGCGCTGCCATAGGTCAAACGGTTATCAACTAGGTTTTTTTTTAAATAGGAACCCTCATTTTTGTTACATATTCGTGTAGTACGTTAAGAACTATGAATGTTTTAATGTTTTAGTTGGAT
The DNA here is from genome assembly GCF_021461385.2 of Schistocerca piceifrons. Classification (NCBI taxonomy): domain Eukaryota; kingdom Metazoa; phylum Arthropoda; class Insecta; order Orthoptera; family Acrididae; genus Schistocerca; species Schistocerca piceifrons. Next base: position 107,734,688 of record NC_060146.1, read on the forward strand.
CAGTGTTTTCTCTTCTTCAGAAACGCTTTACTAGCCATTGCCAGTCTACATTATATATCCTCTCTATTTCGATCATCATCAGTTATTTTGCTTCCCAAATAGCAGAACTCATATACTACTTAAAGTGTCTCGTTTCCTAAGCTTATTTCTTCAGCCTCACCAGATTTAATTCGACTACATTCCATTATCCTCGTTTTGCTGAAGTTCCTCTTATATCCTCCTTTAAAGATACTGTCCATTCCGTTCAACTGCTCTTCCAGGTCATTTTCTGTCTCTGACAGATTCACGATGTCGTCGGCAAACCTCAAAGTTTTTGTTTCTTCTCCATAGAATTCCTACTCCAAATTCTTCTTTTGTTTCCTTTACTGCTTGATCAATATTCAGATTGAATAACATCTGATATAGGCTACAACCGTTCTCAACCACTACTTCCCTTTTGTGCCATTGACTCTTATAACTTCCATCTTGTTTCTGTATAAATTGTAAATAACCTTTCGTTCCCTGTATTCGACCCTTGCCATCTTCAGAATTTGAAAGACAGTATTCCAGTCAACATTGTCAAAAGCTTTCTCCAAGTCTACAAATGCTAGAAAGGTGCTTTTCCTTAACCTACCTTCTGAGATCATCTAAGAAAAGTCGTAGGGTCAGTATTCCCTCACATGTTCCGGAAATTTCAAAGGAATCCAAACTGATCTTCCTCGAGGTCGGTTTTCCTTTCGTCTGTAAAGAATTCGTGTAAATATTTTGCAGTCGTGACTTATTACAGTTTGGGGTTCCTTTTTTAACGGCAGATAACAGCGTGAGTTCAGAATGTTCAAGTACAGTCTGAATCCAGATGAAGCTAAAGTCCGCTGTTTTTATCGTGATAGGACGCTGCTTATCTACATGTTTTTAAATTCTCAAGAATATTATCGTGTTCATGTTTTGTTTACTCATTCTTGTTTTAGCATGTACATTTGAATGTTCAATAATGTGAATCACACAACCGTTCGATGACAGTAACATTTTACCGTATGTGCTCCTGCGGCTCAGTTCAGGCATGACCGTTGATCACGGCACACCGTGTTTATGTGATGTGAAGTTTCTGCAGCGAAGTTTGATGTCGGAGACTCTTTGAGCTCCTATGCAGCGGAATCCTTCGACGTGCCTCCTGTAGCATAGCGTCTTGGAGGAAGCAACTTCAGTTTCTCTTCTAAATAAGTGCACACCTTTGTATCTCGCTGAAATGCTACTTATTTTGCCGAATGATCCTCTAGCACCCCACCAGAAATCAGCATTACACACTACGCACTAATTCTCTGTCCGAACACACGATTGGTCACTGTTTATCACTTCACTTCCACGCCACTAGTTCGGTTCACTATAATAGATTTTTAGGTAGCTTCGTGCCATGTTTCGTATTTGCTATTGGCGTTGTATTTGCAGATTCTCTGTCCAAGTAGTTTTCTATACAGTTTCTTTTAATTAAGTAGTCGTATATTTTTACAAATTTTACTTATCCTGTTATCAATCTTTGAAATATGTTTTAGATTCTGGGAGTTCCATTTATATATTATGAAGTTAATACTGCATTTACTTTTATGTGTAGGTAAGTCAGGTCGGAGGAAAGTCACAAAGACACGTCATTATATAAAGTATTTGAGTGCAAAATTGTAAAATTGCAACAATTAGAAACGATTGAAGTACAAATCAAACACATGCTAACCCAAAGGGAGCATAGGAAAAACCTCCCGCTTCATGTCAGCAGTACACTACCACTCATGTACTTGGTAGTATTTTGTGTGAGTATACTACTGACGTTTACGTTGTGAATAGGCTAGTACATTACGTATTTGCATTTGATTCTGTTGTTTTAAAATGGTACACAGAACGCAACGTAGTGTATATGTACAAATATTTTCATTTATGGACAGGAAATCATGCTCTGGCATTTAACAGTTTACTTATCTTTGTAGGTTTTTGACCATATTTTACTTTCCTCGCAAAATAAATGTCATAGTATTTAAATGCGTTATGAGTAGTGGGTATTCAGCAACGTGTAAATGTGAGATCTCCTCTGCACTCAGAGAAAATAACTTTATACGTACACAGCGTGAAATACTTCTTACTATAGCAGACATAGAAAAAAACCATAGGTAAAAGTGAGTCGATATTACAGCAAACCTTCTTAAAAGTAATATGTGAGTCCGTATGCAAACTGATGAATACAATCTGAGCTAGTGCAGCTGCTGTATCACTGATACATACGTTCGTTGCAAATATAATATAATTACAAAATATACAACCGCTGGATAGTAGAAAAATCTATAACCAAAAATGGGAAACTTTCTTTGGTCATACCAATGCCCAAGAAAGGAATAGAAGACGTCCGTTGAATTACAGACCCATACCATTAACGTGGATTTCAAGCAGCATTTTGGAATATGTACTATGCTCTAACATTATCAATCACCTAGAACAAAACGATTCATTGATTAATAGCCAACACGGATTCAGGAAATATAGACCTTCTGAAACATAACTGGCTCTTTATACTCACGAGGGAATGAGTGCTATAGGCAGGAGACGTCAAATTGATTCCATATTTTCCGATTGGCAGAAGGCTTTTGACATCGTCCCTCTCAGGCGTCTTCTAATTAAATTGCGTGTTGAGTATCGTCTCAGTTGTGTGACTGGATTCGTAATTGACTGTTGTAAAGGTCAGCTCGTAATAATTGACGGAAACTCATCGAGTAAAATAGAAGCAATATCTGGCGACAGTAAGGAAGTGTTACAGGTCCTCTTTTGTTGCTGATCTACATGAACGATTTAGGAAACAATGACGCGTCATTTACCGTAATGTAGTCCTCAGATTATCAAAACGAGCTGCTGAACGATTTATACAAGATATCTGTATGGTGCAAAAGTGGTAACTGGCTCTAAATCATGACAACCGTGAAGTCATCCACATGAGCACTGGAACGAATCTGCCAGTTTTCAGTTACACGATAATAAATCACACAAACCTGAAAACTGCAAACTCAACTTAATATCTATCAAATACAATTACGAATAAATTAAATTGGAACGATCACATAGATAATGTTATGGGGAAAGCAAACCAAAGAATGCGATTTACTGGCAAAACACTTGGAAAATGTACCACGTCTACTAAAGAGGCAGCTTATACTACGCCTTTCCCCCGTTTCTGGAGTACTGTCGTGCGGTCTGGGATCCACATCAGCCAGGATTGACGAAGGACATCGAAAAAGTTCAAAGAAGGGCAGTTCGTTCTGTATTATTGCAAAATAAGGGAGAGAGATCCCCAGATATGATTGAATTGGGGTGGCAGTCACTAAAGCAAAGGCGGTTTTTGCTGCGGCAGGACCTTCTCAGGTAATTTCAATCACGAACTTTCTCCTCAGAGAGCGAAAATATCTTCTTGGTGCCCAATTACATAGCCAGCAATGATCATCACAAAAAAATAAGAGAAGTTAGAGCTCGCACGGAAAGATTTAAACATTCGTTTTTCTCTCTCGATCGATGTTGAAGAGTGGACCGGTAGAGAAGAAGCTTAAAGGTGGTTCTATGAACTCTCTGACAGTAACTTAACTGTGAATTGCAGAGTAATCATGACGATGTAGATCTAGGGGTATAAATGAAGTGTTTTACTTCATTCGGCGTTCAGTATGACGAATATTCTGATAGTTGATACTTAACTTCCAAAATGTTCATTCACAGGCTCCTTCATATTTTGGTGGGCGTACAAATCTTGAAACTGATATGTTCTTGGATTTGTGAGTACATATCATCTGGTATGTGGAATGCGTGTGATGATACATGTTCTTTCATAAGATAACACTCATTCGTTTGAGCTGTGAAGATTTGCCGCGAGTTTTGAGGAAAACATAAATTTCAACTATATAATTTTGCTTGCTTCTGAGATTCATGTCACACTGTAGTTTTCTAAGTAGCACTTCATGAGTGTCTGCAATTAACACGCATCCTGTCTTTTCTTTTCGTAGCATTCCGCTTGTTTTAGAAATTTCGGAAGATGGTTTACCCCACTCACTGCTTTCTTTGACATTCAGCATCAAGCCTGCATAAGTATAATGTGTGTCATATAAATAGGAAAATGGTTCAATATCTGCTCAAAAGAATCAAGATACTGCACCCAGTGAGTGTGCTGATTATAAGTACAAGGGCCTGTGAAGCTGCTCAATTTTAGAAACACCCGTTTGCACAGTTTGGCATGAGAGCTAAAACGTGACATTAAAATTATTCGTATACCATTTTGTTGCGAAAACTCACTCCATTCGTACCCATTGGAGTAAGATGCATTGCACTTTAGCAATGTCTTGGGTTTTCCTGCTGTAGGAATATAATCATTTGAATTTTTTTCATAAGCACTGCAACCGTAGAGGACTTAGCAACATATAGCTTTACGAACTTACAGAAAAGTCATTTAATGCAGTAATACATTCAATATCTCCATGGACGGTTGAGTACGGACCGATAACATTTCAAGTTTCCTGATAAGCAAAATGGAATACGAATCAATAGTAGTAGATTCGTTTATGGATTTTACTAATCTGACACATAACGTAAGTGCTTAATAATCAATGTGCCTTTCATCGTGTATTGGAAAAGTATCAGAATAGTTCCCCTGTATACTTTGTGATAAAGTACTGCCCCCAGCCATGATGCATATACCAAGTAAGGTTATCTACGCTTTGAGACGGTATGCATACACACCATGAGTCTGTGTTGGGGTGTCTTCTATAGAACAGTATGTTATTGTGTAGGGTGCAATATTGTTCCAAACTGCCCTAATTATCCTGTTTAGGCTCCGTTATCACTTTTTGTCATTGTAGACCACTTTGTTATAATTGTATCATGTTTCTGAATATATCAGTACAGTATTGACGGTAGTATTTGTCTTTGATGAGTAAACTGCGATAGTTAATTACTTGTTCTAGTGTTTCTGCTATTTCAGTTAGACTTTGTGGCAGTCTAGACAAGGTGTCAGCTACAATTTTTAATTTTACTGTCATCTGAATTATTTCAAATGAACATTTTTGTAAGAACAATACCCATCTCGGTAGGCACCTGTGTAATAATCTGCGCGACGTCAAAAAACACAGTTTGGTGGTGAGCATATAATTTTATGTTTCTACCTAAGACCTAATAATTGAATTTTTTGAATGTTCACACAATTCCTAGTGTTCCTAATTCAGATACTGAATAAGAATACTCGCATTCATACTTACCTTGCTCTTCATCAGTTTGAAACAGACACGAAGCAAAACTTTTATATGAGGTGTCTACGGCGACACAAAGTCTTTGCTCGTATAAAAATGGAATAAGTTATCTGAATTCACTAATTCTTCTTTGTTTGCAGTAAAATCATTAGTGCATTCCTGTGTCCAAGTAAGCCTAGTAATGTTGTGCTATTTAGTAACTGGTCTGAGACAGAACGCCGAAAGAAAGACCACGTGCCGAAAAATGCTTTACGTGCTTCTTGGCGTTTGGATATGGGATATTCTTGGTTGCACTGATTTTGTCAGGATCTCATCGCATTCCTTGTGAAAATATTATGCGGCCTAAATATTTGATCTCCTCCCATTTAAACTTAGATTTTAGTAAATCTGCCGTTACTTCTGCTTGTGAAAACTTCTCTAATGTCCTTTCCGAATTTGTAGCTGTTCTTTGCAAGTATTAGTTGCTATCAGAGTGTCATCAACATCCAATGTTACACTTTCTACCAGCTGTGTATCTGGTACTGTGTGTAACTCAGCGATGAACATTGCAGAACTATCATTAAGCCCGAAAGGTAACATGCAAAACTGGTAACGTCTACTGCCACAAATACGTCTTTACATTTTCCAAATTCTGGCGTTAGTTTTGCTATCAATATGAACTTTTTAAGTCATTTCTTGTAAGGTATTTGAAGCCATAAAATTTTTATAAATGCTTGTGTGAGCAGGTACAGTTTGTAAGTAGGCTGTTTATGTTTTCTTATTGGTAACGCCACGTAGCGCTCTATATGAAAAATCACTGGCTGTGCTGTGTGCAGTCTGTGGGTAGTTTGCATTGTTGTCTGCCATTGTAGTGTTGGGCAGCGGCAGCTGGATGTGAACAACGCGTAGCGTTGCGCAGTTGGAGGTGAGCCGCCAGCAGTGATGGATGTGGAGAGAGAAATGACGGAGTTTTGATATTTGTAAGAATGGATGTTATGAACTCCTATATATATTATGGCTTTTGATGATATTAAGGTAAATACATTGTTTGTTCTCTATTAATATCTTTCATTTGCTAACGATCCCTATCAGTAGTTAGTGCCTTCTGTAGTTTGAATCTTTTATTTAGCTGGCAGTAGTGGTGCTCGCTGTATTGCAGTAGTTCGAGTAACCAAGATTTTTGTGAGGTAAGTGATTTGTGAAACGTGTAGGTTAATGTCAGTCAGGGCCATTCTTTTGTAGGGATTTTTGAAAGTCAGATTGCGTTGCGCTAAAAATATTGTATGTCAGTTTAATCACAGTCATGTATAAATTGTTCTAAGGGGACGTTCAAGTTATGTAATGTATGGCCCACACATTTGATGTGACATGAATACTTTCATTAGATGTGGTTCATACTACGAACGGACTACAGTATGGCAATATAGAGAGTTCAGTTATATCCCATCCTAGCTTTTGATTGATCTCATCTCTCACTGTTCCTCACGATGACAGGGGATTATGTATGTATTGTGGCAAAATACATATTGGGGGCGAAGTTCCATGTTCTAAAAACAGGCACTAATAAAACCTGATTTTCGTGTAAGTACCTAAAAGTAGTGTGGTAATAAATCATATAGCTTATTGTGTTGTTTATTTGTAGTTCCTGTAGATTCACACACTTCGTCACCTACAAGTTTCCTTATTCTTGGTATCCCATCCTCTGTTACTGGATGGCTAGTGCTGTGGTTGTCATCGTCATTTAAAAATTATATTTGGAGCTTTGGCAGTACTTGCCATGATTTAACTTTCGTCTCTCCAGAATTACTTCATCTTTACCCCAATTCGCAACAAGAAACGTTTTTGTAAGCAGAAATAGCTTATTGCTGCTTTCAGAAAATCAACAAGTATAAGTCAATCAGTAACTAAATTATAATTACTACGAACGGCCATTCCTTTACTCCACTTCCCACGTCAATTGTCACAAAAACCTGCATTCTAAACCCACAGACCTTATGTCAATTATGCTCACTATTCGGCATCCCTGTACAGGAAAATATGGAATGGGTACTTGTTCCCTCATCCTCTCATACAAATTGTATGACACAGCACCTACTGCTGCCTCATTTTCTATAAAAACAGCCGCACGGGATTAGCCGAGTGGTCCAGGGCGCTGAAGTCATAGACTGAGCGGCTGATCCCGGCGGAGGTTCGAGTCCTCCCTCGGCCGTGTGTGTGTGTGTGTGTGTGTGTGTGTGTGTGTGTGTGTGTGTGTGTGTGTGTGTTTGTCCTTAGGATAATTTAGGTTTAGTGTGTAAGCTTAGGGACTTATGACCTTATCAGTTAAGTCCCATAAGATTTCACACACATTTGAACATTTTTTTTCTATAACAACTGTGGTTGTTACACAACCCACAACAGCTTGTGGTGTGGCCTGTATCATTTCATTCTGTGGGCCACAACATTTTATATCTTCGGTGCTTAACTCATCGTGAAGGTCTATGTTTACGTTGTACCTAAATAAGAATACTGGGTATATCTTATTACCATTTTGTTCATGCTGGTTCTTTTCATTAACTTACGACATGTTGTTGCCACCGTTATGATCCCTGGTCTTCATCTGGGGCAAGATAACACCGAATCTAGTTTTATGAGCTATCATTTGATGGTTGGGACTCATTCAATAGCTCTATTACGTTCATATCGCGATGCTGTGTCCTCTAGCCGCCTTGAACCACAAAATTTCGCTTGTTTTTTGCAAACTATTCTGACTGTTGCTATTATTATTATTTTTAAGTTCAGATTGGTCGCCAAAACAATTACTAGTGTTGTTTGACGTGTACCGCTGCCGTTGTAAGTTTCCACTCCAGTTGTTTCGTCTTTCATTATTATTGTTGTATCCTGGATGGAAACGGTTTCCGTCCTTTCTTCTCTTATTGTCCATAGCACTGAGCAGCCGGATTCGGTCGTGGCGGTTGGTTAGCATCTCCTACATGGTTAAAGAATAGTTTGTTGGGCGAATTTGATTGCCTGTACTATCGCGACTATGTTGCATGGGCTGTCTGACTATTGCTGTTTGCCGACCCGAGTATGTCTTCCTGAATTAAGTCCACTGAATCGACTACAGACGTAAAGTTTCCTACATATGGCTCTGGAACTTGTTCAAGTTTTTCACGTATCTCAAATGGTCATTTTGCTTTTAGAATCCACGTAAGACGTTTGCAGCACCATATACATTTTCATTGCCAAAATTCATGCAGTCTGCACGTGACAAACTTTCATGCGTAGTTACAACCGTGGGTGAGGAATGTGTAAGACTTTCCTGCACTTGTTTCTCTTGCAAATTAGACAACTGTGAAGACAGATTTGTTGCCAAACGCACAGATATATGTCGAAACTTTGTTTAAATTGTTTAAATTCACGAAACTGTTCAGATTTTAAAATCTCATTCATTCGTGGAAAGTTGCACCGCTAGCGGCAACTCTTCACGAAATCGCTTATCATTTTGCTTATACTTGTTATCGATCCATTCGGAATAATTATTACTAGAGGTATGCATCTTGTCATCTAATTATACACTGTGTGATCAAGAGTATCCGGACACCCCCAAAAACATACGTTTTCATATTAGGTGCATTGTGCGGCCAACTACTGCCAGGTACTCCATATCAGCGACCTCAGTAGTCATTAGACATCGTGAGAGAGAGGAATGGGGCCCTCCGTGAAACTCAGAGACTTCGAACGTGGTCAGGTGATTGGGTGTCACTTGTGTCATACGTCTGTACGGGAGGTTTCCACACTCCTAAACATCCCTATGTCCACTGTTTCCGATCTGATAGTGAGGCGAAAATGTGAAGGGACACGTACAGCACAAAAGCGTACAAGCTAACCTCATCTATTGACTGACAGAGACCACCGACAGTTGAAGAGGGTCGTAATGTATAATAGGCAGACAACTATCCAGGCCATCATACAGGAATTCCAAAATGCGTCATGATCCACTGCAAGTATTATGACAGGCAGGAGGTGAGAAAACTTGGATTTCATGGTCGAGCGGCTGCTCATAAGCCACACATCACGCCGGTAAATGTCAAACGACGCCTCATTTGGTGTAAGGAGCGTAAGCATTGGACGACTGAACAGCGGGAAAGGGTTGTGTGGAGTGACGAATCACGGTACACAATGTGGCGATCCGATGGAAGGGTGCGGGTATGGCAAATGCCCGGTGAACTTCATCTGCCAGCGTGTGTAGTGCTAACAGTAAAATTCGGAGGCGGTGTTCTTATGTGGTGTGGTCGTGTTTTTCATGGAGGGAACTTGCGCCCCTTGTTGTTTTGCAGGGCTACACTAATGTTTTAAGCACCTTCTTGCTTCCCAGTGTTGAACAGCAATTACGGGATGGCGATTGCGTCTTTCAACACGATCGATCCTGTGGCGGAGTGGTTACACGACAATAACATTCCTGTAATGGATTGGCCTGCCCAGACTTCTAACCTGATCCCTATAGAGCACTTTTGGGATGTTTTGGAACTCCGACGTCATGTCAGGTCTCACAGACTGACATCGATAACTCTTCTCAGTGCAGCACTCCGTGAAGAATGGACTGCCATTTCCCAAGAAACCTCCCAGCACCTGCTTGAAGGGATGCCTATGAGATTGGAAGCTGTCATCAAGGCTAAGGATGGGCCAACACCATATTTTATTCCATTATTACCGATGGAGGGTGCCACGAAGTCATTTTCAGCCAGGTGTTCAGATACTTTTGATCACATAGTGTAGTTTAAACTATTTGCCTGTCCAGTAGTGATATCTTGTACATTAGATTGAAGTCATGGAGCGTGGAATTTTCACCATTGTCATCTACACTCCTGGAAATTGAAATAAGAACACCGTGAATTCATTGTCCCAGGAAGGGGAAACTTTATTGACACATTCCTGGGGTCAGATACATCACATGATCACACTGACAGAACCACAGGCACATAGACACAGGTAACAGAGCATGTACAATGTCGGCACTAGTACAGTGTATATCCACCTTTCGCAGCAATGCAGGCTGCTATTCTCCCATGGAGACGATCGTAGAGATGCTGGATGTAGTCCTGTGGAACGGCTTGCCATGCCATTTCCACCTGGCGCCTCAGTTGGACCAGCGTTCGTGCTGGACGTGCAGACCGCGTGAGACGCCGCTTCATCCAGTCCCAAACATGCTCAATGGGGGACAGATCCGGAGATCTTGCTGGCCAGGGTAGTTGACTTACACCTTCTAGAGCACGTTGGGTGGCACGGGATACATGCGGACGTGCATTGTCATGTTGGAACAGCAAGTTCCCTTGCCGGTCTAGGAATGGTAGAACAATGGGTTCGATGACGGTTTGGATGTACCGTGCACTATTCAGTGTCCCCTCGACGATCACCAGTGGTGTACGGCCAGTGTAGGAGATCGCTCCCCACACCATGATGCCGGGTGTTGGCCCTGTGTGCCTCGGTCGTATGCAGTCCTGATTGTGGCGCTCACCTGCACGGCGCCAAACACGCATACGACCATCATTGGCACCAAGGCAGAAGCGACTCTCATCGCTGAAGACGACACGTCTCCATTCGTCCCTCCATTCACGCCTGTCGCGACACCAGTGGAGGCGGGCTGCACGACGTTGGGGCGTGAGCGGAAGACGGCCTAACGGTGTGTGGGACCGTAGCCCAGCTTCATGGAGACGGTTGCGAATGGTCCTCGCCGATACCCCAGGAGCAACAGTGTCCCTAATTTGCTGGGAAGTGGCGGTGCGGTCCCCTACGGCACTGCGTAGGATCCTACGGTCTTGGCGTGCATCCGTGCGTCGCTGCGGTCCGGTCCCAGGTCGACGGGCACGTGCACCTTCCGCCGACCACTGGCGACAACATCGATGTACTGTGGAGACCTCACGCCCCACGTGTTGAGCAATTCGGCGGTACGTCCACCCGGCCTCCTGCATGCCCGCTATACGCCCTCGCTCAAAGTCCGTCAACTGCACATACGGTTCACGTCCACGCTGTCGCGGCATGCTACCAGTGTTAAAGACTGCGATGGAGCTCCGTATGCCACGGCAAACTGGCTGACACTGACGGCGGCGGTGCACAAATGCTGCGCAGCTAGCGCCATTCGACGGCCAACACCGCGGTTCCTCGTGTGTCCGCTGTGCCGTGCGTGTGATCATTGCTTGTACAGCCCTCTCGCAGTGTCCGGAGCAAGTATGGTGGGTCTGACACACCGGTGTCAATGTGTTCTTTTTTCCATTTCCAGGAGTGTATATTAGTAGGCAAAATCCGACACACATGAAATAATTTTTTTATGCTCATAGTTAACGTTTCTTTTTGTTGCTTCAATTTTTTTAGGATATTTGCCTTACATCTAGAAAAATGTTGATAAACTTTGACTTGATGAAAGCTCTGATGCTTCTGTTGTGGTACTTTCAGTTGCTTCATCGAATTTAAAGGTCATTTCGTTTGATATCATTGTAACAATTTCATTTTTAAGTGTTATCATTTCATCTTTAGTGGTCTTATTAGCTAACATCTTTTGTATAATTTGTCGTATATCGAGTTCATTAGAAGTTTCAACATGTGTCTGCGATTTTTTCATTTCTTTTAGGTGGTTGAACATCTGGCTGCAGTGTGTCACCTTCAGATTGCACAACGATTTCATTCACAGCAGCATTTCTATCTTCCATATTTTAATTAATTTCTACTACGTTACATTCTTCTTCAGGAGATGTGTTGCTAGAATTTGTTTCTGTCGTTCTTTGTTTATTACCAATTTTCCCCATAACGCTAGAAGATTAATAAGTCACAGTAAGGCGATTTTTTTTTACAATAAATAACATTGCGTGATAACGGAAAATATTAACACTGTTGCTAAATGACCACAATAGAGATTTAATTTGCTTCTAGTGTGTCTGTCTTTAAATCTTATGGACGTTCAACGTCGACGTCATTAGCACCCTTAAACTTACCAAAACAAATGAATGTAGAGATAAACTCTACAATTGTTGCACACTCATGCACTCGAAATGACCACACATTAACTCTGTCTCACGTGCGCGAAAAAAAATTAGGAAGAGGGAAAGTAGCTACACTTGAAACTAAAACCCAGAGAAAACAAAACACATAATAACTAAAAGAAAAGCACAAGTAAATGTGACTGACTGGTCACTTAAAAATGACGGTGAGCCAGTCACAATGTTAACACATTAAAAGCATCTAGCTAAGATCTTGTTATAATGCTTGGCAATTCACGAAACTTTAAAACTTGAACCAAGTTCTTCTAAACGTTACTTAAAATAGGAGCAGATCCTTCTGCAAATCCTCCGTGGTCTGTTGGTCGGAAAATAAGTGACGGTCCAATAAAAGGTAGAGCACAGTAATCTGTACGCCACAAGTACCGCACACTGGAGGGTCCTCTCGCCATGCGTCATAGGACTGTGGCCTATGCGGAGACCGGTAACGTGGATCTCGTCCCTTCTACGTGGCTTGAAGGAAGTACGCCACGGTCGCGTTGTGGGCTTCACTAAACGAAGCTTTTTGGCTGGTAGAAATGGCTCTGAGCACTATGGGACTTAACATCTATGGTCATCAGTCCCCTAGAACTTAGAACCACTTAAACCTAACTAACCTAAGGACATCACACACATCCATGCCCGAGGCAGGATTCGAACCCGCGACCGTAGCAGTCGCGCGGCTCCGGACTGAGCGCCTAGAACAGCTAGACCACCGCGGCCGGCCGAAGCTTTTTGTTGGTCACTTCCAGCCACTTATTCTGCCACCGACGCAAGACTCTGGAGCTCAACAACGAAGCAGGGGGTTGACACTCAGAAATACCTGAGGATTAAGACACGACCTTCTGTCACAGCAGTTGCATTGCGCTCTGGTACCCAAATGAAAGATAACTCCCTCCTCAGTCGTTGCAGTTGGAGGAGGGCAGATTGGATAGTCTGGACTACTTTATTTGTTGGGTAGAAGCGTTATAGAGCGTGAAGGGCACTGAGAGAATCGAACAGACAAGATATTTAGCACTGGAAGAACGTCGTATCTGCTCCAATGCACGCAATATCGTAAATAACTCTGAATGAAAGACAGTAAAGTCTTGAGGCAGTTGGTCCCTGAGGACGCTACATAATTGTGGTTCGCAGATAAAATGTCAGAAAATGTTTCATTAAAAACGGAAACACGAGTGCAATCTTTACTGTACCGCACCAAATCTAAAATCACTCTGGACGTCTCCAGCAACCAGGGCAGCATATGGTTAAAACATTGGATGTGGGGTCGTAGTTGCTGCACACCGAGTGACTCCGGTATAGGTTGCAGTCGGATCCCAAACGGAATTGTGGCTCATGGACAGTTGGAAAAGTGGCATACCAGATGCGGACGAGCAACAATTTCATGTGCGGGTGAGGTCAGAGCTGCGAGGAACTTACACGTCTGATGCATCATGAGGAGCTACTGTTGGATGGTAAGTGGCGGTTCCACTGCCTCAGCACTGAGGCTGGGTATCGGATGGTCCTATAAGCACCTGTGGCGAGCCAAATCCTCTCATGGTGAACAGCGTCAATGATATTCAAATGAAAAGGTCACGCCAATCTAGGCATCGTGCACCCACAGTACAGCCACGACCGCACGAAAGCTCTATAAAACTGGAGCAGACGCGCCCTGTCCGCTCCACAATGCCTGTGGCCAAAGCAATTCATGATGTTCAGTGCCTTCAGGGTTCTGATTTTCAGATCTCGCATGAGGGGCAACCACGACAATTTGCAGTAAAAAATGAGGCCCAGAAATATCACTGAGTCTCTAAAATGTTCAGTGGTGTCCTTCATATGCAAGACAAGTAAATTAAAAATCCGACGAGAACGATTAAAATGAACACACACACACTGCAGAACACTGAAAACCTGTCTTTGCAGCCCACTCGTCTAACCATCAGTGTTGGAACAGTGGAGGAACGACACAAAACAGCAAAATCGTCCACGAATAAGGAGCACTCTTTACCGTACAGGTGTTACTGTTCATGGCTATGGCAAAGAGAATAACACTTAAGACACTGCCCTGAGGGACACAATTTTCCTGCTGAAACCGTTCTGACAGTGAGTCAGCATCTCGGATCCATACAAACTGAGACAGGAAGGACCTTATGAAGATGGAGGGGCTGTCACGAAAACCCCACTGATGCAGTGGTGCGAGAATAGTGTCTACAGGTAATATCGTATGCCTTATTGATATCAAAGAACATACCGATACAGTGACGTTCACGTAGGTTAGCCTGCTGAATAGCGGCCTGCAGCAGGATCAAGTTGCCTGGTCTCTAACAACCAGACCACACGACGGTTAATCATTCACTCCAGGGCTCCTGGTTTGAGGAGCGGTATAAACAGTGCCTGTCTCCATGAGTTGGGGAAGTTACCTGTCTGCCATATAAGATTAAAACACGGAAGGAGAATTTCCTTTTACGCCACTGGCAAATGTCAACGCATGCAGAACCAGATTTGGCGTGACTGGGTGCAGTATCATGAGTATCAGACAGAGCATACTTCAGCTCCCACATGGAGAAATGGTAGAATTGTTGGGTCTGAAGCCAATTTTCCCCCTCTACAGTTGCACGGTAGCAACAAAACGCCGGATCCTGGCTGGCATTGGCAGTAGTTTGTGTAAAATTCTCTGCCAGCGTCTGAGCGATCCCTCTGGGCGCTGTTTGGAGACTCCCTGGTTAATCACTGCTGATATTGGTAACCGGATGCGTTTACCAGAAATCCTACTTTTGTACAACAAGTGGAACGGTTCACAAAGTCCACAAACGCCTGCCATGAGTTTTTCTTGTTCTCTCGAATTACGCGTCAAGCAACACGAAATGCTCTGGGGCTCTCTGCTATTGGGCGGTACTTAAACCCTCGAAGTGCAGCACTCCTGGCACAAACTGCTGAGTGGCAATCACTGGTCCATCATGGGAGAGCTTGACTCTGAAGATGACCTGAGGACTTCAAGATAGCTAAGTCAGCAGCATGATGGATCACTTAAGTAAAGTGGTCTACACATTTATGGACAATGTTGCGGTGTTCAAACAACAACCTGCGTGAACAGTGCCCACTTAACCCTGCTAAGTATTGTGGTCGCTGTTCTTCAGGTATCACTCCATCCAATAGATGAATGCAGAGTGGGAAGTGGACACTAGAATGAAGGTCATCAATGACTTCCCTCTGAACAGAGCCTACGAGGTCTGGAGAGCAGCAGGAGATGTCAGTGGCAGAGATAACCCAGTGACAATGGGAGTACTTCAGGATGCAGAGCTCGTGAGAGATCATGAGCCTCTCCATAACTGGACGCTGAGGGCAAGAAGTACAGGGGAACTAGGTGCTTTGAAATGTTTTCTCTGCAAATACAAACACAGGACGTGTTGCTGTGCTAGGAGTTTCTGTTCGTCGGCATGTGGCCTCAACCGTTTAATGCTCCCCTGTATAATGGGAGCCATCTATCACGGGGTAGCACTTTCACCCTTTCTGCCAGGGAAGCGAACCCAGAATGCATGGGGTTACAGTGTTGGGGCGAGATGATTGCCCAAGTCCGACATCAACCTTCGTCGCCTCTGATGAAGATTCGAGAGAGGCATCACACAGGCGTCGACATCGTCGGACTATTTACCCCCAGTCTCCGTCAGTAGGCAATTCTTCGCCTTTGAATTCGATTTTTTGGTCTGAGGCGGCTTTGGAGGCAAAAACTTGGAAGTGGTAGTGGTGGTAGTAGTGCTGGCCGATGGGTAAGCAGCCACAGTCTTTCCTTAAGTCTTGGGAGGGGGCAGGGGGGGGGGGGCAGGTGCAGGCTTCACATGAACTGCAAAGTGCATTGCAAACGCAGGTGCTACTGCTGACACTAGCCACCTCCGTTTGTGTAGCGACATCAGTTTTTTGGACTATGTGTTTCAGAACGGAAGAAAAGGAGGCGGAGAACGTGGTTGGCTGCATAGATTTGAATACATTCTTGGCTTCACCGTATGGGATACGCTTTATCGTTTTTATATACTGGGTATTCTATTCCTCAAGGTAAACTATGCAGTCCCTACTCCACACAGGGTGACCCCAGAGCAATTGACACACTTCGGAGGAGAGGAACAACCAACTCCATCATGGGTGACTTTACCACGTTTCCTGCAGGTGGCTTCTCTTTTGCCACAAAGAACAGTGTGTCCAAAGTGCTGGCATTTAAAACACGACATTGGATTTGGGAAATAAGGTCGTAGTCTTAGGCGTAGGAAACCTGCCTTGACATGATCCGGTAGTTTGGTGCTCTTAAACATAAGGATAACAGAGTGATTTTACAAGATCGCCATCCACGCCTTTCATAACGTTGCATTCACACAATTCCTTCCCAGGACCACTCAGCTCTCTGTCCTCGAGGAATGTCAATTAGATCCCTGTAAGTCACAACAACTTTTCTGTAGTTCCAGGTGCTGTACAATTCAGTATCTATCGTATCGCTTATACCTGGAGACATTGAGGTCACTGACGGTTCTTTTCTTGTTCGGAGCTAGATGATTCGGCTAACACAGTCCCATTGCGCAAGCGCTTAACAGATTTTAAGGTGCCAGCAATGCCTTGTAACGCTTTCTGTCTGTAAAGTGGCGAAATTTTCTCAAATCTACTTCAAGGAATACACTCTAAGAAACACAGTGAATTCTGTTACTACTGACTGAATCAGGAGGACTGGGTACAAGAAGCCTCTTGTTAGATGGGGACTTGGTATATTCCAGCGGCCCACCCATTCCACTGGTAGAAGGAAAAGAAAATTTCGGAGGATCCATTTCGGTCTGTGGGCGGATAGGGTAATAATGGTCCGATCAGAAAGAGATACTCGTGCCTGGGTAAGTCTTTTACAAGTGAAGTGCGGCAGGTTCCCCAGAGGTTGCCCAGTAACTACCTCAACAGCCGTGCATCTCATGAGCGGGCAGCACACCTTGAGCCTGAGGATTTGTTACAGAGGCTTTTACTACCCTCGCGATACGGGCAGTCAACCCAAGAGTGCCGTTCCCTGTGACACAATGTTCCACCGCCGCGCCCCAAGAAATGCCCAGAGCTTAGGCTGGCAGGGATCTGTCGGCGCCCACCAGTTCTAAAAAATGGCTCTGAGCACTATGAGACTTAACTTCTGAGGTCATCAGTCGCCTAGAACTTAGAACTAATTAAACCTAACTAACCTAAGGACATCACACACATCCATGCCCGAGGCAGGATTCGAACCTGCGACCGTAGTGGTCGCTCGGCTCCAGACTGTAGCGCCTAGAACCGCACGGCCACTCCGGCCGGCGCGCCTACCAGTCCCCAGCTCAGGAACCACGGGTCGCCATGCCCGTACCCAGAAAACGAGTGCTGAAACCCTGCAGGCCATTTGCTTTTATAACTGAACGCGCCATTATGCCCGAGACCTAATAAGGCCAACCATCTTAGACCAGCTAAAGTGCCTACTTTTATGTTTTCAGTGCCAACTGAATGTACTGTACGAAAGAATGTAACTAAGTGAGATTAAAAAAAAAGTGACGTACTGCTGACGTATTTAAGTAAGAGGAGTAAGATAGCAGCCTAGCACTCACTACCTGAAGCAGTAGAGCGCAGTAATGGATTCTATCTTACCTTAAATATTTTCATCCTTCTTCGGCTTGTTAATTTTTCGTTTACTGATTTCTTGGTCAATCTTACTTCGTTTTTTTTTTTTTTCTTTGACTTCCGCTCACTAAATGATTCTACGAGCACTTCTTCATCTTCGATACTGTGATACAGATCTCTTCTACTCCAGTCTCTTTTATTTCCATATTTTGGTTGCATGTTAGTATGGTCCAAAGAAAAAAAAGGAGTCTAGTAAATATGGGCTCTGATATGCACACCATTAGACTATGATTGGTTATTCGTTCTGGGGGAGAGGACCAAACAGCGATGTCATCGGTCCCATCGGATTAGGGAAGGGTGGGGAAGGAAGCCCTTTCAAAGGAACCACCCTCTCGTTTTCCTGAAGCAATTTAGGGAAATCACGGAGAACTAAACCAGGATGTCCGGACGCGTGTTTGAACAGAATGCGAGTCTGCTGTGCCGTAGAAAAGATGTGTTTCGCAGTAGCTAAAATGAACAATAGCTCTTAAGGAGCATTTTAGAGCCATGTTTTCGACTTAATACTGACCGTTTCTCTGGGGACACCGTGTATGAGCCCGAGTCATGCAGGCCAAATGTATTTGCCAACTTTTATATGCATCACCTCAAAATTTCTAAACCATTACGTGTGGTGGAGGTGAGAATTATCAAGATGCTACTCTAATCTGTATTACATATCTAAAACAAATTTCACATGTAAGTGTGATTATGTGTCATGAGCTAGCCCGATGTCATCATGCATAAAAGAAACCACGTACCTACATATTCAGACCAGAAAAACTTACCTATGTCACTAAAAATGGATTAGAAAAATCAAAGAAAATGAATGCTATAATGTCTGAAAATAAACAGCTAACAAACAGTCATCTCCCATGGACAATGTGGGTCACCAATATAACTGATGCACAAGTTCGCAAATCAATAAACCTCTCGATACAGGGAGAGACAGAAAGAGAGACAGACAGGTAGACAGACACAGATAACGAAAGCCGTTTCTGCTCAAAGATCTATATCTACATCTACATCCATACTCCGCAAGCCACCTGACGGTGTGTGGCGGAGGGTACCTTGAGTACCTCAATCGGTTCTCCCTTCTGTTCGAGTCTCGTATTGTTCGTGGAAACAAGGATCGGCATGTCTCTGTGTGGGGTCTAATCTCTCTGATTTTATCCTAATGGTCTCTTCGCGAGATATACGTAGGAGGGAGCCATATACTGCTTGACTCCTCGGTGAACGTATGTTCTCGAAACTTCAACTAAAGCCCGTACCGAGCTACTAAGCGTCTCTCTTGCATAGTCTTCCACTGGAGTTTATCTATCATCTCCGTAACGCTTTCGCGATTACTAAATGATCCCGTAACGAAGCGCGGTGCTCTCCATTGGATCTTATCTCTTGTATCAAGCCTATCTGGTACGAATTTCACATTGCTGAGCAGTATTCAAGCAGTGGGCGAACAAGTGTACTGTAACCCACTTCCTTTGTTTTCGGATGGCATTTCCTTAGGATTCTTCCAATGAATCTCTGTCTGGCATCTGCTTTACCGACGATCAACTTTATATGATCATTCCATTTTAAATCACTCCTAATGCGTACTCCCAGATAATTTATGGAATTAACTGCTTCCAGTTGCTGACCTGGTATATTGTATGTAAATGATAAGGGATCTTCCTTTCTATGTATTCGCAGCACATTACACTTGTCTAGATTGAGATTCATTTGCCATTCCCTGCACCATGCGTCAATTCGCTGGAGATATTCCTGCATTTCAGTACAATTGTCCATTGTTACAACCTCTTGATATATCACAGCATCACCGCAAACAGCCTCAGTGAGCTTCCGATGTCATCCACAAGGTCATTTCTGTATATTGTGAATAGCAACGGTCCTACGACACTCTCCTGCGTCACACCTGAAATCACTCTTACTTCGGAAGACTTCTCTCCATTGAGAATGACGTGCTGCGTTCTGTTATCTAGGAACTCTTCAATCCAATGACAATTGGTCTGATAGTCCATATGCTCTTACTTTGTTCGTTAAACGACTGTGGGGAACTGTATCGAATGCCTTGCGGAAGTCAAGAAACACAGCATCTACCTGGGCCCTCTGAGTCTCGTGGAAGAGCTGGATTCCACAGGATCGTCTTTTTAGAAACCCATGCTGATTCCTAGCGAGTAGATTTCTAGTCTCCAGAAAAGTCATTATACTCTAACATAATACGTGTTCCAAAATTCTACAACTGATCGATATTAGAGATATAGGTCTATAGTTCTGCACATATGTTCGACGTCCCTTCATGAAAAGGGGGATGACCAGTGCCCTTTTCCAATCCTTTGGAACGCTACGCTCTTCTAGAGACCTGCGGTACACCGCTGCAAGAAGGGGGGCAAGTTCCTTCGCGTACTCTGGGTAAAATTGAACCGGTATCTCATCAGGTCTAGCAGCCTTTCCTTTTTTGAGCGATTTTGTTTCTCTATCAAACAATATGGAAAAATTATAACCTGATATAGCCATCCACGTGTGCACATTGATCCAAATAGCTCACAAAGAAATGAGAAAGTCCTGTCGCAAATTGTCAAAGATACAGTTCGAAAACTTACTTTCAGTTAACGTTAACCCGAACATATACTCGGAAAATGAGAATCGTGAACGGATTGCGAATGAATGGCGGGGCTAGCACCTGCAACAAACAGCAGTCTGACCACAGTTCACCACAGAGCGTGCGAAGCACCGAAACACCGCCATCTCCCTACAGGGACATCTACGCTACACTGAAGCTGGACCAATAAGGAAGTGTGTAACTGCCTCCGTTCAGAGCACCAAGGAACAGGCTGAATTGGGCTGCCAGTTCTCTCACTGGCTCTTCACGGTCAAAGCACCTGAGGAGACAGATGTGAGACACCAAGCGGAACAGAGCTGTTCGTAGTTTGCCTGTCGACTCAAAGAACGCTAGACTTTGCAAACAAGCGACTCCTGTATGGCGCAGTGTACACGAACTTTGAGCTATATCTGTGCGCAGGGCGCCAACGTGTTTCATTTATTCTCTGTCTTCCCAGAACAATCACACAGTATATTTCTCTCGTATATTTTAACCAATACAGCCCGTTTCGAATCCTCATCTGTAAAAGAACTCCATACGTCTGTCTATTTAATCGCTTAACGTTTTAAGAAAACACTAGTTTTTCACGGCTCACAGTGTTGATGGCATTATATCTCCTGATCTACGTGTGGTACAATGATTTAATTTTGCAGGTAAATTCAGTGGCGTATGTGTTGCGAATATAGTGCGTAGTAATAAATTAAAACATCAAGTGTGATGTTGAATTTTTCTGCATGAACAGCGAAAATGTAATAAACGATAAACTTTTACCTTTAATCAGTTTGTGGGGGCTCCCAGCGAGCAAAAAGTTTGTGAAGGCGGGAAACTATGTGTAAAGTTTGTTGGAAATCGCTTAGTGCTCACATTCTCAAATACTGGGTGAATGAAGTTTGTGTATTTGTGTGCTGCTACTTACGTTGCCTGAACACAAGCAGATACTCCCTGACTGCAACACTTGCCTTGTTGCGTTACACTTTTAACGCGAGATTATACCCCTGAATGAGTACATGATGATAGCATTTTAAATTTTTTAATTCGGTCAGATTTTACGAGAGATACTGATAATGAAATTTGTGTTTGCCTTGGAAGCTGGAAATATTACTGGCTTCCGAGTTCAGGGATAGCCTATTCCTAATGTAGGTGGGAGACATTACCGTGATTATCATCCCTATAACACATTTCGCATTATCTTTTCTTTGCACTAAATATCAGCTAAATGGATATGAAATAAAATTCTGCAAATTTTTCGTTGTACACAAATACATGTGAAGAATGATATAATCAGGGATATAAGAAACCTGAAAACTGGCAATGCAAAAATTTTTAAAACAGTGCTTATTCTTAAATTTTTAAGGCATAAAGTAATATACAAACAGTATCTTAAAACTAAAAGAAGTATAACTACGTTTCAGAATAGTTGTAAAATTACCGTGGACTGCCATAGACTAAGGTCGACTACGATAGATTTCCCAATCGATTTGTAATCGCGTCACCTGTACGTTAGATGTGTTGCATACTTACCGGGCAGAACATCGTTTCGATCGCTTTGTTTGTGTATGCGATCAGTGTCTTATTTGATTACCCTAGAAACCGGAAGCGGTGAACCATCTAGAAATTCAGTGTGGATAAATTTACGTCTTTGCAGCCTACGGAACATTCTTGTCCTGCATAATTTTCCTCCCGTCTGCTACTTAAAAATATACAATATTCACAGCAAAATTGAAACAGTCATTGTTTACCTCAGATTTTATTCGAAAACTGTCCTTTTGTAACGGGTATGAGAGGAACATTGTAGTAAAAATTAAAAGAAAACAATACATATTAATCATACAGCTCTAGAAAACTAAATTTCATGGAAAAGAATGAAATTTAAGAAATTGCAAAACAAGGACATGTCAGACATTGCTTCAGTACGTCCTCGGGGTGACGTAGAACACATTTCTCTTATTACTGAACAACTTTAGCACTTACGAATTATAACAGGAAACTCTTACCTTTCATCATGATAAAAAAACTTCCTACTGAGTACAAAATAAGATCAACAATTATACAGATTTTTCTTGCGTTGTGCATGTAAACTCTACCTGCATGAAAAGAAATTTTTTTTTCGTTACATAAAAGCGTAGAACTTACGCGATCAGCTGATGTTTATTACTTATCAAATGCAATTTATATTTTGTAAGAACATAAAATTCCCGATGTGCGGTTTTAATAATATGCAAAAGAAACAAACAAATAGAAGTCGTCAGCTCCCACTTCCATTCATTTATGATTCTTTCCCTACTGGAAATCCTATTATCTACTACGTAATTTACGCAGCGTGTCGAAACAATCTAACCGTAGTTTTGGCAGAGTGCAACTCTACATCTCAGTAAATCTTTTAACATCTAAGTCCTCCGAAACAGAATTAAAATGTCAATAATCAGTTTACTAAGTCCAATTAAGTGACCAAAACGAAATACACTACTGTCCATTAAAATTGCTACACCAAGAAGAAATTCAGATGATAAACGGGTATTCATTGGACAAATGTATTATACTAGAACTGACATGTGATTACCTTTTCACGCAGTTTGGGTGCATAGATGCTGAGATATCAGTACCCAGAAAAATCACCTTTGGCCGTAATAACGGCATTGATACGCCTGGGCATTGAGTCAAACAGAGCTTGGATGGCGTGTACAGGTACAGCTGCTCATGCAGCTTAAACACGATACCACAGTTCATGAAGAGTAGTGACTGGTGTATTGTGACGAGTCAGTTGCTCGGCCACCATTGGCCAAACGTTTTCAATTGGTGAGAGATCTGGAAAATGTGCTAGCCAGGGCAGCAGTCGAACATTTTCTGTGTCCAGAAAGACCCGTACAGGACCTGCAACATGCGGTCGTGCATTATCATGCTGAAATGTAGGGTTTCGCAGGGATCGAATGAAGGGTAGAGCCACGGGTCGTAACACATCTGAAATGTAACGTCCACTGTTCAAAGTGCCGCCAATACGAACAAGAGGTGACCGAGACGGGTAACCACTGGCACCTCATACCATCACGCCGGGTGATACGCCAGTACGCCGATGACGAATTCACGCTTCCAATGTGCGTTCACCGCGATGTCGCCAAACACGGATGCGACCATCATGATGCTGTTAACAGAACCTGGATTCATCCGAAAAAATGACGTTTTGCCATTCGTGCACCCAAGTTCGTCGTTCAGTACACCATCGTAGGCGCTTGTGTCTGTGATGCAGCGTCAAGGGTAACCGCAGCCATGGTCTCCAAGCTGACAGTCCATGCTGCTGCAAACATTGTCGAACTATTCGTGCAGATGGTTGTTGTCTTGCAAATGTCCCCATCTGTTGAGTTAGGGATCGAGACGTGGCTGCACGATCCGTTACAGCCATGCGGATAAGATGCATGTCATCTCGACTGCTAGTGATACGAGGCCGTTGGGATCCAGCACGGCGTTCCGTATTACCCTCCTGAACCCACCGATTCCATATTCTGCTAACAGTCATTTGATCTCGACCAACGCGAGTAGCAATGTCGCGATACGATAAACGGCAATCGCGATAGGCTACAATCCGACCTTTATCAAAGTCGAAAACGTGATGGTACGCATTTCTCCTCCTTATACGAGGCATCAGGCATCACAACAGCGTTTCCCCAGGCATCGCCGGTCAACTAATAATAATGTCGTGTGGCGAGGGCCTCCCGTCGGGTAGACCGTTCACCTGGTGCAAGTCTTTCGATTGGACGCCACTTCGGCGACTTGCGCGTCGATGGGGATGAAATAATGATGATTAGGACAACACAACACCCAGTCCCTGAGCAGAGAATATCTCCGACCCAGCCAGGAATCGAACCCGGGCCCTTGGGATTGGCAGTCTGTCGCGCTGACCACTCAGCTACCGGGGGCGGACGCCGGTCAACTGCTGTGTGTGTATGAGATATCAGTTGGAAACTTTCCTCATGTCAGCACGTTGTAGGTGTCGCCACCGCCGCCAACCTTGTGTGAATGCTCTGAAAAGCTAATCATTTGCACATAACATCATCTTCTTCCTGTCTGTTAAATTTCGCTTCTGTAGCACGTCATCTTCGTGGTGTAATTTTAATGGCCAGTAGTGTATTTTAAGCAAAGAATGACATTGAGAAACAGGTTTAGATGTCTCAGTCCTCAAAACAAGATGTATTAAACTGTGAGTAGTCCATTGACTAAGTCCTGAAAACAAGACAGCATTTAAGTTTACTCCGTTTTTCCTTATAGTAGGAGAGAGAACACGTTCCATATGGTTGACTTTGTTTCACAGTACACTGACGCCGACCTAAACCTAGTAGAGAGACCTGCGACGTAGTAGTTACAGACTTATCTCCACTCTAGTGTTATAAAATCATTGACAACTGGTGAGCTGTTGAAACATCAGTTCACCGAGTCCTGCCTCGGGCATGGGTGTGTGTGTGTGTGTGTGTGTGTGTGTTGTCCTTTGTGTAAGTTAGTTAAGGCTAGAATATAGTGTGTGAGCGTGGGGACCGATGACCTCAGCAGTTCGATCTCATAGGACCTTATCACAAATTTCCAGTTTCCTAAGATCCAGATCTCAAACAGTTTTGAAAATTTCCTTCATATCTTTCCAATTCTAAGATGTAGACGTACAAAGCTACCCTACTTGTACTCTTAACATACGCACGCAAAATCCGAATTAGGCGAAAACTTAGTTCGTATAGTCACGTAGCACAGAGAAATAAGGTGTAGAGTGTTCCCATTATCATCTGGGTGCCCGATGTTGTAGTAATGAAGCACATCCAAAACTTTTTGTCATGTAAAATCCAGTCTGAGATGTAAAATTTGTTGGTTGGTTGTTTTATAAAGGGCGAGTGGGGCAGGGTGGGGGGGGGGGGGGGGAATGGGGGGGAGAAGCGACCAAACTGCTAGGTGAGGTAAGATTACTTATGCGTTATTTTCATTTCACGTAAGTAATGTATCTAAGCTTTCCTTACCAATACGTTTCTTTTCATGTGACTAACATGCCCTGATTCAACAGGGAGAAGAAAAACAAACGAAATATGAACGTAACGGAGTGCAGAAAATGTAAACACGTTCCTATATATACAGAAAACTCTGACTGAATAGTGGGTTTCCAGCTCCATCATTCTACCTTTCTGAGCACCTTTAAAAATTTTCCCAAAAATTTTGGCATGTTATCATATTCCAGCTTTTTGTGTTGAGAGAGAAGACAGCAGCAGTGGCAGTGAGATGGAAAAGTAATAAATAGTGGAAGACAGTAGGCAGCGGTTATGTTATAGAGAGAGCGTAGTTGGCAACAGCATTGTGAAAGAGAGGGACACAGTGGTAGTGGAACATAGTCGACAGTGTCAGAACAGGGCTAGAAAAAGTGGGAAGGAGACTGCAAGGCCAGTGATATTGGACGGAATGAGATATTAGCAAAAAGAGAGGGAAAGAAGGAGATGGTGAAAGTGAGAGCAGACTGTAGCAGGAGGAGAGAACGAAAGGGACTGTTCTTGTGAGACAGGAGAAAAGGACAGAGGGAAACAAAGAGATAATGACAGTGGGTTGGGCCGAATCACTGGCTGAGGAAGGGCAACTGGATGGGTATGAGTGACTTACAGCGATGGACTGGTGGCTACAAGTGAGTTACAGTTAGCAGAGCTTGTGGGAGTTTGAGGTGAACTGCAATTTAAGCAAAGCGTGAGTAGTTTCGCATGCCGACATTTTTAAGAAAATATGCTGAGGTAGAATGAGGCAACTCGTACCCCACTTTTCAAAGTATTTTCTATTAACAGCATTTTTTGTGTTTATAGAGGAGCGCTTTCCCCTGACACACATAGTCCTGAAAAAATAATACTCTTAAAATTTTAGTATCCATGAAATTCTTGTAAGATATAAAGCGAAAACCGTGGAACACGAGATCAATTCAAGCACCAATTATGTACTGCATGTGCCCCAAGCTTTGGATTAGAAATCCTTAGAATATCTTCATAGCTATTAAAAATTCACAAACACAAATTCTCAGGAGTATCTATTGTATTGCATGTTACCCGGGGGCCTAGAAACGATGGAGAAGCTTCGTCCCCGCCGCAGCTGTAGTGGTCCACAACCCCACGACGACTAAACGCAGTCCACTTCACCCCTCCACCACCCTACACAAAACCACTCAGAGTTATTGTGCGGTGGACACCCCGCCCCCCCCCCCCCCCCCCCACACACACACAGGGAAAGTTTCACACCAGACGAGTGAACTCCTACGTTTGCGTGTTAGAGTAATTTTCCCCGTCGATTTTAAAACGTGGTATGTTATAAACTAAATTTCATTTAAATATTTATTTTCTGGATTTTAGACTTGTGTATGTTAAATTTTGCAGTCGATTTCAAACATTTTGGTGAGATCACAATAGACACACGAGTAGACCAGCAGCGGCAGCACAGACCCGGTCCGCGCTGACTGCTGCTCCACACAGCAGTGTTGCTCATTCGCTGCTGGGATGCTGATTATTCTTCATGTTTGACTGTCCCTGTCAGCACGTACGGACAAATCGAATACCAAGCTGAACTAATTTGGGAACACTGGGGAACTGGCTTGAAAAATTCCGCTTTAAAAATCGTATTGTATGAAACGAGAAATATAACGATATTTTCTGATGAGGAAAATTGCGCAGGTCGCGCCAGTGTTTAAGAAGGGTAGTGGGAGTAATCCATCGAACTACAGATCTATATCATTGACGTCGGTTTGCAGTAGGGTTTTGGAGCATATACTGTATTTAAGCACTATGAATCACCTCGAAAGCAACGATCTATTGATACGTAATCAGCATGGTTTCAGAAAACATCGTTATTGTGCAACGCAGCTAGCTCTTTACTCGCACGAAGTAATGGCCGCTATCGACAGGGGATCTCAAGTTGATTCTGTATTTCTAGATTTCCGGAAAGCTTTTGACACCGTTCCTCACAAGCGACTTCTAATTAAGATGCGGGCCTATGGGGTATCGTCTCAGGTGTGCGACTGGATTCGTGATTTCCTGTCAGGAAGGTCGCAGTTCGTAGTAATAGACGGCAAATCATCGAGCAAATCTGAAGTGATATCAGGTGTTTCCCAGGGAAGCGTCCTGGGACCTCCGCTGATCCTGATCTATATACACTCCTGGAAATGGAGAAAAGAACACATTGACACCGGTGTGTCAGACCCACCATACTTGCTCCGGACACTGCGAGAGGGCTGTACAAGCAATGATCACACGCACGGCACAGCGGACACACCAGGAACCGCGGTGTTGGCCGTCGAATGGCGCTAGCTGCGCAGCATTTGTGCACCGCCGCCGTCAGTGTCAGCCAGTTTGCCGTGGCATACGGAGCTCCATCGCAGTCTTTAACACTGGTAGCATGCCGCGACAGCGTGGACGTGAACCGTATGTGCAGTTGACGGACTTTGAGCGAGGGCGTATAGTGGGCATGCGGGAGGCCGGGTGGACGTACCGCCGAATTGCTCAACACGTGGGGCGTGAGGTCTCCACAGTACATCGATGTTGTCGCCAGTGGTCGGCGGAAGGTGCACGTGCCCGTCGACCTGGGACCGGACCGCAGCGACGCACGGATGCACGCCAAGACCGTAGGATCCTACGCAGTGCCGTAGGGGACCGCACCGCCACTTCCCAGCAAATTAGGGACACTGTTGCTCCTGGGGTATCGGCGAGGACCATTCGCAACCGTCTCCATGAAGCTGGGCTACGGTCCCGCACACCGTTAGGCCGTCTTCCGCTCACGCCCCAACATCGTGCAGCCCGCCTCCAGTGGTGTCGCGACAGGCGTGAATGGAGGGACGAATGGAGACGTGTCGTCTTCAGCGATGAGAGTCGCTTCTGCCTTGGTGCCAATGATGGTCGTATGCGTGTTTGGCGCCGTGCAGGTGAGCGCCACAATCAGGACTGCATACGACCGAGGCACACAGGGCCAACACACGGCATCATGGTGTGGGGAGCGATCTCCTACACTGGCCGTACACCACTGGTGATCGTCGAGGGGACACTGAATAGTGCACGGTACATCCAAACCGTCATCGAACCCATCGTTCTACCATTCGTAGACCGGTAAGGGAACTTGCTGTTCCAACAGGACAATGCACGTCCGCATGTATCCCGTGCCACCCAACGTGCTCTAGAAGGTGTAAGTCAACTACCCTGGCCAGCAAGATCTCCGGATCTGTCCCCCATTGAGCATGTTTGGGACTGGATGAAGCGTCGTCTCACGCGGTCTGCATGTCCAGCACGAACGCTGGTCCAACTGAGGCGCCAGGTGGAAATGGCATGGCAAGCCGTTCCACAGGACTACATCCAGCATCTCTACGATCGTCTCCATGGGAGAATAGCAGCCTGCATTGCTGCGAAAGGTGGATATACACTGTACTAGTGCCGACATTGTGCATGCTCTGTTGCCTGTGTCTATGTGCCTGTGGTTCTGTCAGTGTGATCATGTGATGTATCTGACCCCAGGAATGTGTCAATAAAGTTTCCCCTTCCTGGGACAATGAATTCACGGTGTTCTTATTTCAATTTCCAGGAGTGTAAATGACCTGGGTGACAATCTGAGCAGTTCTCTTAGGTTGTTCGCAGATGATGCTGTAATTTGCCGACTAGTAAGGTCATCCGATGACCAGTATCAGCTGCAAAGCGATTTAGAAAATATTGCCGTATGGCGTGGCAGGTTGCAGTTGACGCTAAATAACTAAAAGTGTGAGGTGATCCACATGAGTTCCAAAAGAAATCCGTTGGAATTCGGTTACTCGATAAATAGTTCAATTCTCAAGGCTGTCAATTCAACTAAATACCTGCCTGTTAAAATTACGAGCAACTTCAGTTGGAAAGACCACATAGATAATATTGTGGGGAAGGCGAGCCAAACGTTGCGTTTCATTGGCAGGACACTTAGAAGATGCAACAAGTCCATTAAAGAGACAGCTTACACTACACTCGTTCGTCCTGTGCTAGAATATTGTTGCGCGGTGTGGGATCCTTACCAGGTGGGACTGACGGAGGACATCGAAAGGGTGCAAAAAAGAGCAGCTCGTTTTGTATTATCATGTAGTAGGGGAGAGAGTGTGGCAGATATGATACGCGAATTGGGATGGAAGTCATTACAGCAAAGACGTTTTTCGTCACGGCGAGATCTATTTACGAAATTTCAGTCACCAACTTTCTCTCCCGAATGCGAAAATATTTTGTCGAGCCCAACCTACATAGGTACGAATGATCGTCAAAATAAAATAAGAGAAATCAGAGCTCTAACAGAAAGGTTTAGGTGTTCGTTTTTCCCGCGCGCTGTTCGGGAGTGGAATGGTAGGGAGATAGCATGATTGTGGTTCGATGAGCCCTCTGCCAAGCACTTAAATGTGAATTGCAGAGTAATCATGTAGATGTAGATGTAGATGTGCGGGGCGTCGCGTGAAACATGTGATCAGCCGTATTTGTCTGGACTGACCCAAGCTACACCGTTCAAAACCACAATTATCTGCCAAAACACCAGAGCAAATGCACGAATTTTCTTCACGACTATTGGGACAGACAACCTATATACATCGAATGTTTATTTTAACCTGAGACAGTTAAATGTCTCGAATACGACGTGTCGTACGAGAAAAATGTAGGTGAAATACTAATGATAGTAAAGGGGACATCTTTATGTGCTGTAAGTGGGCGCCTCCTAGTCGCCTTTCCTACGTGGGCGAGGTCATTTTCGTATTTTCAAATGGGAACCCCCCCATTTTTATTGCATATTTGGTAGTTACGAAAAAATTTCCGTACGGTTTACTCAAACCATTGTTTTCCCATCGTGATGGGTGGCTCTGATATCGACAATTAAGAACCGACACATTTTATTCTACTTTTAGTTTACGATGTAAGCGTAGACCTTTGTGTTCTAACGGTGTGCTTAGCAACGACATTTAGCGTGAGCTAGGAACCACGACGTGGATGTAACATTAATGTTAAAAAATATATCGGCTCAACCACTTGTTTATAGTGTAAAACACTAAGATTGACGCCATTCGGAAGTCAAGCTTCCATCATCAGAATAATAAAAACTAAAAGAACTTGTTAAAACACGCTAACATATAACATGCAACAGACACAATATAATTGATAATAAAATTAAAACATCGTGGCTACTTCCCTTGTTGCAGCCGTCTCTTCCAAGGTGCATCTCCACATAGTCGTCAAAATATAAAAAACTCTAAAATGGTGTCGCCTATGGTGTTCAACATCTAACCCGTGCGTCTTCGTACATACCACACACCACGTAGCCTAACACGACACTCAAACGCGAGTGAGCTGATGCGGAAGTAAACAAGGAAGTCACAGATATATCTATACAAACAGATAACATATACATGCTCCAAGGACCTCATGAATTGAGGGTATCCTGCCAATTGCTAAAAATGTAGTTACAAGAAGAAAGCAGTGAAATGTTTGAAAAAGTTATTTGTATCACCAGTTGGCTGTTCATTCAGTGTGTTCTGATTATCCACGCTATGTACCGTAATTTCCAGCTGTTCTAGTAAATCCAGATTTTTGCCTTTGTCCTGTCTATGTAAAATAACGAGAACCTGATCTATTCCCAACATGGGGTGTCCCGTTTCCCAAATCTGCGTGGCTACAGCTGACTTTTCGAAATTATTAAGCCGGAAAGCATTGTTATGTTCTTTGTAACGTACTTTAGAGGACCTACCAGTTTGGCCTACATAGCTTGCCTTGCACGTGTTAGACTGAATTTTATAGACCCCAGCTCTCTCATATTTATCGCTTTCCTGTTGTAAATTAACTCTTAGTTTAAACCGCAGCGTATTACTGGTCTGAAAAGCGGTATCAACTTTAAAAGGTTTGGAAATGTTAACCACTTTTTGCGAAATATCACCGAAGGATGGTATTGTGACTCTCGTAATATTATTTGCGGAATTCTTCCTTGCATTCGCGCGCTGTGTCTGTCATATTAATTTATTGACAACGTTTTGGTGATATCCGTTAGCTCTGGCTAGTTGTTTCACGATGTTCATTCGTAGGTACTCTAAAGGCTCTATCTATCAAAGATCTAAAAGCAGAAAGTTTCTAACTTTTAGGCAAGATACTAAATTAGAGAGATTACAACAGTACAGTAATGGTAGAATAGAGAGAAAGCAACAAGTAGATAGGTTGCAGTTTTACCCCAGGGTTGTTAACGAAACTGATATCGTTTTCAGCGATGACGAGCTAAATTTACTTAGTAAGGGGCTAAAATTTAATGTACAACCGCCTTTAAATAAAAAAGTAATAAAAGATTTGGTTGTGGCAACAAAAATCGCAGCAGATGTTGCTAAACTAAATACAAATGAAAAAGGGCATGTGGGGCATAAATTAGCAAAAGCAATTAAAGCTGAACAAAATAAAATTTCGAATAAAGCTTACAGTCATAGTAAAGATTAAAAAATTGTTACTTCTATTAACGAAAAGCTTGATTCAAATAACGCAATCGTTACCAAAGTGGGCAAATCAAATTCTATTGTTATTGTTAGTGAAGAGCAGTACATTAATAAAACAGTGCATTTCTTTTCGGAAAACGATGTTACAGAAATCGGCATGGATTTAACAAAAAAGGTACAAGCCGAGTTAAAAAAAGCTATTGAAGACGACTTTCCTCCTCTTCATAGAAAAAGAAAAAAATACGCTGCTCTGTCATGAATCCGAAACCTCCACGACTTAGATCCCAGTTTAAGGTACATAAGGAAAATTGTCCTGCTAGAGTAATTGTGATTTCTAGAAACAGTCCTTTATGCAAAATTACTAAAATGCTCGATAAAATTATGGAAGAATATTCCGTGTTCGAGGATAAGTTTCCAATCACTAACAATTCAGCGTTGGTAAATGAAATTAAGGATAAACCTATCGCTGACACGGCTCGCCTACTATCTCTAGACAATAAAAACCTTTATGCGAATATGCCGGTAAATGAGGCCGTTAAGATAATTAAAGAAAATTTGCTTAAGTACAAAACACTGTCTCAGCAAGAAATAGTCGAATTCATCGAACTGTTAGAATTCTTTCTGAAATATAATTATTTTTCTTTTAACAATAAATTTTATGTGCAAAAAGATGGACTGGTTATGGGTTCCAGTATATCTGGAACCATAGCAGACATCTTTATAAATCATTTAGAAAAAAGACTCCTCGTTAACCCGCAACATCCCGTGGATGAAGTTGTATATTACAAACGCTATGTAGATGATACGCTGCTTCTTATTGATGGACAAGAAAAAGAAGTTGCAGAAATAGTTAATAAATTTACCGAGTTACACGGTAAAATTGAATTCACTATGGAAGAAGAGAAAAATGGTGAACTGCAATTGCTCGACCTAAGTATTAGAAAACAAAATGGTAGGCATGTTTTTAAAATATTTAGGAAACCAACCACAACTGATGTGTTGACACAAAACAATTCCTGCCATCCTAAAAGTCAGAAACTTTCTGCTTTTAGATCTTTGATAGATAGAGCCTTTACAGTCTCTATGAATGGAGAAGACAGAATGACTGAGCTGAACATCGTGGAACAACTAGCCAGAGCTAACGGATATCACCAAAACGTTGTCAATAAATTAATATGACAGACACAGCGCGCGAATGCAAGGAAGAATTCCGCAAATAATATTACGAGAGTCACAATACCATACTTCGGTGATATTTCGCAAAAAGTGGTTAACATTTTCACACCTTTTAAAGTTGATACCGCTTTTCCGACCAATAATACGCTGCGGTTTAAACTAAGAATTAATTTACAACAGGAAAGCGATAAATATGAGAGAGCTGGGATCTATAAAATTCAGTGCAATACGAGCAAGGCAAGCTATGTAGGCCAAACAGGTAGGTCCTTTAATGTACGTTACAAAGAACATAACAGTGCTTTCCGGCTTAATAATTTCGAAAAGTCAGCTGTAGCCACGCAGATTTGGGAAACGGGACACCCCATGTTGGGAATAGATCAGGTTCTCGTTATTTTACATAGACAGGACAAAGGCAAAAATCTGGATTTACTAGAACAGCTGGAAATTACGGTACATAGCGTGGATAATCAGAACACACTGAATGAACAGCCAACTGGTGATACAAATAACTTTTTCAAACATTTCACTGCTTTCTTCTTGTAACTACATTTTTAGCAATTGGCAGGATTACCTCATTTCATGAGGTCCTTGGAACATGTATATGTTATCTGTTTGTATAGATATCTCTGTGACTTCCTTGTTTACTTGCGCATCAGCTCACTCGCGTTTGAGTGTCGTGTTAGGATACGTGGTGTGTGGTATGTACGAAGACGCATGGGTTCGATGTTGAACACCATAGGCGACACCATTTTAGAGTTTTTTTATATTTTGACGACTATGTGGAGATGCCCCTTGGAAGACACGGCTGCAACAAGGGAAGTAGCCACGATGTTTTAATTTTATTATCAATTATATTGTGTCTGTTGCATGTTCCATTTTAGAGAGTTTTAACAGGTTCTTTTAGTTTTTATTATTCTGATGATGGAAGCTTGACTTACGAAACGCGTCAATCTTAGTGTTTTACAATATAAACAAGTGGTTGAGCCGGTATATTTTTTAGCATTGACATTCACAACCTCGACCTCTCATCCAGTATGGATAGAATCAAAGTGGATGTAATAGTTTTCTGTTCCCATCGGAGTGCTTGATATAGATGAGTCACCTTGCCTCTCGCCATTGCAGTGCTTGAGTTCAAGGAATATCCACTCCAGGTGCATCTTCACTCACTTCATGGATAGTTTATCTGCTTAAAATGGTTATCGTTTGCATTCCGTCGGCAGCCGCATGGAGAACTCCGAGAGAGTTACGGCGGGTGGATGAAAACATACACCGAAATCAGTCACCCTGATGAGGGATATCGAGGGCGGCCACTGAAATCAATCATCCCACAAGGAACAGAAATCTACGTCACCATCAACGTAGCTTGTTTCCAGAAATGTCAATGTCTAGTGATATTATTTGTACTGTAAAATCATATTTTTATCACGCAAGTAACGGTGGAACATCAATATCAAGCGTTAGAACACAAAGGTTGAAATGGT
Source organism: Schistocerca piceifrons (assembly GCF_021461385.2). Classification (NCBI taxonomy): domain Eukaryota; kingdom Metazoa; phylum Arthropoda; class Insecta; order Orthoptera; family Acrididae; genus Schistocerca; species Schistocerca piceifrons. Next base: position 107,769,247 of record NC_060146.1, read on the forward strand.
AACTTAAATGTAGAAACAAATGGGGGGGGGGGGGGGGGTTCTTTGTAGGAAGAACAGGCCATCTACCACGAATGGAAAACAAAGGTTCGAGTAAACCGTACGTAATTTTTGTAGTAGATACCGAATATGCAGTAAAAATGGTGGGTTTACATTTTTAAATACGAAGTTGACTCCTGCAATGCAAGAGCGGAGCTTATGATGTTGTGAGTTGTAGCACAGACAGATTTCCACTTTACTGGTATTAACTTTTCGCCTCGAACATTTTTTTTCGTACGCTGCGTACTGTTCGAGGTATCTAGTTGTCTCACGTTAAAGTAAAAACCCTATATGCTGGCCTGTGTGTTAATGTCTTATGCATTGGTAATGTATTAAGGGGATAGCAATAATAACTGATAACTTCTTTCCCTAATTATTATCGTATAAATATCTCTAGACAACGTATTCCTAAACAATCCGTCGTAAATTCATCGATTCATATGCCAAGTCCAAAACATACTGCAAAGAGTTCCAAACCAGTCGCCCGGTTCAGCGGCCCCCAAATTGACGACAGCTCTTCTAAACAGATCAGCGTACAGTAATTACGGTTTAATACCACCAAACGGAGCTGACAAATTGTGCACCACATGTCGCTTCACTCATAATTCAATTAACGCCAGACGTGACACGTGGCCATCAAAGCTACAGATCCATGTCCCGGTAAACCGAGAAGAATCAGTTATTAGAAAGGGAGCACCACCCTCAGTAAAAAGTTGTAGTCATCATTCCTCAATTAGCGGAAATTCCACATTTTCTCCAAATGCATTCCGTAATATTCTTTCACTTATTATCAGGCTATAATGGTGAATGTGATACAAATATGTTTTGTACTGACGCATGTGTATCACAAGTAACATATAGAGAGGAACGTATGTAGATCTAAGACTTCTGGGGGGTTAAAGTCTGTTGGTGAAGTTGCCTGGAAGCCATAAAAAAAGTGACACATGACACTTTCTTCACGTCACGTTTACTACCGAAGAAGATACAAAGTGATCGCATTTTTAATGAGTTTATCAACATAGTTCTCAAAAATGCACCTGTGTCTGATGTAGCAGCCTTACACCACTCTTTCGTATGAAATCAAACTACGTCATCAAGTGGAATACATTATGTGTTAGTGTAGTGAAAGTCAAATGCAATATTTAGTGTCGTGCATATTACTGAACTGAATACTTAATGACGTATGTGCTATTTAGCATTTATCAAACAGGTTTTAGGGAACGGTGAAAGCCCCTGACACATTAGACTGACAACATGACACGGCTTGCGACCCTACTGTTAGCAAGCATTTACGTGTTCCTTGACTTCACTGAAGCTTTAGTCACTGTTTTTCCTTGATAATGGTCAAAATTTAATACCTACCACCTTCTTCTTATCATAATTATCATAGGATGTACTGAAACATTTGTAAACACATGTAGCCGGAATTTTCTGGTTAATGTTTCAGTTTGACAAACAGATCGCAGAAGTTGGCGTTGCCTCACAAAAGGCTTTCCGATCGCCTTTAAAAACGGGCATTTCATCAAACTATATCTTCTTTACTCCTCCACCATAGTCACAGGAAAAACTTCCACAATAACCCTACATTTTTGCAATGTGGCAAAATTTCGCTTGCCCCTTTCGGATGTCATCGAGTGCCTTCCGTTCGCGGCAGGGAAGACCAAACCCTGAAACCTATACCGTTATGATCTGGATTTGGTTGGCGTTTTAGGAAAAATGCTCATTCCAGGGTTCCTTCCACTTCTTGGTGACATCGGTAACATGTGATCCGAAGGCGGACGTAAGGTACGTTATGTGATTTCAGACGTAACGGTTCTAGATTCTGGATAGAGTGATTGTCGAAAAAACTCGAAATTTTTTTATTGTGGAATTCGAATGTCTCTACACTGAAGAATTATTACCCAAAATACAGGGTTATTCTAAATGATGGACCCATTTTCCAAAATTCGTTCTTATTCAAGTACAAATCCAAAATGAGCAAGCTTTATACCAATGAAAAGAGGATCTTCCAAAGTTTTTTCTTAGTGTCTGATATCAATTTAATAAATTTAATAATTTGTAATTCATTAGTTTTCAATAATTATTTAATATTTATAGATGTTATAAATGTTTAATGCGGCCACCGGTGGCTGGACGGCAAACATCGATGTGCTAGCTAACTCGTCCCACACACGCGAAAGCGTATCTGCTGTTACTGAGTGCACGACAGCAGTGATCCGGTTCCACAGATCGTTCAGAGTGGTTGGTAGAGGCGGGACGTAAACAGCTTCCTCCACATAACCCCATAAGATGTAGTTGCAGGGTGTGGGATCAGGAGATCTGGGTGGCCAGAAGTGCACAAACAGGTCCTGAAGTCCCACGCGACGGATCCAGTGCTGAGGAAGGGTGTCATTCAGAAAGCCTCGTACATCACGGTGCCAATGGGGCGGAACTCCATCCGATTGGAAAATGAAGTCCTGGGAATCTTCCATAGCTTGAGGGAACAGGCATTTCTCCAACATGTCCAGGTACGTTATTCCTGTTGCAGTTCTTTCCGCAAAGAACAATTGTACGGGATACGGCTAGTAAAACGTTGATCTTCGGTGAGTCTGTTACGAGCTGCTTGGTGAATGTGGATTTTATCAACCCCATATGCGAACATTGCGTATGTTGACTTTTCCTCTAAGGTGGAACGTCGCTTCATAGCTTAAATATTTACACACTGGAGAAATTTATCATCCTCCATCTTTGCAAGCACATAACCACAAAATGCGAGACGCTTTCCTTTGTCATTGGGGTTGAGAGCCTGCACAAGTTGTAATCGGTAGGGCATCTACAGCAAACGCCATCTCAGAACTTTCCATACATTTGGTTGGTGTATTCCAAGTTATCGATTCTGTTGGTAAACTTTCTGGGACTGTGCACAAAACTTTCTTCCATCTGACGGACATCATCTTCTGATAAACGTGGTCACCTTGTTGTGGTGTGCGTACTGTAAGACCTTCGGTACACACACCATCAGATTATTTCACTTGTCACTCTAACGAAGTAGGCGAGTGTCAGCAATATGTCTCGTGGTCTTATCGTGGCGTGTTTATCTTCTGCCGTTAGGTCAGACGATAGAAATGCCACTTGCACGCTTAGAGTAGCACATTGACGGTGACCAACTTTAAACAGAACTTGATTAATCGTCACATACATTTATTAAAATAGTAACAAGCATAAGCCTTACGTAACTTGATTCTGGATGCTATTTACAATTGACAATCTGAAGTTCCTTTGGTCTTGGTACGTTAATCTTATTCTAACATATGGTTCAAAATGGCTCTGAGCACTACGGGACTCAACACCTATGGCCATCAGTCCCCTACAACTTAGAACTACTTAAACCTAACTAACCTAAGGACATCACACAACACCCAGTCATCACGAGGCAGAGAAAGTCCTGACCCCGCCGGGAATCGAACCCAGGAACCCGGGCGCAGGAAGCGAGAACGCTACCGTACGACCACGAGCTGCGGACTATTCTATCTCTGATACTTGACAAAAGTGTCTATTCATTTATGTTCATGGCTATGTACAGGAATATGGTAATCTTATTAGGCGCAAACTGAAACTTGACTATAGACTGGTACAGACTAATGCAGACTCGTACAGACTGACTAATCGGACGTCTGTACACTCGTTATAGTACCTCGCGCGTTCATGTATCACTGCGCGAGTGTGATCCGCGAGGAGAAAAGGTTCTACGTTAGCAGCAATCTCATTGGCTGCATTACATATTAATACGCGGATCGGCGGAAGCTGAATTTGGTCCGTCTCTAAAGCAGTGCGGAGACGGACGAGCGCTGCGCCTGCGATGTTGTGCTTAGCGGGGCGCGCTCTAGTGGGAAAGTTGTGTACGCGCTGACTACGCGGAACTATGTACACAACACTTGTGCTTTTTCCTTTGCACAAACTAACCAAAATGCTTAACCCAACGGCTAATGCTTTTCCGAGGCGCCACCTCACTCACAACTGACAGTGAAACGGAATGACGGCCCCATTGTCGCGCGAACTTTACCGACTGCTTCTGAAACCATGAACGCCCACCCGCCAAAATTTTGGAAACGTACTCATTTCATTGGTATAAAATTTGTTCATTTTGGATTTGTATTTGAATACATACGAATTTTAGAAAATGGATCCATCATTTAGAATAACCGTGTATTATGATCCAACTCCAAAAAGTAACGATTTTTTGAGTGTTGCGTCCGTGAGATGTTTAGAGCTGACTCTGATAGAGCAAATGCTTACCAATATTTCGAACACATAGTGGACTTCCACTTTTCTCATTTGAAGACACGCTCCAAAAATAACATTTAGCCGCAGTGAAACTATCCACGCTGCTCCAAATTTGGCAGTACGTCTAATCATTGTAGGCCATACTGCACTAATGCATGCGACATTAAATTCAAAATCGATGACGAAATGCGACGATTATGTGAAATCGGCGATGTGATCAGCGTGTAAAAGAGCTTTGAGAACGAAAATTAAGGCTTGTCAGGTCAAAGTAGCAGAAAGCGGACATCCTTTAGCGAGGGAGATAGTTAATATGGACCAGTCATCGATAATATCCCGTGTTTCAAGTTTTGTTCCTTTTTTCATATGATAAATACTGTCGAACTTTAAACGCGTTTTTCTCAAAACCATGTCTTTCAGTGTGGTTGATGTCGCGCATGCTACAATTTCCATCCGATTTTAATGATTATTGGTTTCCCTTGAAGCAAACTCAATTATCTTCAGTTCATCGTAGCCGATCTTTTTATGTTGATATTTAATATTTATTTTAGCCAAAAAAGAGGGGTTCTAAAATGGTAATTTTTTTCAAATATCTATAGCTTCGTAATTTTTTTATTCCCCAATATGATGAGCTAGAATTACATCTGTAAGGATTAGGGTGATATGTTACTTTCACTTTTCAGATAACCACAACCGGAGCGACAACGAGAACCATCTATCTACCTCCTTCAGAGCTGCCTTGGAAAAATCCCAGTTACAAAGTGAAGATATTAATATTTTCTATATAAAAACTGTATAAGCTTCAAGGTACGCATCATTCATTGCAGTAAACCCTAATTGTCAATTCCATTCCAATATCGAAAAAAAAAAATTGAGCAATATCTTCGCCCGTCTCCTTGTCACACCCCCTGAAGAATTGCCATCTGGTAGGATTTTCTTCTTTGGTCTGAAGGGATGATATTCAGCAGAACAAGCAACTATTTAGTGGAAGGAGGTGTGCCAGGGATAGTAATAGTCTTCACGATCTCATCCAGACGTATACTCTGTCTTGGCTGCACGAGCGCTTTTTTCCCATGCACGAACACGTTACTCACCAGCTGAAAACACAGCTGGAATTGCAGCACTGCGTAGCGTTTCTGCGTTTGCCAATCAGTTTTTTCCGGCTGTTTTCTGGAATAGATTTATTCCTGACTCAAGGTTCTTTCATACGTTCGTGCCGTGCTCCTTAAGTGGTAGAGTACTCTGAGGGCGGCACTTATATATTAAGGTACGCAGTTATGGGAAACTTCAACACTGTCAAACCACTGTTCTGTTTTGTTACTGAGCTGGAATGCTGTTACCTCCAATTATACTTGGATTGGAGTCTCCATTTGTTAAACATGTCGTTCATTATGGTGAGGCCATATGAGAGTCACTATGCCTGGCACCTGTTTTGTGATACATTACTGCCGGTTCAACTCTATTGTTTCTTGAGACTGAAGGGTGATACATAAAGCTATGACGATTTCACACTAGAATAACACACAAACTAATCACGAAGAAAAGTTGACCGTTTTACGTAAAGTACAGCATTTGTTTAATTTTCCTTACTAGCTGTAACATCGTACAAGTGACACCTATTCGCAGCTACACTATAATCCAAGCGTTTCATCTAGCTTTTGAACATATCTTTCCTGACAGCTGTATGAATTATATAGATTTCACCGTGAATTCGATCATTTAACTGTTGCAAGCTCCTCGGCCTCTCGCTTCGGCACGTTTTCGTAACGAACAACTAGGTTTTGTCTGTAAATTGCTACGCAAACGTTCAATGTTCTCGAAAGTTTGGCCGGATTTCCGAGGGCCGATTGACTTTCGATTCGATTCACTGGCAGTTGTAAGAAAGAGTTTTACTCATTTCATTATTGTTCCACGATCAGGAACTGGATATCGTGTGTTGTTGTTGTGGTCTTCAGTCCTGAGACTGGTTTGATGCAGCTCTCCATGCTACCCCATCCTGTCCAAGCTTCTTCATCTCCCAGTACTTACTATAACCCCCATCCTTCTGAATCTGCTTAATGTATTCATCTCTTGGTCTCCATCTACGATTTTTACCGTCGACGCTGCCCTCCAATACTAAATTGGCGATCCCTTGATGCCTCAGAACATGTCCTACTTACCGGTCCCTTCTTTTTGTCAAGTTGTGCCACAAACTCCTCTTCTCCCCAATTCTATTCAATACTTCATCATTAGTTATGTGATCTACCCATCTAATCTTCAGCATTCTTCTCTAGCACCACATTTCGAAAGCTCCTATTCGCTTCTTGTCCAAACTATTTATCGTCCATGTTTCACTTCCATACATGGCTACACTCCATACAAATACTTTCAGAAACGACTTCCTGGCACATAAATCTATACTCGATGTTAACAAATTCCTCTTCTTCAGAAACGCTTTCCTTGCCATTGCCAGTCTACATTTTATATCTTCGCTACTTCGACCATCATCAGTTATTTTGCTCCCCAAATAGCAAAACTCCTCTACTACTTTAAGTGTCTCATTTCCTGATCTCATTCCTTCAGCATCACCCGACTTAATTAGACTACATTCCATTATCCTCGTTTTGCTTTTGTTGATGTTCATCTTATATCCTCCTTTCAAGAACTGTCCATTCCGTTCAACTGCTCTTGCAAGTCCTTTCCTGTCTCTGACAGAATTACAATGTCATCGGCGAACCTCAATGTTGGTATTTCTTCTCCATGGATTTTAATACCTACTCCGAATTTTTCTTTTGTTTCCTTTACTGCTTTCTCAATATACAGATTGAATAACAACCCTGTCTCACTCCCTTCGCAACCACTGCTTTTCTTTCATGCCCCTCAACTCTTATAACTGCCATCTGGTTACTGTACAAATTGTAAATAACCTTTCGCTCCCTGTATTTTACCCCTGCCACCTTCAGAATTTGAAACAGGGAATTCCAGTCAACATTGCCAAAAGCTTTCTCTAAGTTTACAAATGCTAGAAACGTAGGTCTGCCTTTCCTTAATCTTTCTTCTAAGATAAGTCGTAAGGTCAGTATTGCCTCACGTGTTCCAATATTTCTGCGGAATCCAAACTGATCTTCCCCGAGGTCGGCTTCTACCAGTTTTTCCATTCGTCTGTAAAGAATTCGTGTTAGTATTTTGCAGCTGTGACTTATTAAACTGATAGTTTGGTAATTTTCACATCTGTCAACACCTTCTTTCTTTGGGATTGGAATTATTACATTCTTCTTGAAGTCTGAGGGTATTTCGCCTGTCTCATACATCTTGCTCACCAGATGGAAGAGTTTTGTCAGGAATGGCTCTCCCAAGGCCGTAAGTAGTTCTAATAGAATGTTGTCTACTCCTGGGGCCTTGTTTCGACTCAGGTCTTTCAGTGGTCTGTCAAAATCTTCACGCAGTATCGTATCTCCCATTTCATCTTCATCTACATCCTCTTCCATTTCCATAATATTGTCCTCAAGTACATCGCATTTGTATAGACCCTGGATATCGCGTATAAATCTTGAAATGCTTTCGAAAAGTACGTCGCACGTGCACGACAAACTCGCCGTAGCGACAATAGCACTCCAACGCGAACGCACGATGTTGCTTCGATGTGACGTTCATATGGGGATAAACTTCAAACTTCCCACTATTAACAGACGGCAACCCCGTCACTACATCTTGTTTTTAGCGCACGTTATTCGAATCTGGAATCCCCAAAACACTGTAAAACACCTTTTCGCAGCCGGAATGTTGAGGACATACAATTAAGCAGAATGATAACCGGAACTGGTACTCAAAGAAGGTCATCACCTGTGTTTGGATTCCTAAGGGACCAAACCGCTGAGGTCATCGGCCCCTAGACTTATACACTACTTAAACTAACTTATGCTAAGAGCAACACACACACCCATGCCCGATGGAGGACTCGAACCTCCGGCGGGAGGGGCCACGGGTTCAGTGAGTTGGCGCCTCTAACCGCGCGGCCATTCCGCACGACAAGAAGGGCATCGTTCCATGTTATCCATCTGCTACATTTTTCCTTCAGAGGTACTGTGGAAACCTTCGATGACAGAGCATGTTCTCGAGTAAACTTGATTGTTTCTCGCATAGAACTGCATCAACCAACTTGAGCATCAACGCTCACCTCCTCACTGTTTCGTAAGCTATCGTCAGATCGGCGAAAGCCACAAACTCTTGGATGCTATAGACAGTTCGCCTCTCCTGTAATTTATATGTTGTCCAGTGTAGGGAGATAGGTCGATAGTTAGACACATCACTGCCTTTGCATAGTTTCAAAACTGCGATTACTTCATACTTTTCAAAAATCTTGGTAGTTATATAGCTCCAATAATTCGTTGAAAGTTTCTAACAGCAACTGTTTCGTCTGGTTGTGATAATGCTTTAAGGAACACCGTATAAACTCCACGAGACAATACTTATTGAACGATCCTCGTATGACGACGGTAATGGTCACTAGCTGGAACTTAAACTACGTCTTCTGTTTAAGGCGGGATCAACGCCTTTAGCACCAAATAGGTACTAACCGACCAGTGCGGCCTGCACTGTGGTCGTAGTGACAAGCAACACCTCACGCTATTAATGAGTACAGAATGAGAATAATACTCGGTGTAGGACTAGCAGCGTAAAGCATTCAGACGACCACAGAGAAAGTGGACAACAGATACAAAGGACACGTGTCCTTTGTTCCTGATGTACTGCATGGGCTCAGTTTAACAAATGTGAGCACGTCCTTAAAAAAAAAAAAATACAGGGAAAACGGAAAATGTTTTTGAAACCACTGAAAAAGCACAACAGCAGTCCTGAAACCGCCAGCCATTGAACAGACAAGTAACATTAAAGTCACAAAGGGAACACTAAAGACAGCCGAGCGGTTCTAGGCGCTACAGTCTGGAACCGCGTGGCTGCTACGGTCGAAGGTTCGAATCCTGCCTCGGGCATGGATGTCTGTGATGTCCTTAGGTTAGTTAGGTTTAAGTAGTTCTAAGTTCGAGGGGACTGATGACCTCAGATGTTAAGTCCCATGCGGCTCAGAGCCCTGCTGTATTATCTTTGCTGGGCTGCTATTACTTCCCGGTCGTTGTGTGTCGACGAGTCAGTTGCAACGTGCCAGCAGTTGGTTCGGACCCGGCAGTGTCTGAGTTGTCACGCGGCACAAGTTCAGTCGGGACACAGTAGCAGTGTGGTCCGGACCGCTATGACTCGCCCGACGGTTGCCGACGCACACGATTGGAGTGGCGACGACTTTGGCTGGTCGTCGGTCGGTCGTCTTGCCTGACGACGTGGATTTGGCCGGCGATCGCTTTTGGGTTAGCTGTGTGTTCCGACTCGTGATTCGTCCCTGTTATTGTACAGTCACTGCCGATAGCATTGTCTAGTCCTTCGTGCAAATGTTCGTGAAACTGTGTGTAGTTTGTGTGATTTTGACTGACAAGTTATTTTAAATGTTGTCGGCGTACTGATTCCGACCAAGTAGTCAGCTGGCGTGGAGCAGCGAGGAATTCTCGGCGGGGCGTGGTCTGGACGGGCCCGCTGGTGATTTCTACGGGGTGTCTGAGTGTGTGGCGCTGTTCCCATTGCTACGAGGTCCGTGGTTCACCGACCCTGGACACGAAAGTGGTGTTTTCATTTAACGAACTAGCAAGTCAGGGCTGTTCACATTGTGTCGTTTGGACTTAGTTGTGGGCTGTTGGGATATTCTCGCGAGCAACAACGTGATTCTCAAGTTGGAAAATTCAAGCCACCCTCCGGTGGAGTTTCACTGTATTTGGTTATTTGAAGTGAAGTGCACCAACGGAAACCTGCTTGTGGCCGTTAACGTTCCGGTTACCTGCCCTGGCCGTTGACGTAAATTTCAGGCAGTGTAGTTTCCTCATCGTGTTGTTGCTGTCCAGCACGGTGAGTAGTTTGACAGCTCTATGCATGATTGGTTGTGGGTACCATTCTTTTCTACGTTGTTCCGTTGAACGCCCTGTTGTGCCCTGGTCGGGTGAAGTGGAAGTTATCCTGTCGGTGGGTCCGCTGACTGTCTGTCGGTTGGGTTGTCGTCGGATCGTGAATGATTGACCCGACTGCCTATCTCACCTAAGCGAGCGTTACTGTTTGAACTACAGGCCGACTCTCTGAGAGCCCTTGGGTACTTGTATGGCTTCTATCAGTTTTTTTTTTTTAAATTAGAGTTGTTTTACTCTTAAGGCCGTTAGTCTAGTTTAAGGTAATGTTTCACGTAAGCCCTTAGGCATATTTTTAAATTTTAATGTTGTTGAATTTTTTAAGTCTTGGGTCTTCAGCCGGTTTTGAGTTTGAGTTGTACTTTTAAGGCCTTAAGCTTAATTTAAAGTACTGTTTCACGTATGCCCTTTGGCAGTTTAAAAACTTCAATGTTGTTGAATTTTTTGTCTTGGGGCTTCAGCCTATTTTGATTCCAGTTCTTTCGCTCTTAAGGCCTTCACCCTAAATTAAAGAACTGTTTCAGGTAAAGCCTTCAGTATTTAAAAATAAAATTAATGTTATGGAGTTTTAAGTGTAGGCCTTCAGCTGATTTGAGTTTGTTTACTTGAGCCTAACTAAAGAACTGTTTTAAGATAAGGCATGCCTGTTAAATTTATGATTATACTTCCGTTATAAGTTATTGTCCTTCAGCCGTTTTTAAATAAAAGTGGCTTTCAGCCAGTAATTAAGTCCCAAGGATTAAAGTTGTGTTTTTTTTTTCATTAAAAATTTTTTTTGCGATCTTGGAATGTTTCATGAAATAATAAAGTTGTATGTTCAAGTGTAGCTGACAGCTCTTATTTTGGCCCCTCTCCATAATTTGTACTATCTGTCCTGTCCAGCGGGATTAGCAGGGCATCTCACTAACGAATTGATGAAACACTCCACTCAGATTTAATGCTCTGATAAACACGGCTCTCGCAAAGCGCAAGTCATCTAGCAACGCAACAGGGAAACCATCCAGTGCACAGTGGTGACTACAGTCTTAATTCAGTCACTGCAGATTCGATACTGTCCTCTCGTACGACATAAACTTATTTCCGTCTCAAACGCTAGTCGTATCGTACCACTGAGATACGGAATCATTCAGATTTCCGTATCTACGAGGTCTCATCGTAACAGTAAACACAAGCAACCTTGTTATAGCCGCGAGCGACCGACGAGCGATGCACGGTGGAGAAATGGAGACGCGAAGCCGCCAGGCGGGGGAGCCACTGGAGGTATCAATAACAACGAACATACACGACAGACGAACGAGTAGCGGACGACAGACACTAAAACTGACCAGGACACCACACGAGGCAAGCAAGCGAGAACTGGGGACAAACACGGAGAGACAATGACAATGCAGGAACGCTCGGAACAACGACAGTAAGTACACAGAACTGTAACGCAGTACGGTCGAGATTCGCAAGCGCATTACAGTGAATACCATACCGCCAGGATACCTTCACGCGGCCACCTCAGTTCCTGAACTCGGAAAACGCGATTGGCCGCGGACTTCACGTGGTACGGAGAGTGGAGCATCCGCACGGTGAGGCTCGCGGCGCAGGGGCGCCGGAGAACAGAACCCCCTAGTGGGTATCCAGGTCCATACCACCTGACGCACATTCATTTTCCGGGCCTTCCGACACCAAGAACCTGACACACACCTATAAGCTAGTGATCTTTCACGTTGTCTGACGGGCAAAACTCACAAACACGTGAGCCTAATCACGAATCACACATTACATTAGAACCGCTCCCAGTGGAGCTATAATCGATTTCCACACACGCAGTAGGCGTCACACCAGAAATACATACGCAATTCAAACTCTACAATAATCACACTGTGACAGCGCGTTCTCGGAGGCTTCCTCAGGAAGCAGACGCTAGTCTGGTGCTAAAGAGACACAACCGAGGCTAGCGAGTACTTACATATTTCATTAGCAAAATACCAATCAAAATCACTGCGGAGAAAACAATGTAAGAAACACTCTCGACTTCAGAGCCACAACGCATAGCATTTAACTATGTCCAGCTTTCATTGCACCGGACAGAACTCACTACACCAATTATGTAGTCACTATTACAGAAACTGAATACGAGATTTCAATCGAGCTGTGGAAGCCAGATCTCAATGTACAGCTGACAGTACCAAGCATCGGAAATATGCTTTCGAAGGCTAACCCTCCAGCCGTTTCACACGGATGGCAAACGCAAATATCCCATTACTAGTGGCACATTATGCTGGAAACCTAACGAGGCGATCACACCACTTCCCCTTGTCGTGGTGTCAAAGCCAGTCAGCAACACACAGTCACACTGATGCAAATGAGTATTTGACGTCATTGGCCGGGAGGCCCCTTGCGGGGCAGGTCTTCTTACATTCGGCGCCACATTGGACGACCTGCGCGCCGGATGGGGATGAAATGATGAAGAAGACAGCACGACACCCAGTCCCTGAGCGGAAAAAAATCCCCTACCCAGCCGGGAATCGAGACCGGGCCCTTAGGACGGCAATCCGTCACGCTGACCACTCAGCTATCGGGGCGCACAGTCACACTGATTCAAAATATGAGGCAGACAAATCTCAGTGACTGTCCTTCCTCGTACGTCACACACAACACAAAAAACAAGTATTTCTAAGCGCTAACCATGTGCCGTTTGATAAACCACTCACGATAGAGCCAATGTATTTGTGACTACGCGATTCGCGGTTGATTACCAACACAAAGGCACACCACTCTGGTCGAGGAAACACAGAGACGTCAGCTTGCCTGTCCATACAAAACATACTATTACAACAGCTGGCAGAAAGTAACCCAATGATTCCAACATTCGACAAAATGAATAATACCAATCGACAGCATAAGCAAAGTAGTTCAAACAATTGAGCTACTTATAATAACACCAAACAGAAGACAGCTACACTATACTGCCAGGAACGGTGCGATGGAAAACCTGTCACGTCGACACCTAAAATACATCACGCATGCCTCAGTGACACAACGAGAAAAATTACACCTCAGACGCTGCAGGCCACCCCTACAGCCCACTAGTCCTCCACTATAACACGCCCCCTCAAAGAAGACCCTTAAGCCTTCGGCACATGGACCGCGCATCCAAACGTTGAGCATTGAACGTGGCAGATTTCTGACATCATAACTTCGAATAGCACGTTGGGGACTCTTTCGGAACGAACAGAGGAATATCTAGCACGTCAGATATTTTAACCAAAGAGATGGCAGATGGCCATCTACGTCACATACATGATATCGCCTTTCGGTGCAGAGTTGTGAGGGGCCATATTGGCTTGGTAGAAGCCCGTTCGTGTACATGCCGTTTCTGAACACTGGCACCCTGAGGAGCTCACGAAAACCAGCCATTTATTGTATGATTCGTCCTAATAAAATGACAAGAAACGTGGCAAAAGGAACATTATAACTTGAATATTTGAGAGTTTGTCATTTGAAGCCAATGGAAAGCTGAGGATCCATTAAAAAGGCATCGTTCTTGGTAGAATGTTATATAATTAAATTTCAATTAATAATATAACTATGACTAAAGCTAGATATGTTTGATACATAGTCATGGTCGCTTTAGCACAGTGGGTAGGGCCATAGGATCGTCATGAAGTGTAAGATATGTTGATGGTTCCCATCCCACTGCATTTAAATAATGTTTTTCTAACCTTCACGTTATTCATTAGTTCTGATATTTTCTTATCAGTTTAATATAAGTTTTCTTTCTTTCTTGGGGCTTGTGTTCCGATTCACGCGGGGTCGGCCGTGTTTTGATTTGGCACTGTTAGTTGCAGAGGGTTGCCGGATGCCCTTCCTGCAGCCACCCCAACCCCCGCAGAACGGAATTAAACCCCAACTGTCTGCGTCTAGTGTAAGCCATGGAAGAGTGCGAACGTTTTCAAATGTCTGCGAGTCATGTAACTGAGGCGAAACGCGGGGACCGCCCAGTATTCACCTAGTTGGATGTGGAAAACTGCCTAAAATCCACTTCCAGGCTGGCCAGCATACTGGCCCTCGTCGGTAATCCACAGAGTGGATTCAGTCTGGGGCAGTGTGCTTATCCCAGTCCAGGAAACAGCGCATTAGCGAACTTGGCTACCCAGGCAGGTCTATTAGTTTAATATAAGTATACACTATAATATTCGATGCAACGTAAGTATGAGGGCGCTCTTTCTGTGGAGTGCGTAGAGATCTGATACTGAGCAGCAACTGTAGTGTCTTGTATCGTAGGAAGAAAGAGAAACGATATTGTTGTGGGTGGCCGACATCCTCTTTCTGCAACACAAATGCACATGTGGATTAATACAATTCTTAACTACATGAACGTTTACTCATCTTGAGTATAGTCCATGTTTTGTCGTACAAGGGCATCAGTAACAGTCCTCTTGCAGACAATTTCGGTAATATTGCTACATTCACGATTCTGGTCGTTACCTGCTATCGGAGACTGGGAGTCAGTGAGATCCTCTGGTCCGTGGCGGTGACCTAAATACATACTGTCGAGAGGGTGTTGGCGCCGAGTTGCTTGTCAATGTGTCTCTGGCCTCTATCGCGATAGGTTTGCTTGATCCGGCGCCTACTATCGATCTTCGCGCTACATCTTCGCTGAGCAGTGTACTTGCGACAGCTTACGCCAGCACATTCTTGCTCCTCGAAATGCCGCATAGTTATCATGTAGCGAAGATGCGAACAACAACCCTGCTGGCCGTTGTGGCCGAGAGGTTCTAGATGCTTCAGTCCTGAACCGCGCTGCTGCTACAGTCATAGGTCCGGACCATACCTCGGACATGGATGTGTGTGATGTCCTTACATTAGTTAGGTTTAAGTATCTAGAGGAATTATGACCTCAGGTGTTAAGTCCCATAGTGCTTAGAGCCATTTAAACCATTTGAACAACTGGGAGGGGAGGGTGTGTCGAGGCACGACGGTAGAAGCCAGGATCCGTTACTGTGGTGGAAGGTGCACTCTCGACCATATCCCACCATCCGGCTTGCGAGGCACCAGGGACATCCTCCTGAACATTGCTTTCAGGACACACGTCCAGGCATGATGGTGTGTCCTGGGGCAAGGACGGCGACGGCGACGACGGGACCACGTCCATCGGGTCAGCGAGTGGGGACGGCAGGGACAAGGGCATATCGTCCATCGTCTCCTTCTGAGATGCCATGGTGGCACCAGTGGGCGGCTGTGAAGGCCGAGCGGTCCCGTGAGGCCGTGAATCTTGGGGAAGAAATGCAGTAGAATCATGGGGCAAATGACATGCGCGAAGTCGGTTTTTGTGGCGGCGCTGCAAACCATCGGGATCTACAATCAAGTACATAAAAGACCCAATGCGTTCCTGGATCATGCCTCTTTCCATCGCTCACAGTTGCCATAAACACTTAAAAGAACAAGATCGCTTGGCACAAAGCGATACTTGCAGACCATTGGCGGCGCCAGATGCTGCACTGGGCTTAGCAAGTGCAGTCGCGTGCGATGGCGGCGGCCCTGCAGAAGTTCGGCCGGTGATGGTCTGTCTCATGATTTGGAGCGATAGGAGACAAGAAAGAGTTGCACCGCCTATTCCCGTGTGTGGGAGTAGCGAAGCTTGGCCATCTCTTGTTCAAAAGTGCGTACGAAGCGTACTTCTTCTCTGGTGGACTGTAGGTGAAGTGAAGCACTTGTTAGATGACGATTGCCATTTCGTTCAGTAAAGTGTACAAAATCACGTCAAGTGAACCGTACTTCTGGCAAACATTCTATGGAGAGCATGGAGGACGATGCTTCAATGGTGCTACGTGATGTGCTAGAAGCCATAGGCACCGCAAACGATAACTTGCTAAAAGAGTCTACCATTATGAGTGAACGAATATTCCAAAATGGCCCAGCAGAGTATGTTCACTCGTTGCCATGGCGATTGAGTCTTAGGCCAAGCTGAGAATGTCTGTGGCGAAGCGGATTGGTTTTCCTCTCGTGTGCGTCACTGTCGCGTCATCTGTTGAGTGTGGGCGTCCATGCCCTGCCAAGTACAGTGCCGTCTCGCTAACTCTTTACTGCGAACAATTCCCCAGTGTCCTTGCTGGAGTAATCGCAACACATGCTTTTGCAACACTTTGGGAGTAAGAAAACGCATTTGAACTGCAATCACATCTGTTGACTGAAAGGTTATACTGACGTGCAGCATATCGGCGCACAACTGAGTTCTGAATACCGTTTAATGAGCGAGGCCAAGGTGTGTGAATGTAATGCAACAAAGTCTTCAGCTTGCTTCCGTGGCCTGCGCAATTTTTCTGTATTGAAAGTGCAAAAGATTCGAGCAATACAAGAGTCCTGCGCATCGATTTGGCGACAGTATTTGGCAAATGTATCAAAATCAGAATCTGGGCCAATCGGAAGGCAAGATACGGCGTCAGCTTGGCCGTAGATCTGTATACAATTTGATACTAATACTGAGACAGCAACAAAGCACAGCGTACCAAATTTTGAGCTCTGAGTTTAGGAACCAGCTTTGATGGATGAAACAAAGACTGAAAAGGCTTGTGTTCTGTCACTAAAAATAAGTTGCCACCAAACGGATAGTGATGGAATTTTGTCTCATCATACACAATAGCGGGAGCTCAATTTGTGAATAATAGCACCGAGTTTGAGTTAACAACTTTAGGCAAAAGCAATGGTTCTGTCTAGTGCACCAATTCTGCGCGAAAGCACAGCACCGATTCCTTAGAAGAAGCGCCGATTTGCAAAACTACTGGCTTGGCAGGATCAAAAGGCACTAAACATTTGTCAGTAAGCAAAGCAGTTCTGAGTTTCTGACATGCGTCTTGACAGTCTCTAGTCCACACAAAAGGTATGTTATTGCGACGCAAGCGATGCAGTGGAGCAGCTATCCGAGCAGCGTTGGGTATGAATCGAATGTGGTACGTCATCTTGCCTCGCACCGACTGCAGTTCAGACACATTTTGAGGGGCAGGCAGGTCACGGATTGCAAGCAAATGAGATTGGAGAGGGTGCACTCCCAGACTGTTTATCACATAAGTACTGCAGTAGGTAAAAAGTCACACATTTCTAGAATACGCTTGAGTCCTGCTTCTGACAACGTTCGAGAAAGAGTACTCAAATTAGCAAAGTTGAGGACCTGAGGTGACAATATCGTCAAGGCAGTTTGAACAAAATTACACTTATGCAGTCAGTTGTTCAAGTAACGTTGAAAAATGGTGGGTGTGGAAGCACTGCCCAAGGGCAAACGCAAATACGGTTCTAAATGTCTGCGATGCTTCATCCAGTGGAATTCGCAAGTAGGCATCATGCAAATCTATCTTAGAAAAGTAACATCCTGCACCAAGCCTGTCTTATGAGTTCTTCAGGGCGAGGTAACGGGTAACTGTCAAGTACTATCTGTGGGTTAACTGTAGACTTGAAGTCAACACAAATGCGAATTCGACCAGAAGACTTAGGCAACAAAACAATTTGGACAAAATCGGTGAAGATGGATGGGTCAGGTTTTATATCCAGAAATTCTCTCGCTTCATTGTTGCAGCATAACCCCTTAAATCTGCAATCACAGCGGCTCCAGTCTAAAGCCCGTAGTCTAGTGATGCCAGCACAGTAGCTCAGTGCCTTTGGTCATAGGGTTAGTTACCCTCTGTAATAAAAAACTGAGAGAACGAATTAACGAACAACCTCAACGGGTGTCATCGGACGTCCGGCACGAATGAATTCAAAGAAGAGTATAGAACAAAATGAGATTTAAAAAAAGTTGTTAGCGTTGCTGCTTCTGGATCATGGGCTTCCGGGCCCGATTCCCGATCAGGTCGGTGATTTTTTTTGCCCGGGACCCGGGTGTTTGTGTTCTCCTTATCATCTCATTATCGTCATTCGGATAGTGACGAAATTGGAAATGGAAAGATTGGAATTCGGACGGGCGCCGATGACCACGATGTTGAACACCCCACAAACCAACATCATCAACACAGTGGCACCAATATCAGTGGATTCCGCCTGCCGACCGACATCGGCCGGTGACGGCCGATATTTTGAAATCAGTACGCCAGTATGAGTGCTGTCACACTGTAGCCGATCTCATCGTCCGAATGTTCCAATTTCCTGAGGATAAAAATATAATAATCTTTATACAGTTAGGAATATATGGGTTGAATACGCCGGTTTATTTGAATCCACAAGTAGGCAAAATCTTTATGGCAAGTTTAAAATGTAAGTTATAATCTCCAAAAATAATATGGTCAATTGAGAAGGGTGCGGTATCTTATGCTTAATATTACTGCAGTGAATCTACTTTGGGTTGAGGTAGGAGGACATCAGTTGTTCAAATGGTTCAAATGGCTCTGAGGATTATGGGACTTAACATCTGAGGTCATCAGTCCCCTAGACTTAGAACTACTTAAACCTAACTAACCTAAGGACACCACACACATTCATGCCCGAGGCAGGATTCGAACCTGCGGCCTTAGCAGCAGTGTGGTTCCGGACTGAAGCGCCTAGAACCGCTCGGCCACAGCGGCCAGCACATCAGCTGTCTACAAATTATTATCACTGCTTACTGTCTGGTTGGTTGGTTCATTTGGAGGAGGAAACAAAACCGCGAGGTCATCGGTCCCATCGGACTAGAGAAGGATGGGGAAGTTAGTCGTTCGTGTCTTTTCAAAGGAATCATCTCGTCATTTACCAGAAGCGATTCTGGGAAATCACGGAAAACCTAAATGATGATGGTTGGACGCGGGTTTGAACCATTGCCCTACCGAATCGAGTCCCGCATGTTCAGTGCTTACTGGAGTTTTATGACAGTAGGGTGGTGATTATATGACAAGAAGGCGTTTGCAAATGTGGTGTATGTGTTTCCCTTTCTCAGTGCTTTGAGTATTCATGGTATCTTACTCTAAACTTTGTGTTAGTCTTTCAGACCTCTACTGAATGACACTCATTGAAGGTTAATCGATCTTTATCTGAAGCACTTCAAACGAATTCAGCAAAACATAGTGTTTGCAATCTTGCTTTTCAGCGTTACCATTAACCATTTCGTGTACATAAATCGTTTCTCATTTAGAAAACTACTCGTAGTTTCGAGTAGTTGTAAAGGTGTTACTGGAGCTCTATTAAAAAAACCTACACTCACATTAAACTTTCAGTTATGGCTCAAGTAAAACGAAGTGATACGTTTGTGTTTGACACCTAGCGATTACATGTTTCTAACATTTAGACCTATATCACGTTCTGAATAGTGCAATTTCAAAGATTTGTGTGGTATGTTGGATACTATTTATGATGTCCTAAAGACTATTTTGAAAGATAACATCTTCAGTCTTGTAATCCATATAGTACGAAACATTAAACTTATTCTATAACGAACTTAGAGCTTTGTGCAAGTGCACTAAAAGACACTGGATCGTTGTTTACTTCCTTCATTGAAAGCTACGCTCAACCTGAAATAATACTGCCAACAGAAACTTTGTCACTTCCTTTACCAAGTCCGATGGGCAAGATTTGAAAGAGCATTGAAATTTCCAGTACTAGAATCTAATTATTTAAATATACTGCCAATACTACATTAATTTTCAGAGTCTTTAAAATATAATGAGCTTCTGTGAAACCAGAAATCTCTGTCTCTTCGTTCAAACAGGTCTCGGATGACTAAATGGTACCGATCGACTGTCGTGTCATCTTTGGCCTTTAAGCGGACTGGATGCGGATATGGAAGGTCATGAGGTCAGCACTACGCTCTCCCCGACATTATGAGTTTTTGTGACTGAAGCCGCTACTTCTCGGTCAAGTAGCTTCACAAAGACTAAGTGCACCCCGATTGCCAACAGCGCTCGGTCACCCATCCTATCGTTGCCCAAGACCGATAACGCGTGACTTTGGAGATCTGACGGTACCGGTGTTACACTGCGGTAAGGCTGTTGGCGCAACCACAAATCTACCTTTCATTAATTAAATAATACATGTTTACTAACACACAAATTTTATGCATGATCAAATATCAGAAACCTCACCTACTGTCACCGCGTAACTTAACAGCAATGTGCTCACAATCTCACCGGTGAAAACTTTATACACCGTAGTCGCACATCGCACCACTGTATCACACTAAACCATACTCTGAATACTGTGTTTTGAAGCGATCCTTAACGTGGTGTGTCACTGAAACTACATAGTTCCTTTAAACACACGTATGAGAACTAAAAACATCCAGTGCGGCTGTTACATTCGAAGGTGGAGGATACTTCTGAAGCTAATCGGTGGTGGGAGAAAGAAAAGTGATGTAACGAAGTTAAAGAGTTTTTAACTGTTGTGGCTTGGCATTTTATCCTTAATTTCATGTATTTGCAATATTTGTCAGATCATTCTAGTAACTGAAGACTCTATAGTATTCTCCGCATTCTCTACGAGACGAATGTCATTTACATGCATCTGCACCTCGCTAAGAGCATACCCAAATATAGGGGGTTAAAATCTAACCTCATTCATAGCACACAGAATGGATTCTAACATTACCTAACCTCCATGAACCCACTAAACACTGACGAATGAGATCGGACGCACCGTGACCAAGCTTTCGGCCAATATTATTTGCGACCTCTGGCAACGGCGTCTGACGACCAATGACGATACCACTGTGCACACAGCCTCATTGGTTTCCTCTGTGGCGCCTGTTTGACTGCTGACTGAGACAAAGTGCAGAGCATGGCCACTGCTAGGCATTTTGCCGTCCTAGACGACAACTGAAAACTGAAGCTCCTTCTTTTTTAGTATCATGGGTCCCCCCAAAACCCCCTCCCTCTTTTGCATTACCACCAACATCCAAAGTCACAACAATGGAAATCTCCAGTTATAAATTTTGTGGGGACCTACCCACTCGTCTTTTACAGGGTGCTTAAAGGATGCTGCCTTCTCGGATAGCTATATAACAATTCAAGCAAATCACATTTATAGTTTTTATTACAATAAAGAAGATTGACAATATTTAACTTTGGATTTACAACCAATTGTTGCATGTAATAAGTCAGTGTTCTTCACTATACAGGATGGTCAATTGATAGTGACCGGGCAAAATATCTCACGAAATCAGCATTAAACGAAAACACTTCAAAGAACGAAACTCGTCTAACTTGAAGGGGCAAACCACATGGCGCTATGGTTGGCCCGCTAGATGGCAATTCCATAGGTCAAACGGATATCATCTGCGTTTTTTTTTAAATAGGAACCCCTCTTTTTATTACATATTCGTGTAGTACGTAAAGAAATTGTTTTAGTTGCACCACTTTTTCCGCTTTGTGATAGATGGCGCTGTAATAGGTACAAACGTATAAGTACCTGGTAACATTCCGCCAGTGCGGACGGTATTTGCTTCGTGATACATTACCCGTGTTAAAATGGACCGTTTACCAATTGCGGAAAAGGTTGATATCGTGTTGATGTATGGCTATTGTGATCAAAATGCCCAACGGGCGTGTGCTATGTATGCTGCTCGCTATCCTGGACGACATCATCCAAGTGTCCGGACCGTTCCCTGGATAGTTACGTTATTTAAGGAAACAGGAAGTGTTCAGCCACGTTTGAAAAGTCAACCACGACCTGCAACATATGATGATGCCCAAGTAGGTGTTTTAGCTGCTGTCGCGGCTAATCCGCACATCAGTAGCAGACAAATTGTTCGAGAATCGGGAATCTCAAAAGCGTTAGTGTTGAGAATGCCACATCAATATCGATTGCACCCGTACCATATTCCTATGCACCAGGAATTGCATGGCGACGACCCTGAACGTCGTGTACTGTTCTGCCACTGGGTACAAGAAAAATTACGGGACGATGACAGATTTTTTGCGGGCATTCCATTTAGCCACGAAGCGTTACTCACCAACAGCGGTAACGTAAACCGGCATAGTATGTACAATTGCGCAACGGAAAATCCACGATGGCTGCGACAAGTGGATCATCAGCGACCTTGGCGGGTTAATGTATAGTGCGGCATTATGGGAGGAAGGATAATTGGCCCCCATTTTATCGATGGCAATCTAAATGATGCACTGTAAGCCATTTCCTACGTAATGTTCTACCGGTGTTACTACATGATGTTTCACTGCTTGACAGAATGGCGATGTACTTCCTACATGATGGATGTCGGCACATAGCTCGCGTGCGGTTGAAGCTGTGTTGAACAGCATATTTCATGACAGATGGATTGTTCGTCGAAGCACCATATCATGGCCCGCACGGATACCGGATCTGACGCCCCCGGATTGCCTTCTGTGGGGACAGTTGAAGGTTATTTGGTATCGTGATCCACCGACAACGCCTGACAACGTGCGTCAGTGCATTGTCAATGCATGTGCGAACATTACGGAAGGCGAACTACTCGCTGTTGAGAGGAATGTAGTTACACGTATTGCCAAATGCATTGAGTTTGACGGACATCATTTTGAGCACTTAGTGCATTAATGTGGTATTTGCAGGTAATCACGTTGTAACAGCATGCGTTCTCAGAAATGATAAATTCCCAAAGGTACATGTATCGCATTGGAACGACAAAAATAAAATGTTCAAACGTACTTACGTTCTGTATTTTAATTTAAAGAACCTACCTGTTACGAACTGTTTGTCTACAATTCTGAGCCATATGTTTATTACAGCGCCATCTGTCACACAGCGAAAAAAGTGGTCCAACTAAAACATTCATATTTCTTTACGTACTACACGAATACGTAATAGAAAATGGGGGTTCCTATTCAAACAAACGCAGTGCAATCTAGCGGACCCAACATAGCGCCATCTGTTTCCCCCTCCAAGCTAGACAAGTTTCGCTCTTTGTACTTTTTTCGTTTGACGCTTATTTTGTGAGATATTTGGCCCGGTCACGATCAATGGACCACCCTGTATACAATATCCGAGTACGGATTCCGACTCGCTCATAAGTCACTGCTATCATTAATATCACTGCTCATCTAGGCGTCTCTTTTAGTGTCCATCTTCTACTGCATTGGTATGCTAGTGCGTCCGACGCTGGCGGGAGCGGCGCTTATATTCTCTTCGTGTAGAGTCCGCTCCTATCGTGGTGCGGCCCTAATCAACGAGCTATTGGCTGACGTCATCTCACAGCCTTCTCTGTGGCGCTTGTGGTTAAGCCAGAATACATTTAATCATTAAATTAAGGTTACCAGACGTCCTCATTTCCTGGGGTTAGTCCGCAGTTTTCACGCTATGTCCTCAATTCCATTAAAACTAACTGAGGCCAACAAATGTTATCAATTTCTTATTTTTCGTCCTCAGTGATTGCAAGTTACCGAAATTGCTGAAACAGGAAGAAACTGAATGTACCAGTGCTACCACCACGCGGAGTGCCCCGGTGGTTTGAGGCGCCATGTCACGGATTGCACGATCCCTCCCGCTGGGGGCCGGCCGGAGTGGCCGAGCGGTTCTAGGCGCTATAGTCAGGAACTGCGCGCCCGCTACGGTCGCAGGTTCGAATCTTGCCTCGGGCATGGATGTGTGTGATGTCCTTAGGTTAGTTAAGTTTAAGTAGTTCTAAGTTCTAGGGGACTGATGTCCTCAGAAGTTAAGTCCCATAGTGCTCAGAGCCATTTGAACCATTCGAACCTCCCGCTGGAGGTTCGAGTCCTCCCTCGGGCATGGGTGTATGTGTTGTTCTTAGCAAAAGTTAGCATAGGTAGTGTGTATGTCTAGGGACCGATGACTTCAGCTGTTTAGTCCCTAAGGAATTCACACACATTTGAATATTTTGAACCTGTGCTACAAAATTTGGCATCAGTTACTTGTTTTATTTGATTCCAAGGAAATAAACAAACGTGTGGGACTATTTTCTGAAATTATGATATACTGATGGAAGACATGCAGAAGTATCAAACCAGGTCATCTGGATAATTGTGGTGTTATTTCATTTCTGGTTTAACTAAAATATTTTTAGAATGAGGAATAAATTTCATCTTTTTCAGCAGTCACTTGCTTGTGATTAAATAAAGAAAAGACTCCCTGATTCCACCTTCTATTAAGAGTCCTACAAGCTTTATTAGGCGTCCCAGTGGCACAGTCGTCTAAGCTACTGGTTTCTGATCATTCGCCCAGGAAGCGTCCTGTGAGGCGTGGATATCGTGTTCGTCTAAAGGTACTTGCTATTTCCCTTCCCTAGAGTCAGCTGTCCTGATATTCCTTCTTCTGTTAGTGAATGTTCGCCTTCAGATTCTTTTCTTATGCAGGGTCACAGTTAAATTTCAGGATGAAACCAAACTGTAGCTACACTTAAAATTTATACTTTTCTCAAATGAAAAATATCACTCAGATTCATCGTACTGTACACTTCATAAATTCTACACTATCTTCGGCAAGCCACTGCACTTGCCTAGCTCCAGTGCTCGACAGAAATGAATCACGGTCATATTTGTTTCCGTTTAGTACTCGGCAGCGCCTGCTTTAATGTTTTTACTTCCGTCAGAGTAAATAAAGACTTATTAAGTAATTGTTGCCTAAGCTTCCGGGTCCTCCCCCCCCCCCCAAATCTGCATTAGGCTGTGGAGTGTCATCTTCGTGTCTACTCTATAGTGCAGGTTTTACGTGTGTGTTCAGTGTTGTTCATCGCCTTTTTTAAGTGTAGAAAACAGCAACCAGGCTGTCGCTGTGTTTTTTGATTGTGCCTGTCTCCATACTGTGTGTCTTCATTAGCATCGTCAACTTTGTTTTTTTGTTTTTTTTTTTATTTTTTCACAAATTTGTGCCATTTTCCAGTTTTTAAAAAGTCACGGTTTTATCGTCTGATTTATTGTTTGTTATCATCTCATTATGTTTTTTACCTCTTCTGTAATCAGGACATATTAAGCTGTTGCCAGCGCGCCTCCCCTCTGGGGGGGGATCGAAATTCAATAAAGGAAAAACAAAGTTGCCTATGCTTTTGAAAACACTTCGGTGCTTTAATTTTTCCTCTGTTTCATTTTTTTCTCCTCATCTGCTCAATTTCTTCGCTGTTTGATTAGAAGTTAACTTTCTCCACCCTCTGCCGCCCCTAACGTTTCGCCGCCCTAGGCGGACGCCTAGCCTTGCCTATTGGCAGCAACGGCCCTCGTGCAGAGGGAACTGCAGGCAGGATGAGAGGCCGTGGGTCGCGCCTCTGGCAACACACCTGTTGCTGGCCTGCTGGAACGCCACCGCAAGCGATGGGGTGGCGAACAAACTCTCCCTCCTCCTCCCCCACCACCCGAATCCCTCATCCCTGGTCGCTGCCTCTCCACCCCGTCTCACCCACTTTCCCTGTCGGCCGCATCCACTCCTCCTCCACCTCCCGGTACCTCTGGGAACTCAATCCAATATCCCCGCCAGCACCCTTCTTCCCCACATATGCAGCAGCTGCCATTTCATTTTCCAGCCGCACGGTTGGCAGCCGTGCAGCACCAGCTCGGGGATAAAGAGACGCACAGAGGAGGGGTATTCCCCGCGCACAAATGTAATGACGTGGTATGGCGGCCGCTAGGAAGGTCTGTGTTGTGGTCACAGCGGTGCGGCAGTGGCGGGGGCTGGAACTGGAGTGGAGGAAAGGGGAGGGAGACCAGCAGACACCGTTTGCCATTCGAAATACACAGCGTTTCCCTGCCCCCCCCCCCCCCCCGCCCCATTTCCCTATACCACCTCTTCGCTTTCCCTCTTCGCAAAGCTGCACCGACATTCACTGTACTCCGGCACTGATAACGGAGGCTGTTGTGTGCTGTGTTGGCGTGCGTGCGGCCGTACATGTGTGTGAGAGTGTGACTGTGTGTGTGTGTGTGTGTGTGTGTGTGTGTGTGTGTGTGCCCGGCGTTTCAATCCATTTGGCCGTTCGGCGCGCTGGGCTCTCTTTGCGATTGGCGCGCTGAAAGCCATTCACCAAATCAATGGCTCCTCTAATCCTTTCTCATAGCCAGCAAATTGGTCTTCAGAGCGCGTGGCTGGCACTGTTTCCATCGCTCGACGGCCACCGAGCCACCGTACTGGGCCAGCAGTGAAAGTGGGGAAAGAAATATCATCTGGCAACCGAAGGAGGATATCGGCGTACGAATACGAAGAAGAACTAAAAGTAATAAATTGTATACCGTATCTGATCACAGGTGAATTATTTGAATTTTTTTAAAAACCAGTTTAGTAGATCAAAAATGAATATACGTCACTGCTGAATAGAAACAGTGCACTATGATTAGCAAATATTACGTGTCATACCATGAAATGAGAAACAGAATTATATGACACAGTGGTCCTGTGGTGTCACCGCCAGACACCACACTTGCTAGGTGGTAGCCTTTAAATCGGCCACGGTCCGTTAGTATACGTCGGACCCGCGTGTCGCCACTATCAGTGACTGCAGACCGAGCGCCGCCACACGGCAGGTCTAGTCTAGAGAGACTCCCTAGCACTCGCCCCAGTTGTACAGCCGACTTTGCTAGCGATGGTTCACTGTCTACATACGCTCTCATTTGCAGAGACGACAGTTTAGCATAGCCTTCAGCTACGTCATTTGCTACGACCTAGCAAGGCGCCATATTCAGTTATTATATGTCTTCTGAACAGATAATATTGTGAATCATGTACCGTCAAGAGCGACGTTCATCATTAATGGATTAAAGTTAAGTATCAAACTAATTACGTCCGCTTTCTGAATTCTAATTCCTTGTCATGTTCCAGACCTCACATCAGTATAGTTCTTCCCTCCTCACGCCAGCCTCCGTGAGCTAAAACGCGTGCATTTCGGCCTCTACTAGTAACACGGTGTTGGCTCTTCTGCAAACACAACAGATCCTGCTGTTTAAAATTGTTTTATTCTTATATAAAATACGACAATCAGTAGAGACAGTCGCCTGATCACTGTAGGGGGCACAAGACAATGTTCATGTCACTATAAGTAAAACACAACAGAAGAGAAACGCCGTTTGCATGCTCCACATCAGGGCTTTTCGTTTATCTTGTGCACACAGATGAGTTTCGCCTTAGTGACAAGGCATCTTCAGTGGGTGAACGCGTCTGGGTGCACAAGATAACAAAAAAAAAAGAAACTTAATATACAGGATGCCAAAGGCGTTTCTCTTTTTAATTACTGTAATTTAAATGCAGCTGTTGCGAAAAGCCGGCTGGAGTGGCCGTGCGGTTCTAGGCGCTACAGTCTGGAGCCGAGCGACCGCTACGGTCGCAGGTTCGAATCCTGCCTCGGGCATGGATGTGTGTGATGTCCTTAGGTTAGTTAGGTTTAATTAGTTCTAAGTTCTAGGCGACTGATGACCTCAGAAGTTAAGTCGGATAGTGCTCAGCCATTTTTTTGTTGCGAAAATGGCTAGCATAAGAAACTTGTTAATAGTAGATAATATGGATTCATCGTGATGAGAATTTACTATCAGTTAATATACACGTTGGTTACATTTATTTTAATAACCATACAAATTACCGATTTGACATCGTTTAATTGTATTGGCCAATTCAATTATTTTGTCATGCTGTTAACTCAGGTTTGCACTAAGTTAATTCGGTGTATAATTAACGTTGCTCCTTTCCCACACACAACTTCGTAACCTGTGTACACTTAGCTCTCCGCCTAGTAGCGACATGTGTTCAGATGCGTGTGCCTTACCCGAAAGGAAGCTACAGTGACAATTACCCCATCGTACACGTCACACGCCGTGATCGTGCTTTATTTTCAACATATGGTTTATTTTCTGATGCTTCCAAAATTGTCAGAAATTTCTTCATGTTCTTTTACAATAGTGCTAACGCAGGTATCTTACCCTACGTCGATGTTATTCTGTTTCACATGTCATGGTCATTCAACAGTGTACGTATAAGTCTGAACCAGCTAACATAGGCCACCCGAAATATATCCAGAACGAATAACATATGGAAGTTGTAACACCTATAGCACGTCTCGGTGTTGAAAAAACAAAAATAGCTCCCAAATTAGCTCCCACGTCCTTAAAATATCAGTTCACTAAATGACCCAAGTCCCTCCACAAGTAGTAATTACGAGAAATAAATAAAAAACAAATAGAGAGAAATATCTATTAAAGAAAGCAAAAGAAAAGAAATGGAAAATTTAATTACAGATTTTAGAAACATAGGAAGGGGGAAAAACAGTAGAAAATATTAAAATATTAGTTATTCCAATACATAAGAAAATCAATATTATAGTCACAGAACGTAGGTATGAGATGCCAAAGGTAGTGTTTATTAAAGTATAAATAGCCATGCGTTGTAATTACGAAACTCCAGTCTCTAGTCTGTTCTAGTTCGGATGTTATTTAGGACGTACAGCTTTAGAGAACAACAATTGGGACTTTATTAAACGGGAATCAAGAATAGATCGTGACGAGATTGTTTTTGAGGACTGTCAATTCAAGACTTTAATTTGGACATTCATCAGATTAAATAAACGGGAAGGTGGATAGTAATCTCTTTAGCTTTAATGTCGATTCGTGTGAATATTTAAACGCTTTACTGAACTGATAATTTTAACCGGATTCGGACTTTGAATGGTGAAAGTGGGAAACTTTAACTTCACGCGTCTAGTGATCATAGTTAATGACAGTTTGCGGATATTAAATAGAAATAACTTATTTACCGAAAGTGACAGGATATTATCTAACATCTCTGATGCTAGTGGGAATCCTACTTAGACTTCTAATTAAAGAACTTCTCTGAATGAGATCGTATGAGTGAACCTATTTACTAAAAATTCTGTCGATAAACTGACGTTGTTAATTTGAAACATAATACAAGTTTTGAACATTAATTTAACTTAGATTAATAAACGTTAAGGTTACGTGATCTATGCCAAGAACAAACGAGCGATTCGTAACTAAAACAATTGAACGAAAGGTTAAAGTATCGTTGTCTGTAAACATTGGTAGTAAAGCTACTGAAGATTTTTTCTCTCAGGGTTGGGAAGACTATACGTGTAGTGACCCATGTTTAACATTGGGTATTAAAAGTAATCAAACTGATACTTAGCCGGGACAATACTAAATAAAAGAAAAACGCTTCAATGACAGTCAATGTGTAAAAAAATAAAAATCAAAGTTTCACCTATTAGACGAAAAAGCGAAAACAGAAAAAGGGCTGCTACAAGGTGCGGCTTTCACTAACTTACAGCAGGAAATATGGCAATTTTTCTGGCGCTCGCGAGTAACTTTTATCGTTTATAGTTGCCGAATTGCGACACCGATTTTCTTTTTTTATCTCGTGGACCTATATTTTTTTCTCCGTGGTGCTTAAAAGGAGTTTCTAAGACAACTTCATCGACATGACTTGTATGGGACTTGACCAAATAGTATCAACATAACAGTGCCACAAACCACTGTCCCGCCGTCGAGGGAAGAGGCTCGGCAAATGTTTGCCCTGTTACACGAAATTTAAGTAAACATGGCCGTCGGACTGTGTCTGCAAGACGTGTCAGATCTTCACATTAAACGTCAGCAGTGATATTTGCACCTCGGGCAAGAAATTCGTAGTTCACCACACCGCATGATGATGGATTGATCGTAGTTCGAGTACACTAACATCGATAATTGTGGGTTAATGCGTTTAAACCATCTTCTTCAGATTCCAAAATTCTTCCTGAACTTGAAGCGTCACTAATGTCAAAACTATCCGTGCTAGAACGAGAAAATCATTTCTGTACATGTTCTGTCCAGTGGCATTATCCTCATGTACGGCGTAAATATTCCTGGTTCTCTCTGCTGCCGTCACCCCCCTACTGTATTCAAAAAGAAGAATATATCGGAAATGTTCCGATTCTTCCACTTGGCACTCGATTTTCTGGCATCCACAGTTCCACTCGCTATCTCCAAATGACAAAATGACGATATCACACTCAAATAGCAACACTGAACTGTTGTTGTTGTCTTCAAATCAGAGACTGGTTTGATGCAAATCTACATGCTACTCTATATTGTACAAGCTTGTTATGTCCGAGTAACCATTGCAACCTACATCTAATTAGTGTCTTCATCTCCCTCTACTATTCTTATGCCACACGCTTCCCTCCAATACGAAGCTGGTGATCCCTTGATGCCACAGAACGTCTCCTACAAACGGATCCCTTCTAATAAAGTTGTGCCACAAACTCCTCTTCTCCCCACTTCTATTCAGTACTTCCTCATTAGTTACGTGAGCTACACATCTACTTTTCAGCATTCTTCTGTAGCATCACATTTGAAAAGTTTCTATTTTCTTCTTGTGTAAACTACACATCGTCCACGTTTCACTTCCATACATGGCTTCACTCCATACAAATACTTTCAGAAAAAACTTCCTGACACTTAGTTCTGAGCTCGGTGTTAACAAATTGTTCTTCTTCAGAAACGCTTTCCTTGCCATAGCCAGTTTACATTTTATATCCTCTCCACTTCGACCATCAAATTATTTTGATGCCCAAAGAGCAAACCTCATCTACTACTTTAAGTCTCATTTCCTGGTCTAATTCCCTAAGGATCATCTGTCTTAATTCGACTACATTCCATTATCCTCGTTTTCATTTTCATTGCTGTTCACCTTAAATTCTCCTTTCAAAACGCTGCCGCTTCCTCTCAACTGCTCTTCCAGTTCCTTTGCTGTCTCTGACAAAATTAGTGTCATCGGCAAACATGAAAGTTTTATTTTTTCTCCATGGATTTTATTTCCTACTCAAAATTTTTCATGTTTCGTTTACTGATTGATCAATATACAGATTGCATAACTTCGGGGATAGGATGCTACCCTGTCTCGCTCCCTTCTCAATCAGTACTTCCCTTTCGTCCCCGTCGACTCTTATAATTTCTACCTGGTTTCTGTACAAACTGTAAATAGCCTTTCGCTCCCAGCATTTTATAACTGCCACCTTCAGAATTTGAAAGCCAATATTCCAGTCAACATTGTCAAAAGCTTCCTCCAAGTCTAAAAATATTAGAAACTTAGGTTTGCCTTTTTAATCTATCTTCTAAGATACGTCGAAGGGCCAGTATTGCCTAGTGTGTTCCAACATTTCTATGGAATCCAGACTCGTCTTCCCCATGGTCGGCTTCTACCAGACTTTCCATTCGTCTGTAAAGACTTCGTGTTATTATTTTGCAACCGTGTCTTATTAGACTGTTAGTCCGGTTATTTTCACACCTGTCAACACCTTCTGAAAGTATTTCCCCTGTCTAATAAATCTTGCTCACCAGATGGAAGAGTTTTCTCACAGCTGGCTTTCCCACGGCTATCAGTAGCTCTAATGGAATGTTCTATACTCCTGGGGTCTTGTTTCGACTTGGCTCTTTCAGTATGATACCTCCCATTTCATCTTCATCTACGTCCTCTTCGATTTCGATAATATAGCGCTTCAAATACATCGCCCTTGTATAGACCCTCTACATACCCCTTCCACCATTCTGCTTTCCCTTCCTACTTAGGACTAGCTTTCCTTCTGAGCTCTTGATATTCACACAGGTGGTTCTCTTTTCTCCAAAAGTCTCTTTAATTTACCTGTAGGTAGTGTATCTTACCCCTAGTGATATATGCTTCTACATCCTTTCATTTGTCCTCTAGCCATCCCTGGTTAGCCATTTTCACTTCGTGTCGATCTCGTTTTTGAGAAGTTTGTATTGCTTTTTGCCTGCTTCATTTACTACATTTTTATATTTTCTCCTTTCATCAATTAAATTCAATATCTCTTCTGTTACCCAAGGAAATCTACTAGCTCTCGCCTTTTTGCTTACTTGATCCTCTGTCGTTTTCACTATTTCATCTCTCTAAACTACAAATTCTTCTTCTATTGTGTTTCTTTCTGCTCTTCTTATCAATCGTTCCCTAATGCTCTCACCGAAACTCTCTACAATCTCTGGTTCTTTCAGTTTCTCCAGGTCCCATATCCTTAAATTAATACCTTTTTGCTGCTTCTTATGTTTTGATCTACAGTTCATAACCAATAAACACTGAACTACAAACAAAATAAGGAGAGTCGACGAATAAACCCATAGCAGTCGGAATACCAACATGCAAAACCAAAAACTGTGAACTCATGCTCGAGGCTAGTATGCACTACTAGGTATACCTCTCTCTTAGTCAGACGTGAACGATAAAGAACGCCCGTACGGTTGGTCTCGTGGAGAAATTAAGCTTGTTGTTGTGGCAGCCATTATTTGATTTGCTACTGTATCACGTTAATTATGTCAGATTCAGAGAATTCACATTGCAATCGAGTGTAATGCTTATGTAAATGCACCATTTTACTTCGAAAGGTAATATTTAAAGTGACTTACATAAAATTGTGGTCGACGGTTACTGCTACAGAGCTACCCGAAAATGATTTCTGGATGGTCCTTGGCGAACGTGCAGTCGCGGTCAGTAAATGGAGAAGTATATTACTCATGAATAACTTTCCCGTGAATCCCCTACGCAGCCAGATAGTAGTTCACGTATCATTTGTGATCTGCGTTTGTCTCTGAAAGTTTCAGAAAGTCGTAAAGTGAAAGAATCACTTCAGTTTTGCCAGGCGGCCGAGCAGTTATTAGCATTTTTGCAGTTGATTAACCAGGTCTTCGAGATCGTCGATGCAGCAGTAATTAATTGTACGTTTCTTTCCACAGTTTCCATGAAGAGTAACATTGACTCCATCACATAGTTGAGGTCAACTTAAGCGGAAAATGAGTAGTAAGAGTAATAAAAATAATGAAAAACCTAAAACGAAAGATTGAAGATTGAATCCAAGAGAATAATTCTCTTGTAAGGCCGTAATAATAAATCCTCACCAAGAAATGTTTGCATATGGATTTATTTGTGGTGGCCCGCCTTAGCTCCGTGACACTGTATCTTATTGCTAGAACTGTCTAATCATGATGCACATATTTCACTTATTTTAGCGTTATATTGTCTGATATGAATGTGGTCACTGCTGATTACCAAAAGTGATAAAAAATAAAACAATTTCAAGCATTAGGATCACTATGTTTTCTCTGTGGTAATCATGGCACACTTCTGTCTTACACAGAAACAGCTTCTTTTTTGTTTTTATGATACCATCGTGATCCTAAGTCTGGAAACAGGATTTATTCAGCTCTCTGCGCAGTTCTATCCAGTGAAAGCTTATTCATCTCCGCGGAATTTCGGCAACCTTCATCCATTTGAACATATTTGCTGTTTCGAGCCTTGGGCTCCCTCTACAGTCTTTACACCCTCTGCCCCCCGCCCACCCCTTTGCCGATTCTTCCAAAGAGAACTTATTTAATGATTCCTTGACGCCTCATGATGCATTCATAAACAGAGTGCTTATTTTAGTCAAGTTATGCCACAACTTCCTTTATTCCCCAATTCCATGCACGGCGTCTGCATTATTTATTCCTGCCTTCATAAATAGATCTCTTCTTTTAGTCAAGTTATGGCGCAGTTTTGTTTATTTCCAGATTCCATGCACTACCTCTACATTATTTATTCCATCTATCCATCAAATTTTCAACATTCTTCCTTTACATAAAATTCCAGGAGCTTCTATTCTCTTCTGCTCTGATCTGCTTATCATCCAAATTACGCTTCCGTACAAGTTTACACTCCACACAAATATCTTACTATTTACTAATACTTGAATTTATATTTGATATTAAAAAATTTCTCTTTATCAGAAACACTTTTTTCGTGCTTCCATGCCTGCATTTTATACGCTTTCTACTTCGGCCAACGCCAGCTATTTTGCTACCCTAATAGCAAAAGTCAGGGAATATTCTCATTGTCTTGTTTCTCAATCGAATTCTATCAAAATCTCCTGATTCATTACGAATAATTCCCTTACTCTTAGCCTAAATCTGCAAGGGTGTTTTTAACGCTACTTTTGTGTGCTAAGTAACACGAGAAATATGTACCCAGTGCTGTGCTCTGTGATGTGGCCACACAGACGGAAATTACAGCACGTTGCCGAAGGACAGGCGCACGCGGATAAGCCTCGCCCATTTTCTTGCGTCAAAAGGCGCAAGCGGTACCGGCTACACGTGCGTTAAATAACGCGGTATTGTGTGTTGTGGTCAACTGCTAATGGTGGACATCACTGCTAGGTGTTACTCTAACTCACCTTACAATTAGTATGCGTGAATAGCCCGACAGGCAAAATGGAGTTCAATGCCAGTGAAGGGTTTATAATGGAGGTCTAAAACATGAACATGATGTTCGCACACCGATTATAAGAGTCGTTGTGTGAAACAAGGTGCATGGACGAATATGTGTGAATCAACTGTCGGATATCGATGGACAAATATGAAGGAGAATTAAAAAATGAAATAGGAAAGCCTTTGCAATATTATATATTTATAGTTCTTAAAATAGTATACATTGACATTTCCATAGATACATGAATGCTACTAAATTTCACTAAATACTGAGTGGCTATTATGAGATACGTTTGGCATGTAATTAGATGCATAATGAATGTTCTTACTCACATGTCATTTTGTACAGGAAGCTATTCATTTCCAGAATCTATATGCAGTCAATCTGCCACGGAAGTAAGCCACGCCTTAAAGCGAAATGAGCCGCAAAATTTTCTCATACATCGATTCCCCTACGACTTTCCCTAGTTTTGTGAAATGGATCTCTATATAAAGAAGACAATTTTGTCTTTAAACTCGGATCTGTCCCGTATCGTGACGAAGTTGTGTAATGAAGAACATGTTATCGCTATGGAATTCGCAAACTCAGCACAAACGTCAAGATGGCCAGTTGCTGGCTACCACTCCGGAAGCAAATTCGACAAATCTACGGTCTCTGCTGAGCCGATAGCTGAATTACATTTTCTTTTTTTTTTTTTCAAAATAGTAGATTATATTTTGATCAAGTGCAAAATCTTCATCAGCTACCTATACGTTCGGAGTCGGTTGTAACCCAAGCTATTTGAAATAGTTAACGCAGAAAAGGGAATCAGCGATCATAAATCGGTTACTGCATCGATGATTTCAGCCGTAAATAGAAATATTAAAAAAGGTATTAAGATTTTTCTGTTTAGCAAAAGCGACAAAAAGCAGATTTCAGAGTACTTTACTGCTCAACACAAAAGTTTTATATCAACTACAGATAGTGTTGAGGATTAGTGGACCAAGTTCACAATCATTGTACAATATGCATTAGATGAATATGTGCCAAGCAAGATCGTAAGAGATGGAAAAGAGCATTCGTGGTACAACAACAGAGTTAGAAAACTGCTACGGAAGCAAAGGGAACTTCACAGCCAACACAAACATAACCAAAGTCTTGCAGACAAACAAAAATCACAGGAAGCGAAATGTAGTGTGTGGAGGGCTATGCGAGAGGCGTTCAATGAATTCGGAAGTAAAGTTGTATGTACTGACTTGGCAGAAAATCCTAAGAAATTTTGGTCTTATGTCAAAGCGGTAAGTGGATCAAAACAAAATGTCCAGACACTCGGTGACCAAAATGGTACTGAAACAGAGGATGACAGACTAAAGGCCGGAAAACTAAATGTCTTTTTCCAAAGCTCTTTCACAGAGGAAGACTGCACTGTAGTTCCTTCTCTAGATTGTTGTACAGATGACAAAATGGTAGATATCGAAATAGATGACAGAGGGATATAAAAACAATTAAAATCGCTCCAAAGAGGAAAGGCTGCTGGACCTGATGGGATAGCAGTTCGATTTTACACAGAGTTCGCGAAGGAACTCGTCCCCCTTCTTGCAGCGGTGTACCGTAGGTCTCTGGAAGAGCGTAGCGTTCCAAAAGATTGGAAAAGGGCACAGGTCGTCCCCGTTTTCTAGAAGGGACGTCGAACAGATGTGCAGAACTATAGACCTATATCTCTAACGTCGATCAGTTGTAGAATTTTGGAACACGAATTATGTTTGACTTTTCTGGGGGACTAGAAATGTACTCTGTAGGAATCAGCATGAGTTTCGGAAAAGACGATCGTGTGAAACCCAGCACGCGCTATTCGTCCACGAGACTCAGAGGGCCATAAACACGGGTTCAAAGGTAGATGCCGCGTTCCTTGACTTCCGCAGGGCGTTTGATACAGTTCCCGCAGTTGTTTAATGAGGAAAGTAATTGCATATGGACTATCAGACCAATTGTGTGATTGGATTGAAGAGTTCCTAGATGATAGAACGCAGCATGTCATTCTCAATGGAGAGAATTCTTCCCAAGTAAGAGTGATTTCAGGTGTGCCGCAGGGGGAGACGGAAGTTCACTGAGGCTTTTGGTGGATGTTGCTGTAGTATATCGAGAGGCTGAAACAATGGAAAATTGTAATGAAATATAGGAGGATCTGCAACGAATTGACGCATGGTGCAGAGAATGGCAATTGCCTCTCAATTTAGACAAGTGTAATGTGCTGCGAATACATAGAAAGAAAGATCCTTCATCATTTAGCTACAATATAGCAGGTCAGCAACTGGAAGCAGTTAATTCCATAAATTATCTGGGAGTAGGCATTGGGAGTGACTTAAAATGGGAAGACCATATAAAATGAATCGTCGGTAAATCAGATGCGAGACAGATTCATTGGAAGAATCCTAAGTGAATGCAGTCGGAAAACAAAGGAAGTGGGTTACAGTACACTTGTTCGCCCACTGCTTCAATACTGCTCATCGGTATGGGATCCGTACCAGATAGGGTTGATAGAAGAGATACATAAGATCTAACGGAGAGCAGCGCGCTTCGTTACAGGATCATTTAGTAATCGCGAAAGCATTACGGAGATGATATATGAACTCCAGTGGAAAACTCTGCAAGAGAGACGCTCAGTATCCTGGTACGGGCTTTTGTTGAAGTTTCGAGAACATACCTTCACCGAGGAGTCAAGCAGTGTATTGCTCCCTCGTACGTATATCGCGCGAAGAGACCATGAGGATAAAATCAGAGAGATTAGAGCCCACACAGAGGCATACCGACAGTCTTTCTTTCCACGAAAAATACGAGAGTGGAATAGAAGGGAGAACCGATAGAGCTACTCAAGGTACCCTCCACTACACACCGTCAGGTAGCTCGCAGAGTATGGATGTAGATGTAGATGTAGATGTAGACGCATTAGTTGTTAAACTGACTGTTCGGTACTTCTAGCACATGTCCGCTCTTGCAAACTTCGAATTGTATTGATAGTATTTCTCGGAAAATCTTATAGTATATCGCTGGTTTCACACATTCCCCACACCAATATGAATAGTTTTTTTATTGCTACTTCTCGCGATGATTTTGGATATTCCGTTCGAATCGAACCTGTCCCTTCTGCCTTATTTGATCTTGTCTTCCAAACTTCTTTTAAATTCTAATACTGGATTCCGCATATCGTCCATATCGATTTCTACTTCTTATCCTGTCACGTCATCAGACAATTCCTCGTACGATGCTTCATTGTTCTCTTTCCACCCTCCCGCTCTCTCCTCTGCGTCTAGCAGTGGAATTCCCCTTATACTCTTAATGTTACCGTCCTTGTTTTGGATTACACTGATGGTTATTTTGATTTTTCTCTACAATGAGTCATTACTCCCAACTATCATTCCTTTTTTGCAATTCTTCACATTTTTCCTGCAGCCATTTAACGTTGGCTTTCCTGCACTTCCTATTTATTTTATTCGTAAGTGATCTATATTCCAGTGTTCCTGTCTTTCCCTGAAAACTTTGATACTTACTTCTATTGTCGATCAACTGAAATATTTTCCCAAGGTTTCTTCGCAGTTGACATCCTTAAGTAAACGTTTGTCTTTCCAACACTGGTGACTGCTCTTTTAAGTGATGTCCTCTTCTCTTCAACATAACTGTTTACTAGGTTATTTCTTGTTCCAGGATCCTCATCTGTAGCAAAGTTCAAATTCATCTCTTCATTCCTCAGATTGAGCGTCCCACATCCTTTCTCACTCATTCTTCCATACGATTCTCTGACACTTCAGTACACTCTCCATCACTACTAAATTGTGATCTGAGTCTGTATCTGTCCTGGGTACGCCTTACAATCGAATATCTGATTTCCGAATCTCTGTCAGACCATGATGTAATCCAGCCGGTATCTTCCCGCGTCTCCGGGCCTTCACCACGTATATCTTCTAATCTTCTGATTCCTGAACAGAGTATTCGCTTTTAACGGCTGATATTTGTTGAAGAACTCAGTTAGTCTTCTGTCATTCCTATTACCACGCTCTTACTCTCCGGTAAACCTTTCATACATTCCTTCCATTACAACTGCATTTCAATAGCTCACGATTACAAGATTTTCATCTCCTTTTACGCGTTGAATTGTTAGTTAAGTGTCCTCATATAGTTTCTTTATTTCTTTCTCTTTTGCTTGCTACGTCAGCACCTATATCTGAAACATTACTGCCGACATTTTTTTGCTGCCGATTCTGATGAGAACACCCCTATCTCTGAAAGCAATAACTCGCTCGCTGCCTACACTGTTATACACAACTAATGCTACTTCCATTGCATCATATTCTGCTGCTGTTGATAGTACGCTATAATGATCGCCACAGAAATCCTCTTTCCGTTTCACTTCATTGACCCCTCTGTATCGAGATTGAGCCTAAGCATTTCCGTTTTCAGATTTTCTAGTTTCCCTAGCACGTCCAAACATCTGACATTCCATGCCTCGACACGCAGAATGTTTCCCTTTCATTTCTTATAGCATCTTTTTCTCATGGTCACCTCCCCATAGAGAGTCCCCTACAGTAGATCGGAACGGGGGACTAATCCAGAACCTTTTGCCACTAGAGAGAACATCATGACGATTTTTGAATTACAGGCCGGTGGGTCTTCGATGTGTGTCCTCAGTGCAGTGGTTTCCACAGTGCCCTCATGCTGTTGATCATTGCCGATTCTGCAGTATTTTAGAGGCATTTTCCAATCCAGTGGTCAAGAAAGTGTCGCAAATCTCGGTCCGGCTGCTGGTAGAATGAGGGTGATTTCTTCTGCAGGACGTGTTCGGCTGCCATTGTTGATTATTTTTGTTCAAAATTTAAGTAGATGTTAAGTTCTAACTTGGCAACCAAGACATTTTGCAAACTAGTCGACTCTACTCCCTTAGCCCACGGATCTCCTTTTCTAAAACAGTTACCAAGTCAGTGTTAAGAGAAACTAGAATGACGCACAATAACGTCTACTACCTTTAAATCCACCACATGCTACGTGGCATTGGGTACATGGTACACATAGCATAGATTTTCTGTTATATTCCGTTCCGTTGTCCTGTAAGGATAAATGACTACGCGAATTCTATGATGATGGGAGCATTTTGATCGCACAGTCTTCTTCCACTACTGAGTACCGAAACCATTAAGCTTTAGCGAGAAATACTTTGTGTTTCTTTAAAAATCATTTACGTTCCCTGACAATAGCTATAGTACTTCCGCGTGGCTCTTACTAGCTTCTTACGATTCTAACAGTATGTCTATGAATTTTAGTGTGTTGTGACTTGGCAAGACAGCCAAGCCACTAGGAGCGGAAGCCGAAAGGCACGCGTTTAAGCTCACGCCGGTTGGCGTGAGGTCTGGAACAGTTAAAGAAATAGAGACTAGCAAAAAAAGGTACGTAGCTTCTGGAATACTTAACTTTAATCCATAATTGGTGAACATCGGTCTGACGGTACATGCATCACAAGATAAATAGCAAATGAAAATGGCGCCTTGCTAGGTCGTAGCAAATGACGTAGCTGAAGGCTATGCTAACTATCGTCTCGGCAAATGAGAACGTAATTTGTCAGTGAACCATCGCTAGCAAAGTCGGCTTACCACTGGGACGAGTGCTAGGAAGTCTCTCTAGACCTGCCGTGTGGCGGCGCTCGGTCTGCAATCACTGATAGTGGCGACACGCGGGTCCGACGTATACTAGCGGACCGCGGCCGATTTAAAGGCTACCACCTAGCAAGTGTACTGTCTGGCGGTGACACCACATAGTGTATGTTGTTAAGCACTTTAACGCTATAATTAATACTGTATTTTATCCAAATAGTGAAGCATGTTGTCATTTAATGAAGTGTAATAGTCCTCGTTATTTAAAAGGAACTATGAAATCGTTGAAGTGGATGAACCTGTGGTTGTACAGTAAAGAGCCAAAAAAACTGGTATATATTAGATATGTAAACAGGTAGAATACGATGCTGTGCTCGACAGCACCTGCATAAGACAACAAGCGTTTGGCACAGATGTTAGATTGGTTAGTGCTGCAGCAATGGCAGGTTATCAAGATATCATTGAGTTAGAACGTGGTTTTATAGTCGGCGCACGAGCGATGCAACACAGCATCTCCAAGGTAGGATGAAGTGCGGAATTTCCCTTGTGACCGTTGCACGAGTGTGCCGTGAATATCAGGAATACGGTAGCACATCAAACCTCCGACATCGGTACCGCCGGAAAAATATCCTGCAAGAACAGGACAAAGCCCACTCCTGTACCCTTGATGATTGTACGACACAAAGCTTTACGCCTCGCCTTGGTCTGTCAACACCGACATTAGACTGTTGATAACCGGAAACATGTTGCCTGGTCGGACGAGTCTTGTTTCAACTTGTGTGGAGTGGATGGACGTGTACGGGTATGGAGACAGAAATGTTCAATTGTGTGTGAATTCCTAAGGGACCAAACTGCTGAGGTTATCGGTCCCTTCAGGAATAAGGGTTTAAACACTTCCGCTGGCCACCAAACTCCCAAGACATGAACATTATTGAGCATATCTGGGATGCCTTGCAACTTGCTGCTCAGAAGAGATCTCCACCCCCTCGTATTCTTACGGATTTATGGACAGCCGTGCAGGATTCACGGCGTCAGGTCCCTCTAGCACAACTTCAGACATGCCACGTCGTGTTGCGGTATTTGTGCGTGCTCACGGGGACCCTAGACGATATTAGTCAGGTGTGCCATTTTCTTCGGCTCTTCGTTGTATATTCGCGGTACTTTCATATTCTTTTTTTACTTACGTGGTAAATATTCCTCCCCCCCCTCCCCCTCTATTTTTGAGGTGTCAGTCACCTTAAATGTTCTAAGAATTTGGGTATAAAAACCTTTCGCCGTAGCCTTGCAAAATTGAGTAGACTGTGTATGGAAACAGGCATCTTAGATACCAGCCAAAGCGGCACTTTAAATTTAATTTTTTGTACTGAAAACCACAAGGAGAGAACAAGAGCTCCTGAATAGTGACGCTACTAAAAAGTACCGTACATTATATGAGTGGTGGAGCAGTTGATAGAGTGGTGCTGAATCGAAACGGGAAGAAAGGATGCTTTAGAAATTTATGGCAAAATTTCAGTAAAAGAAGTGATAGGTTGCTTTGGCACATCCTAAGTACCTAAGGCAGTAGTTATACAGAAATGAACAGACTGCCACGTGGTACATTAACGATGAGCACAGCTTGAAACCAGTCTTTGGACTGAAGACCTAAACACCACTAGATTAAAAATATACTAGATTACAATATACTGTACTAGATTAAAAACATACGATGTTTGGTTAACATTGTTACACACACCCACACACCCACAAACCCACACACACACACACACACACACACACACACACACACACACACACACACACACGGTTGGCAAAACCAGAATTCATTAGTGTTGTTCGTGTTTAACGGTGTTACCACGCATGATAAAGTTATAGGGAGTGAGAACAGCATCAGATGTTGACTGATCGCTGTGGAGGACAGGGAGATAGAGTCTACTCGTGTGAGCGTTGTCATCTCCTGGCAGAGGTTCTGATGGGTCTCGTTGTGAGTCCACGGTTGTCCAATTGATCGAATAATTGAGTATCCTGAATTGTGAACCATTTTAAGGTGAGAACGGCCCAACATTGGACTCTATGGGAATGTGGGGACAGGCATAGTAAGCGTCACGATTGAGGTCGACCACATCCAGTCACCACAAGGGAGGATCACCGTGAAGTGGCCGAGCGGTTCTAGGCGCTACAGTCTGGAGCAGCACGACCGCTACGGTCGCAGGTTCGAATCCTGCCTCGGGCATGGATGTGTGTGGTGTCCTTAGGTTGGTTAGATTTAAGTAGTTCTAAGTTCTAGGGGACTGATGACCTCAGATGTTACGTCCCATAGTGCTCAGAGCCATTTGAACCATTTGAGGATCACCGTATTTTGCAGAAAGTACGTCGTAACCCTTTCACATCTGTCTCTGCACTTTGGGAGCAAGTTATGGACTTCCTGCACCGTTCTGTGGAATTATCGTCCTCTGTGTAGGCTGCCGTTAGTATTGTGAAGGTCGTTCAATAAGTAATGCGCCACAGTTTTTAAAAAATCTATTAATATACAAACTTGCTTGCTGGTGCTTCACATTTGATATTTGTTCTGTGCGGCGGTGAACTTCCGAACCGTTCTAGCAGATGGCAGAGCCGTAGTACAGTGTCAAATTGGCGTCTACATACGAGCCACGTTAAAAGCAGCGTGCTGTTATTGAATTCTTGAGTGCAGAAAATGAAACCGTGGTGAACCTCTTCAACCGTTTGTGTGCAGTGTATGACGATACTGCAGTTAATAGGAGTAGAGTTGGGCGATGCGTAAAGAACATAACAGCCTCAGAAAATGCAGAAGCAGAGCTCCGTGATCAGCCATGCTCGTGAAGTCATGTCACAGCCACTGCTCCAGACGCGCTGAATCCTGCGGATACCATTATTCGTGCAGGCCTGCGCATCACGATTCGACAATTGGCTCTACAGTTGTCGGTCATTATTGGAAGTGCGTCTGCTATGATCTAAACTCTCGGCTATTCAAAGAGGTGCTATTTCCGTATAAAACATTATCAAGGGCACCTGCACATAGGTCGTAAGTTGGTTCAAGGGGAAATAAAGCTTTACTCCCGCAGGGCAGCTCTACTCTAAGGGACACAACTACACTGCGTGGTCCGAGACTCCTGCTTCACCGTCTTTGCGCTGCAAATGCCGTTTCCGGGCACTGTGCTCTCACATTCTAGGCCATTTCATTAACAAACACTGTATCACTGTAATTATCTTCTCAAGAGCTATGGATTGCTATTATGAAAAGTACACGGTTACATTCAGAAAAATGAGATTATTTCAGTATCGAAGTAATACCAGTGCTAAAAATATTAACAAAACAAAAACGTTCGTATCACTCGACCCACTTTTCCGAAAACCGCGTTTCCATGTGCGCAGCCCTTCACCAAATGAAAGTGGTATTACTCCAGAATGAGATTTTTCACTCTGCAGCGGAATGAGCGCTGATATGAAACTTCCTGGCAGATTAAAACTGTGTGCCGGACCGAGACTTGAACTCGGGACCTTTGCCTTTCGAGTCTCGGTCCGGCACACAGTTTAATCTGCCAGGAAGTTTCATATCAGCGCACACTCCGCTGCAGAGTGAAAATCTCATTCTGGAAACATCCCCCAGGATGTGGCTAAGCCATGCCTCCAAAACATCCTTTCTTTCAGGAGTGCTACTTCTGAAAGGTTCGCAGGAGAGCTTCTGTAAAGTTTGGAAGGTAGGAGACGAGATACTGGCAGAAGTAAAGCTGTGAGGACGGGGCGTGAGTC
Organism: Schistocerca piceifrons; assembly: GCF_021461385.2. Taxonomy (NCBI): domain Eukaryota; kingdom Metazoa; phylum Arthropoda; class Insecta; order Orthoptera; family Acrididae; genus Schistocerca; species Schistocerca piceifrons. Next base: position 107,813,018 of record NC_060146.1, read on the forward strand.
GTCCTTGGGTAGCTCAGTTGGTAGAGCCCTTGCCCGCGAAAGGCACACATTTTTAATCTGCCAGGAAGTTTCAGTGGTATTACGTCTTACCTGAGACTGTATGGGTGTGTGTGTGGGGGGGAGGGTGGGGGGGGGGGAGAGCATGGGGCGGTGGATTAATGGATTAGATATGGAAATAGTGGAAATGTTAGACCGATAGCATATAGCAAAAGGAAACGCACATTGTGGTGATAATAAAGATGAACCTGGTGATGTTGACACACTTTCAAGCATTATTTCATCTTGTGAACCTTGTGTTTTCTCACATTTCTCACCTTACTTTGGTCTTGTTAAATGTCGATGCATCGGCTGGTTCATGATTTTTTTTTTTCGATACCTGAAGATGTGTCGTGCAGATTCACACACACACACACAGAGTCAGAGAGAAAGAGAGAGAGAGAGAGAAAGAGAAAGAGAGAGAGAGAGAGAGAGAGAGAGAGAGATAACAATTACAGCAGGAGAGTTCTTTATGGACGTGATGCACAGGTAATAGACAATACAACGACAAAAACGCAATTTTGCAAAACAACACAGAAAAAAAGTAAAAAACGGTAGCTTTTTAGCGGCTGGTAAACATGCCCCGTTTAATCAGCCGCGATGGCGGGACGTGAATAATTACAAGTTAATTAGAGAACGTGCGTCCACAACAGCTCGCATCGCAGATCGCGTGTACTTTTGAACTTTATCTGCCGCCGCCGCCGCCGCCGCTGTAGTTTGATATTCGGTGGCACATGATATCGACAACAATGCGCGAGCCAGATATTGGTATGCGGCTTCATTTGACGTGTGCGTGCACGCGCTCTCGTGTTTGTGCGAGACCACATTCATTACTGCGCACGTTGCGGCACCAAATTTGCCCCGGAATCCGCCGATCGCGCTGGTGCAAATAATTCTGCGGCAGCAGCCGGAAGCTGCGGCGGTGAACACGCGACCGAAGTCTGCACGCGCAGGTCGCATCGGTGTGTAATGAACGTTTTCACCTGGTGAGGGTGGTAACGGGTGGTCGATTGTGTGTAATGAGATTTGAAGTGTACCGCACGCAAAATACAGGGGTTGCATTTGAAGTTCTATAAGGCTGCAGATCAGCGATAACTGACATCACAATAAGCGATTCAGTCGTAGACTAACGGACATTTCTGAAGACAGCAATCAAACAATTTTAGTAGACAACCATATGTAACAGAAAAGAATTCTTTGGTGACTGAAGTTGCAAATGTTTCAAATGGCTCTGACCCCTATGGGATTTGATATCTGAGGTCATCAGTCCCCTATAACTTAGAACTACTTAAACCAAACCAGCCTAAGGACATCACACACATTCATGCCAGAGACAGTATTCGAACCTGCGATCGTAGCGGTAGCGCGGTTCCGGACTGAAGCGCCTAGAACCGCTCGGCCACTGCGGCCGGCGTCGGAAGTGGCACCAAAGTTAGTGTTATTCCCTGACAAATGAGACAGGAACAGAAACAGGGTAGCAAATCAAAAGCTGAGATGCTTAACTCTGTTGTCAAATATTCCTGCCCCAGTTTAATCCTCGTACAGTGAGATTAGTGAGGACTTCCTGCTTGAATGTCAAAAAGAGGACAAGATAAATCACTGCAACTTACAGAAAACACGAAGAAGCTGTTCTGGCTACGAGACTAATGAATCTTCACAGTGGTACGAGATATATAGCCCAGGAATGTGGAATCAGCCAAACAAACAAGTGGTCATAGCTCTTAAAGTAAGCATTTTAGCTGCCATGCTTACTAGACCATTTTTTGTGTTCTGGTTCATACATCTTCTTCCCAAATTGTGCAAAGCAAAGGCTTTGCAGTAGAAGAGATTTGCTTCTTAGTATCGAAGATGAACAAACGCTCACACCTCTTAAAATACACCTTTTTGTCCCATATTTGCCTGACACGTTTTAATTACTTCTGTAAAAGGTTTACTCAGTTTGGTGTAGAGATAGCGTTTTTGGTTAGTAATCAAAACGTTCTTGGTCCCCGGTTCGAAACCCACCAATGCTTAATTAATGATCAATAATTAGCATTGGCAGAAAAAGGCTTCCGGCATAAGAAGTCACCCTCATTCTGCCAACGGCCTTGTCTAAGTGGGCGCAGGAGCAGACAGAGGATCAGGGCACTTTTTTGTCCTTGATGTGGGAAACTGCCCCTAAAGACGGCAGAATCAACAATAGTCAACGGCTTTCGGATGAAGAAGGCAATGGAAACCACTGCATATAAGACACATAGCGTGTATCCACAGGATAGGTGGCCTGTAATTGTGAAGGTGTAATGATGAGCTATCGTTTGACAAAAGATCCCCGAATCGTCCCCCATTACGGAAGGGACTGCCAAGGGGGAGGTGACTACGATAAAAAGCCCGAATAACTAACGAAAGGATAAGGTTCCATGATTTGGGGCGTGGAATGTCTCAAGCTTGAACGAGGTGGGAGAGTTAGAAAATCTGAAAAGAGACATGCAAAGGCTCAATCTAGATACAGTAGGGATCAGTGAAGTGAAATGGAAAGAAGACAAGGATTTCTAGTGAGATGTGTACAGGGTAATATAATCAGGAGCGGAAAATGGTATAACAGGATTCGGATTCGTTTTGAATAGGAAGGTAGATCATAGAGTGTGTTAGTGTGAACAGGTCAGTGTTATTCTTATCAGAATCTACAGCCACCACCGACAACGACAGTACAGGCATACATGCCGACGTCGCAAGCTGAAGATGAAGAGATGGAGAAAGTATATGAGGATAATCAAAAGGTAACGCAGTACGTAAAGGGAGATGAAAGTCTAATAGTCACGGGGAACTACCATGCAGGTATAGCAATATATGGGTTTGAGACAAGGAATGAGAGAGGAGAAAGGTTAATTGAATTCTGTAATCAGTTTCAGCTACTAATAACGAATACTCATTTCAAGAATGACAAGAGGAGGAGGTATACTAAGACGGGGTGATACGAAGATTTCAGTTAGAGTACACCATGGTCCGACGAAAATTCCGTATTCAGATACCGGATTATAAGGTGTGCTCAGGAGCAGATATAGACTCAGATCGCAATGTGGTAGTCATGAAGAGTGGGCTGAAGTTTAAGAGATTAGTCTGGAAGAATCAATGCGCAAACATGTGGGATACAGAAGTACGTAGGAATGACGAGATATGCTTGATAAGTAATAGCTCAGTAGCCACTACAGTTGAAGAGGAATGGAAATTTCTAAAAAGGGTAATCGCAGAAGCTGGAAAACAAAACATAGCTACAGAGAAGGTAACTGTGAAGAAACCGTGGATAAAAGAAGAAATACTTCACTTGATCGATGAAAGAAGGAAGTACAAAAATGTTGAGGGAAATTCGGGAATACAGAAATACAAGTAAATAGGAAGTGCAGGGAAGCTAAGACGAAATGGCTGCAGGAGAAATGTCAAGATATAGAAAGTTGTCTGAAGGACTGAGAGTCAAAACAACCTTCGCTGAAAGTAAAAGCAAGGCAGAAAGATTTGTCTGATGTGATAGAAAAAAACACAGTAGTCTGTTTAGAAGAGATAGGGGTCCAGTATTGTAGAATCAAAATTTGAGAGATCTTCGGAGGACTTAAGATCAAATAGCTGAAGGGATGCATAATATTCAACCAGAATTTCTAAAATCATTAGCGAAAGTGGCAACGAAACGACTATTCACGTTTGTGTGTAGAATGAATGAGCCTGGTGATATACCATCTGGAATAATATCTTCCACATTACTGCGATGACTGCAAGAGCTGACATGTGCGAGAATTGTCGCACAATTAGCTTAACAGCTCATGCATCCAGGTTGGTGACAAAAATACACTCCTGGAAAATGAAATAAGAACACCGTGAATTCATTGTCCCAGGAAGGGGAAACTTTATTGACACATTCCTGGGGTCAGTTACATCACATGATCACACTGACAGAACCACAGGCACATAGACACAGGCAACAGAGCATGCACAATGTCGGCACTAGTACAGTGTATATCCACCTTTCGCAGCAATGGAGGCTGCTATTCTCCCATGGAGACGATCGTAGAGATGCTGGATGTAGTCCTGTGGAACGGCTTGCCATGCCATTTCCACCTGGCGCCTCAGTTGGACCAGCGTTCGTGCTGGACGTGCAGACCGCGTGAGACGACGCTTCATCCAGTCCCAAACATGCTCAATGGGGGACAGATCCGGAGATCTTGCTGGCCAGGGTAGTTGACTTACACCTTCTAGAGCACGTTGGGTGGCACGGGATACATGCGGACGTGCATTGTCCTGTTGGAACAGCAGGTTCCCTTGCCGGTCTAGGAATGGTAGAACGATGGGTTCGATGACGGTTTGGATGTACCGTGCACTATTCAGTGTCCCCCCGACGATCACCAGTGGTGTACGGCCAGTGTAGGAGATCGCTCCCCACACCATGATGCCGGGTGTTGGCCCTGTGTGCCTCGGTCGTATGCAGTCCTGATTGTGGCGCTCACCTGCACGGCGCCAAACACGCATACGACCGTCATTGGCACCAAGGCAGAAGCGACTCTCATCGCTGAAGACGACACGTCTCCATTCGTCCCTCCATTCACGCCTGTCGCGACACCACTGGAGGCGGGCTGCACGATGTTGGGGCGTGAGCGGAAGACGGCCTAACGGTGTGCGGGACCGTAGCCCAGCTTCATGGAGACGGTTGCGAATGGTCCTCGCCGATACCCCAGGAGCAACAGTGTCCCTAATTTGCTGGGAAATGGCGGTGCGGTCCCCTACGTCACTGCGTAGGATCCTACGGTCTTGGCGTGCATCCGTGCGTTGCTGCGGTCCGGTCCCAGGTCGACGGGCACGTGCACCTTCCGCCGACCTCTGGCGACAACATCGATGTACTGTGGAGACCTCACGCCCCACGTGTTGAGCAATTCGGCGGTACGTCCACCCGGCCTCCCGCATGCCCACTATACGCCCTCGCTCAAAGTCCGTCAACTGCACATACGGTTCACGTCCACGCTGTCGCGGCATGCTACCAGTGTTAAAGACTGCGATGGAGCTCCGTATGCCACGGCAAACTGGCTGACACTGACGGCGGCGGTGCACAAATGATGCGCAGCTAGCGCCATTCGACGGCCAACACCGCGGTTCCTGGTGTGTCCGCTGTGCCGTGCGTGTGATCATTGCTTGTACAGCCCTCTCGCAGTGTCCGGAGCAAGTTTGGTGGGTCTGACACACCGGTGTCAATGTGTTCTTTTTTCCATTTCCAGGAGTGTAATATACAGAAGAACAGAAAAGAAAATTGAGGATTTGTTAGATGATCATAGTTTCGCTGTTCAGAGGATTTTTTCACCTAGAAAAATGGCTTCGAAAGTGCCAAAAATTAAAGATTTTCGAAATTCTGAGAAAAATTGGGATAAGCTATAGGGAGGGACAAGTAATATACAATATGTACAAGAGCGAAGAGGGTATAATGAGAATGTATTACGAAGAACGGAGTGCTAAGATAAAAAAAGAGTATAAGACAGAGATGTAGTTTCGCCCTACTATTCAATCTGTTCACTGAAGAAACAGTGATGGAAATAAAAGAAATATTTGGGAGTGGAATTAAAATTCAAGGTGAAAGAGATATCTACGATACGATTCGCTGATGGCATAGATATTCTGAGTGAAAGTGAAGACGATTTACATGATCTTCTGAATGGAATGAACAGTCTATTTAGTGCAGAATATGGATGTTGAGTAAAACGGAGAACGACGAAATAATGAGAAACAGCAGAACTGAGAAGAGCTAGAAACTTAACATTAGAATCGATGATCGCGAAGTAGAGGAAGTAAGGAATTGTACTACCTAGGGAGCAAAATGACCAATGACGAACAGAGCAAGGAGGACATTAAAAGCAGATTTCCACTGGCAAAAGGGGCATTCCTGACTAAGAGAAGTTTACTAGTATCAAACATAGGCTCAATATGAGGAAGAAATTTCTGAGAATGTACGTTTGGAGCACAGCACTGTATGGTAGTGAACTATGGACTATGGGAAAACAGGCACAAAGAGAATAGAAGCATTTGAGATGTGGTACAGACGGGTTTTGAAAATTAGGTGGACTGATGAGGGAAGGAATGAGAAGCTTCTGCTCAGAATCGGAGAGGAAAGGAACATGTGGAAAACACTGATAAAGACAAGGGACAGGATGATAGGGAATATGTTAAGACATGAGGGAATGACTTCCATGGTACTAGAGGGAGCTGTAGAGGGCAAAAACTGTAGAGGAAGACAGAGAGTGGAATACATCCGGCAAATAATTGGGGACGTTGGTTCCAAGTGCTGCTATGAGTTGAAGAAGTTGGCAGAGAAGAAGAAATCGTAGCCGGCCACATCAGAACCAGCCAAAAGACATAAGACCCAAAAAAAGGATAAAACAGAAGCTGAAAGAAATAACTCTGACACTGGTGTTGAGAAACAGCTGAAATCGTTGAAACTGAGCAAAATTGCAGATCCAAATGAAATCCTTATCACGCTCTACACTGAATTTGCGGATGCGTTAGACGCTCTTCTATGTCGTAGATCCCCCGAACAAACAACACAGCTCTGTGGTTGAAAGAAAGCACTGAGCACCCCTGTCTACAAGAAGGGTAGTAGAAGTGATCCACAAAACTACCGTCCAGTATTCTTGACATCGATTTGTTGTCGAACCTTGAATATATTCTCAACATAAACATCACGAGGTTTCTCGAAAAGAATGGCCTCCTGCATGTCAACCAGCCTGGATTCCGAAAACATAAATCATGTGAATCGCAACTCACCCTATTCTCACATGATGTTCTGAAAGCGATTGGCCAAGGCAACCAGGTAGATGTAGTACTTCTTGATTTGTGAAAAGCATTTGACTCAGTACCGCACCTAAACTTACTGTCAATAGTACAATTATATGGAGTATAAAGTGAAATCTGTTGCTAAATTTAGGACTTTTTAATAGAGAGTACACAGCATGTCATCTTGGGTGGAGTATCATCGTTAGATGCAGAATTAACTTCAGATGTGCCCCAGTGAAGTGTGTTGGGACCCCTGCTGTTCATGTTGTATATTAGTGACCTGCAGGTGATGCAGTTATATATAATGAAGTGCTGCTTGAAAGAAACTGCATAAACATTCAACTAGATCATGATAAGGTTTCTTAGTGGTACAAAGATTGGAATGTTTCTTTAAATGTTCGGAAATGTGGAACTGTGGGCTTCACCAAACGGAAAAACCTTGGATCCAGTGATTATAATATCAGTGAGTCTCCGCTGGAATCGGCCAGCTCATACAAATACCTATGGAGGCGTATGAAATGGAATTTACGCAAAGGCTCAGTCGTGGGTAAAGCAGGTGGTAGGCTTCGGTTGTTCTTACAGTGCTAGAGAAGTGCAACCAGTTTACAAGAGAGATTGCTTACGAATCACTGGCGTGACCCATTCTTGAATATTTATGAAGTGTATGGGATTCTTATGAAGTAAGAGTAACAGGGGATTATGAACGTATACAGAGAAGGACAGCACGAATGGTCACATGTTTGTCTCATCCGTGGGTAAGTTCACAGAGATATCGAAGGAACTGAACTGGTAGACTCTGGGAGACAGACGTAAGCTACAGCGAGAAAGTCTAGTAAAAAGTTCAAGAACCAGCTTCAGATCATGACTCGAGGAGTATACTACGACGACCTACGTATTCCTCAGGCAGGGATCGTGAGGACAAGATTAGTATAATTACAGCACGCGCAGAGACATTTAACCTTCCCGCGCTCTACACGGGAGTGGAAGTGGAAGACACCCTCAGAAATGGTACAATGGGGCGTACGCTCTGCCACGCACTGCACGGTGGTTTACAGAGTATAGATATAGATGTAGATGTAGATGTAGAAGTAGATGTAGAAGAAGAACTTCATCTTATCGGCGAAAGAAGGAAGTACAAAAATGTTAAGAAAAAGACAGCAATACAGCAGTACAAATCACTTGAGGATGAAATAAAGAGGATGTGGAAAGAAGCTGTATGGTAATGAAGTGGGAGAAGATATGCGAGACATAGGGCATACAGTATTGAAACTTAACAGAGCCTTGGAAGATTTGTGATCAAGTAAAGCGGGAGGCATTTGTAGTACTCCTTTCGAATTTCGGAAGCCTTGGTGGTAGTCACAAGCAAATGACTGTTCATGTTGAATCGTAGAATCAATGAGTCTGCAGATATATCATGAGACTTTCTCAAGAATGTCAGACATACAACGGCGAAGGTATCAAGAGCCAGTAAGTGTGCAATAGTTATCACACAGTCGGATTAACAGCACGTCCATCCAATTTGTCGAAAAAAATATATACGGGGGAAGAAAACTGAGTTTCTCTTATATGCCAACTAGTCTGTTATTATTGAGACTAAACCACTATAGAGGCAGCTCTGACATTGCAGGTGATAATTTAAGCAAGAATTAAGAAAAATCGGTAGAGATTCGTAGAATTTATCGTCTTACAAAAGGTATTCGACAATGTAAAACTGCGCAATATGTTTTAAATTCCAATAATAGTAGATAGAACTTTAAGTAAGGACTGGTAGTAAACCAGCAGTACAAAACCAGATTGGAAATGAAGAATTGAAGACAAAAAAATTATGTGTTTGCATTAATAAGGGTAAAAGACAGGGATGTAGTCTTTCGCCCCTACTGCTTAATGTAAACTGAGGTGAGAAGACATGGGATAGGGATATGCAAATATACAGATGGCGGTAATATCGTGTACAGAATGTTGATTGGTTGGTTGGATTATGGGGTAGAGCAACCTAACTACGGGGTCATCAGTCCCTTTATCAACATTCAAAATGGTCTCAAGTTAAAAACAGTCCCAAAGGCAGTCGGGGAAAGTAAAAGGCGTAAAACTACATCGAACCGCACTGAAGGACAAAATGAAAGAAGCTAACAGAAAAGGAGAAAACGTACACTAAATAGAAAAAGTAGTGGGAAGTATTAAAATGATATAGCAGATGGCCTAGGCTGACTGGTCACAAAATTAAAAAAGCGAGCCAGGCACAGTGGAACACACCAAAATCTCAACTCTGGAAGACAAGGCTAGAGGAACACAGACAGAGAAAGGACGAACACCAAGGTGAACAAACAGCAAAGAAAGTGTGAGGAAGAGTGTAAATGAAGGGACGGTGGAAGCGTGAGTGAGAAGGCCAGACGCCCACCCTTAGAGTGTGTGATAACCCCCCCACCCACTGTCACGAATAAAACATCGACCATTGAGGCATTGTCGCCCAACACCATTGGTAGTGTGTCGAAAGTTAGAAGTTGGCCACAGAGTGGCTAAAATTTGGCAGTCGATCAAGATGTGAACGACAGTCATGTGGGAGCCACAGTCACACTGAGATGGGTCTTCACGACAGAGGAGGTGACCATGTGTTAGCCATGTATGGCCAATGCACAGCAAGCAAAGGACAAAAGAGATCCTGCATATGGCTTGCATAGAAGACTGCCACACATTCGTTGTATCCTTGTTAACATGGTGTTTATTTTGGGTAATGAGGGTGCCACATTCACTATCCCAGAGCGCGAAAACATTACATCAGAAGACCAATCGAACATCAGTCTCCAGCAGTCCATTATTCAGAGTTGGCTTACTGGTAGCCTGTTTGGCCAGGCTGTCAGCAAGTTCATTTCCCGGTATCCTGACATGTCCTGCGGTCCAAATGAAGTATACTAACGTCCACTGTTTCCAAGGGCATAAACAGACTCTTGGATAGTCATTACCAAAGGATGGCGAGGGACGCACTGGTTGAGAGATTGCAGGCTGCTTAAGGCGTCACTGCAGATGACGTAGGACTCACCAGTGCAGGAGCAGAACTGCTGAAGAATGTGATAGACGGTAACCACCTCTACAGTGAAAACACTGCAGCCATCTGGCAAGGAGCATATTTCTGCATGTCCAATGCGAGCGTAAGCGAAGCCATGAAGACCATCTACCATTGCTCTATCAGTGTCAGACCTGGAACTCTCCGAAAATAGAGAAAAATTGCAAGCAGAGGACCGCAGGTGGAACTGAGCCTTTAGGGCCTTGTGATAGGTGAAGACGAAAGTGCAGCCAAGGTGTGGATCATGGAGGTGTACATAAGTGGACCCTCTGGAAAGGTGGCAGAAGGAAAGTTTCGAGTTCAGTAAGACATGACCAGACACAGACTGTAATGGGAATCCGTTGTTGTGGGAGATGGACCGCCTTGATAGTGAAAAGGAGACATTAATTTGGATGGTTAAGCGAACTATTAATTCAGGCGGTATAATTTGCAAGCTATAGTTGCAACTTGAGCTACAATAGAGGAACGCCAGCTTCCACGAGGAAGCTGTTCACTGGGCTCGCTCAGAAAGCTCCTGTCGCAATCCAAACTCCACAGTGGAGGACAGGGTCCAGCAGACGCAGTGCAGAGGGCAGGGCTGGACCATATGTCAGGCCCCCATAGTCAATATTGGACTGTACAAAGGCTTTGTACAGCTGTAGCACTGTGCAGGCCGCTGTGGCAAAGCGGTTCTAGGCACTTCAGTCCGGAACCACATGGCTACTAGGGTCGCAGGTTCGAATCCTGCCTCAGGCATGGATGTATGTGATATCCTTAGGTTAGTTGGGATTACATTGTTCTAAGTCTAGGGGCCTGATGACCTCAGACGTTCAGTCCCATAGTGATTAGAGCCATTTGAAACATTTGTAGCAGTGTAGGGCGATTAGCACCCCAGTCGATGTGGCTCAGATGCTGCTGGCACTTCTCCTTAGGCTGACGAAGATGGGAAAGCCAAATTAAATGTGTGTCAGCCCCAAAAATCAGTAAGTCTCCAATTCTTTTAGTTGTTGGTCATCGAGGTAAAGTTCTGGGTGGGCCTAGACAGTTCGACAACAACAGAAGTGAATGACACAAGTCTCGTCGGCCCAAAATTGAAAGCTGCAAGCTCGGGCACATGACTGCATCTTTTGTATGGCTCACTCCAGCTAGCATTCAGCCACATCAATAGAAGAGGAGCAGATGGAAATAAAAATGTCGTCATCATATGTGAAGGGAGATGCTGAGGACCCTATTGCTAGTGCAAGACCATTAATGGAAATTAAAAGTAGTGTGACACTCAGGACAGAGCCCTGTGGGACCGCATTGGATACGTGGTGCACTGTGGGAGGCACTGACACTAACTCTGAAAGTGCAGTGCGACGAGAAGTTATGTATAAAAATTGGGAGTGGGCCCCAGAGACCCCACTCATGATGATTAGCGAGGATGTGGTGTAGCCAAGTGGTATCATAGGCTTTTGACTATTCAAAATAGATTGCTATAAGGTGTTGTCGCCAGAAAAAGGCCAATCGAATAGTAGCATCCAAGTGGACCAATTTGTCGATGGTGGAGCACTCTTGGCGAAAACAGTCCTGGGACAGGGCCAGAAGGCCTCCAGGCTCAAGAAGCCAGTATAACCGCAGGCTCACAATACGTTCAAGGAGCTTGCACAGAACGTTGGTGAGGCTGATAAGACGACAGCTATCGACATCTAGTGGGTTCTTACCAGGCATTAGCACTGGGACGATGATACTTTCCCGCCATTGCGATGGGAATTCGCCATCTCTCCAAATGCTTTGAAGATGACATGGAGGTGGGGCTGGTAAGCTGCTGACAGAGGTTTAAGCATTTGGAAATAGATGTGGTCTACTCCAGGTGATATGTAAGGACAGTTGGCAAGGGCACATAGATCTTCCCATTCACTGAAGGGAGCATTGTATGGTTCATGGTGGTGTGCAGAAAAAGATAGATGTTGTCATTCCACCCATAGTTTGAGGAGATGAAAGGCGAGGCTGTAATTCTGAGACACAGAGGTGCAAGCGTAATGCTCAGCGAAACACTCTATGATTATTTCTGGATTTGCAGATACACCTCCATGTGTGGAAATCCCAGGTACACCTGCAGGGATCTGATAGCCATAAAGGCTTCAGAGCTTGGTCCAAACACAAGGAGAGGTTCATGTTCCAGTGGTGGAGACGTATCATTCCCAACACTCCTGCTTACATCGTTTCATGAGTAGGTAGATCAGGGCAAGGTGTCATGTGAAGACAGTGAGGTTCTCCAGGGATGGGTGGCGCTTACAATGTTGGATGGTCTCTAATGGCCGCAGAAATATCCGGGAACCACAAGGGCACTGACGTCTGCTGGTGCAACCTGAGGAACAAGGTATTCCCGATTCAACTGCGGCAACAAAATAGTTCGGATGCCTCTAAGCACAATGGGACTTAACATCTGTCTTCAGTCCCGTAGAACCTAGAACTACTCAAACCTTACTAACCTAAGGGCATCACACGCGTCCATGCCCGAAGCAGGATTCGAACTTGCGACTGGAGTGATCGCGCGGTACCAGACTGAAGCGCCTAGAACCGCTCGGCCACTCCGGCCGGTAACTGTGGCAACACAGTAGTGATAGCGTTGATTATCTCATCGATGTTGCTTTGCTACAGAGATTCAAAGAGGTGAAAGTATTCATCAGCCTTGCTAAGAGACCATCTGAGCAAGGGTCCAGACATGTGACGCTCAGGTAGGAAGAGTGGAAAGTGGTCACTACCACAGATGTCGTCGTGAGAAGGCTAGGACAGCAAACTGAGAGATCAATGGCCTAGTATGTGTATCAGGCCACACTAAAACGTGTGGGGGCACCTGCATTGAGGATGCAAAGGTCGAGTTGAGTTAGTGAGTGCTCGACATCCTTACCATGGCTAGTAACTTTTGTTCCACCACACAAAGGCTTATGAGCATTAAAATCATGTACAAGTTGGGAGTAGGGGGAGTTGGAAAATTTGTGTAGCCAACACATGAGACAACAATTCACGATCTGGAGGGAGGTAGATGCTACAAATGTAATTTCCTGAGTTATGCTCACCCTGGCAGCCATAGATTCTAAAGGATTTTGAAGGGGTCTCAGGTTCGCTACAAACAGAGGTGAGGACATAGATACAAACTCCTCCCAATAGGCTGTCACAGTCAATGCAGTGTTGATAGCCATGAATGGCTGGGGTCCACTGTGCAGGAACCAGGTTTCCTGAAGGGTAACGGAAAAACCAGGTGTAACCTTTAAGAGTTGTCATGACTGAGCCAGCTGGCATAAAAAGCCGCTGCAGTCACACTGGAGGATGACGCTTTCTGCAATTGAGGAAGACATAAAATGACCAAGGAGGCAGTTTAAGCCTCAGTGTCGCCTGCTGCCACTGGTTGAGTATTTGTATCCGTTTCCATTGTGGATGAGGCGCCCTTGGGGGGGGGGGGGGCGCTAAAATCCTCAGACTCGTAGGGAGGGTTGTTGTTGGGGCCACTGGAGGGTCCCATTTATTGTCAGACTTCTTCCTTGTCTGCTTGCTCTCTCACTTTTCTTTAGTGGCTTGTCGGGAGAGGTCTCTGAAGTAGGGGGAAAACTGTGAAGCCCTTCATCGAGTAGCTTGTGGCTCTTTCAGCCACTGGCGAGTGTCCACTTTTGCACTAGTGGAGACCTTAGGAAGGTTATCTCTGTACAAGGCAGGGATGTCGGAAGTACCGTCATAAGTGAGGGTGAGTGGACGTTGTGACAGCATATGTAGATATCAAGCAAATGTTGTGCAACTGTTCAACTCTACTTTTAGCCTCTTGGTAGGTCAGCCAGTCCAGGGTCGGTTCCTCCATAATTTACCGCTTCTTTTGGAGAACTGTCCTGTCTGGCGAACAAGGAGAGTGGTGTTCTCCAGGCGCACATGGAGAATTTTGATGCAGTGGAGGTCTGCAGTCTCGTCATGTGGCGCTTTAACTAAAGTGTGAAGGCATGTGACTCAATTTCCAGATCTTAAAGCACCACCTAGAAGGAAGAATGTATGATTTTACGTCACATTGGTGTATCTTCATCTTGACCTTTTAAGGCAATAAATCACCCCCAAAAGCCAAGATGAAGACACCGTCAGCAACTCTGTTGACTTTGGGTCCTCTGCAAACCAGCCGGATGAAGTGAACACCCCGCCATTCTAAATTGTCGTGGAGCTCGTCGTCAGGCTGCTAGTGAACATTGCGATGGAAAATAATCTCCTGAGCCATGTTGACGCTTTTGTGGTGAGTGATGAAAACTGGAATATCATTCAGCTGGTCACAGGAGAGCAACGCGCAGGACTGTACAGAGGATGCTTTCTGAATGACGACTGCCCCATTTTTCATTTTCGGCAGCGCAACTACTTCCCCAAACTTGTCCTCTAATTGTTCGACAAAAAATAGTCGTTTAGCAGCTAGAAAGGAGTCCCTACTCATCCGGCTGCAGGCTAAATACCTTGGTGAATAATGCTCTGTCTTTTCGACAGCTCTGCGTTCGGTGGTGCAGGTAGGGAGGGGAACGATTTTAAGTCATATTTCTCACCATTAGATTCGGCTTTCCTTTTGTTAGGGCCTCCTGGGGACATTTGATCCCCAGCAAGTGATGACTTGGTCCGCTTAATTCCAGGTCATCTGCCCTGATGCCTCCCTCTTCAATCAGAGCACCTACTTCTTGGCATCAATGGGGAGTTTGCAGTTCAGGCATCAGCAATGCGATCCCTGTGTAGCCAGGTGTCTACCACCAAATTGTTACATGATGGGCCCACCACAACGGACTGGCTACCTGGCTACCGTGCGGGGTATTGGGTGCTGACAAATACAGTATAGTCATGTGGGCGGAAGGGACAGAGGACTATGGAAGCAGATGACGTACCCTGTGAGTCGTCGTCACCCAGATAGCTGGATTGCAGGTGGAATTGTAGGTCAAGGACAATATGAGGGCAGAAGAGCCAATCGCACTCCGAATATATGGTGCACCACGTAAAGCGTCGTTCCTATAATGGCCCACACTTCGGATAATTTTGAAAGATCTGTAGGTCATACCCTAAAAGAGGACCATAACTGGTAAGTGGGAGACTCCTTTTAGTCGCCTCTTATGACAGGCAGGAGTACCTCGCACCTACTGTAACTACCAAACACTCAAGGGGCGCGTACACGAGGTGTAAAAAGGGCAGTGCGTTGGGTGAGCAGTCTTTTGCACTCAGGTGATTCACGTGAAAAAATTTTCCGACGCCATTATGGCAGCACATCTGGAACCAACAGACTTTCAATGCACAATGGTAGTTGGAGCTAGGGATTCCGTTACGGAAATCGTTAGGGAATTCAATATTCCGAGACACATAGTGTCACGAGTGCGCCAAGAACACAAATTTGATGCATTACGTCTCCCCACTGGCAATGAAATTAGCGACGGCCTTCACTTACCAACCAACAGCAGCGGTGTTTCCATCGAGTTGTCAGTGCTAACAGACAAGCAACGCTGCGTAACATAATCGTAGAAATCAATGTGCGACGCACCACGGACGTATCTGTTAGCACAGCGCGGCTAAATCTGACGTCAATAACGTGTGATAGCAGACGACATACGCGAGTGACTGTGCTAACAACGCGACATAGCCAGCAACGCCTTTCCTAAGCTCGTGACGATATCGGTTGGACTCTAGACGATTGGAAAGCCGTAGCCTGGTCAGATACGTCACGTTCCCAGCTGGTAAGAGCCGACGGTAAGATTTGAGAATGACGCAGACCCCACTAAATCATAGTAGGGACTGTAAAGCCTGGAGGCGGCTCCGTAATGGCGTGGGCTGTGTTTACATGTAATGAACTGGCTCCTCTGGTGCAGTTGAACCGACCATTCTCTGGGAATTATTACACTACTGGCCATTAAAATTGTTGCACCAAGAAGAAATGCAGATGATAAACGGGTATTCATTGGACAAATATATTATACTAGAACTAACATGTGATTACATTTTCATGCAATTTGGGGGCATAGTTCATGAGAAATCAGGACCCAGAACAACCACCTCTGGCAGTAATAACGGACATGATACGCCTGGGCATTTAGCAAAACAGAGCTTGGATCTCGTGTACGGGTACAGCTGCCCATTCAGCTTCAACACGATACCACAATTCATCAACAGTAGTGACTGGTGTATTGTGACGAGCCAGTTGCTAGGCCACCTTGACCAGACGTTTTCAATTGTTGAGAGATCTGGAGAATGTGCTGGCCAGGGCAGCAGTCGAACATTTCTGTATCCAGAAAGGCCCGTAGAGAACCTGCAACATGCGGTCATGCATTTTCCTGCTGAAATGTAGGGTTTCGCAGGGTTCGAATGAACGGTAGAGCCACGGGTCGTAACACATCTTAAATGTAACGTCCACTGTGCAAAGTGCCGTCAAACAATGGCACCCCATACCATCACGCCGGGTGATACGTCAGTATGGCGATGACGAATACACGCTTCCAATGTGCGTTCACCATGATGTCGCCAAACACGGATGCGACCATCATGATGCTGTAAACAGAAGCTGGACTCATCCGAAAAAATGTCGTTTTGCCATTCGTGCACCAGGTTCGTCGTTGGGTACACCATCGCAGATGCTCCTGTCTGTGATGCAGCGTCTGGGGTAACCGCAGCCATGGTCTCCAAGCTGATAGTCCAGGCTGCTGCAAACGCCGTCGAACTGTTCGTGCAGATGCTTGTTATGTTGCAAACGTCCCCATCTGTTGACTCAGGGATCGAGACGTGGCTGCACGATCCGTTACAGCCATGCGGATAAGATGCCTGTCATCTCGACTGCTAGTGATACGTGGCCGTTGGGATCCAGCTCAGCGTTCCGTATTACCCTCCTGAACCCACCGATTCCATATTCTGCTAACAGTCATTGTATCTCGACCAACGCGAGCAGCAATGTCACGATACGATAAACCGCATTGGCGATAGGCTGGAATCCGAGCTTTATCAAAGTCGGAAACGTGATGGTACGCATTTCTCCTCCATACATGAGACATGACAACAACGTTTCACCAGGCAACGCTGGTCAACCGCTGTTTGTGTATGAGAAATCGGTTAGAAACTTTCCACATGTCAGCACGTTGTAGGTGTCGCCACCGGCGCCAACCTTGTGTGAAAGCTCTGGAAAGCTAATCATTTGCGTGTCACAGCATCTTTTTCCTGTCGGTTAAATTTTGCGTCTTAAGCACTTCATCTTCGTGGTGTAGCAATTTTATTGGCCAGTAGTGTACTTTCAGCTGTCTGTATTTAAAGCCAGACATGGACTTCATTTTCCCGAAAAACGATGTAATTTATATGAATATATAGAAGAAAATTATCTACTGACACACAGTCAACATGGGTTTATAAAACATCGTTATTGTCAAAAACAACTAGATGTTTATTCACATGAAATATTGAGTGCTATTGATAAGGGATTTTAGATCGATTACGTATTTCTGGATTTCCGGAAGGCTTTTGACACTGTACCACACAAGCGGCTTGTAGTGAAATTGCATGCTTATGGAATATCGTCTCAGTTATGTGACTCGAATTGTGATTTCCTGTCAGAGAGGTCAAAGTTTGCAGTAATTAACGGAATGCCATCGAGTAAAACAGAAGTGATTTCCGGTGTTCCCCAAGGTAGTATTATAGGCCCTTTGATTTTCCTCATCTATATAAACGATTTGGAAGACAATCTGAGCAGCCGTCTTAGGTTGTTTGCAGATGACGCTGTCGTTTACCGATTGATGAAGTCATCAGAAGATCAAAACAAACTGCAATGCTATTTACAAGAGATTACTGAATGGTGCGAAAATTGGCAGTTGACCATAAATAACGAAAAGTGTGAGGTCATCCACATGAGTGCTAAAAGGAATCCGCTAACGATAAATCAGTCTAGTGTAAAGGCCGTAAATTCAACTAAATATCTAGGTATTACAATTGCTAATAAGTTAAATTGGAAGAAAGACATAGAAAATGTTATGAGGAAGGCTAGCCAAAGACTGCGTTTGATTGGCAGGGCACTTAGAAAATGTAACAGACCTACTAAGTAGACTGCCTACATTTCGCTTGTCCGTCCTCTTTTAGAATACTGCTGTACGGTGTGGGATCCTTACCAGAAAGGACTGACGGAGTACTTCGAAAAAGTTCCAAGAAGGGCAGCACGTTTTGTATTATAGCAAAATATGGAAGAGAGTGTGACAGAAATGATACAGGATTTGGCCTGGAAATCCTTAAACGAAAGGCGTTTTCCGTTACGACAGAATGTTCTCACGGAATTCCAATCACCAACTTTCTCCACCGAATGCGAAAATATTTTGTTGACACCGACCTTCATAGGGAGCAACGATCACCACGATAAAATAAGGGAAATCAGAGCTCTTGCGGATAGATATAGGTGTTCGTTCTTTTCTCGCGCTATACGAGATTGGAATAATAGAGACTTGTGAAAGTAGTGCAATGGACCCTCTGCCAGGCACTTAAATGTGATTTGCAGAGTATCCATGTACATGTAGACTATCTCACTGGGCCACAATTGTTCGCAATTGGTTTGAACATTGTGGATAATTCTAGCGAATGATTTGGCCGTCCATATTGCCTGTTCTTCCATTTATTGGTCTGAGGTTGCTTTTAGGTCTTAACCTCGGTAGTTGTAGTGGTAGTCGCAGTGCTGAGTGGTGGACAATACTTGATCTTTGAAGGGGAGGAAGTCCCACCTGCCAGCCGGATGGCCGAGCGGTTCTAGGCGCTACAGTCTGGAACTGCGCTACCGCTACGGTCGCAGGTTCGAATCCTGCCTCGGGCATGGCTGTGTGTGATGTCCTTAGGTTAGTTAGGTTTAAGTAGTTCTATGTTCTAGGGGACTGATGACCAAAGAAGTTAAGTCGCACAGTGCTCAGAGCCATTTGAACCAAGTCCCACCTGTCAGCAACCATGACCTTTTCTGAAGTTCTGGGGGCAGGGGCAGGTTTCAAAGGAACTGCAGCAGCACAAGTGCATTAACAAACGTAGGTACTACTGCTGACACGCTACCTCCTCTTGTATATCGCCTCCAGTTTTCTGGGCTGCTGTTTGAGAACGGAAGTAAAGGAGGCAGCGAACAAAGACGGCTGAATGGACTTGTACAACTTCTTGGCTTCACCCTACAGGATATACTTTGTCGTTTTGATCTCCTGGAACGCCAGACAGGGTGATCCTCAGTGCAGCTGATACAATTTGGAGGAGAGGAACAACCAACTGTGTCGTGGGCGGCCTTGCCACATTTACCACGAGTGGCTTCTCCTTTACAACTAAGCGTAGTGTGCCCAAAATACTGGCATTTAAAAAAAACACAATGGGTTTGGAAAATAAGGCTTTATACTTAGGTGCAGGAAATCTACCGTGACATGCTCTGGTGTTCCGGTGGGTGCTGTTAAAAGTGAGGATAGAAGAGTCTGATTTGACAAGATCCCCATCCACCCATTTCATAATATTTTGGTTGTCAATAAACTAGATACCTGCAAGTCACAACACCTTTCCTGTAGTTCAAGATGTTGTGCAATTCAGTTTCTATCACATGCTCCGCGAGGCTGTCTTGGGAGCTACATGTTTCAAACGACATTGCGCAAGCTCTTAAAAGATTTTAAGGTACCAGCAATGCCTTCTGGATCTTTCTGTATGTAAAATGGAGACAGTTTCTCCAAATAGCCCTTTTTTCTTTTGATTATAATAAACACGTTCTGAGAAACAGTATGCATTCTGTCACTATTTACTGAATGAAGAAGACTGGCTACCCGAGCCCCCCCCATTAGACTAGGTGTTGGTATCACGCAGTGGCGCATCCTTTCAGCTGGGAGGAGGGAGAGAAAATTTCGAAGGGTCCATTTCAGTCCAACGAGCAGCTAGGGCAGTAAGGGTCTACTCAGACAGAGCCCTCACATGTCTGAGTAAGCCTTATACAATGAGGTGGCAGGTTCCCCACAGGTTGCCTGCTAACGGCTGTTCTATCCCAACAGCCAGCGGCGCGTAGCACACCTTGATGTTGAACGACATTTATAGAATTTTTACCATCGTCGCGATCTGGGCAGTGAAGCCAAGATCCCCATTCCCTGTGTCAAACAACGTTCGACGGCCGCACCGTACAGTGGTCGCTGAAGGATGACCAGAGCATATGCAGGCAGAGAACTGGCTTCACTTTCCAGTCTCCAGCTCAGGAACTCCTAGGTTGCAAATTAATACCTATCGTCGTGGAATGACAGGAAGAATTGCAGAATATGATACATGGAGTTTATAATCTAATGAGCGAAAACATATACTATGTGATCAAAAGTATGCGGACACGGAAAGTGAATAATGGACTGTGGTAAAAGGGTGAAAGAAAAATTCGAAGTGTATGACACGTGTTGTTGCTGAAAGTTGAAAATCAGGTTGAAACATGGCGCCCTCCATCGGTAATGCTGGATTTCAGTATAGTATTGTCCCACCCTTAACCTTGATGACAGCTTCCACTCTCGCAGTCATACGTCAAATCAGGTGCTTCAAGGTTTCTTGGAGATTGGCAGCCCATTCTTCACGGAGTGCTGCACTAAGGAGAGGCATCGATGCAAGTTGGAGTGACCTAGCACGAAGTCGGCGTTCCAAAACATCGCGATTTTCTACAGGATTCAGGTCAGGATACTGTGCAGGCTAGTCCATTACAGGGATGTTATTGTCGTGTAACTACTCCACCACAGGCCGTGCTGAAAGATGCTATCGACATCCCCGAATTGCTCTTCAACAGTGGGAAGCAAGAAGGTGTTTAAAACATTAAAGTAGGCCTGCGCTGTTATAGTGCCACGCAAAACAACAAGGGGAGAGTGAAAACACGACCACACCATAACACCACCACCTCCGAGTTTTACTGCTGCACTACACACGCTGGTAGATGACGTTCACCACGCAAATGGTTCAAATGGCTCTGAGCACTAAGGGACTTAACTTCTGAGGTCATCAGTCCCCTAGAACTTAGAACTACTTAAACCTAACCAACCTAAGGACAGCATACACATCCATGCCCGAGGCAGGATTCGAACCTGCAACCGTAGCGGTCGCGCGGTTCCTGACTATAGCGCCTAGAACTGCTCGGCGACTCCGGCCGGCGTTCACCACGCACTTGCCACAACCTGCCATCTGATCGCCACATTGTGTACCGTGATTCAACCCTCCACACAACGTTTCTCCACTGTTCAATCGTCCAATATTTACGATCCTTACACCAAGCTAGGCGTCGTTTGGCATTTACGAGAGTGGTGTGGCTTATGAGCGCTTGACCATGAAATCCAAGTTTTCTCACGTCCCGCCCAGCTGTCATAGAACTTGCAGTGGATCCTGATGCAGTCTGGGATTCTTGTGTGATGCTCTGGAAAGATGTCTGCTTATTACACATTGCAACCAACTGTCGACGGTCTCTGTTAGTCAACAGACGACATCGGCCTGTACGCTTTTGTGCTGTACGTGTCCCATCACGTTTCCATTTCACTATCACATCAGAGACATTGGACCTAGGGATGCTTAGGAGTGTGGAAATCTCGCGTACAGACGTGACACAAGTGACGCCCAATCACCTGGCCACGTTCGAAGTCCGTGAGCTCTGCCGACCACATGCGCTTCCATAAACGCATCCGGTGATGCCTGTTGCTGAGGAAGACACGGCGGTCGGTCGGTACCGTTGGGCATTCATGACCTGTGTGGGGGAGTTTATTGACAATGCCAGCAGATCACACTGTGAAACACATTTGGGAAATTTGTGGTAATTTCCAATGGGACCAAACTGCTGAGGTCATCAGTCCCCAGGCTTACACTAACTTACGCAAAGGACATCACACACACCCATGGCCAAGGAAGGACTCGAACCTCTGACGAGGGGAGCTACGAAAACCGTGTCAAGGCGCCCTAGACCACGCGGCTATCCTACGCGGCGTGAAAGACATAGTTCATGCTGTAACATAGGTTGACTTTTATACATCTTTGTCTGTTGAAAAATTTCTGTGTATGAAGGAGTTTGATAGGAAAATATTCTCTATATTTGGGCCTACATATATTTGTAAGCATAGTGTTTCTTCCTTGAAGAACAACAACAGTAAATGTGGGCCTCCTGATGCTCCACGACGAACATTAACTAGTTGCCTGTGATGAGGATCTCTTCAACAAATCTCAGTGTTGCTTTCGAGACAAATTGTAGAAAAGTGTGATAGGATACATGTGTCTCATTAAACTAATTGTAAAATTAAATGTCCTAGCAATTACAGATTACACGGAATTAACACAGCAAGTGAATTTATTAAAATTGCCACTACTTAATTTAATTTATATTCATTGACTTTGTGGTACAATTTGGGTAGCTCAGTTGATAGAGCACTTGCCCGCGAAAGGCAAAAAGTCTCTAGTTCGAGTCTCGGCCCCGCACACAGTTTTAATCTGCCAGGAAGGTTCATATCAGCGCACACTCCGCTGTAGAGTGAAAATTTCATTCTAGAAACATCCCCTAGGCTGTAGCTAAGCCATGTCTCCGTAATAGGCCGGCCGAAGTGGCCGTGCGCTTAAAGGCGCTGCAG
This sequence comes from Schistocerca piceifrons, assembly GCF_021461385.2. Lineage (NCBI taxonomy): Eukaryota > Metazoa > Arthropoda > Insecta > Orthoptera > Acrididae > Schistocerca > Schistocerca piceifrons. The sequence continues at coordinate 107,835,452 of NC_060146.1, forward strand.
TCTGGAACCGCAAGACCGCTACGGTCGCAGGTTCGAATCCTGCCTCGGGCATGGATGTTTGTGATGTCCTTAGGTTAGTTAGGTTTAACTAGTTCTAAGTTCTAGGGGACTAATGACCTCAGCAGTTGAGTCTCATAGTGCTCAGAGCCATTTGAACCATTTTTTTCCCCGCAATATCCTTTCTTTCAGGAGTGCTAGTTCTGCAAGGTTCGCAGGAGAGCTTCTGTAAAGTTTGGAAGGTAGGAGACGAGATACTGGCAGAAGTAAAGCTGTGAGTACCGGGCGTGAGTCGTGCTTGGGTAGGTCAGTTGGTAGAGCACTTCCCCGCGAAAGGCAAAGGACCAAAGTTCGAGTCCGACTCCGCTACATAGTGTTTTTTTCCACCGTTTACAAACTCTAGGGATTGAGAGATGAGAGGATATGCAACAAAAAACGTCTAATAAACTTATGTCCAGAAATGCATTATTTCCATGCTAAAGACCATTTATTCAATCATACTTTGTTACAGAGACAGCGGTATAGCACGTGCTGTATCATACACCCACAGGTACAGTATGTGTTGAAAATGGTTTCCACGTGTCTCACCGCATGCGTATAGGTCTCGTAGCGTCTTCTGTCACACACGTTCCCATCGACCAGGCTGCATCTGAACAATGTCTAAGGTAGCGTGAATACGCTGATCCAGTGTCTCTACATCTGGAATCGACTCTGCACACACGATACTTCTGAGATGGCCCTATAACCAGAAATCGCCCGGGTTGAGGTCCGAGGAAGAAGCAGAGTCGACCAGGGAAGACTCGTATGGGATGCGTGTGGACGCTAACGGTGAAGTGGTCTGGAGCACCATAACGTAGCGGCAAAATGGTTCAAATGGCTCTGAGCACTATGGGATTTAACATCTGTGGTCATCAGTCCCCTAGAACTTAGAACTACTTAAACCTAACTAACGTAAGGACATCACACACATCCATGCCCGAGGCAGGATTCGAACCTGCGACCGTAGCGGTCACGCGGTGCCAGACTGAAGCGCCTAGAACCGCACGGCTACACCGGCCGGCTGTAGCGGCAACTTAACCCTTAGAATCATCAGTGGGACGTCTTCCAGCAGGGGAGGCAAAGTCAGCTGCAAGAATCGCCGACAGGTCCGGCCTGTTAGGCGACGTGGAACGAAGTCTGCTCCCAAAATACGATCTCCAATTATCCCGGCGCACATATCGCGGAGTGGCCGTGCGGTTCTAGGCGCTACAGTCTGGAACCAGGCGACCGCTACGGTCACAGGTTCGAATCCTGCCTCGGACATGGATGTGTGTGATAGGTTAGTTAGGTTTCATTAGTTCTAAGTTCTAGGCAACTGATGACCTCAGAAGTTAAGTCGCGTAGCGCTCAGAGCCATTTGAAACATTTTTTGAGATCTTCACTGTAGCCTCACAATATATATATTCACTTACGAAATTTGTTATTAACTATCCGAACGAATTCAAAAGTAATAGGAGTGTACATGGCTACACCACTAGGAGAAAGGATGATCTTCACTACTCGAGGTTAAATCTAACTTTGGCTCAGAAGGGGGTAAATTATGCTGCCACGAAAGTTTTTGGTCACTTACCTAATAGCATCAGAAGTCTGACAGATAGCCATATAGCATTTAAAAGGAAATTAAAAGAATTTCTTTATGGCAACTCCTTCTACTCATTAGATGAATTTTTGGATATAGTAAGTGGATAATTTCCCCAACCTCCACAAAAAGTATTAAAAATATTAAGTGTCATGTAATATTTTGTGTAATGTAATATCTTGTATAGACACCTTTTATTAACCTGACACGTTCCACATCATTACGAAGTGTCGTATTCATGATCTATGGAAAAAAGTACTAATCTAATCTAATCCGGCTGCACGGATGCTGATGATTCGCTATGAGCATGCTGTGGGGTCCTGCATGCTATCCCACAGATGACTTATTAAAGTTGAAGATACCACTCCGCGTAAAGGTAGCCTCCTGTGTGAACAGGATGGATGACATAAAACCCGGAATCGTGGTTCCTTGGTGAAAAAAACAGTGACAAAACTGCTCCCGGCGGGGAAAGTCAGTCGCTAGTAAGCCGTGCACACGATGTAAGTGATAACGATAGTAACAACTGTCGTGAAGAATGTTCCACACTGTCGTCTGGCTTACCCTCTACTGGCGGGACAACTGCCTGGTACTGAGACGGGGTCGCCTTCCACAGTGTTAATCAAAGTTTCCTCCAAGTCTGTTGTCCGATCATTTCAGGTACGTCCATCACGATATCCTACTTACTGAAACGACCCTGTCTCAAACAAACGGAAAACATATTTGCAAACACTGGATGCTCTGGTTACTGTCGGCGGTGGTAGGTCTCCTAATACAACCTTGTTGCCTGCCGCCCATTGCCGTTTGCCTCTCCTTAAGTAACACCATGTCGGCAGTGTCTCGATTGGAATAAGGAACCATTGTGTCAACGCTGTATCACATCCACTACAGGGTGAAAAGTATTTAAACCGACAAACTCTAGTAGTGGACATCAAAACAAATATTTATCCCTAATGTCATTTTTTCCTATGAGGATTATTTAAACCGGTGGAGGTCGTATTACGCTCTACAGTTGTTATAGGTCGTATTACGCTCTGCAGTTGTAGGCAACTGCTGTCCACCAGTGTAGTAGTGCATTGTCTCTGTTGACTAGTGGAGCGATACGCCTGGAGTGAGTACACTGATATGGTTGGTGCGCACAGCGTAGCGCATCACAACGAACAAGTTGCACAGCGGGTTTATCAACAACAATATCCTAATCGTCGTATCCTACATTATACGGGCTTTGCTGCTGTGTACCAACGTCTGCGTGAGACCGGGTCATTTAGCAGATTACCTGGACAGGGACGCCGTCGCACGGTAACAACGCTGCAATTTGAGGAAGCTGTCCTTCAGTCAGCATTCGTGCAATTTCACGTAACATGGTGACGAATAAGACGAATGTAAGAACAGTCCTTGGAGAGCAATTGTTACGTCCATTTCACTTACAGCGTGTCCACAACCTGGAACCAGTTGATTATCCACCCAGAGCGCAGTTTTCACAGTGGTACCTGGAACAGTGTGAAATGCATCCTACATTTCCATCTTCTGTGTTGTTTACCGATGAAGTAACGTTCGGGCGTGGTGGAGTCTTCAACATGCACAATTCGCATGTTTGGAGTGAGGATAACCCACATGCCACAGCTACTAGCGCTCATCAACTGCTGTTCTTCGTTAATGTGTGGGTCGGTGTTGTTGGGGGCTGTTTAATTGGGCTGTATCTGCTATCTAGGCCATTAAATGGCAGGCACTATTACAATTTTCTCGCCAGAGCATTGCCAGAATTGCTAGAAGGCATCCCGCTCCCTACAAGACAATGTATGTGGTTCCAACATGACGGGGCGCCGGCACATTTCAGTCATAGTGTGCGTCGATTCCTGGACCGACGGTTCCCAGAAATGTGGATTGGCAGAGGTGGTCCTGTACCATGGCCTCGTCGATCCCGAGATATGTCCCCTCTGGAATTTTTTCTTTGGGGAGAGAAGCGCAACCCTGTTTACACAACTCCTGTTGCATCAGAAGAGGATCTGGTTGCCCGGACAGTAGCAGCAGCAGGAACAATTCAGGTACTTCTGGTGTTTTTGCCCGTGTCGGGCAGAAAATGATCCGACTGTGTAACCTTTGTTTACGTGTCGAGAGAGGCACTTTGAAAATCTACTGTAATTGAAATTGGGTTGTGTTAATGTGTTGTCTCTTGGTCATAAATAAATGGAAAAGTGTTTGTTGGTTTAATTAATTTGCGCCAGAGAAATTTTCCTCTACCGATTTTAATACACCTCATAGGAAAAATTGACATGAGTGAAAAATATTTGTTTTGATGTCCCCTACAACCTCCCAGAGTTTGTCGGTTTAAATAATTTTCACCCTGTATAATGTGAGTGAGCAAGTCAAGTGAACAGGACACAATGTCACCAGTTACTATTGCAAGAGTGGGCGCTAGAGCATGACATATAAAGAACGGTACTGCCATCTAGAAGGAAACCACGCATACTTTAACTGTGGATGCATACTATACAATGCGTATTAGACCACACACTCTGTAACGAACTATGATTGAATAAATGGTCTCTAGCAGGGAAACCATGCATTTTCGGACATAAATTCAATCCCTAGAGTCTGTACACGGTGGAAAAAATCATCCTGTACAAGAATGATTTACAGACCAGTATCGGTTTGCTGCAGAAGTCGTCAACATATTCTCAGTTTGAACATAATAAATTTCCTTGAGAAGGAGAATATTCTGTTGACAAGTCAGCACGGTTTTAGAAATCATCGCTCGTCCGAGGCTCATCTTACCCTTTTATCACAGGATGTCCTGCGAACTATGGATGAGGAGGAACAGGAAAATTTCCGAAAAGCGTTTGACACCCTACCCCACTGGAGATTGTTAACGAAGAAACGCGCACACGGAATAGGTCCTCAGATATTTGAGTGGCTGAAAGACTTTTTAAGTAATAGATCCCAGCACTTTTTCTCGAGGCGAATGTTCATGAGAGGCAATGGTATCGTCAAGTGTGCCCACAGGCAAGTGCGACCGGACCGCTATATTCCTATGTGTACAGAAATGGTTTGTGAAAAATTCAGAAAACTGGCGTTTGAAGCTGACTGCAGATCCAGCCTACTGCCGACAACGTAAATTTTGCGTAAAGACCACTACCCCCCATCATGCACCATACAGAGTAGGTGTATAGATGTAGATCTGGGAGACTATCGAGCCAGCCCGTAATTCAAGGGAACTACGTAATTTTTGCCGAGATATCATGTGTCACATATGCCTACAAACCTACCATAGACTTGTCGAAACGAAGGTACGAATAGTCGCTTCTGTATTGTTTTCCAGAAGGGGACCGACACATTATGAAGCACGTAGAATGTCCTGGCTGACCACTGTACATACTCACTTGAAGGTCGGGTATGTGGTCAGAAATATTAAAATCTGGGATGACAGTTTTCCAACTTGGAGACATTAGCGTTAATCTGAATATCTCTGCATTGGGTTAAGTTACAACATTGCAGGTGACATGATTATTTTTAGAAAATTATCCTCTACAAGATTATTTATTACACAAAATACGGCAAACTCAAAAATAACCAGTCGAAATGATCTCTGAAGTTTGGTACTGAAAATTTAGAAAATCCACGTCTTAGACCCAAAAATAACAATCAAGTAAAGATTCACCAGAGTGTATCTTTGTTCTCTAGTTAGATAAACAACTACCCTCATATAGAGCAAGGACACCGTCAAATATTTCTATAATTTTTTATAAATTTTTAAAATTTGAAAATCGTTATTTACTGTAAAGTTCGAGGCTAGTTAACTCTGGTGGGACTGAATATAAAAATTATATTTTGGCAAATTTTGTAGACCTAATGATAGCAAAGTACAGAAAAAATTTCAACACTGATACCTGACTGAGAACAAAGATACGAATTTTTGAAAATGAGCAAATAATTCACATTACGCTACAAACTGTTTTGAAATTCTCAGTTATAGAGTAATCACATATAAAGAAACCAAAATGTTTGGAAATGGTCAAACAACCAAAATACTTTTTACTAGATCATTTCATTTGGATTGATCCACATATTACGTTTCTGCTATCGGACGACAGCATTATCCTTAGAACACAAATTACACAGATATCATATAAAACACAGGTTTTTATCGTTTACATTAATTTTTCTTTACATTTGAGATGACAGATACATAAATACACACAAACAAAATAATTGACAAAATACAGGCTACATTCATTGAACGTTAAATACAATGTCTATTGTTAAAATATTTGATGTGTGTTATGAGGGGAGAAAATCTCCGTCATGCTTCGGACAACGTACGTGAGCACGGTATTATTTAATCTGTGTGTTGATCATTTGGGATCACACTGTAACTTCAGCTCGTTTACTTTTTTTGTTATTTTATCTTCTCACCATATTGTCCTTTCTTTCTTCTGCCCATGTTGTTGACTATTTCTTATACCCCAAAAACTTTTAAATTCAGTATTTTATTCTTAAAAATGTTTCTTTGTTCCATATACGATTCTTTGACGGTACTTCTTTGTATTTTTTTCCTTATTTTAAAAATAAATGCTATTGTTGCTTCCCTGTTGTTTTGCCTATTACAGTATCCATCGCTTCCTCAGTCTTCCTTCGCTTCATCTTCCAGCGTCCCAGCTCCGATAATTCCTCTTATCTGGAGAGACAATCTTTCGCCACTCATTCTTTCGAGGTATTGGTTCCAGCTTATCCCATTTGGTTGTATTTTATTGAGGATGTTAAGTACATTCAATTCCTCCCCAGTTTCCGAATTTCGAAGTATATGATATCTTTTGCATCCCTTTAGAAATTTTCTTACCTCTTGCATGTATGCGACTGTCTTGGCATTTATTTAAAACTCATGATTCCTTCCCGACAATAGACATTTAAGTTGCTATTTTCTTATAAAATTTCCATGTTCCTTCTTACCTAGTTTTATTTTTTATACTTTTCACTGTTCAACATACGTTCCAAAAGTCTACTAATTTCTTCTTTAAGTCTTCGCAATTCGCGTATGCTACGTGGGAACATAAATATCTGTTCTGACCTGTTATTAGCGTATTGATCATAATTTTTTTTTCCATGAAGAAGAAATGGAATGTGTGTGAGAATTCCTTGATGCTTTACGTTTGTTTGCATGGTCGTTTTCCACAGCAGCTGTCACGTGTTAATTATCATTGCTTTTCACCAGACGAATTCACCTTTAATCATAAATCATCCTTGGTGGCCACTGGTGGTTTTGCCTGTTGGTTTTGCCTCCTGTTAGCATGTTCTGAAGTCTGCAGATTTTTCCTTCGTTGTTTGCGTAGGACGAAGCAAAAAAACATTCTGATTGCACATTCACTTTTCGCTTTTTTTCAATTCTTACGAACCAGATTTCCCTTACTTTGCAGTAGTATTTTTCCCACTTCAGTTTTGCAAGCCGCACGCAGGAGATGGCACTGTAGTTTCACGTGTTCCGCAATAATAGTTATTGTACTTGTAAGTACAGTTTTTGTTGTATAAGTTAGTATTGTACCTTATTACGGTTTCGCGTCAGCAAGGCAATGAGTACGTCACCTGGCAGACGTCGCCGCTGAGGTCATAGAACAGAGGTCGGGCGGTCACCGCTCTTGTGACGTCATCCCTGCAACGCATGACGCAGTCCTGTGACGTGTCGACTGACCACGTAGATGTAATACCTCTGTTACTGCTCCCTTGTGGACACTGCACGTCTGAAGGGACATCTGCTGCAAACAGTGTCCTCCTGAAACTGACGTCACTCTACAGTCATCTAGGTTGTGAGGTTGTCTGGTGCATAATATTACAAAGGGTAAGCCATCCTCTTATCTTGTGAAACAGCAAGTGTTCACGCAACCTGACGAAATCAGTTCATCTCCTGAATCCCCCTCCCCCATAATACTGTCACGGGTTTTATTAACAGTAGGTTGAACAGCGCGCACGGAAAGGAAAACAAGAGAGGCCCGGTTTACTCGGAAGTAAGCTCACTGATATTGAACACATGCACGAAATTATTAATCCCCTATGACACAACTTACAAGAGTGGGACACGAATCTCATAGGTACAATTGGTGACTGGTGCATGGGCAAACTGTTACCTACTTTGCCTAATGATCACTATCATCATCATCATCATCATCATCATTCATCATCATCATCATCATCATCATTCATCATATATTGTATTTACGGGTCTTTAAGGCCTACAGCAGAATAAAAAGGCTACAAGCCACAATATAAAGGGAATAGAACAAACTGCACATTATAAAAATTTGCCAAAGGTACACATTACAAAAAGAAAAAACACCAGTCAGTCACAACCTGAGCGCAGGAGACATTTATTGCAGATGGAGTTCCATCGCTATCGGTCACCAGCCTCATCTTCTACCGCTGTCGGTTCCACTTGTTCGAGTATGGCCATCGCGTTGTTGGTCGTCACTTTGGGCGTCTCTCAGCTGGTTGGGAACGGAGTCCCAATATTCGGCCGATATGTGGCTTCCCATACGGCTGTCCGTTCCCGTTCATTCTCCACGGTATTATAGACGGGTTCATATATCTTTCGAAGTACCTTCCTCTCGAACGCACAAATTACTTATTCAGTAGTTGCTGAAGTTGCACAGGTTTCACAGCTATATAAAAATACCGGCCGTACTAATGTCATGTTCAACCGAATCTTGTTTTTTTAGCGATATCAGCCGGGATTTGAAGAAATTGTTTAGGCTGAAGAAGACGCGATTAGAGTTTATTATTTGTTGCTGCACCATTTTTGTCACTTCACTTTTGTTGATCAGTATGGATCCCAGGTATTTTAATTCTCTTACTCGTTCGCAGGCGTGCCAGTCAACAGTAATGGGGGGGGCGAGAAGAGCTTGATGTCGTGAGACAAAATTTTGAATGTGTGGTGAACGCAAAAATCCGTAATCACGTAGTATCAGCAGTCAAAGATCTCCAAGAAGCAGCATCAGCAACGACGTATCTTGTTTTGCTGAAAGATTTTCATAACATAAGAGCTCATCCGCGAACCTTTGTGCAGTCTAACCTCGCACATACTTCATATTGTAACTAAGAATTATATCACTTAATGGAAGTGCATGAGACTCAATAGCGATGCGAAAACACGCCGCTGAAATTGTTAATATCGAGTAGAAGTGTAAGTCAGTCAGTCTATTAGATCTAAGCGCGAGAGTTCATTATATAATTTCCCAGATTGGCGATGGATAAATATCACTTTTTCATTTTTGGGTCATCAGTCTTCTGACTGTTTGATGCGCCCCGCCACGAACTACTCTCGTGTGCTAACCTCTTCATCTCAGAGTAGCACTTGCAACCTACGTGCTCAATCATTTGCTTGACGTATTCCAACCTCTGTCTTCCTCTACAGTATTTGCCATCTGCTGTTCCCTATAGTACCATCGAAGCCAATCCCTGATGTCTTATCAGATGTCCTATCAATCTTACCTTTCTTCTTGTCAGTGTTTTCCACATAATCGTTTCGTCTCCGATTCTGTGTAGAACTTCCTCATTCCTTACCTTATCAGTCCACGTAATTTTCAATATTCGAATGTAGCACCACATCTGAAATACTTCGATTCTCTTCCGTTCCAGTTTTCCCACAGTCCACGTTTCACTACCATACAATGCTCTGCTCCAAACGTAGATTCTCAGAAACTTCTAGAATGATATTTTCACTCTACAGCGGAGTGTGCGCTGATGTGAAACTTCCTGGCAGATTAAAACTGTGTGCCGGCCGAGACTCGAACTCGGGACCTTTGCCTTTCGCGGGAAAGTGCTCTACCAACTGAGCTACCCAAGGACGACTCACGCCCCGTCCTCACAGCTTTAAATCCGCCAGTACCTCGCCTCCTGCCTTCTAAACTTCACAGAAGTTTCATTATTTAGGGACAACTGCCAGTTTTCGCACCATACAGATACCTTTTCTAAGTCGTTTTGCAATTTGTTTTGATCCTGTGTGTTGTGACCGCGTTTAGGACTGTCGCGGGGTTGCCGCTAACGAAAACGCGGCGGGACCGACGGGAGCGGCCCGCGAACAAACAAGACGGACGAAAGGGAATTAAAGCACAAGCACACGACAGACAACCGAGCAAGACACCAAGATCAACAACAAAATACTAAGCTACGGAGTCACAAGAAATAATCTCACGAAATCAAAACAATGCACACTCGTAATGGGAAGTAAGCACACGCACCGCAAACACGATGTCTGTAAGCGAGATGTCAACTGAATCAACACGAATACCAGACTGCCTTGCTGAGTGAGATGCAGCCGGCTAAATATATGACTGGTTATGTCGCTTTTGGTCGCTGAGACCACGTGCTCCACAGTGGCGCCCTCACGTTAGACTCGGGGCTAGGAGCGCGTGCAGCCATGGCTAACGCCGCGACTGCTGCTGCGACCTCTAGTGGTCATCGAGGTCCATGCCGTCTGGCGCGGATTCGAAACCCGCGGCGCTCGATACTGATTACTTGATGATAACCGACAGCATCATGTGGAAGTAACCTAAGGCAGCTGCTCATATTATCTCCTATATCGTTGATATAGGTAAGGAACAGCATAGGGTCTATAACATTACGTTGGGGAACGCAGGAAATCACTTCTGTTTTACTTGAAGACCTTCAGACAATTATTACGAACTGTGACCTCTCTGACAAGAAATCAATAACCGAATCATATAACTGAGACGATATCCCATAAGCTGGCCATTTCACCAAATCCCACGCATGTGATGCTTCCACACAGAAGCTCTATAAGACGGTACGACATAATTCCCAATTTCTGCGATGTTACCAAAGTTCCAAGGCATGCTAGTCAAATACCATTACATTAACACTAGACAAGGTGTCTGCGAGACTAATTGCTGAACCATAATGGTCTGCTCCAGATGACGAACGCAGAAGACGTACGATGAACATTCAGTAAGTAATGCAACATATTTGTTTTGTTTCTGAAAGCAGGTTGGTTTTGTTCCGAATTACAATACACCGTATTATTTCCCACTCCTTTTGCTACAATACCCTATTCTTCAACAAAACCTCTGTTCAATGCGAAGGCCTTACGCCACCTTACTGGGAGCGCTATGTGCCCACTCTACTGCTCGACGTCGGAGCCTACATCTTGCTGCATCGCCATCATGCACGTACAGCTTCATTGGGACAAACAGATGGAAGACGGTAAGTGTGAAATCCAGGCTGTAGAATGGATATGGAAGACCAATCCAGTGACATTTTGTGAGCTCCTCTCGGGTGCGCGGACTTGTGTTATCATGAGATGGAGGTGTTCAATTGCGTATTTGTGGGGAGGAACACGCTGAAGTCGTTCAGAGAATTTTCTGAGGGTAGCGCAATACACCTCAGAGTTGATTGTTGCATCATGAGAGAGGACGTCAAACAAAATAACGCCATGGCTTTACCAGCTGAGGGTGCTGTTCTGGACTTCTTCGAGGGAGAGATGGTGTGAGACCACGCCGTAGATTGTCATTTTATTTTCGGTGCGAAGTGATGAATCCTTGTTTCAAGCCCTGACAAGATGTTCGACGAAAGATTTTCACGACCAGCCTCGTAACTCGCAAGCAGGTCCGCACAGATAGTCTTTTGTTGCACTTCAAGGTCTTTCTGTCACATTGCGAGGAATCCAGCGGAATCACACCTTTGAGTACCCCAACTGGTGTACGAGTCTGTCAGTACTACAGAGAGAGACGTGCAGTTGCGCAGCGAGGTGTTTGATTATGATCCTTAAATGAGAATGTCCTCACGTTCCGACACTGCAGGAGTCGCAGCTATGTGCGGCATGCGGGAAATCGGAGAGGTTTACGCGACTTCGTTGCAATAATGACAGACGCCTCGCCCAACGACTGAACGTGCCATTATTCACTGCCAGTCCTCCTTAGACATTCTGCAAGCTCCTATGAGTGCCTGCAATACTCTGGAGCCCTCTTCTTGGAACGCACCTCTGTTACCGAAGCGATTTTGAAGGTTACGTACAGCGCTGTCATCTCTCGGAACCTTAAGGAACTATCGGTGCTGAAGTGGAAGTATTCCAACAACAAATTTCGGATTTTTTCAACTGAAATTGGCCGAGAGAGAAAATGTGTTCCATTACTTACTGAACGCACCTTGCAGGTCAGTCTCGCGAAAACACATTGAGTTCTCATTGGCTGAAGCGAGTCAACAGCCTTTTTCCATGCTATCACTCATGCGTTTTCTCGGTTGCAGCAACGACATCTTGCGCTAGCAGAGAGAGGCGAATCTACTGATGTAATCCTGGTCTCCCCCAACATCCTTGGTCACATTACAGTGGACGTCCTAGACTCCATCAGTAGTGACTATCTCCCTGTTCTCCTTACCGTGTCAGACGGATGTAACTCTCGTCCTAATCCCCGCAATGACCCTCCCCCGAAATAAGTCCAAAACTACTCCCGCAACAACTGGGATGCCTACCGGGACATCCTCATTACCCAGCTTGAAAGCCACCCTATCACCTACCACCACCTCGATGACATCACCCATGACGCCTCCTTTCTCCAGCAGACCCTTTCTGACGCCCTTGAGGCTCATGTCCCCATTATCGCCATCCACCCACACTGTCCCACCTTACCCCCACAGGCCATCCTTCTCCTTCATGAATCCCTTCATGAATGCCTTTCTCTTCAACCGGGACTGGAACACACTGCACTGCCACTGGCAACTTCAACGATACATTCGAAATTTGCTCGTGGACAATAAACGCCAAGACTGGCGCCAGACCTGCACCTGCCTAAATGATATCCTACCTATAAACGTGTCCAAGAACTGGTCAGCCTTGCTTCACCTTCCTGAACACTCCCCACAGTATCCCCTCCTTCATGATGATCAACCTTTTCCTGACAACCTCAGTAAGGCCAATCATTTCGCTTCCTGCCTGTCCAATATCCTTGCTGTAACTGATAATCCTGTATTTGATTACTCCCTCTTCCCAGATGTCTGCGCTTATAGTGACAACTCTGCCTTCCACATGCTCCTAGCTTCCAGTATTTGGGCCACACTTCCACACAACACTTACCTCTCCCATCACCACCAAAGACATCATAGCTACACTTCACACTAAGTGCAACACCGCTCCCGGTCATGACCGTGTCACTTACTGTCATCTCTGCGAGGCTCCTTCCTCACCATCGTGGCTTCGCTCTATAATGTGATTCTGGCGACCGGCTACTACCCTGACCTGTGGAAAACCTCCCAGGTGCTGATGTTCCCAAAGTCCGCCGAACCACCCTCTGACATCTCCTCCTACCATCCTATCAGCCTCACCTCAGTCTTCAGCAAAGACTTGGAGTCCGTCCTCACCTGATGAATCCACCAGCACATCCACGTGCACCTCCTCCTTCCCCTCACCCAATGTGGATTCCGACCATCCTTCTCTGCTGATGACCTTCTCCTTCATCTGACTAACCTCCTCTCCAGCCAACTACATTCCCATCGCTCCATAATGTGTCGGCAGCTGGGCCAACACCTTGTAGATCGAGATGGCTGAAAATGCACGCTAGACTAACGCAGACGGGCGTGAAGTACTGGAACTGGCTACGTAATTAATGCTATGAAGAAAAGTACGTAGCTGGATTAATACTTATCTTTAATCAATCATTATGGTACATCGCTCTTGACGATACACAGGAGACTTTAATTACAATCACTGTAAGGCTAATGGCGCCTTGCTAGTTCGTAGCCATTAACTTAGCTGAAGGCTATTCTGTCTCTCGGCTAATGAGAGAGAAAGGCTTCGTACATCTAGTTGCTAGCTAGGTCGTCCGTACAACTGGGGCGAGTGCTCTATCGTATCACGAGACCTGCCTTGTGGTGGCGCTAGGTCTGCGATCACACAGTGGCGACACGTGGGTCCGACATGTACTAAATGGACCGCGGCCGATTTAATCTACCACCTAGCAAGTGTGGTGTCTGGCGGTGACACCACATTCCTCCCCCGCAAATCGGCGAACGGTCGTGAGATAAGGCTTCCGCCCGCCGTGGGGAGGACCCCATGTTGACGTATGTGATAAGGTGGGGAACCTAACAACAGGCGAGGCTGTGCCACCCGCACCCGGCCATTCGGTCCGAGGGGAGCTAGGAAACGCCTGAAAACCTAGTCCAGGGAGCACGTCAACATGCGGGGTATGCGCCCGTAAAGAGACAGGAGGGGCCGAAGGGTCGACCTCCATTGCGTCGGGGTAGCCGACGCGCGATGACGTCATGTGGTCCGGAGCGGGCGGGAGTTCCATGGCGGAGGACAGCTGGTCACGGGAAGCGATCGGCGGCGCGTGACCCTGGGAGGCGCTTGGCGGCTGCAGCGAAGAGTCGAATGCGGGCGGCGCCGGCGGGAGAACAGGCGGCGGCGGCGGCTGCTGCGGTGGCGCGTCGCCATGGGGCAAAATGGAAGGCATCGTCGGTAACACCTGGGGATGAGGCGAGCCAGGAGATGGGTCCCCAGGGCGCTGACCGGACGGCACCGTCGCTGAAAGCAGACGTGGAGCGGCAGAACCCGTGCGACGACAGAGGCGCAGGTGATTGAGATGCCGACGCACCTCACCAGAGGCCCCCAAAACCAAATACATCGCGCGGCCGAGGCAGCGAAGAATGCGCCCTGCGAGCCAACGCCGTGAACCTCGATAGTTGCGATAAAATACAACGTCGCCTGGAGCAAAAGCAGGAGTCTGCCGCTGCACAGGAACCTGATGTGGCGGATGCAGCAAAGACATCAAGGTGCGATGAGGACGACCATGGAGCAACTCAGCCGGCGAGCGACCATCGCGGGGCTGAGAGCGATACGAGGACAAAAAGAGCAACAATGCGTCCTCCCGAGAATGCGACTCTTTCAATTTCAACATCTGTGACTTGAAAGTCCGGACCAATCGTTCAGCGGCACCGTTTGACTGAGGCGAAAACGGCGCGTTCACATTCCGTCGTCCAGACGAACGGAACACCTTTACGGCGTAATCGATGAAGCGGAGCTGAAATGGAAGAGGCATTGCGCATATATTTGTGATAATAGTTAATTTTACCCAACACACTCTGTAGCTGTTTCACATTGCGAGGGGAAGGTAAATCTTGTATGGCACGGAGGTGCTCTGGACTCGGATGTATGCCTTGGGCATTGATGACATGGCCCAGGTATGGTAAGTCACGAGCAAAAAACACACATTTGTCCTTCCTCAAGCGAAGACCATTTTGTCGCAAGACCTGAAATAATGTTCGTAGGTTCGCAAGATGATCTTCTTCTGTCTGTCCGGAGATCACTATATCGTCCAGATAGTTTGCTGCAGTAGGGACCGACGCACAAATAGTTTGTAAATATTGCTGAAACAATGCAGGGGCGGATGCACACCCGAACGGCAGTCTTTTGAACCTGTACAATCCAAGATGCGTGTTAACCACCAATACGCGCTGGGATTCATCGTCCACAGGTATTTGCAAGTACGCATCGGCTAGATCCAACTTCGAAAAATATATTCCCGGGCACAGCTTAGCAAAAAGATCTTCCGGGCGGGGCAAAGGAAAAGTAGCAGTCACTAGTTGTGGATTCACTCTGGCCTTGAAGTCCACGCAAAGTCTCAATTTTCTGGAAGGTTTTGGCAAAATAACTAAGGGTGAGGCCCAGAGAGAAGCTTGCACACGTTCAATTACACCCTGTGATTCTAGATCGTTTAATGTTCTTGCGACCTCATCATGCAATGCGTGGGGAACAGTGCGCGCTCTGAAAAATTTCGGTTGCGCGTTGACCTTCAGTTCCAAATGTGCTTCATAGTTTTTAGCGCAACCTAAGCCTGGTGCAAAAATGTCTGCAAATTCGTCACATAAGCGAGAAACACTGTCTGAAGGCACAGTTTGATTCACTGATAGCACCTGATTTACAATAGACATGTTAAACAACTGAAATAAATCTAAGCCAAACAAGTTCACTGCAGTAGAAGAATGAAGAACGTAAAACGACACAAGTTTTGTTTGTCCTTTATATGTTGCAAAAAGAGTGCACTGTCCTAACACAGGAATTGTCTGTCCGGAATAGCTTTTTAACTGAACAGTTGCGGCATGCAACGGAGGTGCGCCCAGTTGTTTGTACGTGTCGTGATTGAGCAATGAAACTGCAGCTCCGGTATCGAGCTGGAATGGTATCACTTTGCCTTCAAAGTCTAAGTCCACAAAAAGTTTATTGTCCTGCTGACGACAAGAGCGACTGTTTTGTGCAATTTGAACAGACACTGGTACAGAATCACTTGCTAATGGACGTGATTTCCGGCGACGTCGACGCACAGTTTTTGTGGGACGAACACAGTCACTGTTAGAGAAAGTGGCACTGGCCGAAGCGGAATTAACGACATGAATGTCCATGGGCGAAGGTCCACGATCCTGAGTGTCCTTGGTTCGATTCCGGCGCGAAGCAAAGGGCCTGGAATGATTGCGATTGTCTGATCTGAGCCTTTTCTGGCAAACACTTTGAACATGTCCTTTCCTATTACAGAAAAAGCAAATAGCTTGGCGTGACGGGCAATGTTCACGCGAATGTCTAGTAGCACACCGCGGGCATGATTTCACTGCATTTGTGGGCTGGCGCGGCACACGTGGCTTAGAGCGCGGCGGCAGCTGCGTTTGTTTGTGCGATGGCAGTTGACCAGGCCGCGCAGCTCGCCCGGCGGGCCGGTTAATGTTACACACTGCTGGCGAAGTTTCAAAAGATTCCTGAGCACAGTCAAGTGTGTCTTGCTAATCCAATGTGCTTTGCATGCGTGGGTTCGAATCCCATCCTCGTCGCCATGTAATGTGTCGGCAGCTGGGCCAACACCTTGTAGATCGAGATGGCTGAAAATGCACGCTAGACTAACGCAGACGGGCGTGAAGTACTGGAACAGGCTACGTAATTAATGCTATGAAGAAAAGTACGTAGCTGGATTAATACTTATCTTTAATCAATCATTGTGGTACATCGCTCTTGACGATACACAGGAGACTTTAATTACAATCACTGTAAGGCTAATGGCGCCTTGCTAGTTCGTAGCCATTAACTTAGCTGAAGGCTGTTCTGTCTCTCGGCTAATGAGAGAGAAAGGCTTCGTACATCTAGTTGCTAGCTAGGTCGTCCGTACAACTGGGGCGAGTGCTCTATCGTATCACGAGACCTGCCTTGTGGTGGCGCTAGGTCTGCGATCACACAGTGGCGACACGCGGGTCCGACATGTACTAAATGGACCGCGGCCGATTTAATCTACCACCTAGCAAGTGTGGTGTCTGGCGGTGACACCACACTCCACCATCTTTGTATCCCTTGAACGTGCATAGGACTGTGCCTGGAATTCCTTCGCCTTCCCATAAAATACGTCCGTCTGAACTTCTCCTTCCTCTCCCATCGCCCTTCCTACGTTACCATCGACAATACTGACTCCTATACCTTCTACCCCTCTACTTGGGTGCCTCAGGGCTCTGTCCTCTCCCCTGTTCTCTACCTCCTCTATACGGCAGATATGCCATCACCCCAACCCCCAGTCCACCTCCTTCAATTTTCTGATGCCAACGTCTTCCTTGCCCTCGCACCCACCCTACAACGCTCCCAGTGCCTTCTCCAATCCCACCTTGACCTGTTCACCACTCGGTGTAACCAATGGCTGCTCAAGGTCAATCCTTCCAAAACCCAGGCAATCCTCGTAGGCAACACCGCTCCTTCAGTCTCCTGGATTTTTCCCTTACCATATCTGGCTTTCCCATTACCCTCATCCCCACCCTCAAGTACATTGGTGTCACCCTCAACTGCCTCCCTTCCTGGACCCCTCATCTCCAGACAGTCCAAGCCAAAGCCTCACTCCGTCTCCTTAAACTCCTCTCTGGCCGGACATGGGGTTGGGACCCCTCCACTATCCTCCTCACTCACAAATCCCTCATCCACCACATCCTCTGCTATTCCCATCCCATCTGGATTACTGCCCCTCCAAATCCTTGAATTCCATGTGCTTCGCCTTGCTATCACGCCTGTCTCCCATTCCCCACGTGGACTGTATAGGACTTGATTCCCTTCGCACATCTTCTCCTTTTGCTTGAACGGATACGGATCCTTTACATCTCCCACAAGCTCGATCCCCTACACCCACTAGTCTCTCCCATCCTCACCCTTTCCATCCTGTTGCTGTGACTGTATTCTTGCATCCCACCTACTCTGTGACTGTATTCTTGCATCCCACCTACTCTCCATCTTCACACACTCCACCCTTGCCCAGGATGGCTTTCGCCATTTCCCCCTCCCTGATGATATCCTTGTTCCCTCCATCTACCCCTCTTACCTGATCTGACTCTTCACTCCCATTCCCCACCTTTTCCCCCAATGTTCCCTCTCTCTCTCCTCACCTTCCTTTCTGCCCCCCTCCTCTCCAACATGTCTCCCACTTTCCCCCTCCTTCCCGGGCTTCCAACCCCTCCACTCACCCTCCTCCCCACTCTCCCTTCTTTCTCCCACTGGCTCCATCCCCCCCTCATTTCTGCCCTCCTACCTCTCCCTTCCACCCGGAGGAAGGCCGCCACCCTTCATCAGTGTGTTTCTGAGTGCTTCACTGATGATTGTCACCAGTGTTTCTGTGCATCAGTGTTTCTCCGTTTTGTGCTACAATTTTTCCTCAGTGTCCTCCTATATTCGTATGCGTTTGCGTACCATGTCTTCGGTCGAACAGCTTCTAATCTATTACGCAAAGTTCATCATTTCTTACCATGCTTTTTATGTTCTCTCTGTCTATCTGTTTTATCTATTGACCGAAGAGTGGCGTATGTAGGCCGCTGCCGGTCTGCCTCGTATAAGGCATGAAATTACAATAAAGGGACAAAAGAGAAGAAAAAGGAAGAGGCGATTCGGGACTGAAAGACAGAGATCAAAACAAGTGATTCACGGTGATCGTTGAGCAGTACCATGCTATATGAAATGCACTTGCTCTAAATAGCCGACTTTAAACTGTTCATGGAGTTCACTTGACTAAGAAATTTTTTAACCCCAGTTAAACACTCCAGGGGGTCACTGTTATAGCACTTTCACCTTAAGATACTCTCCCTTCGACAGGAATTAAGGCTGATCGTGACTGTGTACGCCAATGGAAATGAATTGAACTAAAATCCGTCAGCTGAAGTGTCGTATACTGAATGGACGCAATAGTTATTCTAGAGGGAATCAAACCAATGGCGTTGTAGTTAAAATTGAAACTGCAGTCTCCAAACAATTATGGTCAACACCCTAATTGAGTAAAAGTAATTTCCAGTGTCTCTATAGCAACACAAGGTAAAGTAAAATTTCATTTCAGTTATGAATGTGTTTAGTAAACAGACGCGAAAACAGCAGCACACTCTAGCGTGCATTAGTAAAACAGTAATGAGTAAAGCTTCTATTTGTTGACTGAAGTGGTAACAAACTTCTTCACACTAATGTACATTGCGTAATGCAGTGTGGAGAGAATAATGTCAATTATAATCGATCATTCAAAAGAGAAAAAGTGCTACTACCGCTGATTTGGATATAAGGTGTTTGTAAAACATCACTGCTAAAGGACAGTACTTTTGAAATAGTTCAAATGGCTCCAAGCACTATGGGACTTAACATCTGAGGCCTTCAGTCCCCTAAACATAGAACTACTGAAACCTAACTAACTTAAGGACATCAGACATATCCATGCCCAAGGCAGGATTCGAACCTCCGACCGTAGCAGCCGCGTGGTTCCAGACTGAAGCGCCTAAAACTGCTTGCCCACAGCGGCCAGCCAGGGAACAGGAATATTGGGGCTAATTCTAGTGAATAGGGCGAATGAGTAACCAATTCAGAGCCCAAGTCGTATACTTTTGCCATTGATATCACTAATGTATGAGATGGTTCTTTATCCTGGAGAAAAATAAATTCCTTTCGTCCCACATTGGATTTTTCTCAGCCAGGGCAAATGTCAATCTATAATGAAAAATAATAGACTCCACTTATGCTTCTGCCTTTGTACAACTATTATGTGAGATTTATTGCTTGGGAATTCCAAAAGACGTGGCCGTCACATTACTAGCTCAGAAAATGGTCTTCGCCCTCTTCGGTGCACTTCCACCTGGTTCTGACCACTGTTTGGATTGCCGTTGTGACTGTGGTGTATAAAAATGGACCCAATTGTAATCAACAGTCACAAACTGGCGCAAAAAGTCTTGTGGACTGCGATTAAAGATCGTCAGACATCATCTTGAAATGTTGTGCCGGATTCGGATTTTTTCGACTGTGAGCAATCGTGGCACCCACCTCACACACATCTACTTCACAGATAATTCTCCGTGCGGGATATTCTGCACTCGATCAGCTGAGATGCCTACAGTCTCAACAGTCTCAAGAATTTTTATTCGGCGGTCCTCTATTACCATATCGTGGATATTGTCAATGGTTGCCTTTGTGGTGACTACAGATTGACGGCCGGAGAACGTTTAGTCTTCGGTGCTATCGGACCGCGTTTAAATTGATTAATCCAAAACTAAAAGTTCTTCAGTGATGGAGCAGAGTGCACGTGAATTTCATCCGATTCTGTTTTTACACGTGTTACAGTCCAACCCTTCAAATGGAAATGTTTGATAACAGTACAGAACTGTGTTTTCTCCATTTACAGTCGCAGTCGACCATTTCGAACAGCTGCAACGATCAAGTGAATGGTGTACGTTGTTGATATTCTTTAAACGGTCCTTGTAATGATCAATCATACCGACCACGAAGACGCAACAAATTTGTTCCATTCTTTCACTGAGTTTTTTTCTTTAAGCCATCAGTCTTCTGGCTGGATTGATGTTGCCCGCCTCGAATTCATGTCCTCGGTTCAAAATGGCTCTGAGCACTATGGGACTTAACATCTATGGTCATCAGTCCTCTAGAACTTAGAACTACTTAAACCTAACTAACCTAAGGACATCACACAACACCCAGCCATCACCTGGCAGAGAAAATCCCTGACCCCGCCGGGAATCGAACCCGGGAACCCGGGCGTGGGAAGCGAGAACGCTACCGCACGACCACGAGATGCGGGCCATGTCCTCGGCTAGCCTCCTCATCTCTGATTAGCATTTGCAACGTAAGTCCTCAATTATTTGTTGGATGTGATCCAATCTCTGCCTTATACAGTTTTTGCCATTTACAGCCCCCTCTAGTATCATAGAAGTCATTCCCTCATTTCTTAACAGATGTCCTATCATCCTCCTCCTTCTCCTTATCAGTGTTTTCCATATATTCCTCTCCTGTCCGATTCTGCTCAGAACTTCCTCATTCGTACCCTATCAGTCCACCTACAACTTTCGTCTGTAGCACCACATCCCCAATGCTTCGATTCTCTTCCATGTCGGTTTTCCCACAGTCTATGTTTCACTACAATACAATGCTGTGCTCCAGGCGTACATTCTGAAAAAATTCTTCCTCAAATTAAGGCCTATGTTTGATACTAGTAGACTTCTCTTGGCCAGGAATGCCATTTTTGCCAGTGCTAGTCTGCTTTTGATGTCCTCCTTGCTCAGTCCTGTCATTGGTTATTTTCCTCACTACCTAGTAGAATTCCTTAACTTCATGGGCTTCGTGATCATCAATCCTGATGGTACGTTCCTCGCTGGTTTCATTTCTGCTACTTCTCGTTATTTTCGCCTTTGTTCGATATAGCCTCAATTCATATTCTGCACTCGTTAGACTGTTCATTCCATTCAGCAAATCACATTCACTTTCAGTCAAGTAGGCAATATCGTCAGTGAATCGTATCATTGATATTTTTTCATCTTCAGTTTTAATTCCGCGCCTGAAACTTTCTTTTATTTCCATCATTGCTTCTTCTATGTACAGAGTGAACAGTTGGGGCGAAAGAGTAAATCCCCGTCTTACATCATTTTTAATTCGAGCACTTCGTTCTTGGTCGTCCACTCCTATTAATCCCTCTCGGCTCTTCCACGTCTCTCCCTGCAACTTACCATTATTTTTTTCAGAATTTCGAACACCTTGCGTCATGTTTCACTGTCGAACGGTTTTTCCAGGTCGACAAATCCCATGAACGTGTCTTGATTTTTCTTCAGTCTTGTTTCCATTATCAGCCGCAACATCAGAATTGCCTCTCTAGTGCCTTTAGCCTTCCTAAATTGAAATTTACCAGACTTATCAAACTACCATATTCTACTCACATTGGTGCCCCAGCCACCAAATTCAACTTATCTTTACAAATCGGATCACATCTCGGACGCCATGGTGCGCCAGCTAGATGCCCACGAACTGTCCCCATAATTTACGAGACTTTGTGACCCTTGGTTTGACATGTGATGTCACACACCTATCAAAGCCTGAAAAGGGCTTGACGTATCCACGGCACGGAGAAACGCTGCTGTACTGCGTTG
Organism: Schistocerca piceifrons; assembly: GCF_021461385.2. Taxonomy (NCBI): domain Eukaryota; kingdom Metazoa; phylum Arthropoda; class Insecta; order Orthoptera; family Acrididae; genus Schistocerca; species Schistocerca piceifrons. The sequence continues at coordinate 107,857,470 of NC_060146.1, forward strand.
CAAAGATGGAGCAACGCATTGTTAGGTGATTGGGCGCAATGATTTAGCTTATCTACGCAGGCGATTTGCGTACCTTGGCCCGTCTAGGAGGGCGAGGAATTCCCGATTTCTCACCGGTTTTCGGTGTGTGGCCTCCTCTGATACGTGATAAGTCATTCCTTTTACATGGATGTATTCTTCTGTATTTGTAGAGCAAGTGGAAACATTCTGAGTATTACATGAAGTGACCACACTCCTACGTTCCTGTCATGCTGAGGAGTAATTCTCATTTTTCTCTATTTATATTTTGTGCTACCGTTACCCATAGTAGCCCCACAGGGTGGACTACAGCGAAGAGCTGCACGAAATCAGACTTCGGATTGTACTAGAAGCATGAAAGATTATGATTCTGATCGAATCGGTCCGTACGAATATCTTTCAAAAAGCCAAGCGCGAAAATACGATATTTCATGAAGCCATATCTCAGGTTCTATTGATCACAGACGGGTCAAGTGTTTTGGATAGCTCTCGGCCTTGCGACCATTTGTACATCTATCGGAAACACGGGCATACTATATCTGTACAAGAGTACAGGGTCAAAATTTAAACGTGACACATTTCGTCTAACCCACGCAAACTGAGCAAATCGCTTCATTTTTGGGTTAGATGTGGTCTAGGATGGGCCTTAGTTAATAAAAGCATTCCAGAATGAGATTTTCACTCCGCAGCGGAGTGTGCTCTGATATGAAGGTAGGAGACGAGATACTGGCAGAAGTAAAGCTGTGAGTAGCGGGCGTGAGTCGTGCTTGGGTAGCTCAGTTGGTAGAGCACTTGCCCGCGAAAGGCAAAGGTCCCGAGTTCGAGTCTCGGTCGGGCACACAGTTTTAATCTGCCAGGAAGTTTCAATAAAAGCATTATTTATTCACCGATCGAACCTCATAAACGCTGTACGGGAACAAAATTGGGCACCGAAAGTACCAATTGTAGGGAAAGTCACGTCCATAATTTCTGTTCATGGCAAATCGTAGAGTTTTTCCGTTTATCCTTCAGGTGCTGTTCTTGGGAAACTTCGAAAATTTTTTCGATATTACTCCATTATCTAGATCGAAGGGTTTAAAGCTACCATACTCACACAGGAAACCGCAAAAACCGGTTTCAGCGTCTTTACTCCGTGGACCGCAACATAACTAACCAAAGAGAATGGGTCAAATTTTAACTGCAACCTCTACGTATTTTTTACTAACCTCACATTTTTTGTACGACAATTTGTGGTAAGCTGAAGTCATCGGTCCCTAGGCTTACACACTACGTAATCTAACACTCTAACTTACGCTATGGACATCATCCGCATCCACGCCCGAGGGAGGACTCGAACCTCCGATGGAGGGAGCCGCACGGAAGGGGCAAGCCGCCTCAGACCGCGCATCTACCCCAAGCAGCTAACCTCATATTATGTGAATTTATTTGTTGTTTATATGCGTCAAAATATCTAAATGCGTCGAAGTTACTAAATAAATAATCAAAACTTCACTGACCTACAGAATTCGTTTTATGTAATCAGCACAGTCTGCTGTAACGGTGAAAAGAAGGGAACTAGCTGAAAATGCTCCTGTCATAACACAAAAAAGGGCAAATATGGTTCTCTGTAAAAGACTCTGACAGAAAAGTGACTGATAGTTGTTTCACTGCTCTTTCCGCCTACCTCCCCTAAAATTTAACACGCGAATATAGTAGCGACTTTTCGGGCTGATAGTGGCAGAGAGACGCTGACGGTGGAACAGCGAGGAGACCGTGCGAATGGGTTGGAGGGGAAGGGAGAGAGAGAGAGAGAGAGAGAGAGAGAGAGAGAGAGAGAGATGAAGATAATAGCAGTGGGAGCCCATGAGAGAGGGGATAGTGATTGACAGTGAGAAACAACGGCAATAAAAGAGAAAGAGTGGTGGATGGAGACAGAAGCAGTGGGAGTAAAAGAAAGAAGACGCGCTGGAAATGCATACATTTGGGCAGTCAGGACATTCTCAGATAGCCGAACCTTAAATCGAATAACTTTGTCCAGTTTCTCCCATCCCTCATAGCAAGGTGTTAATTTCCTGGCCTGCGGGTCAAAACACCGAGCAAACCATTCCCAGGGATATGTGTAGAGTAGAGACAATGGTGGTCGAAGAGAAAAACAGCAGACTGTTTGTGAGAAGGAAATACACACTGGAATGGGAGAGAAACAGAACGAGACAAAGAGTATGACAGTGTGGCAGGAAAACTAGGGAAGTGACAGAGGAGCAGACAATGGCAAGGAAAGAGCAAGAGAAAGGGATGAAGACAGTGATAGAGACACAGGGGATAGTGCCAATGAGACAAAAGGGAGGCAGTGGGAGAGAGACGTATTTATATAGACATTGGCAGTGAAAGGGAAGTTATGAAAGCTTCACGACAATGAGAGATCGTATAGTAAGAATTAAAATGTTGAAGGCCGTGAATAAGTTCGCGTGGCAAAATTTTTGGTGATGAAGGCAGTTGAAGCATGGAGGTAGGTAGTTCCCCACTTCTTTTAAAGACTAACCTAATATTTCCCACCGAGCTCTTCATGAAGTCTTTTTGAACAGATCTTCGTAACGATCACTGAATGCGAAGGAACTACCTAGTGTGCCGTTATTCGCTAACATCAAATGAAACGCGTGAGCCAAATTGGATGGACTTCAGAGATCAAATTATACGTCAGCTTGTGTTCCCAGTCCGGTGAATCGCAAGTTTGCTTCGAATGGATCAGCGTAAAAACAGAAATTTGATAAAGTGAAATTTACAACAATAGGAACGCGTCAGAGTGAACGGACGTGGGCCGAGCAGTTCACAGCGGTTCTCCAACCCTCCCCTGTATCCCCTCAACCAACCATTGCGCTCAATAACACGAGCAACGTGCCCCCCCCCCCTTCCTAACCCGTAATCCTTCACCTGTCATTTAGTCGCATCCTGACAAATTACTCTGACAGCCGCCCCCAATTCACCGCCTCCACACCCCTCCCCCCCTCTCTCTATCGCCACTCCGGCCCTTTGTGAGTAGCCGCTTTGTGCTCCTCTCCCTCACGCAGCCGCTCTTGCTCTCGTATTTATTCCATTTTCTCCCTAATCTCGTAAGCACAAAACCGATTACGAACTCGCTCTCCGCGCACACCCAAAGACAAAAGACAAAAAATACGTGGACTCGCTACAAGCTGCCTTTTGTGTCACTAATTACGAGCAACGCCGCTGGGTAGGGTTTATTACTCGCGGAGCACATGCCTGAAATCATTTGACGAAGAACTTTCTCCTACCTCCCTCCGCTTTCCACCGAACCTCATTTTTTTGTCAATGTTTTATGTGTCTAAAGCCAGACGAAACCTATTCGGTAATTGTTCGCACTGCGTTCTCTTTAGTTTATAACTACCGACTGGCTTTATCTCGAGGTGCTTTTGAGCAGTGCCGTCGTAGAATATATTAGGGTACAGGGAGTAAATCCTTAATATTTCATGCTGTCATTCCCGTCATCACCTGTTAAGTCGGACAGCCAATAACGACATTTTTCTCGTCACATGTATGCAATTTATACTGATGGGGAAAAACTCGCAGCACTAAGAAGGAGATGTTTGAGATAAACAAATATATTGTTACGTGTGCTGCTGTTACACCTGAAAGATGATGTCTGTTCACATTTAGGGCCAGTCGCGAAGTAGTGGCAGCAATAGTGCCACGGTGAGGATGCAAATCAGCTTTGATTTGAGCACACGCCGTAACGGTGGTGAGCGTTAGTTAGCTTTCAGATTTTGCGTGATAGAGGATGTTAGTGAAGAATGCTATTACAGCGATAAAGACGGCATTATCAACAACTCACTGAACTAAGAACAAGGTCACGTAATCAGACTACGAGAACCTGAATATTTCTTCGGCGAATTTTGCAGAAAGGCTTGGTATGATTTCTGGCAGCGTGGTCACGCGGATGTTCCGCACGTCCACGTGACACTACCGAGAAGAACGATCATATCTTGTGGCTCTCACGTGGCACCACCTAGAGGGAAGAATATCTTGTTTGGCGTATGGCTCTGGTGGATGCTACTGCCTATGCAGCAGCAACTTGAGCAGTAGCTGGCACCACAGTGACACAACGAACCGTCAGAAATCTGTTACTTCAAGGACCGCTGCGAGACAGACACCCTGTAAGCGTGCATTTCACTGTTCCCAAAGCATTACCGGTTTCGACTTCAAAAGTGTCAAGAAAAGAGCTCACTGGAAGGCAAGGCGGACTTCTGTAGTGTTTTCCGATGGACGCTGGTTCTGTCTCGGTGTCAGTGACGGCCGTAAGTTCGTCATAACGAGGCCAGTTGACGACCTGCACCTAACCTGGCGCTAAATTTGAACAGACATCATCTTTCAGGTGTAGCAGCAGCACTCCTACCAATCTCTTTGCCCTAGACACACAGAACTTACTACTCCTGGAGTTGTGGTCTGAGGTGCGATTTCGTTTGACAGCATGAGCACAGTCGTGGTTATCCGACGTATTCTCTCTGAAAGTTCTGACGTCAGTCTGCTGATTCGACCTGTTGGGTTACCATTCATGAACCGAATTCCAGGGAGTGTCTCTTTGCGATGGAACACTCTCGTGACCAAGGTCAGAGGTTAATTAAGCAGGAGATAAGCCTTTGCAAGTGTGAAATGGTGGTACATTATCTACCGATGTAACCGCCACAGTGTTGAATGCAAGCACGCGAACGTGCATGCATGTCAGTTTTTGGAATGGAGCTCAATGCCTTGGCCGGTCAGTACAAGGACGGTGAATGCTGGTTGTTGATGACGCAAGAGTTGGCGTCTGATGTTGTTCTATATGTTCTCAATTGGACCCAGATCTCGTGACCGAGCGTGCCAAGGCAACATGTCGACATTCTGTATGGTAGGATGGCTTGCAACAGTGACATGTGAGCGAGCGTTATCCTGTTGGAAAGCACTCCCTGTGTGGTATGGATAGCAACGATGCCACGGCGTAGGTGCAAGTTTATAAGTTGGCACTATGAGACACCGACAACAGCGCCCTCTAGCAGGCGCTGTTGAGATCTACGAGCTCCGCTGCAGATTCTCCCAATTCATCAAGAGCAGACGGCCTGGAAACATCTCTTCTACCTCAGAGGGTGTTGGCTTGCTATTGAGACTATGTACTACTTGCGACGGGTCTAAAGCTTAGCACGGCAGTGCCAAGTTATGTATTCAGTTAATATTGTGATGCAGTAAAACCATTTATAAGACCAGTACCGAGAGATTTTCACCTTTTCCCGCTCCTACTCACTTCCTACATTCGGCCTACCTTCAGTTTACAGGAGCAGACCCACGCGCCGAATTCCTGGCGGCGGGACTGATGACCTCAGATGTTGAGTCTCGCAGTGCTCAGAGCCATTTGAACCTTCCTGGCGGGATACAAAACCCTGGAATACGGTTCATGAATGGCAGCCCAACAGGTCGAATTACCAGACTGACGCAAAAACTTTCAGTGAGAATACGTGGGATAACCACGACAGTGCTCATGCTGTCATACGAAATCGCACCCCAGACCACAACTCCAGGAGTAGTAAGTTCTGTGTGACTAGGACAAAGAGATTGGTAGGAGTGCTGCTGCTACACCTGAAAGATTATGTCTATTCAAATTTAGCGCCAAGTTAGATGCAGATCGTCAACTGGCCTCGATATGACGAACTTACGGCTGTCACTGACACCGAGACAGAACCAGCTTTCATCGGAAAACACTACAGAAGTCCGCCTTGCCTTCCAGTGAGCTCTCGCTTGACAAGGTTGAGGTCTAAAATTGTGATGGTTTGGGAACAGTGGAATGCACGCTTACAGGATGTCTGTCTCGCAGCAGTCCTTGAGGTAAACAATTTATGACGGTCGGTTGAGTCACTGTGGTGCCAAAATCTGCTCAAATTGCTGCTGCAGAGTCAGTACCATCCGCCAGAGCCATACGCCAAACACAATATTCTTCCCTCTAGGTTGTTCCACGTGAGAGTCCGATGCCGAACACGATGATCGACCTTCTCGGTAGTGTCACGTGGACGTGTGGAGCCCAGTCTCTTTGCGACGGAGCATTCTTCTGACCACGCTGCCAGCATCATACCAAGCCTTTCTGCAAGTATCGCCGAAGAAACATCCAGTTTCTCGTAGTGTGATTACGTGACCTCGTTCTTAATTCAATGGGTTGTTAATAATGGCGTCTTTATCGCTGTTAAAGCATAATTGAAATGTGTTATCTAGATACAGCTATTGCCCAAATTTGACTATTCGTCAATAATTATTTTTGGTGTTACTATTGTGTATCCGTCTGTTTAGTTGTAAATAATGCTACAGTGAAGTGCCACTTATGACAGCAACAATGGAACTCGAGGTCTGATATCAAGCTGAGCTTTGGTAATTTCACGCTTTTTCCTTTCTATGCACGAATTCATACGGCGGTGGGGTGTTAGACGGCAACGTAGATGTTTCCAGAGACTGAGAAATCTCGTGTACGTGCCTCCGAGAAGAACAGTCGAACAAACTGCCTGTTTGCTTCTGTCTCTAGTTCTTCCGCCGACGTTCGTCTGATGATTTTACTGACGTTTCGCCAGCACTAGTGACAGGCATTGTCAAAGTTTCACCTTCCATTGCCGATGGTGAACTGGAGCCGAGCTCGTGGCCGCTGACTATATGTATCTGGCGCGCCAACGTCCGAGGGCTTCTCCACGGTCATTTCCGGTGCGGTTCTAGTTCTCATCTTACTACCTGCGACGGTCGCTCGCTGCAGTACGGGAAGCCAGGATCCGTTTACCTTAAGGCTTTTTTCTTTCTTGTTGAAGCTATTCTCGTGTTTTTGTGTTTCTACAGTTTCTCTGAACAGGCCTGAGTAATAGTCCTTCTCTACGTTCTTTTTTAAACTGAAAATTAACGGAGAAAAAAATTTGTTGCATTACTCATTGAATGCCTAGCATAAAATCTCCGCCCCCCCCCCCCCCAACGCCACCTGCTCTGCACATTAATTTCCCTGTAGTATGTATCAAATATTTTTCCCTCTCGTACATCTTCATTCGTCACTCGATGAGTCCATTTGACATTCTACAGGCTCATGTAATACTTTATTCCAAACGTTTCTAGTTGTTTGGTTGGTTGGTTTGCAGGACAAAGGGACCCTAACTACAGGATCAACAGTCCCTTGTTCAAATGGTTCAAATGGCTCTGAGCACTATGGGACTTAACATCTGAGGTCATCAGGCCCCTAGAACTAATAATTAGTTAAACCTAGCTAACCTAAGGACATCACCCACATCCATGCCCGAGGCAGGATTCGAACCTGCGACCGTAGCGGTCGCGTGGTTCCAGACTGATGCGCCTAGAACTGCTCGTCACTACGGCCGTCAGTCCCTGGTTCCTGACGCAAGCAATGCTCAGGGTAAAACAACTCCCAAAGTACGTTTGGGAAAGTAAAAGGGAGACAAGAATGCGGAACCATACCTAAAAAGAAAACGAATTGTATTAACGTAAAATGGGGAAAACATGCACCCTAAGGAAAAGCAGAAGAAGGTATTAAAACCATAGAGCTGATGGTCTGGGCTGGCTGATCACAAGAATAAAAGAGGATGAGCCAATCACTCTGCAACACGTTAAAATGTCCACCCCAAAAGACAAGGCGAGATGAACACATGAATCGAAAAGAGAAACATCAAGACAAAAAAATGCAAAAATGTGTGACAGAGAGTTAAAATGGAGGGAGGGTCGAGGCCCAAAGAGGAGGGCAGATGCCCACCCTTAGATGGTACAGTAAAAAATAACCTCACGAATAAAACGTAAAACTAAATCTGCCGCTGAGGCATTGTCACCCAACACCGAAGGTAGGGTGCTGGGAAGGTTACCTTTCTACTGATTTCATTTCTGTCTTCTCCGATGTCTACATTTAATTCACTTATAAATCTGGGGTCCATATATTACTTTTCATGATTTTTTTTTCTTATATGAGTGCTTACATACGTGGTTGTTTGAGAATTGAGGCAGCTAAAACGTTGAAAGCCGTTTTCCTTGTGCAAGCGTTACTCCTACATACCTACTGTACTGTGAGGTGACAAAAGTACCGTGTCGAACCTCCTTTTGCCCAGTGTAGTGAAGCGGCTCCACGTGGCATATACTCAACAAGAAGAAATATTGAGTCATACTGCCTCTACAGCCGTCCAAATTGCGAAATTGTTACCGACGCAGGATTTTGTGCGCGGACCGACCTCCCGATTACGTTCCACAAATGGTCGATGGGACGCATATCGGGCAATCTTGATGGCCAAAACATTCGTTCCAATTATCCTGAATCTTCTTCAAACCAACCTCGAGCAACTGTAATCCGGTGACATATATTGAAATATGAAGTCTGTGGTGTCACCGCCAGACACCACACTTGCTAGGTGGTAGCTTTTAAATCGGCCGCGGTCCATTAGTATACGCCGGACTCGCGTGTCGCCACTGTCAGTAATTGCAGACCGAGCGCCACCACACGGCGGGTCTAGAGAGACGTCCTGGCACTCGCCCCAGTTGTACAGCCGACTTTGCAAGGAACGGTTCACTGACAAATACGCTCTCATTTGCCGAGACGATAGTTAGCATAGCCTTCAGCTACATTTGCTACGACCTAGCAAGGCGCCGTATTTAATTGATATTGAGATTCTATTAATGTATCATCAAGAGCGATGTTCTACAAATTTGGATTAAAGTTAAGTATTCCAGAAGCTACGTACTTTTCTTTATAGCATTCATTACGTACCCTGTTTCAGACCTCACGCCAGTCTGCGTGAGTTTAAGCGCGTGCCTTTCGGCTTCCTCGCATTGTGTCTAGGCTGTCTTGTCTAGACACAACAAATTCTATGGATGGCTCCAAATGGTCTCCCAGTGTCCGAACATAACTATCTCCAATCGGTTATCAGTTTAGTTGGACAAGAGAGTCGTACTCATTTCATCTAACCACAGCCAACACCATTTTGGAGCCACCACGAACTTGCGCGGTGTCTTGTTGACAACTTGGGTCCTTGGCTTCCTGTGGTCTGCGCCGCATTCGAACCTTACCATCAGCTCTTACCAAATGAAGTTGAAACTGTTCCGACCAGACCACGTTTTTTAAGTCGTCTAGGGTCCAACTGAAATCGTCACGATCCCAAGAGGCGCAGAGCATGCAACGTCCTGCGGATAGCAAATGGACTTGCATAGGCCGCCTGCGGCCATAGCACTTTTACGCCAGACTTCCTGCACTGTCCTAACGGATATGTTCGTCGTACTTTTTGCATTGATTTCTGTGCTTATTTTTCACAGTGCTGCTCGTCTGTTGCACGGGAACTCTTCGTATACGCCGCTGCTCTTGGTCGTTCAAAGAAGGTCGTCCAGTAATATGTTGCCCACGGTGAGAGGAAGTGCATGAAATTTGGTGTTCTGGACACACCTTTGACACTGTGAATCTCCGAGTATTTAATTCTGTAACGGTTTCGCGACATGGAATGTCTCATACGTCTAGCTCCAACTACCATTACGCGTGCAAAACCCGTTAGTTCCCGGCGTGCGACCGTAATCACGCCGGAAATCTTTCCACATGAATCGCCTGAGTGTAGATGGCAGCTCCGTCCTTACACCGCCATTTTAAGCCCTGTGTCCGCATTACTAACGCTATCTGTATATGTGTATATCGCTATCCAATGCCTTTTCTTTGTATCTTCCGCATTGTCCTTCTCTGTATCAAGCAGAGCAAAAATTGTCCAACTGTGCAGGAATCACTTTTTCCATTTTTAACACGTGTTACCTTCCAGCGAGGTCACCTGCAATGGACACTCAATTACTAGTGTTTCTCTTTCTTGACGTCCGTATTACATCCTAGTAAGTATAATTTTCTGACTTCACACCATCTGTATGTTCTAAAAACCGTCGACTTTTACATGTTACGCTTAAAGCTATCTTAAGTTTCATATCAAAAGAATGACAATAAATTATATATCGCAGAACTCCCGTCTACCACCGTTCCGCGTACTAGTGCCATGTGACCAAACAGAACTAATCCATTACAATTGTACATGGGAAATTGACGTTTATTTAATGTGATTATGAATCTGGCTTCGTTAGATTACGTATAGGTGCACGGTTTCCTAAGAGAAAAAATGAATCAATATAGAATGTTGCGTTGGTATTATCCATAACAGCGGACTCGCAGAGTGCTTCTGACTGAGTTTTTGAAATAACGTATTACATTCATTATCTTGCGCAGATTCTGGTTCAGTGACACGGAAAAGAATTTGAGAACTATTATATTTTCCAAGAATATTATCGTATTTTCTCTTATTCTGCAAGTCTGTACAAAGTGAAATGAAATAAATACGAGTAAAAAAAATACAGTAATTTAATAAAAAAGTATTTGAGTCTATTTCCATATTAACGTCAGCACCACTTAATATTTTGTTTTGTTTGTAACAACAAAACATTCAGCATTATTGCATCATTACTTCCTTGAATTTTTTTCCGAACTGAACATTTTCGGTGATTACTACGTTAAGTCATATACTGTTACCACGTTAAGTCAGATACAGTTAAGCCCTAGCATTATCACCAGATTACTTGCCTTAAAAACTCCGTCAACATATTCCCATAACTAGTAAAATGCTGAACTCAGAACGAGGATCCGATGTTAGTACCGTATTACCCATTTCAGAAGGAGCAAGGATTTTCAGAAAAGAGTGAAAGTGGCACTATAGCGTGAACGCGTGTTGTGAAATTACGTACATGGACGTTCTTTATTTAACTGTCACAGATCTTTTTACTATCGCCTACTGTATTATTCAGCAACAGATTTTGTATGGTATTAGAATTAAATTACATAGGAAATACTATTCAAGTAAGTATCTAAACATTTACTGATATATGAAACTATTAAAATAATAGTAATCTATACATGTTGTAAAAATATGTGTAAAAATGGTTCAAATGGTTCTGAGCACTTTGGGACTTAACTGCTGAGGTCATCAGTCCCCTAGAACTTAGAACTACTTAAACCTAACTAACCTAAGGACATCACACACATCCATGCCCGCGGCAGGATTCGAACCTGCGCCGGTAGCGATCTCGCGGTTCCATACTGTAGCGCCTAGAACCGCTCGGCTACTCCGGCCGGCGTATGTAAAAATGTATGTATGTATAAATGTATGTGTATATATACGTATGTATGTTCCACATGTCTTCCTAAACCACTGAACCAATTTCAACCAAAGTTGGTGCACTACCACTTACTGTCTGGAGAAAATCGCTGTGGTAGTGAGAACCAACTATCTGTCAAAGGGGTGGACTGGGGATGGAGAAGAAATGCAACCCACGACGTGCGACTTCCCAGACATTATTTATGCTTTGTTTGACAATAAGGACACTTAACTACTTGAAACAAAGTTTTGCTGTTGATAGAGTAAAATTGCCTCACCAGCTATGACGTTTTAATGTATTAGTTCTTCACTACTCACTTTGCCGACGGTATTCATGTATAACTTTGAACGCACTTGCAAAATTCTATCATTGTTCAACGCATAATTCAGAAGATACGACGCCATAATCTTGAACTGTATGAAAATGAAACTGCAAGGCGAATTCGCGAGAAATAACTTTAAATATGTGCACAAATGTGTATGAAATATGTTAAATATATGGTACATGTGCATATGCAGGCAAAGCTGCGGTTGCTTGGTTGGTTGGTTTGTGGGATTGAAGGGACCAGACTGCTATGGCCATCGGTCCCTTTTTCCAAAAAATTTAAACACCCACACAGAATAAAAACGCACAATGGAGACAACAAGAGACGACACAGGACTAGAGAGACTCAGACAGAGACTAGACGAAAGGAATTAAAATCACACGGAGTGTGGCAGTAGTTGGCCGACCATAGAGACAAAAAAGGAAAAGCCAACCACCCAGAAACACACTAAAAAGACCCAGTCAAAAATCGTAGGCCAAAGGCCAGACTCAATACAAAAAAACGACAAACACTTAGATTAAGTGAGAAAAGCCCCTGCCCGAATAAAACGCAAAACTGAGCCTGCCATATTACCGTCATCTGTTAAAAGGGCAGGGAGCGTATCAGGCAGTGCAAACGTCTGCCTGAGCACAGTTAAAACGGGACAGGCCAACAAAATGTGGACCACTGTCAAAGCCGACCCACAGCGACATAGAGGCGGGTCCTTATGGCTGTGTGTCAAGCGGGTGTGGCCAATGCCGAGCCGACAGAGTCCCTTCAAGGGTCTCGCATGGAGGACCACCATACATTCGTCGTCTCCTTGATGGGACGGAGTTTGGGGTGGTCACGTTGCGCCATTCAGTGTCCCATAGTTCGAAAAGACAGCTCGCAAATCAGTCTCCGGGAGGCCAATGTCCAGAGATGGTTCACTCGTGGTCTGTTTGGCCAGGCAGTCAACACGTTCATTGCCCGGGATGCCGACGTGACCAGGAGTCCAAACAAAGACCACACAGCGGCCGCAATGGGCAAGAGTATGGAGGGACACCTGGAAAGCCATCACCAGACGAGAACGAGGGAAACACTGGTCGATAGCTCGTAAACCGCTCAGGGAGTCGCTACAGATAACGAAGGACTCACCTGATCGGAAGCGGATATACTCTAGAGCACGAGAGATGGCGACCAGCTCAGCAGTGAAATTGCTGCAGCCAGCTGGCAATGAGAGTTTTTCGTAATGGTCCCCTAGTGGGAGCATAACAGACACAACCAGCAACCATTGAACCATCAGTGTAAACAACGCCAGAGCCCTGATACATGGCAAGGATGGAAAGATAGCGGCGGCGGAAGGCCTCCGGAGGGACTGAGTCCTTCGGGCCATGTGCCAATTCGAGCTGAAGGCAAGGGCGAGGCACACACCATGGGGGCGTATGCAGAGGGGCCCAGAAAGGAGGTGGAAGAGGGCAAACCCCAAGCCCAGAGAGAAGCTCCCTGACGTGGACCGCGATCGTACAACCCTACCGGGGCCGACGTTCTGGGAGATGGACGACCAACTGAGGGAACAGGAGACGATAATTAGGATGCCCTGGCAAGCTACAAACGTGTGTAGCATAAGCGGCCAGTAAACGTTGGCGCCATAACCGCAGTGAAGGGACACCTGCCTCCACAAGTATGCTGTTCAAAGGGCTGGTCCGGAAAGCTCCAGTGGCAATTCGGATCCTGCTGTGAAGGATGGGGTCCAGTACCCGCAATGCAGAAGGGGATACTGAACGTTAAGCCAGATTCCTATAATCCACACGGGACTGGATTAATGCCTGGTAGAGCCGTAAGAGGGCAGACCGGTCGGCTCCCCAGCTGGTGTGGCTCAAGCAATGCTGAGCATTATCATGTCGCCAACACATCTGTTTAAGCTGCCGAATGTGAGGGAGCCAAGTCAACCGGGCATCAAGTACCACATCCAAAAACCGATGCGTCTCCACCACAGAAAGAGGTTCGCCATCAAGATAAAGCCATGGCGCAGGGTGAACAGTGCGTCGCCGGCAGAAATGCATAACGCAGGTCCTGGCAGCTGAAAACTGGATGCAATGCGCTACAGCCCAAGACTGCGCCTTGTGGATAGCGCCCTGCAGCTGACGCTCAGCAGCTGAAATGCCAATGGAGCAATAGTAGAGGCAGAAGTCGTCAGCATACAAAGAAGCTGAGACAGGCGTTCCCACCGCCGCAGCGAGCCCGTTAATTGCAATTAAAAACAGGCAGACACTTAGGACAGATCGCTGCGGTACCCCATTCTCCTGAACTCGGGGGGGGGGGGGGGGAAGGGGAGGGGGAACTATGGGAGGCCCAGACTTGCACGCAGAAGGTACGATGCGACAGATTATTTCGTATGAAAATCGGCAGCAGACCCCAAAGACCCCAACCATGAGGCGTAGAGATGATGTGATGTCGCCATGTCTTATCATATGCCTTCCGCATGTTAAAAAAGACAGTGACGAGGTGCTGACAGCGGGCAAAGCCGTACCGATGGCAGACTCCAGGCTAACCAGTCTATCGGCGGGAGAGCAGCCCTTACAGAACCCACCCTGAGATGGAGCCAGAAGGCCCCGAGACTCGAGGACGCTACTCAACCGCCAGCTCACCATATGTTCGACCAACTTGCAAAGAACATTGGTGAGGCTAATGGTGCGGTAGCTGTCTACTTCCAGTAGGTTTTTGCCAGGTTTCATAACGGAGATTATGATGCTTTCCCGCCAGTGCGACGGGAACTCACCTGAAACCCAGATATTGTTGTAAAGGTCGAGGAGGCGTCGCTGGCAGTCCACTGAGAGGTGTTTCAGCATCTGGCAGTGGATGCGATCGGGCCCAGGAGTTGTATCAGGGGAAGCGGCTACGGCACTATGGAATTCCCATTCACTGAATGGAACATTGTAGGATTCAGGATGGCGCACGTGAAATGAAAGGCTCTGACATTCCAATGGAGCGGAAGGCCAGTGGGTAATTCGCAGAAGCGGAACTGTGAGCAAAATGCTTTACTAAGCGGTCGGAAATTGTGTCGGGGTCAGTACAAACCGCTCCAATCAGTGAGAGCGCAGGGACGCTGACAGGGGTCCGATAGCCATAGAGGCGCCTAATCTTGGCCCAAACCTGCGATGGAGAGATATGGAGGTCAATGGTGGAGATGTACCTTTCCCAGCACTCCTGCTTGTGTTGGCGAATGATGCAGCAGGCCTTCTCCCAGAGCGTTTTAAATTCGATGAGGTTTTCTAATGAGGGATCCCGCTTGTGACGCTGGAGTGCCCGCCTGCGATCTTTAATCTCTTCGGCGATCGCAGGCGACCACCAAGGGACAGTCCTCCGCCGAGGGGACCCAGAAAAATGGGGAATGGCAGATTCTGCGGCAGTAAGGATGCCGGTGGTGACCAAGTGAACCACCGCATCAATGGCTTCATTGGAAAGAAGCTCAATTGCGGCAATGGAGGAGAACAAGTTCCAGTCAGCCTTATTCATAGCCCATCTGCAAGGGAGCCCAGAAGAGTGACGTTGTGGCGGTGACAGAAAGATCGGATAGTGGTCACTACCATACAGATAGTCATGCACAGTCCATTGTAGTCCATTGGACAGACGGTAAGGTGCTATGGCTGCAGATCGAAAGGTCGATGGCTGAGTACATGTTATTCATCACACTGAAATGTGTGAAAGCACCAGCATTTCAAATGGAAAGATCGAGCTGTGCCAATACATGCTCAATGGTGGTGCCTCTGCCCGTTGCCACTGTTCCACCCCACAGGGGGCAGGTGTGGTCCTCTGGCTCTGAGAGCTGACGGTATGTAGTGCAGTTATGGGAACTGTATCAGGAGTGACAGTGGTGGCATAAGATGATGTCATGTGTACTGGATGAAGTTCAAATTTCCGCTTAGCCTCAGTGTAGGTCAGTCCGTCCAGAGTCTTGTATTCCACTATTTTCCATTTCTTCTGTAGAATGTTACAGTCCGGCGAGCAAGGCGGATGGTGCTCTCCGCAGTTGACACAGATGGGAGGTGGAGCACATGAAGTATCAGGCTGGGATGGTCGACCACAATCGCGACATATGAGGCTGGAAGCATAGCAGGAAGATATATGGCCGCACTTCCAACACTTGAAGCACCGCATCAGGGGAGGGATATATGGCTTGACATCACAACAGTAGACAATCTTCTTGACCTTCTCAGGTAATGTTTCACCCTCGAAGGCCAAGATGAAGGCACCGGTGGCAACTTTATGATCCTTTCTTAACCCAGTGGACGCGCCGGACGAAATGGACACCCTGTCGCTCTAGGTTGGCGCGCAACTCGTCATCGGACTGTAAAAGGAGATCCCTGTGGAAAATAATGCCCTAGACCAAATTTAAGCTTTTATGGGGCGTGATAGTATCTGAAACATCCTCCAGCTTCGTACAAGCAAACAAGGTCCGTAACTGCGCAGAGGATGCTTTTTTTATCAAGACTGAACTGGACTGCATTTTGGACATGCCCTCAACTTCCCCAAATTTGTCCTAGTCCTCTAAATGCTCTACAAAGAACTGTGGCTTCACGGACACTAAGGATTCCCCATCAGCTCTGGTTTTTTTTTTTTTTTTGGTCATCGGTCTACTGACTGGTTTGATGCGGCCCGCCACGAATTCTTTTCCTGTGCTAACCTCTTCATCTCAGAGTAGCACTTGCAACCTACGTCCTCAATTATTTGCTTGAAGTATTCCAATCTCTGTCTTCCTCTACAGTTTTTGCCCTCTACAGCCCCCTCTAGTACCATGGAAGTCATTCCCTCATGTCTCAACAGATGTCTTATCATCCTGTCCCTTCTCCTTACCAGTGTTTACCACATATTCCTTTCCTCTCCGATTCTGCGTAGAACCTCCTCATTCCTTACCTTATCCGTCCACCTAATTTTCAACATTCATCTATAGCACCACATCTCAAATTCTTCGATTCTCTTCTGTTCCAGTTTTCCCACAGTCCATGTTTCACTACCATACAATGCTGTACTCCAGACGTACATCCTCAGAAATTTCTTCCTCAAATTAAGGCCGGTAGTTGATATTAGTAGACTTCTCTTGGCCAGAAATGCCTTTTTTGCCATAGCGAGTCTGCTTTTTATGTCCTCCTTGCTCCGTCCGTCATTGCTTATTTTATTGCCTAGGTAGCACAATTCCTTAACTTCATTGACTTCGTGACCATCAATCCTGATGTTAAGTTTCTCGCTGTTCTCATTTCTACTACTTCTCATTACCATCGTCTTTCTCCGATTTACTCTCAAACCATACTGTGTACTCATTAGACTGTTCATTCCGTTCAGCAAATCATTTAATTCTTCTTCACTTTCACTCAGGATAGCAATGTCATCAGCAAATCGTATCATTGATATCCTTTCACCTTGTATTTTAATTCCACTCCTGAACCTTTCTTTTATTTCCATCATTGCTTCCTCGATGTACAGATTGAAGAGTAGGGGCGAAGGGCTACAGCCTTGTCTTACACCCTTCTTAATACGAGCACTTCGTTCTTGATCGTCCACTCTTATTATTCCCTCTTGGTTGTTGTACATATTGTATATGACCCGTCTCTCCCTATAGCTTACCCCTACTTTTTTCAGAATCTCGAACAGCTTGCCCCATTTTATATTGTCGAACGCTTTTTCCAGGTCGACAAATCCTATGAAAGTGTCTTGATTTTTCTTTAGCCTTCCTTCCATTATTAGCCGTAACGTCAGAATTGCCTCTCTCGTCCCTTTACTTTTCCTAAAGCCAAACTGATCGTCACGTAGCGCATTCTCAATTTTCTTTTCCATTCTTCTGTGTATTATTCTTGTAAGCAGCTTCGATGCATGAGCTGTTAAGCTGATTGTGCGATGATTCTCGCACTTGTCAGCTCTTGCCGTCTTCGGAATTGTGTGGATGATGCTTTTCCGAAAGTCAGATGGCATGTCGCCAGTCTCATATATTCTACACAACAACGTGAATAGTCGTTTTGTTGCCACTTCCCTCAATGATTTTAGAAATTCTGATGGAATGTTATCTATCCCTTCTGCTTTATTTGACCGTAAGTCCCCCAAAGCTCTTTTAAATTCCGATTCTAATACTGGATCCCCTATCTCTTCTAAATCGACTCCTGTTTCTTCTTCTATCACATCAGACAAATCTTCACCCTCATAGAGGCTTTCAATGTATTTTTTCCACCTATCTGCTCTCTCCTCTGCATTTAACAGTGGAATTCCCGTTGCACTCTTAATGTTACCACCGTTGCTTTCAATGTCACCAAAGGATGTTTTGACTTTCCTGTATGCTGAGTCCGTCCTTCCGACAATCATATCTTTTCGATGTCTTCACATTTTTCCTGCAACCATTTCGTCTTAGCTTCCCTGCACTTCCTATTTATTTCATTCCTCAGCGACTTGTATTTCTGTATACCTGATTTTCCCGGAACATGTTTGTACTTCCTCCTTTCATCAATCAACTGAAGTATTTCTTCTGTTACCCATGGTTTCTTCGCAGCTACCTTCTTTGTACCTATGTTTTCCTTCCCAACTTCTGTGATGGCCCTTTTTAGAGATGTCCATTCCTCTTCAACTGTACTACCGCGCTATTCCTTATTGCTGTATCTATAGCGTTAGAGAACTTCAAACTTATCTCGTCATTCCTTAGTACTTCCGTATCCCACTTCTTTGCGTATTGATTCTTCCTGACTAATGTCTTGAACTTCAGCCTACTCTTCATCACTACTATATTGTGATCTGAGTCTATATCTGCTCCTGGGTACGCCTTACAATCCAGTATCTGATTTCGGAATCTCTGTCTGACCATGATGTAATCTAGCTGAAATCTTCCCGTATCTCCCGGCGTTTTCCAAGTATACCTCCTCCTCTTGTGACTCTTGAACAGGGTATTCGCTATTACTAGCTGAAACTTGTTACAGAACTCAATTAGTCTTTCTCCTCTTTCATTCCTTGTCCCAAGCCCATATTCTCCTGTAAACGTTTCTTCGACTCCTTCCCCTACAACTGCATTCCAGTCCCCCATGACTATTAGATTTTCGTCCCCCTTTACATACTGCATTACCCTTTTAATATCCTCATACACTTTCTCTATCTGTTCATCTTCAGCTTGCGACGTCGGCATGTATACCTGAACTATCGTTGTCGGTGTTGGTCTGCTGTCGATTCTGATTAGAACAACCCGGTCACTGAACTGTTCACAGTAACACACCCACTGCCCTACCTTCCTATTCATAACGAATCCTACACCTGTTATACCATTTTCTGCTACTGTTGATATTACCCGATACTCATCTGACCAGAAATCCTTGTCTTCCTTCCACTTCACTTCACTGACCCCTACTATATCTAGATTGAGCCTTTGCATTTCCCTTTTCAGATGTTCTAGTTTCCCTATCACGTTCAAGCTTCTGACATTCCACGCCCCGACTCGTAGAACGGTATCCTTTCGTTGGTTATTCAATCTTTTTCTCATGGTAACGTCCCCCTTGGCAGTCCCCTCCCGGAGATCCGAATGGGGGACTATTCCGGAATCTTTTGCCAATGGAGAGATCATCATGACACTTCTTCAATTACAGGCCACATGTCCTGTAGATACACGTTACATGTCTTTAATTCAGTGGTTTCCATTGCCTTCTGCATCCTCATGTCGTTGATAATTGCTGATTCTTCCGCCTTTAGGGGCAATTTCCCACCCCTAGGACAAGAGAGTGCCCGGAACCTCTATCCGCTCCTCCGCCCTCTTTGACAAGGCCGTTGGCAGAATGAGGCTGACTTCTTATGCCGGAAGTCTTCGGCAGCCAATGCTGATTAGTTATCAATATTTAGGCAGTGGCGGGGATCGAACCCGGGACCGAAGACGTTTTGATTATGAATCAAAGGCGCTACCCCTAGACCGCGGATATAACCTTCAGCTCTGGTACAGAAGAGATACTGGGGCGAATACGTTTTGCTGTCATTCATAGCCTTTCGTTCCTCTCATGGTGTGGCGAGGAAGGGGAACGATTTGGGGTCATAGACGTTAGCTTTAAAGTGAGCCCTCAAATGCTTAGAGACTGCTGGTGGCTGCTCACCAGCAATAGAAGATGTGCCACACTTCATTGCGTGTCATCCACCCTGACGCCGCCTAATCCAAGCAAGGGCCCTCCCCACGAGCGCCACCCAGTCACAGCAAGGGCCACCTGGCAGGATGGCCATTGCCGGGAGTCCTGATGCCCCAGGGAGATGGACATCTAGTCCTTGGCATATGTGGGGAGTAAACGGTGCAGGTATCAGTAGAGCGATCCCTGTGTTGTCAGGGGGCTACAACCAACAGGTTACATGGCGGCCCCACCACAACAGACTGGCTACCGTGCTGTATATTAGGTGCAATAAAGTCCATGGTCGTCGCCTCCGCAAAAAGGAACACTGCACAGTGCATAGTGGAAATTGCAGAAATTCCACCCAGGAACACATCCTCACCCAAGATATGGAGAACGAGTGGGACGACAATGCGACGACGATAAAACTGGGAAGAGGTCTCAATGCACCATGTAAGACGCCCTTTCCCAATTGGCTCGCTCTGTGAAAGAATTTGGAAAGATGGAGGTCAAACCCAAGAGGGAACCATCACATATAGGACGAAACGTTTGAGACTCTTTTTAGTCGCCTCTTACGACAGGCAGGAATACCGTGGGCCTATTCTAAACCCTAACCCGCTGGGGGGGGGGGGACACTGTGGATGAAAAAACTCATCCTAAACCCCTGGATATGGATCCATTTCAACCAAACTTAGTACACATGTTACCCGCTATCTAGAAACAACCACTGTGTGGTTAAGCAACAGCAAGCAGCTATTGTGGTGGCTTGATAACACAGGGAGAAAATGGGGAAAGAAGAAATGGACAGGCAGAGAGGGGAAAGGAGGATATGGACACAAATATTGGAGAGAAGGAAGAATTGAACAGAGAAAGAGAAGAGGATTAGATTGACAGAATGATGGGCCGGGGGGGGGGGGAATAGGAGATGGAATGGGACAGGTGGAGGGGGCAAGAGATATGGGGAAGAGGAAATGGCCAGAGAAAGTGAAGAGGAGATGGACATGATAGGAGGAGATGGACTGAGAGAAGGGTAGGAAGAGGTGGACAGAAACGGAGGAAAGAAGAGCAAAGCGGGGAGAGGGAATGGAAGAGAGAGTTGGGAGGACAAGACAGAGAGAGAGGAGTAGCAGATGGGAAGAGAAAGGGCAGGAGGAACTGAACATAGGGGAGGAGATTGACAGAGAGATGTGGGAGAGTGGGATAGACAGAGAAGGCGAGTGGAGAGGATATATAGAGAGGCGAGTGGAGAAGACAGACGGAAGGAGGATAAGGTCTAATAGAATTTTAATAAATACGAGTACATACTAGAACCATCTCAGGTATTCTGCCAATACTTATACAAATCATGGGCAGCTGACATTTGCATAAACGTGCCCTTACAATACTAGGAACCGAAGGTACATAAAACTCAGCAAAACTCACATGTAGATTGGGTGTTTGGTTTGGGGAGCAAAGAGGCCAAGCTACGGGGCCATCTGTCCCTTTTTCCACATAAAAACTAGTCTTAGGTTAAAAACAATCCCAAAACAAGTCGAGGAAAGTAAATGTGTAGAACTAACCCAAAAAAATACTGAAGAAGAAAACGAAAGAAGCTGATAAAAAGAGGAAAACGTACACTGAGAGGAAAAAGTAGTAGATGCCATTAAAATAATATAGCAGATGACCTGGGCTGGATGATCGCGAAATTAGAATGGATGAGCCAGCCACCCTGCAACGCACTAAAATCTCCAGCCTAAAAGACAAAGCAAAAGGAACACAGGTACGGAAAAGACGACTATCAAGGCGAACAAACAGCAAACAGAGAGTGAAAAAGAGTGATAACAAAGGGAGTGTGGAGGTCTGGAAGGGAAGGCCAGACAGCCAGTCTTAGATTGTGTGATAACCCCCACCCCTCCCCTGAATAAAACACACCTGTTGAGGCATTGCACACAACACCGTACACAGTGTGCTGGAAAGATTAAACATCTGCCACAGAGCGGCTAAAATTGGGCAGCCCAACGATATGTGAACGACAATCAAGAGGGAACCACAGCAACATTGAGGAGTGTCCTCATGACGGAGGATGTGACCATGGGTAAACTAAGTATGGCTTGTGATGAGCTGGCAAAGTATAAGTGAGTACCTTTGAGTGGCTCACATTGGTGACAGCCATATATTTGTTGTCTCCTTGACAACATGTAATTTAGGGTGCACTATTCGGTATTCCAGATCTCAAAATCTTTGCCACATGAGACTAAACGATCATCTGGCAGTCTGATCTCCACAGTTGGCTTACTGCTAGCTTGGTTGGGCAGTCTGTAAGCAAGTTCACTGCCCAGAGTCCTGACATGTCCTGGGTCCAACTGGAGGACACTATAGTCATTACCAAAGGATGCAAAGGGAAGGACAGGTCGAGAGTTTGTAGGCTGCTTAAGGAATCCATACACATGAGGAAGGACTCACCTGCGCTGTAGTGGATGTGCTCAAGAGCGCAAGAGGTGGCTACCAACTCAGCAGTGAAAACACTGCAGCCATCTGGCAAGGAGTGCTGTCCAGTATAGCCAGCATGAATGTAAGCGAAGCCAACGTGACCACTCGAATAGAGAAAACGTTTTGGCGGAGGACCTTAGATGGAACTGAGCCTTTTGATCCAGATGAAGCTGTGGTCGAGGCATGGATCATGGAGGCACTCTTGGGTGGACTCACAGGAAAGGTAGTAGAGGGAAAGTGTTGAGTGGAGTAAGAAGGCCTGGACACAGACTGCAATTGGAATCTCTGATCTGGGCGACCGTTTCGTGAGGTGGATCGTTGTGCTAGGGAACTGACGGTAATTTGGGTGGTGAGACAATAGATGGATGTAGGCGGTATAATTCGCAAGCATTTTCTGTCGTCTAAACAGCAACATTGGAACAGCAGCTTCTACAAGGAGTCTGTTCACTGGGCTGGTTCAGAAAACTCCTGTTGCAAACCGAACTCCACAGTGGTGTATAGAGTCTAGCAGCAGCAATGCTGAGGGCGATTCTGAGCCGTACACTATGCTCACATAGTCCAGACTGGACTGGAGAAGAGCAGTGAGTCAAAAATAATCCGTTTCTCATTTTCGACAGTGCAACCACTTCCCCGAACTTGTCCTCTAGGTTTTCAACAAAAGTAGAGACCTCGTAGCCTGAAAGGTGCCCCATCTGTTCTGAAGCAGGCTAAATACCTTGGCGAATAAGGCTCTCTCTTTTCCAGAGTCCTACATTCCTCCCATCTTGTAGCTCTGCAGGGAAACGATTTAGGGTCATACTTCTCAGCGTTACGGTCCACCTTGTCCTTCTTAGAGACTGCTGGTGCTATTCGATCACCAGCACGAGATGACATGGTCTGCTTCATTGTGGTTATCCGCCCTGATGCCACCACTCCAATCAGAGGTCCTCTCCACGGTTGTCAAGCAGCCACAGCAAAGTCCTGATGTCCCAAGAAGACGGGCATCTACTCCTTGGCATACGTGGTGAGATTGCAGCTCAGGCATCAGCAGTGTGATCCCCGTTTTGTCAGGGGGCTATCACCAAATGGGTACATGACAACCCCATCGCTACAAACTGGCTACCATACTGAAGATGTTTACGTCTCACCTTAAAGTGGGACCAGAATTCATTGGTCTGAAAAGTGGGAGATTCTTTTAGTCACCTCCTACGACAGGGGGAATACCTCAGGCCTGTTCTAACCCACCTGCATGGGGATCACATGTAGAGTGCTACATGCAATTACAATTATTCTACACCCTAATCATATCCTCATCAAAATATTACCTCGACGTAAATTATGAATTTAGAGAAGAATCTCGCCTGTGGTCCTGGGTTAGCGTCTTTGGTTTGAAATCAAAACGTCCTCTGTCCCAGGTTCGCTTATATTAATAAGTAACATTGGCGGCTGTAGACTTCCGGTGTATAAATTCCACTTCATTCTGCCAACGGCCTTGTCAAACAGGGTAGAGGGGTGTACAGACGTTAAGGCACTCTCTTGTCATGGGATTGGGAAACTGGCTCTAAAGACGGAAGAATCAGCAATTATC
The DNA here is from genome assembly GCF_021461385.2 of Schistocerca piceifrons. NCBI lineage: Eukaryota > Metazoa > Arthropoda > Insecta > Orthoptera > Acrididae > Schistocerca > Schistocerca piceifrons. The sequence continues at coordinate 107,881,075 of NC_060146.1, forward strand.
AACGACATGAGGATGCCAAAGGCAATGGAAACCACTGCATTAAAGACACACAACGTTTATCCACGGGACATGTGGCCTGCAATTGAAAAAGTGTCGTGGTGATCTCTTCAAAGACAAAAGAGACCGGAATAATCCCTCATTCGGATCTCTGGGAGGAGACTGCCAATGTGGAGGTCACTACGACAAAAAAATGGATAACTAACAAAAGGATAACTTTCTACGAGACGGGACGTGGAATGTCAGAACTTTAATATGGTAAGGACTCTAGAAAATTTGAAAAGGGAAACGTAAAGTCTAGATGTAGTAAGGGTCAGCGATGTGAAAAAGAAACAAGACAAGGATTTCTTATCAGATGAGTAAAGCATAATACACTCCTGGAAATGGAAAAAAGAACACATTGACACCGGTGTGTCAGACCCACCATACTTGCTCCGGACACTGCGAGAGGGCTGTACAAGCAATGATCACACGCACGGCACAGCGGACACACCAGGAACCGCGGTGTTGGCCGTCGAATGGCGCTAGCTCCGCAGCATTTGTGCACCGCCGCCGTCAGTGTCAGCCAGTTTGCCGTGGCATACGGAGCTCCATCACAGTCTTTAACACTGGTAGCATGCCGCGACAGCGTGGACGTGAACCGTATGTGGAGTTGACGGACTTTGAGCGAGGGCGTATAGTGGGCATGCGGGAGGCCGGGTGGACGTACCGCCGAATTGCTCAACACGTGGGGCGTGAGGTCTCCACAGTACATCGATGTTGTCGCCAGTGGTCGGCGGAAGGTGCACGTGCCCGTCGACCTGGGACCGGACCGCAGCGACGCACGGATGCACGCCAAGACCGTAGGATCCTACGCAGTGCCGTAGGGGACCGCACCGCCACTTCCCAGCAAATTAGGGACGCTGTTGCTCCTGGGGTATCGGCGAGGACCATTCGCAACCGTCTCCATGAAGCTGGGCTACGGTCCCGCACACCGTTAGGCCGTCTTCCGCTCACGCCCCAACATCGTGCAGCCCGCCTCCAGTGGTGTCGCGACAGGCGTGAATGGAGGGACGAATGGAGACGTGTCGTCTTCAGCGATGAGAGCCGCTTCTGCCTTGGTGCCAATGATGGTCGTATGCGCGTTTGGCGCCGTGCAGGTGAGCGCCACAATCTGGACTGCATACGACCGAGGCACACAGGGCCAACACCCGGCATCACGGTGTGGGGAGCGATCTCCTACACTGGCCGTACACCACTGGTGATCGTCGAGGGGAGACTGAATAGTGCACGGTACATCCAAACCGTCATCGAACCCATCGTTCTACCATTCCTAGACCGGCAAGGGAACTTGCTGTTCCAACAGGACAATGCATGTCCGCATTTATCCCGTGCCACCCAACGTGCTCTAGAAGGTGTAAGTCAACTACCCTGGCCAGCAAGATCTCCGGATCTGTCCCCCATTGAGCATGTTTGGGACTGGATGAAGCGTCGTCTCATGCGGTCTGCACGTCCAGCACGAACGCTGGTCCAACTGAGGCGCCAGGTGGAAATGGCATGGCAAGCCGTTCCACAGGACTACATCCAGCATCTCTACGATAGTCTCCATGGGAGAATAGCAGCCTGCATTGCTGCGAAAGGTGGATATACACTGTACTAGTGCCGACATTGTGCATGCTCTGTTGCCTGTGTCTATGTGCCTGTGGTTCTGTCAGTGTGATCATGTGATGTATCTGACCCCAGGAATGTGTCAATAAAGTTTCCCCTTCCTGGGACAATGAATTCACGGTGTTCTTATTTCAATTTCCAGGAGTGTATCAACAACAGCAGTAAATGGTGTAACGGGTGTAGGATTCATACAGAATAGGAAGATTGGCACTGCATACAGTTGAATGATACGGTTGTTCTTATCGGAATTGAGACCAAAGGAACAGCGACAACGATAGTTCAGGTATACATGCCGACATCGCAAGCTGAAGATGAAGAGATGGAGAAAGAATAGGAGGATATTGAAAGGGTAGTACAGTTTGTAAAGGGAGATGGAAATCTAGTAGTCATGGGGGATTGAAATGTAGTTGTAGGGGAAGGAATAGAAGAAAAGGTTACAGGCGAGTATGAGATTTGGATAAGGAATAGAGAGGAGAAAGACTGATTCGGTTCTGTAATAAATTTCAGCTGGTAATAGCGAATACCCTGTTAAGTAATCACTAGAGGGGAGGTATACTTCGCAACTGCCGGGTGACATGGGAAGATTTCAGTTATATTACGACATGGTCAAACAGAGATTCCGAAATCAGATACCGGATTATAAGGGTACAAAGGGGCAGATATAGAGTCAGATCGCAACGTAGTAGAGATGGAGATTAGGCTGAAGTTTACGAGATTAATCAGCAAGAATCAATATGCAAAGAAGTGGGATACGGTGGTATCAAGCAATGCCGCGATGGCTGGATGATAAATGTGAAAAAAAAAAAATTGAAAAAGAAATGATTGTCGGAGGGACTGACTCAGCATACAGAAAAATCAAAACATTCGGTGAAATTAAAAGCGGGGGTAGTAGCATTAAGAATGCTAGGTGCAATGGAGAGAGCAGATGGATAGAAAGAGTACATGGAAGGTCTCTATGGTTGGTTTATTTGCGAGTATAAAGGGACCAAACTGTAAGGTCATCAGTCCCTCTCTCCTATAGCAAACAAGTCCCCAGGGAAAACAATTAAAACAAACGGATTGGGGGAAGTAAAAGGGTTTTAAACTAATCGGGAACCACATCAAAAGAGAAAACTAAAGCAGCGAACCAAATGCGGAAACGTACACTAAAAGAAGAGGTACAGGAAGATATTAAAACAACGCAGCAGATGGCCTCGGCTGGATGGTCACAAGGATGAAAAAGGATGAGCCAGCCACTCTGCAACATACTAAAATCATCAGACTAAAAGGCAAGGCGAGAAGAACACACACAGAGAAAAGACGAACACCAAGGCGAACAAAATCAAAGAAATAGTGACAAAGAGGTAAAAGGGTGGCTGGGTGGAGGCTTAGGAGAAAAGACCAGATGCCCAGCTGTAGATGGTACTATAGAAATCACCCCTCACGAACAAAACGTAAAACTATATCGTCCAACAAGAGGTGGACGAGAGTCATCTGGAGCCACAAACGAGGTGGGGCCCCGCAACGGAGGTGGTCACAATGGGTTACCCAAGTATGAATGATGCGGAGCCGGCAAATGACAACAGAGTCCCTGCGAGTGACTGGAAAGATATGGAGGGATAGAATAAGAGTTCCGAACCGTTCTTTCCGTTGTGGACTGGCAAGACAGCCAATCCACAATGACGGGTAGCCGAAAGGCACGCGTTTAAGCTCACGCAGGCTGGCGTGAGGTCTGGAACAGGTAAAGTAATTATAGTAGCAAGTAAAGTACGTAGCTTCTTGAATACTTAACTTTAATCCATAATTGGTGAACATCGGTCTGACGGTACATGCATCGCAAGATAAATAGCAGTTGATAATGGCGCCTTGCCAGGTCGTAGCAAATGACGTAGCTGAAGGCTATGCTAACTATCGTCTCGGCAAATGAGAGCGTAATTTGTCAGTGAACCATCGCTAGCAAAGTCGGCAGTACAATTGGGGCGAGTGCTAGGAAGTGTCTCTAGACCTGTCGTGTGGCGGCGCTCGGTCTGCAATCACTGACAGTAGTGACACGCGGGTCCGACGTATACTACCGGACCGCGGCCGATGTAAAGGCTACCACCTAGCAAGTGCGGTGTCTGGCGGTGACACCACACTTTCTACCAACAGTCGTCTTCTACATTTGTGTTCCCAGGGCAGAAGACAGCTCGTCGGTCTTCGGATCATCTTCAGCGGAGGCTGCTACGCTGTCAACTTGAACCTGTGATTGTGCTTCTTATCGATGCCACTTGCCCAGGTTAGTCTCCGTATCTACAAAAGGAATGATCTGTAGTACTGACAATGATAGTAGGCGACACTTCTCATTACTGTGTCCTGTTTTGATACATTTTAAATAATCACAAATTTTATACTGTCTTTTACAACACTCGACATAGCTTTTTAATTGTACGGTAACTTTTCTATTCACTTCCGATACGGACTACAACACTGATACGCCGTGGTATGGAAAAAATTAACCAAAACGTAAGTTAAGCAGAGATAAACGGCTGCAGGGAGTGAAAGCGTGGACCCAAATGAAGTTACAGTTTCAAACACAACTTAATTTTATTAAACATTAAAAACACTTGTTCACTGGTACAAATATATATATATATATATATATATATATATATATATATATATATATATATCACAAAACACAATAAAATTTTTTAAACTCCAAGCCTGAATGGCCGCCGAACATTCACAACTGTAATGTCAGGATGACAACCTTAAGAATCAACATAAGGAGATAATCACGGTCTGAAGGACCCAACACCTTTAATTAATTATAGACCAATACAATAAGCTACTGAAAGGAATGACTTTAATGATTCGGCCAGAAGGGCCAATCAAAGAAAATCACAAATTGTGTTTTGATAATGTTACAAGAATGCAAAATCAACAGTTAATTTACTTCGTCCAAAGGAGCTGTAAAGACCAAAAGACAAATTCCTATACCAACGGTTTTCTTTAATGAACAAGCTAACAAGATAAAATTAATAACCAAAAGGGGTAGTGACGTCGCCACTCGGCCTGAATATCAGTAGTAATAAATATTTGAGAATGGTTGAAGTTAGTGAGTTAGCACTTGAAACCAGCCCGTGCTCCTCACCACTAGGAAAAATTTACAATCAGCTGTGCTAGGACTGCCTGCTTTAGCAGTATGGCACAGACCAGCAGAACAACTAGAAACTTCACCAACGTGGTGAATCGTTCACATAGGGCATGACAGCAACTCTCTATAACACATAAAATAAAAATTACTAAACATTGAAACACATGGTTCAAAATATAACGCCTATCTAGGCAGGAACTGTTAACGACGCCCACTGGCCTTCGTAAATTTTCGACTTAGTAAATGTGACGGCCAGTACTAAATAATAATAATAATAATAATAATACTCAACAAATTGTAAAATACAAGATCGTTATTGCACTTAGGTCAGAATAAAATTTTAACCACAGATAATATTTTAGGTTCAGTTATTAAGGCACAGAGAGTTAACACTCTTTTCTAGTGATAGTTACCCTTGACAATATAACAGCAGATCATTGAATCGCGATTTCGTGCACGTCTGAGCCTACTAAAATTGCGAAACACCATGGTGCACGACCTTAGAGCAAAACACACCCGACGACACGGGCAGAAATTGAGTGAGACACAAGTCAAGAAATTCTCACCGTTAGTCCAGAAGGCAGACAAGCATTCGGCGACAGGTTGCATCCAGCACCAACTCGAGTTATGTCAATCGCCCCAGTTCCGCCATAGCAACGCGGACAGACTGCGTCAACAGTTGCCACGCCGAGCTTCCTTATCACACAGCCCGTCCAGAACGACTGCCGCCGTCCCGAGTACATACGCTCGTAGCAATCACGTGCGTTCTCAGGAAGTCATACCACCTCTCCCTCAACATTGCGCTGCCATACAACCGGAAACTAAACTCCCCGTCTCACTCCGGAAGCAGTACTCGATACTCTCGTCGTCAGCAGGTCTCTCCACAGAACGCAGCGCCCTCCGAAATTTAAAAGCAAACGGACCAATCGCGGCAGAGCAAAGCCAAGGGCGCAGAAGACGACAAACCACACCTAGGTAAAGATGAAGATGATACGGTTCAAACATGTCCGCCTGAAGTAGAGAGACCTGTCCGTTTCTCCAGAACGACCGAAAAAGTCTCACTATCGCACCCGAAGTACTTTGCTTCACAGGCGCGCCAAAGCGAAAGTATCCGAAGCACTTCGGTTGCTATATCGTTGATCTTACGTTTTTAAAACTAGTGAATTTCACTAAACAAAATTCGTAGACTTGTTGGGTAACCAATAGAGATTGTCGTACTGAAAACCGGATGAAATAGAATGAAAAGAATATAGTCAATTAATAAGAGAAGTTAGGTGTTTTGGCTTCTAGCATCCGAATGCGTCGACCAATCAGAAGCAAGTTCTTTAGAATTGGCGGACAACCCCCCGGGACTGGTACATACTGTATCATCTGCCGCTTGTACCTCACTCCACTTCCGTACTTTACCTTATCAATCTTCATCATGGCGACCTTCTAGGAAAATAAAATACTGGCGGCCACAGCCAGGGCTATCACATATGCCCCTCCTTCTTTTTTTACCAAAATTGACCTGTTCTCAAAGACAACTAACAAGTTTGGAAATGAGAAAAGTTTCCAATCTCCCAGTAGCTTCCCTACTCTCTCGTTCACGGAAATTTCTTTTTTTAAAAAAAAGCTAGGAAAATTTTTTCGTAAAATATTATTCCAAGTAACCAAAACCATTGACCTACTAATGGTTAACATATACTTCCTCATCTCAATTCTATCAAAAAACCTTAACACATTACAGCATGAACTTCTTTTTACTATAAAATATCATTTATGATTTTCAGCACATAGTTGTGCTTTAAATTTTCTTTAGTCTCGTTATTTAACAAAAACATCGACACCCGAGCCATTAAATCTCCTCACAAACATTCACTACACTTGTTTATATACAATAGGAACTAAACAATATATGTTGTCAGCGCAGTGCCTTCCATCTTTACACAACACTCGTTGTTCATCTAATATCAGTGCACGGCCGTCTATTTTTAATTAATAACACACTTTTATCTAACATCGGCACAGTGCCGTCCACTTTTACCCAATAACACCCACATTCTTTTACATATGCTGGCACTAGACCGTCCACATATGATGTTTACTATCACATAGATCGGAAATACTCTAAATTATGTCAGCATATAAATGTCATTACATAAAATTCATACATAAATATTACGCAGTTTTACAAAATACACGATGTTTCATTGAATACAATACAAAAATACAAAGTCATTGTTACTGCTGTGATGACTGCACGGCTTTCATTTGAATTGTCTCCTCTCGTAGCTAATGTTTACGTAACCATGAATAATCAATCAGTGCACTCTCGCAACACCTGTTAACATTTTGCCGTTATACGTCTGGTGTGGCTCATACCAGTCAGTATTCGCCTCCATTCAAGTTTATACCGGGGCACGAAGCACCGCTATCTTACGTCTACGTACTGAGAATTGAAGTGATATGACAATAGCTCTCATTTCGTACTTCAGGTTCTATTTTCATTTATTCGATAACTTAACTAGGCATTCAAACTAGATTGAAAGGTCTTTTGACAGACCTGAAGATACCCTAATTCGTGATTACAGTGAAAAGTAGCGGAACAAATCCTGTTGCTTTAATTCGCGTATAGCTTATTATGGACTTTGCTGCTCAAACACGTAAACACTATGAATATAAAAAACATATCTCATGTGCTTTATGTATTTGTACCTCAGTATTTATTAATGTCTGTATCCTATGTGAGATTCATTTCCTGTGTTCATTAGATGAGTGGGTAACATTTCCGCGTCGTGATACAATTGATTTTAAAGCTTCGGCGGAAATACCTAGCCTACTAATCCCTACATGTGTGGTCGACTCTCACGACGCTTATTACATTCATATTCTATATCATCATATGAGTGATCGACTTCTGTGGTCGATCCAAAACTCGTTCATTATCATTTATACACAAGTGGTCGACTTCTCTGGTCGACCCAAAAGTCTGTCAACATCATTTTAACTAACTGGACACATGCTAGCCTGAATATATACTTATTTCAGCGGAAATCTCATCGCTGCATGTAGGCCAATTGTTGCTAACAAAGCGTAATCGTATCATGACCATTGTGTGTTGTTTGTTCTAATTGTGTGTACATACTTCGTTTGGCGCCATGCTCTTCCTCTGTGTCAGCTACAAGCTAGCTAAATAAAGAGCTGTTGAAGATGTGCATATGTAATTTCTTCGTGTTTCATTACATGTTGTACATACAAAGTCTCTGTACCTTGTTTATAGGGTGTTCTCCTACCCTACCGGTATGGATGATGATTTTAGGTCTTATAGTCTAGGTTCTGTACTTGTTTTGCAATCTTTATGCTGCATGTTATCTTTTGAGGCACATAAGTATAGTCTATGATCGGTTGCTTAACTATTCAATTAGTAGATCTTTTGTTTCAGTTCATCCCTTTTTTTGTCTCTTTATCTTTCTATCTTTTTATCTTGAATAGTGAAGAAGGATAGATGACAGACTTTAGTTCAGAGTGATGAAGAGGGAAGACCTAACAGCGTGAAAAGAAAGGAAGTAAACTGTTAGTCAACTCCGGTACCTGGTGGGAGTCAGCTGCCACATGCGAAGAGTGCTATTGCCCCTGTTCCTGATAAAACTTTTTGATATCAACAATGTCATACAATCCTTTGCTCTGACCTGTCTTTGGAATCGCCTGCCCCAGAGCACTAGGGTGAGCCAGTCTAATGATCCTATACGGACCCTTATATGCTTCTAGGGACTTCTTGGTTTTGAATTGATTTTTGAGGACCTCGGTCTTGAATTAATTAGCACCAGTTCATCAACTTGGTGCGATACCTGTCTGATTTGCTGATCATGTTTGCTCTTACGTTTAGCCACCTTTTCCTTTATCCTGCTTAATGTAGTTAAGTAGATAATTCATTTCTGGGTGGAAAGCTAATAATTTTGTCGATAATACTGGGCACCCTTTCCCCTGTCATCAATTCCTGCGTAGGTGGTTCTGTGGTTGAGTGAGGCAACCCATTGATTATTCTCTCAAACTCTATCACATATTTTACCCACTTCTAATGTTTTTTAGCACAGTAGGCTCTAAATAGTCTATTGAGCTGTCTCATGACTCTCTCGCTCGTGTTGGACTGAGGATGGTAGTTTGAAATGTAAATGAGTTTTATATCTAAGTCATTCAAAATTCGCATCCGGTATACTGAAGTGAACTGCTTTCCATTGTCCCTAATGATTCTCTCGGGTTTCCCTGTCTTGGTAATGTAGCCATTCTTTACTTTGTCTGTTACCGACTTACTAGTGGCCTTTCTCAGTGGATACAATTTCATGTACTTTAACAACATATCCAACACCACAACTGGATATTTATATCCTCCTCGTGATATTGAAAGAGAGCCATACGAATCCACGCAGACCCTTCCCAATACTTTGTCGGGGTCATGTTATGAATTTCCATTCTATTGCTATAATTAGATACCTTGGTCATTTAACATCTAATGCACGTTTTCAATAATGCTCTGTCCTTCTTTTCAATACCGCTGAAGTAGCAGTTTTCGTTTATCTTATCTGCTCATTTCTTCGCGCCAAAGTGTGCATATGTATAGTGTATAAACCAAATTACGAGTAAGTTACTGATTTACTGTTTTGGCCAATAGACCTTCCAGTGCCTTCTTTCAGGATCTGCTCTCCGATATAAGATACACTTACATATCATATAATATTTCCTGATTTTACTGTTAGTGTTCCTACTCGCCTCCGCTTTGGTAAGCTTAATATCTTTCCTTCTTATGTTTTGTAGGATGACACGAATTTTGTACTAATTCTTTCGTTTGGTACGTAATTGATACCTCCTTTTGCCCTGAATCATTAAAGTCTACTTTGTTAGTTGCAACAGGTGATCTAGGTAAGGCGTCTGCCATTATGTTATTTTCTCCAGGAAGGTACTCAATAGCAAAACCATACTCCGGGAGGGCAATGACTCACCTGGTCAATCTGTTGTGCCTCAGTCTGCAATGCATAAGGAAAGATAATGCTTTATGATCCGTGTAAACCTTAACTTTTCTGCCAATGACATAATATCTAAACTTCTTGAATACAAAGAGTAGTGCCAATGCCTAATTTTCTGTGACAAAATTTTATTTCCCATTTATTTAATACTCTATTGGTAACACGTATCGTCTTCTTTTCTATTTTCCCATTATTTGCAATAAACTGGCAAAGACGTGCCCCTAAACCGTATTCCAAACTGTCGGCAAAAATGCGGAAAGGCTCATTTAAATTTGGATGGGCTAACACGATACTGTTACGAAATTCTTCTTTGTTCTTTTGAAGCTCTTCCATTCCTGTTTGGTCCACATGAAAATGGCATTGTTTCCAGTTAACCCCAGCAATACTAGAGCACTGAGTGCCTTGTTGTTCACAAATTTGCTATACATTCCGGTGAGCCTCAAAAATGCTTTAATCTGCTTTTTGGTCTTAGGCAGTGGGAAATTTCTAATGGTCTCAAGTTTGTCAGGGTCAGGCTGCATGCCTTCCGTTCAAATGACATGCCCTAAAAATTTAATTTTATCTTTTCCGAATTCGGACTTGTCTAGATTGGCACTAATATTAATCTTCTCAAATTTATCAAGAACATTTTTCAATATTTCACTTGGCACTAATCAGAATGTCATCAATGTAGACAGTTCAGATCAAATGGCAACACTCTGAAATGATAACTTCCTCCTCCATACATGAAAGCTGTATATTTTCTACATTCCTGAGCTAGAGTTGTTTGCCAGAAGCTAGCAGTTACGTCTATACTTGTCAATATCTTGACACAATAAAACTTCTGCACCAATTTCTTCAACACTTCAGGCCGATCCACTTGTGGTTATATTATTTTGTTCAAAGCCCGGGCATCCAGCGTAATTCTGAGTTATCCTTCTTGGTTACAAAGACGAGAGGGCAACTATAATTACTTTGTGAGCCCTCTATTACTTTCCAGTCAATCATCTTTTTAATTTCTTTGTCCACCGCTCCACTGTTCACCAGTGGAATGGAATAAGGCTTAAACCTAAAGGAGTCTTGTGGCTTTACTTGAAAACAATACTCATAGTCCTTCATGCACCCTAGTTTCTTTGAAAACGCTCTTTTGTGCTGCGGTAATATGTGTTCTAACTCATAGGCTTATTGCACAGTTAAACCCTTAATGGTTGCGATTTTTTCTCTGATCCTAATGTCGATGCTTACCTCCTCCTGCGGCTCTACTCTTGTAAAGAAACTAAGGGTTTTTCTCGTTTTGAGATCCCAACAGATATTTCCCCTGAGTATTTGTATTCTGGCATTACTTTCATTACGCTGTGGTCCCTGGTTCCCAACAAATTTGATTACGTTTTCCTCCTGTCCCTCATGAGCCATGGGCCTTGCCGTCGGTGGGCAGTTTTGTGTGCCTCAGGGAGACAGATAGCCATAAAGTAGATGCAACCACAACAAAGAAGTGTAGGTTGAGAGGCCATACAAACGTGTGGTTCCTGAACAGAGCAGCAGCGTTTTCAGGCAACAGTCTGGATGATTGACTGATCTGGCCTCGTAACACTAACCAAAACGGCATTGCTGTGCTGGTACTACGAACAGCTAAAAGCAAAGGGAAACTAGAGCCATAATTTTTCCCGATGGCATGCAGCTTTACTGTATTGTTCGTCTCCTTGGGTAAAATATTCCAGCGGTAAAACAGTCGCCAATTCGGATCTTCAGGAGGAGACTATTCAGGATGATGTCGTTATGAGGAGAAGTAAGACTGGCGTCCTATGGAGCGAAGCGTGGAATGTCAGATCCCTTACTGGGGTAGGTGGGCTGGAAAATTTAGAAACGGAAATGAATAGGTTAAAGTTAGACATAGTGGGAATTGGGGAAGTTGGGTGGCAGAAGGAACAAGTCTTCTGGACAGGTGAATACAGAATTATAGATGTAAAATCAAATAGGGGTAATACAGGAATAGGTTTAACAATAAATAAAAAATAAGCTACTACGAACAGCATAGTGAACGCATTATTGTAGCCAATCCCACGCCTACCACAGTACTACAAGTTTATGTGCCAACTAGCTCTGCACATAACGACAAGACTGAAGAAATATATGATGAGATAAAAGAAATTATTTGGATAGTGAAGGGAGACGAAAATTTAATAGTCATTAGGGATTGGAATTCTATTGTAGGAAAAGGAAGAGAAGGAAAAGAAGTAGGTGAATATGGACTGGGGCTAAGTAATGAAAGAGGAAGCCGCCTGGTTAGAATTTTGCTCAGAGCACAATTTAGTCATAGCAAACACTTGGTTTAAGAATCGTGTAAGAAGGATGTATACGTGGCGGGTTTCAGATAGATTGTATAATGGTAAGACAGTGATTTAGGGACCAGGCATTAAATTGTAAGTCATTTCCAGGGGCAATGTGGACTCTGACCACAATCTATTGGTTATGAACTGTAGATTAAAACTGAACAAAGTGCAAAAAGGTGAGAATTTAAGGAGATGCAACCTGGATAAACTGAGATAAACAGAGGTTGTAGAGACTTTCAGAGAGAGCATTAGGAAACGATTGACACGAACGGGGAAAAGAAAAACAGCTGAAGAAGAATAAGTAGCTTTGAGAGATGAAATAGTGAAGGCAGCAGAGGATCAAGTAGGTAAAAAGACGAGGGCTGGTAGAAATCCATGGGTAACAGAAGAGACATTTAATTGAACTGATGAGAGGAGAAAATACAAAAAGGAATACAAACGTCTGTAAAATGAGATCGACAGGAAGTGCAAAATAGCTTAGCAGGGATGGCTAGAGGACAAATGAATGCATGTAGAGGCATATATTACTAGGGGTAAGATAAATACTGTCTACGGGAAAATAAAAGAGACCTTTGAAGAAAAGAGAACCACCAGTATGAATATCAAGAGCTCAGATGGAAAACCAGTTCTAAGCAAAGAAGGGAAAGCAGAAAGGTGGAAGCAGTGTATATTGGGTTTACAATGGCGTCGTGCTTGAGGGCAATATTATGAAAATCTAAAAGGACCTAGATGGAGATGAAATGGGAGATATGATATTGAGTGACGGGTTTCACAAAGCACTGAAAGACCAGAGTCGAAACGAGGCCCCGGTAGTAGACATTATTCCATTACAACAACTGCTAGCCTTGGGAGAGCCATCCCCGACAGAACTCTACCAACTGGTCAGCTAGATGTATGAGACACGTGAAAAAACCTCAGACTTCAAGAAGAATATAATAATTCCAATCCCAAAGAAAGCAGGTGCTGACTGGTGTAAAAATTACCGAACAAATACTTTAATAAGTCGCGGCTGCAGAATGCTAGCATGCATTCTTTACAGAAGAATGGAAAAACTAGTAGATACCGACCTCTGGGAAGATCAGTTTGGATTCTATAGAAATGTTGGAACACGTGAGGCAATACTGATCCTACGAAATATCTTAGAAGACAGATTAAGAAAACGCAAACCTACGTTTATAGCACTTGTAGACTCAGAGAAAGCTTTTGACAATTTGACTGGAATACTCTCTTTCACATTCTAAAGGTGGCAGGGGTAAAATACAGGGAGCAGAACGCTATTTACAATTTGTACAGAAACCAGATGGCAGTTGTAAGAGTGGGGAGGCATGAAAGGGAAAGCGTGGTTGTGAAGGAAGTGAGACAGAGTTGTAGCCCATACCCAATGTTATTCAATCTGTATATTGAGCGAGCAGTAAAGGAAACAAAAGAAAATTTGGAGAAGGAATTAAAATTGATGGAAAAGAAATAAAAACTTTGAGGTCTGCCGATGACATTGTAATTTTGTCAGAGACAGCAAAGGACCTGGAAAAGCAGTTGAACGGAATGGACAGTGTCTTGAAACGAGGATATAAGATGAACATCAACAAAAGCAAAACGACGATAATGAAACGTACTCAAATTAAATCAGGTGATGCTGAGGGACTTAGATTAGGAAATAGGAGACTTAAAATATTAAATAAATTTCGGTATTTGAGAAGTAAGACAACTGATGATGGTCGAAGTAGAGAGGATTTAAAATGTAGACTGGCTGTAGCAAAGATGGCGTATCTGAAGAAGAAGAATTTCTTAACATCAAGTACAAAGTGTCAGGAAGTCTTTTCTGAACGTATTTGTATTTAGTGTAGCCATGTATGTAAGTGAAATATGGACGATAAACAGTTTAGACAAGAAGACACTAGAAGCTTTCGAAATGTGGTGCTACAGAAGAATGCTGAAGATTAGATGGGTAGATCAAGTAGCTAATGAGCAGGTACTGAACAGAATTGGGGAGGAATCTGTGGCACAACTTTACTAGAAGAAGGGATCGGTTGGTAGGAGATGTCCTGAGGCAACAAGGGACCACCAATTTAGTAGTGGATAGTAAAAATCGTAGAGGGAGACAAGAGATGAATACACTAAGCAGATTCAGTAGGATGTAGGTTGCAGTATTTACTTGAGATGAAGAAGCTTCCACAGGATAGAGTAGCATGGAGGGCTGCATAAAAGCAATATCTGGACTGAAGACCACAACAGCAACACAAAAACGTATTGTTTTGTATACTTGTAGACCAGTATTTGTTTAGGAATGCTCTAAGAAATTCTTGTTATGTTTTACATGTGTTACTGGTTCCTGTTCCCCATGATATTGCTTCCCCTTCGAAACGACTGCCTACAAATTTGATTTTTTGCTGTTGTGTCATGTTACCAGGTATGATGCCCCCAAAGTGTCAAATGAAAGCAACAGGATGTATACTACCCTCGCTAGAATAGTTATGAAGCTTGTAAGCCTTGGAATTACTGACTACTTCATTAATTTGAACCACATGCTTACGTTTTCCTGTTCAGCCCACGTTTCGAGTTTCTATTTCAACACAGCTTCAAGGTTATCTATATTTTTACTCACCTCACTTAGTTGAGGTATGTTTTCTACTTTCTGTTCTGTTTCTCTCAAATGACCCTAAATTGTATTTGTATTACCACTACAAACAGATTCTATTCGTGATACTTTTTTTCCTCTAAGGACTGCATTTTCGTCCTTTAAGTCTACGATTTGTTTGTTTTGCCTTTCATGGTTGTCTTTGCAAGTTTTGTTTACTTTACGCTGATCATAATTTAATGACTTCATACCTACGTGACATTACATAAGTATCTTGAGCTTGCATGAGATCATTTATTTTCGCTACTTCATCATCAATCTTACGATTAACCGTTTGCTTATTTGATTTTTGGTCCCATTCTTTTCTTAGAAGCCTGTATTCTAGTTTCATGAGCATCAACCCTGTTCTCTAAATGTTTAACCTCACGATTAATTTTTACTATGTCCTCGTTTGTTGCTTCTATTTTATTAGCAAGTAGTTTTTGCCTTTTCTTTAATTCATACGAATCTTTTTTAATTCTTTATGCCCCTGTTCTATCTTTTCTTATTTTTAATCGTTTTTTCCCCTATCTTTTCTTTTAGCCCAGATAATAACTTCATTAATATTTCAACCATACTTTTATTATTATATTGTGCAGGCAATGTATCAGCTGATGCTGTTCCTTGGCTTAATCTACTTGTTCAATTTATTGATTGATTAGCAATGGTGGGGTTGGGGTCATTACCTCTGACATCACCAGTCACCTTAGTTAACTTGTCATCTATATCAGAATCCACCTCTCCAAGTCCACTATTGCTACTATTTGAAAATATGGTTCCTTGGAAATCTTCAGTTTCTACATCCGATGATTCTGGTAAATAGCTGCAATCGGCTTCCCACGTCAGTTTCATTACCCTGAGGCAGCACTGCCTCTCTACTTCTAAGATTGTACCACATTTCGCTTTTCATCGACATTTTGTTGCCAAGGAAATTGTTACAAAACAATTTAAGAATATTCTTAAAAATCCCTAAGGTGGTCAATACTAGCTTCCTCTCGCTAGCTGTAAAGTAATTAGCTTACACGCTACCTTCTTCTCCGAAGCAATGATGCTGCTCGCTGCATTGTCATTGTGGTTTTGGGTTTCTTCGGCTGCCGAAGTCGACCACAGACGCCTAAACCTGCCGTTCACCGCTCTCTGACGTTGGACTGCAGATGGTGGGGGCGACAGGTTTTGCTTCCAAGTCATTTGCCTCGCCTGCTGTACGCTGCTCTGCTGACTGCTCCCTGACGCGTTGTTTCTCGTAGCGGTGAAATAAAACGTAATCACTTTGGACCACACACACACAACGTACTCTTTGGACCACGCACACACTTTTCACTTTACGCTTCGATTTGTGTTTCCACGCTTTCATTTTCAACTACGCGACGCGGAATAATTAGTGGCATTTATACATTTTGTTGCCCAACAGTTCAAAGAAAGTTACAAAAGTTCAAAAACGATATAATTTCACAGTTCACACACTGTCGTTTTTTATCTTTTTCACTGTTCATATGCTATTAATTCGTTCGTTTAATGAGAATCAGCACAGTCCACTGTTCGCACTATGATTTTCAGGTCTCACCCAGTTCACAGTTCACGTTAACAGATAGTAGCCCCTTCTTTAAATACACGTTCGCACAACAAGGAAATGCCATGTATAAATTACGAGTGTCCTTTGGAAGTCAGATCTGGAAGCTGGAGAGATAGGAAGAGATAGAATAAGAGTTCCTAACCGTTCTTTCCGTCTTCTAAATTTGTGTCCCTAGCGCAGAAGACAGCTCGTCGATCGTGGGATCTTATTCGGTGGAGGCTGCTATGCTGTCAACTTGAACCTGTGATTGTGCTTTTTATGGGATGCCCCTCACCCAGATTAGTCTCCGTATCTACAGAAGGCAAGATCTGTAGTACTGAGAATGATGTTACGTAACACTTCTCATTACTGTATCCTGCTTTGTTTTGTTTTAAATAATCACACTTTTGTACTGTATTTTACAGCACTCGACATAGCTTTCTTAATTGTACGTTAACCTTTCTGTCCCCTTCCGATATACAGGGTGGCGCACGAAATGTGTTACCAATTGTTTCTTTCACAGTTTACGACGCACGTTAGATATCCCGCTGGGATCTCTACAGCAGTACCAGCAGAGCTTGGAGAAACAAATTAGTTACGAAACGACGTGTAATTCGCGAAACTGCCGATAGGAGACTAGTAAGCAGCAATGGCTGACAATGGAAGACTGAAGACACGGCAACGATCGGCAATTGTGTTACTTTTTCATGAAACGAAAAGCCTTGTTGTGACTCAGAGGCGTTTTTGACAGCAGTTTAACACACGATGGGTCCCTTGCAAGAAGACCATCCACAGGTTGTACGATAAATTTGTACAGGGAGGAACAGCATTGGAAGCCTAAGCCTACCTCTGTTTGTTAGCTGGAGAATATTGGAACGGTACGAGTTGCTGTACAGAGAAGTCCCGGGAAATCGTGTACAAAGGCAGCCGTGCAACTGGGAATATCCAGACGCTCCGTTCAACGCATTCTTAAAAGTGACCACCATATGTACCCATACACGATGACCTGTGCACAGAAGCTCACTGAAGAACACAAGCAGCAGGACTACTGTTTGCTCAGTGGGTGGAGGATAGGGAAGAAACTCTCAACAACCTTTGGTTTTCAGACGAGGCGCATTTTCATTTAGACGGTATAGTTAACAAACAAAATGTACGCTTTTGGGCCACTGAAAACCCACAAGTGCTTCATGAACGACAACATTATGCTCCGAGGATTACAGCGTGGGCAGCAATTTCCTGTCACGGACTTATTGGACCCTTTTTCTTTGAAGAATATGTGAACAGCGAGCGCCATTTGAGCATTCTTCGCAGTAGCTTCATTCCACAGCTTCTTGCTACTGCCTTGCCCTTCAACACGCAGTGGTTCATGCAAGATGGAGCAAGGCCACATACTGCAGTCATTGTGTTGGAGTTTTTACACGAGCATTTCGACATGCGGATCATTTCACTCAGGTTTCCAGGTCGCTTCAATGACGGACAAAACTGGCCCCCCAACAGTCCAGATCTCAATCCATGTGACTTTTTTCTTTGGGGGTACCTAAAGGAAAAAAATTTCCCGAAACGTCCACGTGATTTAATGGAGCCTGAAAGACTTATTCTTCAAGCTTGCAGTGAAATTACGGAAGACATGTGCCGCAGGGCAATTACTAACTTCAGTGTTCGTTTAAAGGAAGTTAGGAGACGAAATGGTGGACATATTGAGTATGTGCTGTGTTAGAACAAATCTCCGTGGACGGCTCTTCACTGTAGTATACGTTCCTTTCAGATTGTATTGACAATAAAGTTTATATTCAAAAACAAAATGGTAACACATTTCGTGCGCCATGTCGTAGAATACATGTCAGCTCGAAATAGAGAGACGTATCTCTCCCTCCAGAACGACCGAAACGGTATGGCTAGCGCAAACGGAGTATTTCGTCTCCCAGGCGAACCAAAGCGACCCGAAAGTATCCAATATCATTACTGTTATGTTTCTCAAAAAAGTGAAATTTAATACACAAAATACGGTACACTAGCAGGGTAACCATGAGATTTTGACATACAGAAAAGAGGATTAAATACAATGAACAGTATATAAACAGTTAACAAGAGAAGTTATGCGTTTCGGAGCCTAGTATTCAAATGTGTCGACCAGTCAGAAGCAAGTTCAGCACAGTTGGCGGTCTCTCCCACGGGACCGGTACATACTGTATCATCTGTCGCTTGTACCTCACTCCACTTTTGTGCCTCATGCTACTTCACTGTATCAAGCTGCATAAAGGCGAGCTTCTAGCACAATAAAACACTGGCGGCCATAGCCAGGAATATCACAATAGTCAATACCAAGGATGTCAACGGAATAACTGGTCGAGAGCTTGGAGGCTGCTTAAGGAGTCACTATAAATTATGAAGGACTCACCGGCGCAGGAGCGAATATTCTCAAGAGTGCGATAGATGGCTACCAAGTCTGTAGTGAAAATACTGCAGCCATCCGGATAAGAGCGCTGTTCAGTATGGCCAACTTGAGGGTGAGCAAAGCCAACAAGACCGTCGACTATTGATCTACATCTACATTTATACTCCGCAAGCCACCCAACGGTGTGTGGTGGAGGGCACTTTACGTGCCACTGTCAATACCTCCCTTTCCTGTTCCAGTCGCATATGGTTCGTGGGAAGAACGACTGCCGGAAAGCCTCCGTGCGCACTCGAATCTCTCTAATTTTACATTCGTGATCTCCTCGGGAGGTATGAATAGGGGGAAGCAATATATTCGATACTTCATCCAGAAACGCAACCTCTCGAAACCTGGACAGCAAGCTACACCACGATGCAGAGCGCCTTTCTTGCAGAGTCTGCCACTTGAGTTTGCTAAACATCTCCGTAACGCTGTCACTCTTACCAAATAACCCTGTGACGAAACGCGCCGCTCTTCTTTGGATCTTCTCTATCTCCTCCGCCAACCCGACCTGGTACGCATCCCACACTGATGAGCAATACTCAAGTACAGGTCAAACAAGTGTTTTGTAAGCCACCTCCTTTGTCGATGGACTACATTTTCTAAGGACTCACCCAATGAATCTCAACCTGGCACCCGCCATACCAACAATTAATTTTATATGATCATTCCACTTCAAATCGTTCCGCACGCATGCTCCCAGATATTTTACAGAAGTAACTGCTACCAGTGTTTGTTCCGCTATCATATAATCATACAATAAAGGATCCTTCTTTCTATGTATTCGCAATACATTACATTTGTCGATTTTAACGGTCAGTTGCCACTCCCTGCACCAAGTGCCTATCCGCTGCAGATCTTCCTGCATTTCGCTACAATTTAATGCTGCAACCTCTCTGTATACTACAGCATCATCCGCGAAAAGCCGCGTGGAACTTCCGACACTATCTACTAAGTCATTTATATATATTGTGAAAAGCAATGGTCTCATAACACTCCCCTGTGGCACGCCAGAGGTTACCTTAACGTCTGTAGACGTCTCTCCTTTGAGAAGAACATGCTGTGTTCTGTTTGCTGAAAACTCTTCAGTCCAGCCACACACCTGGTCTCATATCCCGTACGCTCTTTCTTTGTTTATCAGCCGACAGTGCGGAACTGTATCGAACGCCTTCCGGAAGTCAAGGAAAATGGCATCTACCTGGGAGCCTGTATCTAATATTTTCTGGGTCTCATGAATAAATAAAGCGAGTGGGTCTCATACGAACGCTGTTTCCGGAATCCATGTTGATTCCTGCAGAGTAGATTCTGTGTTTCCAGAAACGACATGATACGCGAGCCAAAAACATGTTCGAAAATACTACAACAGATCGACGTCAGAGATATAGGTCTATAGTTTTGCGCATCTGCTCGAAGACCCTTCTTGAAGACTGGGACTACCTGCGCTCTTTTCCAATCATTTGGAACCTTCCGTTCCTCTAGAGACTTGCGGTACACGGCTGTTGGAAGGGGGGCAAGCTCTTTCGCGTACTCTGTGTACAATCGAATGGGTATCCCGTCAGGTCCAGTGGACTTTCCTCTGTTGTGTGATTCCAGTTGCTTTTCTATTCCTTGGACACTTATTTTCGACGTCAGTCATTTTTTCGTTTGTGCGAGGATTTAGAGAAGGAACTGCAGTGCGGTCTTCCTCTGTGAAACAGCTTTGGAGAAAGGTGTTCAGTATTTCAGCTTTACGCGTGTCATCCTCTGTTTCAATGCCATCATCATCCCGGAGTGTCTGGATATGCTGTTTCGAGCCACTTACTGATTTAACGTAAGACCAGAACTTCCTAGGATTTTCTGTCAATTCGGTACATAGAATTTTACTTTCGAATTCACTGAACGCTTCACGCATAGCCTTCCTTACGCTAACTTTGACATCGTTTAGCTTCTGTTTGTCTGAGAGGTTTAGGCTGCATTTAAACTTGCAGTGAAGCTCTCTTTGCTTTCGCAGTAATTTCCTAACTTTGTTGTTGAACCACGGTGGGTTTTTCCCGTCGCTCACAGTTTTACTCGGCACGTATCTGTCTACAACGCATTTTACGATTGCCTTGAACTTTTTCCATAAACACTCAACATTGTCAGTGTCGGGACAGAAATTTTCGTTTTGATCTTGTTAGGTAGTCTGAAATCTGCCTTCTATTACTCTTGCTAAACAGATAAATCTTCCTCCTTTTTTTTATATTCCTATTTACTTCCATATTCAGGATTACTGCAACGGCCTTATGATCACTGATTCCCTGTTCTGCGCTTACAGAGTCGAAAAGTTCGGGTCTGTTTGTTATCAGTAGGTCCAAGATGTTATCTCCACGAGTCGGTTCTCTATTTAATTGCTCGAGGTAATTTTCGGATAGTGCACTCAGTATAATGTCACTCGATGCTCTGTCCCTACCACCTGTCCTAAACACGTTGACTATTTCTGAACACTCGTGTTCGCCGAGAAGAGAAATTAATTGCTGGCGGAGGGCCTCAGGTGGAACGGAGTCTTTTGTGCCTTGTGACAGATCCAGCCAAAGTTGTGGCTGAGGTATGGACCATGGAGGAGTGCAGAAGAGGACCCGCAGGTAAGGTGGTAGAGGGAAAACATCGAGTTTATCAAGAAGCGACCAGACACGAACGGGGTGGAGATTCCCAGTTCTAGACCGTCATTGCAGGAGATGGATGGCCGTGTCAGGAATAGATAATAGTAATTTCTATGCTGAGGCTGGGCCAAACCGTAAATGTGGACAGCATAATTGGCAAACAATAATTGTCACTGGAACCGCAGTGCCAGCCTCCACGGGGGACAGAGTCCAGCAGATGCAGTGCAGAGGGAGATGCTGAACCGTACACCAGGCTTCCATAGTCAGTACCCGAGTGCAAGAGGGCTTTGTATAGCAGCAGCAGTGTAGGACAATCAGCATCCCAGACGATGTGGCTCAGGCATTGAATAATATTAAGATGCCACCAGCACTTGTCCTTAAGCTGACGACGATGGGGAAGCCAAGTTAAGCAGGGATCAAATACCAGTCTCAAAAAGTGGTAATTCTCCACTACATCTAGTAGTTGGTCATAGAAGTAAACTTCTGTATGGGGGTGCATGGTACTACGACGACAGAAGTGCCTGACGCAAGTCTTGACGGCCGAAAATTGAAACCTCACATGGCGTCCAGCAACAACAAGAGAAGAGGGGCAGAAGGATATACAAAATTCATCAGCAAATAGGAGGGGTGATACTACAAATCCTACTGCTAATGCGAGATCATTGACAGCAATTAAAACACTCAGGACAGAGCCCTGCATGACCCCGTCCTCTTGTGTATAGGTGCACTGTGGGAAGCACTGATGCGAGCTCTGAGAGTGCGGGTCGAGAAAGAGTTCTGTATAAGAATCGGGAGCAGGCTCCAGTGACCCCCTTCATACAAAGTAGCGAGAATGTAGTGTTGGCAAGTGGTATCGTAGGCCTTCGTCAGGTCCAAAAAGATGGCAATAAGGCGTTGTCGCCGGGAAAAGGCCGATCGAATGGCAGGTGAACCAAGTTGTCGATGGTCTAGGAGCAACACAGCAGTTGACTCACATACGTTCGAGCAGCTTGCACAGAACATTAGTGAGGCTATCAAAATCTAGTGGGTTATTACAAGGCTCTACCACTGGAATGATGATAAGGAGTTGCAAACGGAATTCACCATTGCTCGAGGTGCGGTTGAAGGCGGCAAGGATGTTGCGCTAGGAATCTGTTGACAATTTTTTCTACTTGTATAAACGGATTTGGTCTGGGCCAGACGATGTGTCAGAACAGTCGGCAAGGGCCCTGAAATATACCCACGCACTGAAGGGAGCATTATAAGGCTAAGGGTGGCGTGAAGCAAAAGATAGGTGTTGTCATTCCATCCACTATTTGGGGAGACAAACGGCAGGGCCACACCATAGTGCTCGGCAAGACACTTTGCGATTACGTCTGTATCAGCAGAGATATCTCCATTTTTGGAAATTACAGGTACACTTGCTAGGGACTAGAAGCCATAAAGTCGTCGGAGCTTGGTCCAAACCTGGGGAGGGGAGGTAGTGTTCAGTTGATGGAGACCTAGCGTTCCCAACACTCTCCGTAGCTCGATGAATTGGCTGCCCTGGGCACAGAGCCATTTGAGGACAGTGAGTTTGTCCAGGGACAAGTGGCGCTTATGACGTTGGATGGCCCACCTACGGTCTCTAATGCTGTAGTTGTTGGCGATCACCAAGGCACTGAATTCCACCAGGGGAACTAGAGAAACAAGGGATTGCCAATTCAGCTACTGCAATGACCGTAGTAGTGATGTTATGGATCACCTCATCGATGGTGGCATGTAGTGGAGATTCAATGATGGTAGTGGAGGTGAAAGTGTCCCAGCTAGGATTGGGGAGAGCCCATATGGGCAAGCACTGAGATTGGAGATGCTGGGGTAGGCTCAAAATGGCTCTGAGCACTATGGGACTTAACATTTGAGGTCATTAGTCCCCTGGACTTAGAACTACTTAAATATAACTAACCTAAGTACAGCACACACATATCCATGCCCGATCCAAACCTGCGACTGTAGGAGCAGTGCGGTTCCAGACTGAAGCGCCTAGAACTGCTCTGCCACAACGGCCGACAGGAAGAGTAGAAAGTGGTCACTACCACACAAGTTGTCATGAGCTCTCTAGTGGATAGACAGGAGAAGGCCAGGACCGCAAACCGAGAGATCAAAGGCCGAGAATTGCCATGTGCCACACTGAACTGTGTGGCGGTACCTGTACTTAGGAGGCAAAGGTCAGGTTTAGCGAGTTTAGTTAGCTGATTCTCGGCATGATTACCGCAGTCAGTAACTTTGGTTCCATCCCACAAAGGATTATGGGTGTTAAAGCCACCCAGAAGTAGGAAAGGTGGGATGAGTTCCGAAATGAGTGCAGCCAATACATGGGGCAGGCATCAATATCTGGAGGGAGGTAGACATCACAGATGGTAATTCCTTGCATTGTCCTCACCCTGACAGTCACAGCTTCTAAAGGTATTTGAAGGGACAAAAGTTTGTTACAGACAGAGGTAAGGACAAAGATACAAACTCCACCTGATGGTCTGTCACAGACACTATGGTTTTTGTGGTAACCCCAATAGGCACAGAGAGTGGAGAAGGAAAATGCAAAAAGCAGATGTAATGCTTAGGAGCTGTCGTAACTCAGCCAGGTGGGAGAAAAAACTGCCGCAGTTCCTTTGGATGATAAGGCTTTCTGGAATAAGGGAAGGCACGTAGTGATTAAGGAGGCAGGTTGCACCTCAGCCACTGCTTGAGTATTTGTATCCACTGCACTGCCAATGCCGATGAAGCATTGGTGAGGTCCAGGTCATCCTCAGACGCAGACCTTTTAGGAACTGGTGGTGTTGCGGCCACTAGAGGGTCCTGTTTCGAAGTAGACTTCTCCATGATTTGCTTGCCCTCTAGCTTCTCTTTAGGGACTTTGCTGTGAGGACTTCTTCAAAGTAGCTTCAGGCACAGAGGAAGTTCTTCGTCCACCAGCTTGTGGCTCTTTTAGCCGCTGGCGAGTGTCCTCTGTGCTCTGTGACATTAGTGGAGTCCTCTGAAGGGAGAGTGCAGTGCCAAGGGAGTCCTTCTGCACGACAGGAACCAGAGGAGGCTGTTTCTTCTCTGGCTGGGGGAGGGGGCCAAGGTCCTTGGCGTTTGGGGGCTATTGCTCCTGCAGTAGGTGCTTTGGGGGCAACGGAAAAAGATGTGCCCCCTACCACCAAATGGGCAGATGTGTTTGGGTGGCCCACTGCATGCAGCAGGGAGTGAGGAACTAGCAGCACTTGAGGGGAGGGGGTGACGTCGACATAGGTGCAGCATTTGTGGATGTAAAACCATATGAGGTGCAAACGTTCAAATTTACATTTAGCCTCTTGCTAAGTCAGCTAGTGCAGGGTCTTGTTTTCCATAGATTTCCGTTCCTTTTGGAGTAATGTGCAGTCTGGTGAGTAGAGGGAATGGTGCTCTCCACAGATTACACAAGTGGGAGGAGGCGCACACGGAGCATTTGGATGCAGTGGACGTCCATAGTCTCGACTTGTGGCGCTGGAATCGCAGTGGGAAGACATATGCCCGATTTTCCAGCACTTAAAGGACCACATAGGGGGAGGAACATTAGGCTAATTAATCACCCTCAAAGGCCAAGATAAAGGCACCAGTAGCAACCCTATTGACTTTGCTCCCCTGTAGATGTGACGAATGAAATGAACACCCCACCATTCTAACTTGCAGCGGAGCTCATCGTCAGAGTGCAAGAGGAGGTTGCGATGGAAAATAGTCCACTGGACCATGTTGAGGCTTTTATGGGAAGTGACAGAAACGGGAATATCACCCAGTTGGTCACAGCTGAGTGACACCTGCGCCTAGGCGAGGAAACCTATCTATAAGAGGACAGCCCCACTACTCATTTTTGACAGCGCACCCACTTCCTCAAACTTTTCCCTGGGATATTCAGCAAAAAATTGAGGCTTTGTAGCTAGGAAGGAGTCCCCATCCGTTGTGCTGCAGACTAGATACCTTGGCGAATAAGGCTCTTTCTGGTCCATACATCTATACATCTACACTCCTCCAATAGTGTGACTAGGAAAGGGAATGATTTGGAGTCATATCAGTATTTAAGTCAACTTCTCCTTTTTTGATGACATACCCCAGAAGGTGTCCTTGCCCAAATAGTTGAATTGCAGGTGGAGATGCAAAGCCAAGACAAGAAGAGGTTCAGGAGGTATAATGTAATTGCACTATAAATAACTGATGTACGACGTGAGACGTCCTTCCCCACATGGCCCGCAATTCTGAAGAATTTGGAAAGTGCGAGGTCAAACCTTGAAATGGGAGCCGAACTTACAGGGCCGAAAAGAGGCTGACTCCTTGTAATCACCTCTAACCACAGACAGGAATACCTCGGGCTTATTCTAACCCCCGGACTCACAGGGGGTACGATTTGTCCGATGAGATAGAAGAAGAAACAGGAGTTAGTTTAAAAGAGATAGGGGATCAGATGGAATCAAAATTTAGGAGAGTTTTGCAGGACTTAAGATCAAGTAAGCAGAAGGGATAAATAACATTCCATCAAAATTCATTGGGGCAGTGGAAGCAAAACGAGTATTCATACTGGTGTGTAGAATGCACGAGTCTGGTGAGATACCATCTGACTTTCGGAAAAATATCATCCACACAACTGTGAAAACTGCAAGCGATGACATGTGCGTACAATCAGCTTAACAGAATAATATACAGAAAAATGAAAAAGAAAAGTGAGGATGTGTTAGATGACGATGAGTTTTGCTTTAGGACAGGCACCAGAAAGACAATTCTGACTTTGCGATTGATAGTGGAAGCAAGACCAAAAAAATCAAGATATGTTCAGATGGTTTGTCATCTTGGAAAAACCGTTAGAAAGTGTCAAAAATGAAAGATATTGGAATTCTGAGACAGATAGGGGTAAGTTATAGGGAGAGACGGGTAATATACAAATACACAACAGCCAATACGGAATAATGAGAGTGGATTACCAAGAACGAAGTTCTCGGATTAAAAAGGGTGTACGACAGGGATGTAGTCTTTCGTCCATATTGTTTAATCTGTACATCGAAGAAGCAATGATAGAAACAAAAGAAGGATTTCGGAGTGGAATTAAAATTCAAGGTGAAAGGATATCAATTATAAGATTCACTGTTGACATATATACCCTGAGTGAAAGTGAAGAACAATTACATGATCTCTGAATGGGATGAAGAGACTAACGAGTGTAGAATGTGGACTGAGAGTAAACTGTAGAATGACGAAAGTAATGAGAAGTAGCAGAATTAAGAACACTGCGAAACCTAACGTCAGGACTGAAGATTACGAAGTAGATGAAGTTAAGGAATTCTGCTGCCTAAGCAGCAAAGTAACCAATGATGGACAGAGCAAGGAGGACGTCAAAAGGAGACTAGCACT
This sequence comes from Schistocerca piceifrons, assembly GCF_021461385.2. Lineage (NCBI taxonomy): Eukaryota > Metazoa > Arthropoda > Insecta > Orthoptera > Acrididae > Schistocerca > Schistocerca piceifrons. Next base: position 107,907,740 of record NC_060146.1, read on the forward strand.
CACAAAAAGGACGTTCCTGGCCCAGAGAAGTCTGCTAGTATGAAACACAGGCCTTAATATGAGAAAAAATTTATGTGAACGTACTTCTGGAGCACAGCATTGTATGGTAGTGAACCATGGACTACTGGAAAACCGGAACAAAAGAGAATCGAAGCATTTGAGACGTGGTGATACAGAAGAATGTCAAAAATTAGATGGTCTGATAAGGTAAAGAATTAGGAGGTTCGGTGGAGAATCGGAGAGGAAAACAATATGTGGAAAACACTAACAGGGACATCTGTTAAGACATAAGGGAGAGACTTCCTTGGTACCAAATGGAGCTGTAGAGGGCGAAAACTGTATAGGAAGAGACAGATTGCAATATATCTATCAAGTAATTGAGGACAAAGGTTGCAAGAACTACTCTGAGACGTAGAGGTTGGCATAGGAGGGAATTCGTGCGGGCCGCATCAAACCAGTCAGTAGACTGTCGACTCAAAAAAAGAAAAAAAAGTGGAATCTCTCACATTTCGCATGTAGTCATGTGAGAAGGCCACATGTGAAGCATCCACTAGTCGGAAGTTACCCAATGCACACAGTCACAGGTTCTAGATGTTCTCATCTTTCAGGTACAATAAAATTCCTCAACTTATTAATCAAAGCTTTATATCTTTGCCATGTGTCCACAAAAGGTACAAAGAAAGAAAATTGTAGGGCATATACCTGCAAAGTAATCCCTTTTTCTTAATGTGAATGGGCGTAAATTGTACATCGAAATCGAGTAGCTTGAAATTCAGGTTGGTCCGGATTGCTTTTCAGTTTGGTTCCAAACATGATAAGGAAAGAAAATACTGAAGAACCAGAAGTGCGAACTGCACGTTATTGCTAGAAATACCTGGGCAGGTGAAGTCATAAACAGTCGCAAACAACGTGGACATCAGATTTTCCCAGGCTAAAGTTTTTTCTAAGCCTGGGGCTCTGCTAAAGTTATTCTGTTTGCTCTGCTGTACACTTTTGTCGATGTGACGGTCTCCATCACGATTATTAGTATTTGCTGAAGCATTAATTTCCACGAGATGTAACACTTCTTACGTTGTTTAAACAAGAAAACAGCTTTCGCTCTGTAAATATACAACTGAGTCACAAACGTTACTTTCCTTTCGAGAGAAGTTTCGATCGTTCCAAAAACGCTTTGTTTACGATTAACCTTATTAAACTTCGTTTTAATTTATTTTTACATATTTCCAGAAGAGTTGCAGGTGAAAAGAGTTTTGAGCAGACTCCTCTTTACTTGTTACGTGATCTCGGGCGTCAAGTGTACTTCGAATTCGAGGAACTGGAAATTCACGCCATACTTGGATTTCCAGTTAATTTGAAGCTCAAAGAAAGTCTTAGATTGAAAAGAAGAAGGTTCTAGGTAATTGCTAGTGGAATGCGGTCAGACGAATTAAAAATCAGTTGCTGAAAACATGAGAAGTTTACTTCTAGTGTTTTACGTTACTCTATACACATCCGGAATCGAAGGAAAAATTATTTACTGAAGTGAAGAGAGACAGCGAACGTAACGTAACGTACTTTGAAACAGTAAAATATGCAAATGATCCTCAACACTATCTGTGCTTGAGATAAAACTTTTGTGTTAAGCCTTCAAGTACTCTGAAATCTGCTTTTTCTCACTTTCGCTAAACAGAAAAATCTTGTCAAGTACTCTGAAATCTGCTTTTTGTCACTTTTGCTAAACAGAAAAATCTTCCTAACTTTTTTTTTAATATTTGTATTTACGGCTGAAATCGCCGATGCTGTAACCGCTTCATGATTGCTGATTCCATGTTCTGCGTTAACTGTTTCAAATAGTTCGGTCTGTTTGTCGCCAGAAAATCTAGTATGTTAATACCACGAGTCGGTTCTCTGTTTAACTGCTGGAGGTAGTTGTCCCTGCCACCCGTTATAAACGTTTGAGTCTCCCAGTCTATATATGGTAATTTAAAATCTCCACCCAAAACAATAACATGGTCGGGAAACCTACTCGAAATATTTTCCTAATTTTCCTTCAGGTGTTCTGCCACAACAGCTGCTGAGCCAGATGACCTATAGAGACATCCAATTACCATGTTTTAGCCTGCTTTAACCGCGACCTTCACCCAAATTATTTCACATTTCGGATCTCCGTCAATTTCCTTTGATACTATTGCACTTTTAGCGCTATAAACACGCCTCCCCCTGTTTAGGCCAGTGAACGAATCTAGTAACGTGATCTGACGGTAAAGAGTTCCTAGAATATTACCTAGAGAGGAAACTCTTGTTTCGCATAACGATTTACAATGGGCATAGCAAAAAACAACTTAATTTATGTGAACCTGAGTAATCGAAATGAACTTCTCAACATTCATGAAAAATATGTAAGGTCACGACGACCTGCTTTGCGATGGGCATATGGTCACAGACTGTTATGGCAACTCATGCTTACAAGTCATCAAACAATCGCACTTTATATAGAATTAAAAATACCGCTCTGTTAGGTCCGCTATATCCAACACCTACCATTTCTCCAAAAATACCATTCCCTGAAGCGCAAAGTATAACATTTGCACTGAATCTCTCTAGTTTGGATTTTGATTTCAGTGAGAATTCCAAACGTAGTTAAACCACGTTACACTCGTAACATTAATGCTCATACAATACATGGCACACAGATTTCCATCACGTGAGAAAATCAAACACAGTAAAATATACACTAGTTGCGAAGAGATTAAATGATCTGTCATTCTACTGAACTGGAAACAAACAGATTCTGTAGCAAGTACCGAAATCTACTGTCCAAGCAAACCAACAAAGAACAGATATCCACCATTCTGGACATGAATCCAAGCCACGAACGTTGCAGTTAAATCCTCTAGCTTCAACATCGCGATGCGAAGCAAGAAAGTAATTACGCATGAACTACACGATTTCCGTGAACGAACAGCACGCTGCTACTACAAATGTGCTCATACTGCACACCGCCAAAGAACGTCACGCCACACAGTAAAAAGGCTCATAAGACTACAAAACACGTATTGCCGATAACTCGAGAGACACAACAAGAGCGATTCTTCACACACGCGACCGACAGTTCGCATCGGGATGGGCTGTGACCTGATTGATTTGTTCAGCCGGAACTCAACGAACACTTCCTGAACACCTCACAGACTGACCAAAAGATCAAATTTAAGAACCTTCAACATCGCAGCGCGTCAACAATCGTTGGTTAATATATTAAAAAACTAGAAGCCCGCCTCGATTGCGAAAAAAGCAGCTAGTGTTAACCTAGGTTTCGGCGTAAATAACTATACCTTCTTCAGAGCAATAGAAGCCACCAGTGCCTAAGAAGACCTTTGTCAATGATTAAAAGAACACCATAGCTATACATTTATAAACGAAAAAAAGGAAAACACAAACAGTACATATGTACAAAGTCTAAACCGTTACTTAACTTAATGGTGTAACCTCCACCTCACACCGGCCTATGTTCGATGGGCCATGACCCGCCATAAACTGCAGCTACAAATGGTCGCTCACTTACACGCCCGACCCGCTACCTATGCACATGCGCAAGACAAGGGAAGTTACACGGCAGCGACAAAGCACTGCATACTGGCTGGAATTGGCAATAGTTTTTGCAGAATGCTCTGCCGTCATCTAACAGATGTATTTTGACATTGTTTGGAGACACCCCTGTTTCAGCACTATTGGCTGCTATTGGTAAACAGCTACGATCGCCGCAAATCCTCCAGGTAGCTTCCAATACTTTCGTAGAACAAGTGGAACGGTTGATGGAGTCTAGGTTCGCTTGATGTGACCTTTTCCTCCTCTCCTTAATTACCTTGGTTCTGGCGACACGACATGCTGTCAGGATCTCTGATGTCGGGTGTCACTTAAACTTTCGAGGAGCCGCACGCCTGTCTTGGATTGCTGAGTTGCAGTCACCAGGCCACCAATGTTCAGATAGCCTCCTAAGTTGACCTGACGATTTTGGGATGAATAAGTCAGTGGCACGATGAATCACTCAAGTAATATGGTCCACCTACTCCTGGAAACCGTTGTGCTGTTCAAATATATCCAGCTGTCTGAACAGCATCTCGTTAGCCCCGCTGACCACCCATTTGGTGGCTTCCATTCAGTTCAGCTTCATCCAGTAGGTGAATGCGGAGTGGAAGGTAGTAACTGGAATGAAGGTCATCAATGATTTACCACTGAACAGAGTCTATAAGGGCTGGAGAGCAGAAAGAGAGATTGATAACTGAGAATGATCCAGTAGCAGCAAAGAAGTGGATGGGAGTATCTGTGTTGAGGATGCACACTTCGTGAGATGTCACGAGGCTCCCCAAAACTCGATTTCAACAGCAAGTAGTAGTCGAGTCCCACAAAACATGTAGGGCATTGAAATCCCCCAGTAGGATAAATGATAGGAGTGCCGCAGACTGTTTCATCTCATGGAGGCAGATGCAGGGAGCAAACAGTGATCCCTCCACACACATGAATTTCATTGACAACTGTCTGGAGGGGAGAAGCCAAGGTGAGAGTAGAAGACTGGCATGCAGTTTTGATAAACACAGCAACTCCTCTCCTAGCCCTTTTCCAGTTAGGTCATCCTTGCGGTAGGGTATACAGCCTGCAGTACAGGGGCATGAGACGCATTAAAATGCGTTTCTTGCAAACACAACAGCAAGGGAAGTTCCTGTGCTAGGATTTTAAGTTCCTCGACGTGTATCATGAACCAGTTCATGTTCCGCAGTAGGATGGGGGCAATCTGTCACAGGGTAGCTGTCTCATCGTGACTTTCTGCCGTGGAGGTGAGGCCACAAAAGTTGGAGGCTCATTCTTGGGACGAGATGACTGCCCCAGTCCGATATCAAGGTTCATCGCCGCCGAAGAAGATTCGAGAGAGGCTTCAGACAGGATGACGCCGCCATCGTCAGATGTATACTCCCGCCTCCATCAGTGCGTGGTTCTTCGGCTTCGATTTTTTTGTCTGAGGCGGCTTCGGAGCTACAACTCTGGAAACCGCAGAGCCAACCGGATTGTGGACATGATTTGGAGAGGCTGGAAGTTCTACAGTGTCAGCAAACATGGCCTTTCCTGAAGTTTTGGAGGGAAGGAGAGGCTCCAAAATGATTGCAGAAGCACAGGTGGTTTGAAAAACGCAACCTACACTTGTGTAGGTCCGTCGGCTTGCTGCATTGGCTGCTTCAATACTGAACCAAAGGACGTGGCTAATGTTATGTACCTTTTTGGCATCATTATATAGAATGCCTCTTACGCTCCTGAATCTGTTGTTCTGGAAGACGTACGCTGCAGTCCCGACTACAGGCAGGATGAGCCCTAGAGCAATTCACACCAACAGAAATGAACAGGTGACTCCTTCATAGGCGGTCTTACCACATTTTCCATAAGTGGCTTCTCCCTTACACCCAAGAGGTGGCATTTGAAACAGCTCATTGGATAGGGGACATAATGCTGCACGGTAAGGCGAAGGAAACCTACAGAATGTGCTGTGGAAGTTTCATGTTACTGAAAGTCAGCATAAAGGAGAGCTTTTGACAAGATCGTCACCGACCGTTTTCATGATATTTTGCACATTAACTGTTTCTTCTGGACCCACACAACTTTCAGTTCTTCTTTGGGAATGTCCCCTAGATCCTTGCATGTCGCAAAACCTTTACTGTAATTCAAGGTGGCGTGAAGCTCGATTTCAATGTGTACTCCCCAGGGCAATTTGCTTTCTGCAGTTTTATTTCTTGCTGCGAATTAGATATTTCGACCAATACCGACCAATTTCGTTGCCGCTTCGCTGATTTTAATGTCCTACGATGCCCTCAAAGCTTCCCTCTAGTCTCTTAACCGTCAGGAGTACTTTCTATCCCGAAGCTTGCATTCTGTTACTAAATTCCAAACTACTTTTAACAAGTTCATAGTCCGGAGGACTCGTCGCACGAGACTTCTTGTGCGACTTGATGTTGGTACCTCCGAGCAGCTCAACCATTCCACTGGGAGCAGGAAAAGATTTCGAGAGGTCCATCTCGGCCCTAGAAACAGCTAGGAAAATAGAAGACCACCTAGAAATCGCCCCACGTCTCTAAGTAAGCCTTATACAACTGAGGTACGGCAGGTTTCCCAGATGTTGCCTACTAACGACTGTTCCACCTAAATCGAAACGCATCTCATCAGTGCACAGCACACCTTAAGACTGAGGAACTCTTTTTATAGATCTTTTTACCATCCTCGCAATCCGCGTCCCTAAACCAAGATCCCTTATTTTCTGTAACACTCAACGTTCCACTGCCGCCCCTTACAGTGTTTGCGAAGGAATGCCCAGAGCTTATGGAGACAGGGGTCTGGCGGTGCTTACCAGTCCCCAGCTCAGGAACCCCAGTGTCTCCGAACCCGTACCCAGAAAACGAATGCTGAGCCCCTGAGGATGACCCCTAAACGTAAAGAGAGATTCATAGTACGCAGCCGGCCGCGGTGGTCTCGCTGTTCTAGGCGCGCAGTCCGGAACCGTGCGACTGCTACGGTCGCAGGTTCGAATCCTGCCTCGGGCATGGATGTGTGTGATGTCCTTAGGTTAGTTAGGTTTAAGTAGTTCTGAGTTCTAGGGTACTGATGACCACAGCTGTTAAGTCCCATAGTGCTCAGAGCCTTTTGAACCATTTGATTTTGAATCTTAGTACGCAGTGGTGCTTCTAAAATGAGGTATAATATGCTGGAGTGCTGGGAAGTGGAAAACGAAAGCAAAAAGTTGCTACACCCTATCATTTAGGCGCGTAAGATAGCTGCCACTTACACCGAAAAAAGTGTATGAACTCTAGAGATGATTAGTTAAGTTTTCAAACGCTATCGAGGTGAATCACCTTCTACTCCAGGAAAGAAAAGGTTATTTTTATTTGTAACCTTACCCTCCCACACACCACCATTAAATTTCTCTTATACTCTTCATTATTATCAAGAGCTTCGAGAGGCGTAAGATATACAAAAGGAAAACCTTTTACTTACCTTCATGGTTTCTTCTTGTTGTTGGCTCCAGTTATTGTGTCTAGGGGTATATGCTTGCGGCTGAAATTTTGATTTAACGTTGTGGGTTGCTGATGACTAAATAACTAATGAAGATTTGCCTGTACTACTCTTGAATTTTATTCTATGTCACATTTATCAATATCAAACCGTTTCTACAATTTTCGCTTCTATCACACCACAAATTACATAATTAGTGACACAATCAAAACACGACTGATTCCATCAGAGGCATGCCCACTACTCCTTACATTCTGCGGTACTCACAACATTCCAAACAGTCTACAAAGCGGAAGAGTTTACATACTTGCTTGACAAAAGAAGAATCGTTACTAAGCCACATCATTATTTTATAAATGATTCCTGAAATAAATTTGATAATTCGCGTTAAATTGTGCAATTAATAATATGAATTTTAATTATAACAGGAATTTTGCAATATCAAATATTTTAAAAAGAAGAGTAATTTTAACAGTTCGTACAGGGTACTAACAAATAATCTCGAAGTATTACAAATTTTTAAACATCTTTCTCGAAATGATAGCCTAATTCTCAATGAGCAGCTACAATTACGTAATAAAAACTTCTTCAACGGTATAAAGCTCTTACTTTATATGTGATTTCGGGTTTCCTTGTGCATTTACTGAAATGTTCTCTGCATCTAAGTCAACACGTAATTTTTCGTATATTAAATCGTTTATATTAGCTACATTTCATGTTATATCGTTTTTCTACAAGCTGTGTCATTCAGCGCTCTTTGTATTTTCTATAACGGTGTTTCGTCCTTTAAAGTGTACTCCCAAGCTCTGAGGTAGACAAAATGTTACTTTACCTTCTGCCTCTTACGTTATGTACTGAATAATGCTCATCATAATATTCACCTGTCTTTATTTGAATATTAAGTAGCCAGTCTGTGTTTGCGGCTACTAGATGCCACTCTTGGTGAAATGTTAGTCTGCCAGCAGTTGTTAACGCGGGCGCCTCGTCTCATGCTACCTGTAGCTCGACGTATGAGAGCAGTCCATAGTGACTTGCTTTCCGCGCATTCTGCTTTAAAACTGTGTCTAAAGCTTTATTGCTTAATATTGATATTATACGCGACAAAGGCTATTTACAATTTGTACAGAAACCAGTGGTTGGGAAGGGAGTGAGACAGGGTTGTAGCCTATCCCCGATGTTATTCAATCTGTATATTGAGCAAGCAGTAAAGGAAACAAAAGAAAAGTTCGGAGTAGGAATTAAAATCCATGGAGAAGAAATAAAAACTAAGAGGTTCGCCGATGACATTGTAATTCTGTCAGAGACAGCAAAGGACTTGGAAGAGCAGTTGAACGGAATGGACGGTGTCTTGAAAGGAGGATATAAGATGAACATCAACAAAAGGAAAACGAGGATAACGGAATGTAGTCAAATTAAGTCGGGTGATGCTGAGGGAATTAGACTAGGAAACGAGACACTTAAAGTAGTAAAGGAGTTTTGCTATGTGGGGAGCAAAATAACTGATGATGGTCGAAGTACAGAGGATATAAAATGTAGACTGGCAATGGCAAGGAAAGCGTTTCTGAAGAAGAAAAATTTGTTTACATCGAGTATAGATTTAAATGTCAGGAAGTCGTTTCTGAAAGTATTTGTTTGGAGTGTAGCCATGTATGGAAGTGAAACGTGGACAATATATATTTTAGACAAGAAGAGAATAGAAGCTTTCGAAATGTGGTGCTACAGAAGAATGCTGAAGATTAGATGGGTAGATCAAATAACTAATGTGGAGGTACTGAATAAGATGGGGAGAAGAGGAGCTTGTGGCACGACTAGAAGAAGGGATCGGTTGGTAGGACATGTTCTGAGACATCGAGGGATCACCAATTTAGTATTGGAGGGCAGCGTGGAGGGTAAAAATCGTAGAGGGAGACCAAGAGCTGAATACACTAAGCCGATTCAGAAGGATGTAGGTTGCAGTAGGTACTGGGAGATGAAGAAGGTTGCACAGGATAGACTAGCATGGAGAGCTGCATCAAACCAGTCTCAGGACTGAAGACCACAACAACAACAACAACATGTAAGCGCTGTTTCTTTTTGGACAGTTAATCAGTTTTCAGTCTTCCAACTGTACTTCTAAGCTTTTACATAAACAAAAAGTTACCATGTCTGCTTCTGTCAAATTAAACTTTGCCTGTTAGTTCATATACTGAATACTGTACATCTTAACAATAATCTATATTTTAAGTGATAAGTAGCCTACCTATACTTACAGCTACTAGATAGCACTCTTGGTGTAATGTTCACCTACCCACAGTTGCTAACGTGGACGCGTCAGTCTGTTGCTACCTGTGGCTTTATATGTATGAGCAGCTTCCATGTGTTCTTTTCTAAATTTTTGTGACTAAAGCTTCAGCGCTTGATATTTATCTTCTACGTGACCTTTAAGTACTGTTTCTTTCTTGTACTGTTAATCAATACTTACACTTCATATTAAAAATTTTTTCCCATAATTTTGTACTTACGTTATAGACCAATTTGAATATTTAATTTTCGATGGAGGCAGTCATGGAAGAGTCGAAAGCTGGTAAAAAGACTTAAATTTCGTGACCGAGGGCTGTAATTGCTTTAATTTGTAAGCGCTCGCTGCCTACGCAGCCATGTTTAAAACTTTATGAAAACACGTATTTGACACCAAGGAATCTTCGATTAACATTACGTAGAGTCAATCTGACTTGAGGATAGTCGCTTTCTGCCTGTGGATGAATATATATTATAGCAAGTTTTTGTTGTTTCCGATGGTGCCGCTCTTGCGATTTTATCTTGTCTTTTCATTCATGTGCAGTAATTTGCGCTACCAGTGAAAATAAGGAGATGCGACATATTTACTTAGACATCTCTCCTCGTAGACGACATAAATCCGTCGTATGAGGACATAACGTGTATAGAGTCTCACAATTTTCTAACGGTATTGTACGGAGAAGGTTGGCAGTATTGGAGGGAACGTCTTTCGACCGGTCGACTGACAACAAGTGATCGCGCCTAAATGGTCTGCAGCCCAGCATACCCCTTTGCTGCGCGGGTTTGCATCTGCCAACAGTGTAGGGGCAGCGCGCCCGTCCCCGTGACGAATCAATACGGCGAGGCGGTGCGCTCGTTGTCGGGCGAAGCATCTGCAAAGGCAGTCCGATGGCAAACAGGCGCCCGACAGCCACTCTCGGAGGTAGCAGCACGCTGCCGTCGAAACGTCGCAACTGCCGCAGTAACTGTTTTGCAACTCCAAATACCGGTAGCTGCAATGCGTTTTGGATAATTTAGTTGATGGAATTTTCATAGATACTAATAAGAGGCTTCTGGCCGATTCTGTGTCCTCCACTTTGAAAAGACACTGTACATGCTTTTCACAACTTGTAAGAATTTCCTCTCAGCATATGTCTAAAATATGAAAACGAGCAAGTACAGAATGTTTCACAGTGTTTTATTATTTAAAACTTGAATGATACATTAATTAATCGCAAAACAAATTTGAAAATGTTACACATGAGACAACATTTCTTTAAGTTTACTCACGAGTTGTCACATAGAACAAGTGGCGACTAGTCGATGTTACACCATACTCGCGGCGTCTCGCCCAGTTTTTGAACATATCTTTCGTAAATTCTGGAGGAATTCCAGAAATCTCATCGTGGATTTCATCTTTTATATGTTACAAGCTTCTCGGCCGGTTGGAGTCTATTCTCGCCTTCAAACAACCCCACAGGTAAAATCTGGCTCTGTTAAATGAGGACCGGCCGGAGTGGTCGAGCGGTTCTAGGCGCTTCAGACCGGAACCGTGCGACCGCTACGGTCGCAGGTTCGAATCCTGCCTCGGGCATGGATGTGTGTGATGTACTTAGGTTAGTTGGGTTTAAGTAGTTCCAAGTTCTAGGAGCCTGATGACCTTAGATGTTAAGTCCCATAGTGCTCAGAGCCATTTTCTTGAAACAGAGTAACATCGACGTAGGGTAAGACACCTGCGTTAGCACTACAGTAAAAGAATATGAAGAAATTTGTTAAATGAGGTACGCTAGGCGGGCAATCGACACAAGCGTGTTGGGATGACAGTGCATATTACACCGGGCTATGGGATTAGTGGACGCAGGAGAAATGTTCAGCGTTTGGGCACGTTTCTATGCGGAGAAACGAGGGCTTGCTTGTAAACTGCTACACAAACGTTCAATTGTTACGGCATTTCGGATGGTTTTCCGAGGGCCACTTAACTTTCGATTCGATGCAATGCCAGTTCCACGCACAATCTTACCGGTTCAGTATTGTTCCGAGGGCAGGAATTGGATATCACAGCAGAATCTTGAAATGCTTGCGAAAAGCATGTTGCAGGCGCATGACAAAATTCGCCGTAGTGAAAATAGCGTTTCACCACAAACCCATGACGTTGCTGCCACTAGGACGATATGCTTGCTGACGTGTACACGGGATGAAACTTGACTCTGACTCACCGCCATAATAATAAACAGCGCCACCAACAGTATCTTGTTTTTAGCGCACGTTATTGAAATTTTAAACCGTCAAAGGGTTGTGAAACACCCTGTAGAAGAGGCGGGTAGCGTTAAATTCGTGGGACTACAACTTGATAATAAATACCACAGAGCTGCTGAAGCGACGGAAAAAATATGTGGCTGACAGACATGCGCGACGCAAATATAAAAATAAACACCAGCAAAGTTAGCTTACTGTTATTCAGTACTGCCACATTGGATAACGTTTTGGAGCAACCCGTTAAACCAAGTTAACGTTCCCTCAGACCAACAGAATGTAATACGAATACCGTTTCAAATCAATAACGTCGAGCAGAGACTACTGAAAAATTGGTTTAAAACCGGTCTACAACAGCAGCGTGCAGACTAGTGTAGCAAAGTGAATGCAAGACATGTAAAGGTTTGGCGTCTGGCATCTGGTGCTCTCAACCAATTTCCGGTCAACATCACGACTGACAACTCTCTCTCTCTCTCTCTTTCTTTCTTTCTCTCTCCCTATATATATATATATATATATATATATATATATATATATATATATATATATATATATATATATATATATATATATATATGCTCACTAACCACTTCCATATTGCGCCGTTTCGCTGCCATTTGTATTAAAATGTGCTCACTATCCACAACTTTTCACAGCAGCTGCTGCTTTTGTATTGTAAATCATTCAGTGCAGAAATGATGTTTCCGAGTGCAACTGATCCTTAATTCGAATCCGACCAGCGGATTACGATGAGAGTGCATGTGCTGGTCGTCCTGGACGTGGTTGTTAGGTGTTTTCCCACATCCCTCTAGGTGAATACCGGGCCTCAGTTCATGACTCGCCGACATTTAGAAAAGTTTCGCTACGTTTCATATGAATAAAACTACTGGCAGATAGTTGGGAAACAGATATTCCGTCCCAGGAGGTAGCAGGGTGTCGACATGAATGGCATCCAACCACCCCTTAAATCCGTTCCAACTCATGCCGACCCTGCGCCGAAGCGGAACAAAGGCAGAAGAAGAAGTGACGTCTGATACATTGGCATACTTTAACAAGTACCAAGGTAAAATAACATGTCTGTGTTTACTATATTTCTCTGAAGCTACAGAAATCTTCCGAGGCATGTTAGTGGGTAGTATTTAACCCACTCAACTACTGGAAAGCAGTAGGTGTTTGTCTTTGGAATCAGTCTTCTGTTTGTTACACGTTACTTGTTATCTAGACATCAGACTGACGTCAGATGGTTCTGAGAACTTAGCACTCCTTGAAAGAACATTTGGGCGATTCATATTCTGATGCAGACTGTTTCTTGGGCAGACGTAGATTTGCCGAATACAACATAGATTTTGAACAAAAACAGTCACGAAATTTTTTGTGTGAAATAATGATAACGGTTTAGAGTTCAGAACAATACCTAACGTCACCCTAGTGCATCTGCCGACTCAATCCGCGAAATAGCTGCTTCCAAATTGCCTTCCACTGTTCGCTCCTGGAGTGAAAATACTCGTTAGCTCGAAATTTTTGCAGAGTATCTTTAGGAATATTCAGAAATTCGTGTCAATTTCTGAGAGACTGCTAGCGAAAGAGGTTGTTTACAGAATTTGTTTATCGAAAATCTGTTGCCATCCCATGTTGTTGTCGTTGTTGTGGTCTTCAGTCCTGAGACTGGTTTGATGCAGCTCTCCATGCTACTCTATCCTGTGCAAGCTTCTTCATCTCCCAGTAACTACTGCAACCTACAGCCTTCTGAATCTGCTTAGTGTATTCATCTCTTGGTCTCCCTCTACGATTTTTACCTTCCACGCTGCCCTCCAATACTAAATTAGTGATCCCTTGATGCCTCAGAACATGTCCAACCAACCGATCCCTTCTTCTAGTCAAGTTGTGCCATAAACTTCTCTTCTCCCCAATCCTATTCAATACCTTCTCATTAGTTATGTGATCTATCCATCTAATTTCCAGCACTCTTTTGTAGCACCACTTTTCAAAAGCTTCTATTCTCTTCTTGTCCAAACTATTTATCGTCCATGTTTCACTTCCATACATGGCTACACTCCATACAAATACTTTCAGAAACGACTTCCTGTCACTTAAATCTATACTCGATGTTAACAAATTTCTCTTCTTCAGAAACGCTTTCCTTGCCATTGCCAGTCTACATTTTATAACCTCTCTACTTCGACAATCATCAGTTATTTTGCTCCCCAAATACCAAAACTCCTTTACTACTTCCAGTGTCTCATTTTCTACTCTAACTCCCTCAGCATCACACGACTTAATTAGACTACATTCCATTATCCTCGTTTGGCTTTTGTTGATCTTCATCTTATATCGTCCTTTCAAGACACTATCATTTCCGTTCAACTGCTCTTCCAAGTCCTTTGCTGTCTCCGACAGGATTACAAGTCATCGGCGAACCTCAAAGTTTTTATTTTTCTCCATGTGCTTTAATACCTACTCCAAATTTTTCTTTTGTTTCCTTCACTGCTTGCTCAATATACAGATTGAATAAGATTGGGGAGAGGCTACAACCCTGTCTCACTCCCTTCCCAACCGCTGATTCCCTTTCATGCCCCTGGATTCTTATAACCTGCATCTGGTTTCTGTACAAATTGTAAATAGCCTTTCGCTCCCTGTATTTTACCCCTGCCACCTTCAGAATTTGAAAGAGTGTATGCCAGTCAACGTTGTGAAAAGCTCTCTCCAAGTCTACAAATGCTAGAAATGTAGGTTTGCCTTTCCTTAATCTAGCTTCTAAGATAATTCGTAGAGTCAGTATTGCCTCACGTGTTCCAATATTTCTACGGAATCCAAACTGATCTTCCTCGAGATTAGTTTCTACTAGTTTTTCCATTCGTCTGTAAAGAATTCGTGTTAGTATTTTGCAGCCGTGACTTATTAAACTGATAGTTCGGTAATTTTCGCATCTGTCAACACCTGCTTTCTTTGGGATTGGAATTATTATATTCTTCTTGAAGTCTGAGGGTATTTCGCCTGTCTCATATATCTTGCTCACCAGATGGTATAGTTTTGTCAGGACTGGCTCTCCCAAGGGTGTCAGTAGTTCTAATGGAATGTTGTCTACTCCTGGGGCCTTGTTTCGACTCAGGTCTTTCAGTGCTCTGTCAAACTCTTCACGCAGTATCATATCTACCATTTCACCTTCATCTACATCCCTTTCCATTTCCATAATATTGTCCTCAAGTACATCGCCCTTGTATAGACCCTCTATATACTCCTTCCACCTTTCTGCCTTCCCTTCTTTTCTTAGAACTGGGTTTCCATCTGAGCTCTTGATATTCATACAAGTGGTGCTCTTTTCACCAAAGGTCTCTTTAATTTTCCTATGGGTAGTATCTCTCTTTCCCTGGTGAGATAAGCCTCTACATCCTTACATTTGTCTTCTAGCCATCCTTGCTTAGCCGTTTTGCACCTCCTGTCGATCTCATTTTTGAGACGTTTGTATTCCTTTTTGCCTGCTTCATTTACTGCATATTTATATTTTCTCCTTTCATCAATTAAGTTCAATATTTCTTCTGTTACCTAAGGATTTCTAGTAGCCTTCGCCTTTTTACCTACTTTATCCTCTGCTGCCTTCACTACTTCATCCCTCAAAGCCACCCATTATTCTTCTACTGTCTTTCTTTCCCCAATTCCTGTCAATTGTTCCCTTATGCTCTCCCTGAAACTCTGTACAACCTCTGGTTTAGTCAGTTTATCCAGGTCTCATCTCCTTAAATTCCCACCTTTTTGCAGTTTCTTCGGTTTTAATCTACAATTCATAACCAGTAGATTATGGTCAGAGTCAACATCTGCCCCTGGAAATGTCTTACAATTTAAAACCTGGTTCCTAAATCTCTATCTTACCATTATTAAATCTATCTGAAACCTTCCAGTATCTCCAGGCTTCTTCCATGCCTTTGCAGTCTAGAAATCGTGTAGGGAGTAAACAAATTCTGCAACACCAAAAAGCACAGCTCATCACCACGGCCGATACGATGTAGAAAAACCGTTGACATTCGAATTAGCTTCCAGTCGTCCCGCAATGGATAATACAGGACATGTATAATGTCAAATGAATCTTATGCAACTTTCAATCCCTCAGGGACCGTTGTCCACAGCGACCGTAGACAACACAGAAGGAGAGACACACAGTAGCCAGTCGCAATCCCATTACTTTTTACACTGAAGAGCCAAGAGACTGGCACAACTGCTTAATACCGTGTAGCGCCCGCGCGACCACGCAGAAGTGCCGCTACACGAAGTGGCATGGATTCGGCTAATGTCTGAAGTAGAGCTGGAGGAAACTGACACCATGAATCCTGCAGGACTGTCCATAAATCCCTAACAGTACGAGGGGGTGGAGAGCTCTTCTGAACAGCATATTGCAAGGCATCCAAGATACGCTCAATAATGTTCATGAACAGGGAGTCTGGTGGGCAATGAAAGTGTTTCAAATCAGGAGAGGGTTCCGGGAGCAGCTCTGTAGCAATTCTGGACCTGTGCGGTGCCGTACTGCAATGCACATTGGAGATGAATGGATGCAGGTGGTCAGACAGGATGCCAGATTCGTATCTAGACGTATCAGTTGTCCCGTGACACTACAACTGTACACGCTCCACAACAATACAGAGCCCCCACCAGGTTGAACAGTCCCCTGCTGACATGCAGGGTCCATTGATTCATGCAGTTGTCTCCATACCGGTACACGTCCATCTGCTCGATGCAATTTGAAAGGAGACTCGTCCGACCAAGGAACATGTTTCTAGTCATAGACAGTCTAATGTCGGTGCTGAAGAGCCCAGGCGGGGCATAAAGCGTTGCGTCGTGCAGTCATCAAGGGTACACGACTGGGTCTTTGGCTCCGAAAGCCCATATCAATGATGTTTTGTTGAATGGTTAGCTGGCTGACACTTGTTAAGGGCCAGGATTGAAATCTGCAGCTATTTTGTAAGGACTGCACGCTGATCAATTCTCTTCAATCATCGTTGGTCCCGTTCTTGTAGGATCTTTTCCAGGCCGCAGCGATGTCGGAGATTTGAACTTTTACAGCGTTCCTAATATTCATTGTATACTCGTGAAATGGTCGTACGGGAAAATTCCCACTTCATCGCTACCTCAGAGGTGCTGTGTCTCATCGCTTGTGCGCCGACTATAACACCACGTTCAAACTCACCTAAATCTTGGTGACCTGCCATTGTAGCAGCAGTAACCGATGTAACAACTGCGCCAGACGCTTGTCGTCTTCTGTAGGCCTTGTCGATAGCGGCGCCATATTCTGCCTGTTTATGTAGTCTATTTGTGAACACGTATGCCTATACCAGTTTCTCTGGCGCTTTAGTGTATAATTGTTACAAATCTGGATATCGACTACAAATAGACCTCTTCAATGAATTTTTCGTTATAATTCAACAGACTCGCGGCGGTTAAGTTCACCATATGTTTTTGTCAGGTGTAGAGGGAAAGTGTAATTAAAATGCACTGGAGATGGCTATTTATAATCGAAGTCTAGATTAGCAATAATAATAAAAAGTAATAGGATTTCGACTGACTGTTGAGTGCCCCTCCTTGCTGCTGAACTGTTCCAGTTTCACGTATCGATGATGGAGACGAATAGCGATCGCGCACCCTTCTCTCCAAAGGAGACCACAGAGGCCTAATAACATTGAGATCTGGTGACCGTGATGACCAGAGAAGATTGGAAAAATTCATCTTCCTACTCGTAAAATTAGTCTTGGACGATGCGAGCTGTGTGAACAGGGAAACGACGGGAAACAAACATTGTGCTACGTGACGGACCAGCTCAACTAAACTGGCCTCATAACGTTGGCAGTAATGCTGCCTTAGCGAGAAACCATGGGACCCGTGGAACACTACGATATGGCTGTCGAAATCATCACCTAACCGCCACCATGTTCCAATTTTAGGGCGTATACTCGACCAGAAGCTACAAATACTGTAAATCAAGACTCGCCAGACGAAACATCTTCATTCCGATGCTCCATTGTTCGGGTTATATAGCTTCGGCACCACGTTTTTCTTTTACATGCTTTGCGTCAGTGATGTGGGTTTCTAGAATTCCTGTTCGCCCTGCAGTTCCCCGCTTCTCGAGCTTCCTTCGTGTCGTTTTGGTGATAACAGTGTTCGCGAGTGAGACATTTACTTTTGCAGAGAGTTTTGCAATTATCTTTCGTCACAGTCGCATTCATTAACCGTTCGTCATGATCACTCAACACACACTTTCGTCCGCCTTGTCACTTAACGCACGATGTTTTTCCGCCATCTCAGTATACGGCATAAATCTTCAACACAGTCTGTTTGATACGTAGCGCCATATAACGATCCTGCCTTGGAGGCGGTTAAGTGGGAGATGTGTCTCAGAGCTGGATAGTGACAGATAGTGACGCGAGACTGGACGCGCACGTAGTTTATGTATCAGCCGATAGAGGACAGTATTTGATAGGGGGACTGTGATTTTAGTTTAGATTGTGCCCACTAGAATGCATTATAGTAATACAATGTTTTTCATAAACTGTTCTAGTATTTTCATAAAGTGTTATTATTTCTTTTTGTGTATGTAAAATGTTATAAATGTGTTTTAAAAGTATGAATGATGCGTGAGTGTGATTTAAAGTTAATATGAAGATAATTTTTTAACGAGTTATGTACTAGGATTTAGTGTGGGAACATTTCGAAGAAGTATGGATATAGACAAAGGGGATTTTTGTAGACTACATTTGTAAAGTAAGTTTATGGTAAAGGGAAAGTCAATTCAGATATAAATAATAATAGTAAATAACTTTATGCATAAACAAAACTTCAGCATATTAGATAATTACGTCGGTAAAAAGTGCAGTCGTGAGGTTTACTATTTTGCGATTGGTTATTGATGAAAAGCGCGGACTGACGCGGGAGAATGTTGTTTTGCTATTGGCTGTTGAGTAAACTGACCAATGGTAAAGCAATATTCTTCGCGTGCCTTTCTCTGCTGGTAGAGAAGACTTAGAGCAGGGGCGGGCAGGAATCCTGCACATGTGCGGTGCACATGCACGCGTGCAGTCAACAGGTGTTCCGCGTGCACACAGGGGCAAGCTGGCCACCCGCTTATCTCCCATCCCCACCATACCTTCTGACCGCTCCTTCCTCTGTAATGCGTTTTGTTTCCTAGCTTGCTTTATTGAGTGAACGAATAAGGTTAGTAGGAGTGCTTGAAAGAAATCATGGTTTGAAAGAGTACCTATTACCTACGATACGTTTTATTTAATTATCACAGGTGGAGTTTACAATACGTTTAATATCTGGAACAAAATTTCTACATACAGACAAACACAAACAGTTACGTAAATTTTCATCACTGATGTTTGCTCTTAACCGAGACATTAATTCAGCAAACGGTTTTCCAGCTCTCGCTATATTAAGCGCAGTCTTATAACTAGCACATACCGCTGGGCTATTATTGTCGTCGTCCCGAAAACTTGAAAACAGTGCTCCATCAGTTAGATGAGAGACATGACGAGAGAAAGTCGCAGATCTCTCGTGACAACAGCAACTACGACAAATTCAAATGGCTCTGAGCACTATGGGACTTAACTGCTGTGGTCATCAGTCCCCTAGAACTTAGAACTACTTAAACCTAACTAAACCTAAGGGCATCACACACATCCATGCCCGAGGCAGGATTCGAACCTGCGACCATAGCGGTCGCGCGGTTCCAGACTGTAGTGCCTAGAACCGCTCGGCCACTCCGGCCGGCCAACTACGACAGATTCATCTGGTATCGTCAGATCGCTCTTCTTAAGCTCAGTCAATTCCCCATCCGCTCAGAATCCGACAATAAATTGTACTCGTGAAATTTATTATAATGGCCTTCAATACTAAACTTCCGTTGACCAGCGAGAATACTGCCACATATTAAACATTTCGAAATTTCACGTTTTTGCACAAAGAAACAATGATTCTCCCATTACTTTTTAAAAGATAGCAACTCCCCAATTCTCCGTTTCTTGAAATACAACGTTCACTACGTAGTGGTCGCTACGCATCAGCGTCCGCAGCTTAGCCTGGCACTACACTGCCGCAACCTGCCGGCTGTCGCCACTGCCCCATTCAACGATTGCACGCGAGCAGCACACGTGCAGCGCTGTGCGCTCATGAGCCGCGTGCAACGTTTGCCCGCCCCTGACTTAGAGTGTTCTAGAGAAAGAGTCGAAGCCTCGCCAGGAAAGAGATCGGACGTCTGCAGCAGTAGTTCCGACGGAAATGATAAGTTGCCGGATCTACCAGTGTTTCAAACATCAAAAGTGTTGGAAAGTGACGGCATAATTATTCCGATGTGTGTGTAGAAATTTCGGAATTTTTAAGTGAGTTTTGTGATGAGAAAAAGACATATATTCCGCGTGTCGTATTGAGCAGGTCGGTGGCTAAAAACTGTGACTGCATTTTGTACCGACAGACTTAATATTTGGCGAACATTATCAATCAAAAACAATTAATATATTTGTAGCTATTATGTTTTCGGGAAATGCAACACCATGAACTTGCTAACGTGAGTGAAAGGGATTGTGAGTCACTGTGTTAAGACTAGCACGGGCTTGGCAGGGATACTTGTTCACCTAAATTTCAGAATATATTAATTGAGGACAAAATTTCCAAACTTTCATTTCGTGTTTCTCCCAAAACGTAGATTAGTGACTTAAATTGCAGCCTGGTTCACGTCGAAGTACAGTAGGTTTCACTCGGCTTTCCTACTGATGATCTGCTGAGACAATGTTATCAGGTAGGTGCAGGTTCATCGTAAAGGGACGGAAAGAACTGCGCTGCCGCATGTTGCTTGTGCCTTTGTCCCGCAGTTTTCGCTGGGTCGTGTAATGTCACTTCCTCGGACGAGAAATGGAATTCAAAAATTAGCTCCAAAATTCCCAAAGATTTCCCCAAAACAAGTTCCAAATTCCATAAAAAATGAACAAGCAAACAAATTTCCATTTAACACTAATATTTGGATATTAACCAGTAATTGAATCAGGAAAATAATACTTAGTAATTTATTAACATACGAAAAAAGATGGGATTCCAGTAAAATCAAACTCAACATTCAAAACCATAGTGAATCGCAAAATTATTATACTCAAAATTCGCAAAGTAGAACCAACGTTCCCAAAGATTACTCAGAGAGAATACTCTTTGAGATTCGTGAGTAATGGCTAAGGATAATTAAATCCATTGTCACTGCGTCACGAGAGTTAGCCGAAGCAGGTCATACTTTTGAATGCTCGTATATGTAGGCACAATTAGATCGTTTTTTCAGAATTGATTATTGCGATCTACTATGACGCAGTGAAACGATACTTCAAGTATTACGTTATTTAGAATTCAGATAGTGGACCAGCATATATTAGACATTATTTAGGAAGTGAACACAGATAGAGAATTTCATTCGTAATAACTAATGGACTATGGAACTTGGCGATAGTTACGAAGCATATAATTTATAATTCTCTCCAACACCTGGGAAAGCGTCTTCCTCACGGCTCTGTTAGGAAGTGACTAATATTGTGTGATAAACCATCATATCGTGTCAATTCACGCATTTATCATTCAAGTTTGACAATATTATTTATAGAGATAACGGCTGCGATATTATTTGACTGAAGCGCTCGGTGATTATATAGAAACTCCCTGACGTTAGGAATTAATAACACTGTTACAACTGATTATAGATTTGAGATTACAACCAGTGTTGGTGTCGCTGCAACTAATTTGAACTTATCATTAATATTTAAATAGCAGCTGATAAACCATCGATTATAAACGATTTAATTACGACATTTGGTGAAGTAAATATCTCGCACAAGTCGCGAGTTCAGTTCATCAATGTTCTGTTTGTAACGTCGATACCGATACATAAGAAATAACAATCTCATTGCTCTGCTGCTGAGTGCTAGCCAAGACCGAAGATCCGAAGGACATTACAGTCGGCATGGTTACGATAGGCTTTGCCATGGTTAGTTGAAGGGGTGGTAGGCTGCCCCTCAGGATGAGGTCAGTGTACCCCAGCTGTCTGCATATAGTGTAAACCATGAAATAGTGCGAATGTGTTTCAAATGTCTGCGAGTCGTGTAACGGAGGTGGGACGTGAAGACCATCCCGGTATTCACCTGGTGGGATGTGGAAAACCGCCTAAAAACCACATCTAGGCTCGCTGGCACACCAGCCCTCGTCGTTGATCAGCCGGATGGATTCGATTTGGGGCCGGCGCGCCTACCCAAGTCCAGGAATCAGCGCAATAGCCCTCTCGGCTAACCTGGCGGGTCAAACCTTCGACACAGTACTTGTGAATACACGAAACGCTTGGTCTTCTTTGTTTACGGAAGCACCCACCATTCGAGTACCATCTGTCTGCCCACAATTATATTCACTTAGCTCCGACATGATGCACTCAGAATTACACAGAACACTATTCTGAGCCCGACTGAGGCTTACAACGTGATGAGGACAACGCACACGTGCCGTTGGTGGTCAAATACAACAGCACCAACTGCAGGCTAGGCTGGCACCCGAATTTATGTTTAATAAAGTATTTCTTGCCGTGTTTCCACATTTTTGTCCAACCACTGTCTATGCCGGAAACGAAAGGAGCGTTATGAGGTAAGGGGAATCAAATGCAGAAACTTCGAACTGCAAGAAAAATTGCTGTTACTGAATTAAAAGGCCTTATGGGAATGATTATTTTGATGAATAAACACCAGTTTCAACAACTTGTAATTTTTTGAAGTTGTGTTTTTATTTTTGGGGTAGTTGCAGGCTCCATCAGCAATTACAAAGCTTCGTTACAGGTCACTACTAATAATCACCATTGTACTAATAATAACACGTATATCAAAAAGGGACAACCAGGTTATGACACATTGCACAAAATCCAACCTTTAGTCAGTCTTCCATCGAAGGAGCTGCGTCATAGATAGAAACCACTTTCTGTTTTGGCATCTGACGACCATATGGTAGTCTTGAAAGTACGTTCAACACTGAAGTAATATATGCCAGTGAAATCTGTCACGCATGAGTGTGGTAACTATCTGGTTCGAAGACAGGGTGCATTAGAAACCTTTACGTCTGAAGCGAAAAACAAGACGGAGATGATTGTTCTGCATTTTCTTTGGGTGAAAATGTTGTGCTTACACTAACAAACACTTTGGTTGAGAGCATAATTTAAGGAAATTTGATAATTATTTCACAAAACGTGTCGACCAATGCAAAACATTCCGTATAAGTTAATCTGTAGTGTTCGTTTAGGCATAGGACTTAGCACATATGCTGAAAACACCAAAAATCTGCAGAGGGCAGTTCGCATTTTCTGTCAGGTCGTGCGTTGATGCAGTTAACTGGCTGGATAATAAACTTGTATGTGTATTGTACCAACAACGGCGATGAGTGGGGATAAAGATGGTAGCGGAAGTGAAGTAATCCACCTACCGGAGTCGTTGACGAGGAGAACACTCCAAGTGCCGTAACACAGATCCCCAGAAACTTTGCTTAGTGGCGCTCAAAGTTCCTGAGGAACTCTATGTGTCTTTAAGCGTCTGGTAAGTTGCACGGAAGCGGGGGCACAGTGGCCGGCGTCGCACTCTCACAACGTCCCGCTCCGTGCTCGAAACCCAGCCATTATCATAAATGTGGGCTTTCACGGCCGGTATTCTCTTCACTCGAAACTTCCAGGCTAATAAGCCGTGGTCGACGTACAGGGTGATCAAAAAAGTCAGTATAAATATGAAAACATAATAAACCACGGAATAATATAGATAGAGAGGTAAAAATTGACACGCATGCTTGGAAAGACATGGGGTTTTATTAGAACAAAAAAAAACAAAGGTCACAAAATGTCCGACAGATGGCGGTGGACAGCAAAACTGCTACCGTCACGGGTGAGAGGTACTCCAATATGTTACAGAATCGCATCATCCGCAGCCTGGCTGATAAACACCTGCTGGAACGTACGATGTTTATGCAGGATGGCGCTCCACCCCATATTGTTAGACGCGTGAAAGACCTCTTGCGCGCGTCGTTTGGTGATAATCGTGTGCTCAGCCGCCACTTTCGCCATCCATGGCCTCCCAAGTCCCCAGACCTCAGTCCGTTCTATTATTGGCTTTGGGGTTACCTGAAGTCGCAAGTCTATCGTGATCGAGCGACATCTCTAGGGATGCTGAAAGACAACATTCGATGCCAATGCCTCACCATAACTCAGGACATGCTTTACAGTGCTGTTAACAACATTATTCCTCGACTATAGCTATTGTTGAGGAATGATGGTGGACATATTGAGCATTTCCTGTAAAGAACATCATCTTTGCTTTGTCTTACTTCGTTATGCTAATTGTTGCTATTCTGATTAGATGAAGCGCCATCTGTCGGACATTTTTTGAATTTTTGTATTTTTTTTTGATTCTAATAGAACCCCATGTAATTCGAAACATGTGTGTCAATTTGTACCTCTCTGTCTACATTATTCCGTGATTTATTCAGTTTGCAAATTTGTACTGACTTTTTGATCACCCGGTATAAAACACCCCCCTGACGTTTCGTGTCTGACTGCGGGAGACATCCTGAACTGCAAAGACAACAGCGCTTCCTCGAGTTCTCTTTGCAGTTAGCCGCTTTTCCTCGAAGCATGTCTCCCGCAGACGGAGACGAAAAAGGGAGAGTTTTCTACATCGGCCACGGCGTATCAGCCCGGAAGTTTTAAGTGGAGAAACCCAGTTATTGCTTTTATTCCAACACACATGAAAAAAAGTTTTGCTTCGCCCCGGTTCCCGGAATTCCTGAACATAGATGAGCCGTGGCGACTGGCGCTAGTTATGCTGCACTTGCGGCGCTGATATCGACACTCCTCTGGTCGTATAGTCTGGCTTTGATTTTCCGGCTTGTAATGTGGCCATTCTCTCTCGTTGGTCGGCGTTCAACGAAACAACATGTTTTGAAGACAGGCCCTCCTCTCCATGCGCTGTGCCTGGGCCTCGCCGTCCTAGCCGTTTTGCCGCGCGCCGGGTGTACGGTGCTGATTAGTCGACGCGTTTGACTGCGAAACGGTGGCGGGTCCGTCATCTCAGGCTGCACATCTTCTCATCGCGTAACTGAAAGCATTAAGTTACGCATGATTCGTATGCTGCTGTTAACCTGTGAAGATTTGTGAAACTTATGGTGGCATGTAGTATCTGTCGAAGATCAGCTAAGGATGGTTCTAAATATGAAAGTGTTATACTGAACATACGAATTCTGAGTCCTCCAAGTGTTGAAACTTCCTGGCAGATTAAAACTGTGTGCCGGACCGAGACTGGAACTCGGGAGCTTTGCCTTTCGTGGGCAAGTGCTCTACCACCGGGCTACCCAAGCACGACTCACGCACCGTCCTCACAGCTTTACTTCCGGCAGTACCTCGTCTCCTACTTTCCAAACTTTACAGAAGCTCTCCTGCGAACCTTGCAGATCTAGCACTCCTGAAAGAAAGGATATTGCGGAGACATGGCTTAGCCGCAGCCTGGTAGAGCACTTGCCCGCGAAAGGCAAAGGTCCCGAGTTGGAGTCTCGGTCCGGCACACAGTTTTAATCTGCCAGGAAGTTTCATATCAGCGCACACTCCGCTGCAGAGTGAAAATCTTATTTTGCCAGCAAGTGTGGTTTAATGCTTGTTTTAAAGGTTCCTTGCAGTGTTAGTTTGATGGAGTATATTAGTTAGTGTGCTCTTCGCCCAGCTTTTGCTTTAGACTTTCTTTTAATATAAAGGGCAGACCTTTGTAAGTCACTGTAATTTTAATAGTTCTTTTATTCGCTAAATGTCTCAGTTTGGTTGTCGGTTATGTTGCAGGTAGTCGTGTAGTTAGAATCCTTGATGGTTTTGAAAAGCTGAGTCACGAGTTGAATTAGTCTGCTGCGCGAATTATTTACTGTTGCAGAAATGGTCTGTTATGTGGGGCAGATAGGGTTCGTCGCCTTGGCGGATAGGCTGAGATCGTGTGTGTGTGTGTGTGCGGCGTGTTTTCCGCCCTGGTTTTCAGCCTGATCATCTTCGGAATTGCTTGGCGCTGCTTTCTACTCGTTTTTTCTAAGTACCACCGTGTATAAGCCGTGCTCCCACCCTTTAGTTAAGTATCCGACCTGACTGCCAGGATGGACGAGATCTTTTTATAAGTAACTCAAAGCGAATCACTAGTGTTGTGTAAATTTTGGCTACGTAAGCAATGAACTGATCAGAGGGCTTATGGTGCTGACTTTCTGTGATCCTTTTTGCAGTGAGATCTAATTATTATGTTTAAATTATTGTTTGTTATATTCATTCATGGCAGACGGTTAAAGTCAAATGTATAATCTCTTAAGAGGAGAAAGGTCCGAATGAAATTTCCAATGTTATTCCAATTTTGTAAACCCTAATTAATGAAATTTGTTCTTTAGTAGCCATTAAGATTATGTGCCAATTACAAGTTTGTCCATCAGCAAAGATCCCTAGCTTCCTATCTCCTTTGAGTAGCTGTGGTTAAATTGGAATTTTGATTTTTCTAGCACGTAAGTTGAGCAACCACACAGCTCAATACACGTTAACTGTGGATATTGTATCACAAACGCGATACCTTTGACTGTTCAGAGATGTCACTAAACCCACACAAATGTGTATACAATCACACATGAGCAGCCCATATTAGACGGAGGGGGTCCGGCAGCCGATTAGTTTCAGTCATTCCCCCATGAAGGAGGTACACGGCTCGTGTTGCCTGTAGTTCAACCACGCCTAGACGGTCAATACCGCGGTTCGATAGCGTCAGCGTTGTTACTTTGTGCCACGAAGAGCTCTAAACAAGGGACGTGTCCAGGCGTCTCGGAGTGTACCAAAGCGATGTTGTTCGGCCGTGGAGGAAATACAGAGACACAGGAACTGTCGATGATATGCCTCGCTCAGGCAGCACAAGGGCTACTGCAGTGGATGACCACTGCCTACGCATTATGGCTCAGAGGAACCCTGACAGCAACGTCGCCATGTTGAATAATGCTTTTCGTGCAGCCTCAGGACGTCGTGTTACGACTCAAACTGTGCGCAATAGGCTGCATGATGAGCAAGTTCACTCTCTAAGTCCACGGCAAGGCCATTCTTTGCAACCGTGACACCATGCAGCGCAGTACATATGGGCCCAACAACATGCCGAATGGATCGCTAAGGCAAGATTGGCGTCACGTTCTCTTCACCGATGAGTGTCGCTTATGCCTTCAACCAGACAATCGTCGGAGACGTGTTTAGAGGTAACCCGGTCAGGCTGAACGCCTTAGACATACTGTCCAGCGAGTGCAGCAAGGTGGAGGTCCCTGCTGTTTTGGGGCGGTATCATGTTGGGCCAATGTACGCCGCTGGTGGTCATGGAAGGAGCCGTAATGGCTCTACGGTACGTGAATACCATCCTCCGACCGATAGTGCAACCATATCAGCAGCATATTGGCGAGGAATTCGTCTTCATGGACGATAATTCGCGCCCCCATTGTGCACATCTTGTCAATGACTTCCTTCAGGATAGCGACATCGCTTGACTAGAGTGGAAAGCATTTTCTCTAGACATGAACCATATTGAACAGGCCTGGGATAGACTGTAAAGGGCTGTTTATGGACTACATGATCCACTAACCGCTCTGAGGGATCTATGCCGAATCGCCGTTGAGGAGTGCGATAATCTGGACCAACATTGCCTTGATGAACTTGTGGATGGTATACCACGACGAATACAGGTATGCATCAATGCAAGAAGACGTACTACTGGGTATTAGAGGTACCGATGTGTACAGCAATCTGGACCACCACCTCTCAAGGTCCCGACGTATGTTTACAACATGCAAGGTGTGGCTTTCACGAGCTATAAAAAGGGCGGAAACGATGTTTATGTTGACCTGTATTCAATTTTTTGTACAGTTTACGGAACTCTGGGAACCAAAGTGATGCAAAACTTTTTTTTGATGTGTGTAGTTTCTGCTTATGTAATTACTACACAAAAGTTTTCCAGTGTATCTTCAAATAATTTCGTTCTTATTCGTCTACTAATGGTATGAATTTTAAAGAAACAGAAAAAAACATTAAGAAAATTATATGAAAGTGTTTCCTATAAAATTCCTGTACTGTATCTTTATTCATGTTCAGTTCCATGCGCTAGTTTTCAGAAAAATGATGCGTCATCCGAGGTTTACCATGAAATTATTGCACTGTGTGAATACTTCAGCCATGTTAACAAAATTTCCTTCCCCAGTGTGACTCATACCAAGAAATATCACTGTCGTAAACCTTCTTTCGGGTGATGATCATTGTTTTCGAATTTTCTACATTTCAAATATTTCTGCGATCGCTACCACTCAAGGAAAAGCATTAAATCTTCCTTAAGAAGAAACATAGAAACAAATTTTGCAACTGATATAATGATTGATATAGGAATGAAATATGAGAGTGTGAGAATTTAAAAAGGTTGTAACCCATGAACGTACACTCATTTACTGTAATATACACTGAAGCGCCAAAGAAACTGGTTTAGGCATGCGTATCCAACTACGGAGATGTGTAAAGAGGTGGAGTACAGCGATACGGTCGGCAACGCCTGTGTGAGACAAGAAGTGTATTGCGCAGTTGTTATATCAGTTACTGCTGCTGGAATGGCTAGTTATCAATAATTAAGCGAGTTTGAACGTGGTGTTGAAGTGGGCGCACGACCAATTGGACTCAGTACCTCCGAGGTAGCGATGAAGGGGGAATTGTCGCTCACGACCACTTCACGAGTGTACCGTGAATATCAGGAATCCGGTAAAACATCAAATCTCTGACATTGCCCCTGTCGGAAAAAGATCCTACAAGAACGCGACCAACGACGACTGAAGAGAATCGTTCAACGTGACAGAAGTGTAAGCCTTCCTCAAATTGCTGCAGATTCCAATGCTGAGAAACATTCAACTAAACATCATCGATATGGGATTTCGGATCCGAAGGCCACTCGTGTACCCTTGATGACTGCACGACACAAAGCTTTACGCCTCGCTGGGCCCGTCAGCACCGACATTAGACCGTTGATGACTGGAAACATGTCGCCCCGTTGGATGAATCTCGTTTCAAATTGTATAGAGCTGATGGACGTGTACGGCGTATGCAGTTGGTGTGATATGGGACCCAGATACGTCTAGATACTACTCTGACACAGACTTAAGCATCCTGTCAGATCACCTTCATCCACTCATGTCCATTGTGCATTCCGACGGACTTGGGTAATTCCAGCGGGACCATGCGACACCCCACACGTCCAGAATTTCTAGAGAGGGCCTGCTGGAACACTTTACTGGTCTTAAACACTTCCGCTGGCCACGAAACTCCCCAGCCATGAACATTATTGAGCACATTTGCGACGCCTTGCAACATAGTGTTCAGAACTGATCTCCACCCCCTCGTACTCCTACGGATGTATGGACAGTCCTGCAGGATTCATGGCGTGGATTCCCTCCAGCAGCATCTAGTCGAGTCCATGCCACGCCGTGTTGCGGCACTTCCGCGTGCTCGCTGGGGCTCTACACGATATTACAAGTGAAACAGTTTGTTTGGCTCTTCAGTGTATAATAAATGCATAACAGTTATGATAAAAAAAGTTGTAATTTTACAGTAAACATAGCGCCGTTGTATTCCCTATTTTGATATGAAACAAATGTGTAGTTAACTTATTCGAACATGGGTAGATAAATGAAATTCAGTAAGGTAAAATTTCAAGACTTGGAGTTTCGAACACGCGGCTTAAAAGTGTTAAGCTACAACGCTTACCACTGTGCCACCGCTTTGATTCAACTTTTGTCGTGCTAAAAGTCATATAAATTACGGTGAAAAATTTGACCCTTATTTTCTCAGAAACAACCTAGTTGTTGTTGTTGTTGTTGTAGTCTTCAGTCCTGAGACTGGTTTGATGAAGCTCTCCATGCTGCTCTATCCTGTGCAAGCTTCGTCATCTCCCAGTAACTACTGCAACCTACATTCTTCTGAAGCTGCTTGGTGTATTCATCTCTTGGTCTCCCTCTACGATTTTTACCCTCCACGCTACCCTCCAATGCTAAATTGGTGATCCCTTGATGCCTGAAAAATGTCCTACCAATCGATCCCTTCTTCTAGTCAAGTTTTGCCACAAACTTCTCCTCTCCCCAATCCTATTCAATATCTCCTCATTAGTTACGTGATCTACCCATCTAATCTTCAGCATTCTTCTGTAGCACCACAATTCGAAAGCTTCTATTCTCTTCCTTTCCAAACTGTTTATCGTCCATGTTTCACTTTTATACATGGCTACACTCCATACAAAGACTTTCAGAAACGACTTCCTGGCACTTAAATCTATACTCGATGATAACAAATTTCTCTTCTTCAGAAACGCTTTCCTTGCCATTGCCAGTCTACATTTTATACCCTCTCTACTTCGACCATTATCAGTTATTTTGCTCCCCAAATAGCAAAACTCCTTTACGACTTTCAGTGTCTCATTTCCTAACCTAATACCCTCAGCATCTCCCGACTTAATTCGACTACATTCCATTATCCTCGTTTTGCTTTTGTTGATGTTCATCTTATATCCTCCTTTCAAGACGCTGTCCATTCCGTTCAACTGCTCTTCCAAGTCCTTTTCTGTCTCTGACAGTATTACAATGTCATCGGCGAACCTCAAGGTTTTTATTCCTTCTCCATGGATTTTAATACCTACTCCGAATTTTTCTTTTGTTTCCTTCACTGCTTGCTCAATATACAGGTTGAATAACATCGGGGAGCGGCTACAACCCTGCCTCACTCCCTTCCCAACCACTGCTTCCCTTTCATGCCCCTCAACTCTTATAACTGTCATTTGGTTTCTGTACAAATTGTAAATAGCCTTTCGTTCCCTGTATTTTACTTTTGCTACCTTCCGAATCAGGAAATAAACCTAGAAATGAGTTCGCTTATTTTGATTACTGTTCGACTTAGCAAAGTTACTGGGAAACCTGGTGATGGCACTGGCTGCGTTCTCCTCGTGAGTGTATTAAATTAATGGCTGGAGTTGTTCGAATGCGGGTCATGGCAGAGATATTTTCCCCTAGTACATTTAACCGTTATCAAACTGTTATATCATATCGAAGCATTATAAGTCAGAAACAGTAAGGGTAAGGTAGAGTTCCTCTTTCTGGTCGTAGACTGGTCAATCGGTATCGACAGACAGCCACTGCCAATGGCGCCATCGGATGCTGCATGGAGGGCTAGATGGTCAGCACATGGCTGTCTGCTGTTCTGACCTTGGAAGCGCTACTAACCACGCAAAACCCTCTCTAATGGCGATGAGTGCAAGCCGTACCAGATCTCCTACCTAAGAGAAATCCATGGTAGGACCAGAAATCGAAGCCGGTTGCTCTGCATGGCAGTCAGCCGCGCTAACCTGTCAACTACGGAGGCTGACAAGACAGAAGCAGACTACATATCTTTACGGTTACGTGTAGGAAGACAACTCATTTCTCGCTCCTCAAGCACTATGCGTTATTCAGAATGAAATTTTCACTTTGCAGCGGAGCGTGCGCTGACGTAGTACACTGTGCAGGACAGACATTCGGACTCGGGACTTCGGGCTTTTACGGGCGAGTGCTGTTCCGACTGAGCCGCCCAAGCACGGCTCACGATCAGTCCTCACAGCTCTACTTCCACCAATATCTCGTCTTCGACCTTCCACAGAATATCTTCCGCGAAACTTGCAAGTCTACCACTTCTGGGAGCCGGCCGTTGTGGCCGAGCGGTTCTAGGCGCTTCAGTCCGGAACCGCGCTCCTGCTGCGGTCGCAGGTTCAAATGTGCCTCGGGCATGGATGTGTGTGATGTTCTTAGGTTAGTTTGGTTTAATTACTTCTAAGTCTAGGGGACAGATGACCTCAGATGTTAAGTCCCACAGTGTTTAGAGCCATTTGAACCATCTAGCACTTGTGCAAGAAAGGTACTGGCGAAACTGAAGCTGTGAGGTCGGTTCGTGATTCGTGCTCGGCCGTTAGAGCACATGGCCGCGAAACGCAGAGGTCGAGTCTCGGTCCTGCACTCAGTATTAATCTGCCAGGAAGTTTCAGTATCCGTTATGTTTACCTTGTTCATTTCCACATACCAAAAAGGGATGCCTGGAGTTACACATGTAGTTCGTTTCGAGCAAACTGTAAGTCAATTGCCACAAGAGGTTCAATGGAATGAAGTTTCCGTGAACAGAGTACAAAAACAAATAAAGAAAAGACAGTGAAGCTGGTTTGTAGCAGCTGCCGAGCAGCGTCTTGTATTAGTCCGTGCTTCGTGTGAGGAGAAATATTATACAAAAGAACACGGAAACTGAGAAGGTAAAATGATGTTTTTTTGAGACGTTTCGAGTTTAAAAATTAACAACACGTATATTCATTTTCAAATACCTGAGTTGAGTTACTTCAGTTTTGTCACACTAATCTCTTAGTACCTAAAGGATGATCCCACATATTCAACATTAAAAACAATGATGCATTTAATTATGTACTTCTCGAATCATTGAATACTATTTGATTCACACTACTGCATTTAACATTCTATGGAATTAACAATAACAGTTACAGAAATGAATGTCACGGTATATATTGTAAGTAGGCTGTTTAGGTTATTATATTGGTAACGCCAAGTAGCGCTCTGTATGAAAATCACTGGCTGTGCTGGGTGCAGTCTGTGTCTGGTTTGCATTGTTGAAATATTCTCTATTGTAGTGAGCAGTTAGATGTGAACAGCGCTTAGCGTTGCGCAGTTGACGGTGAGCCACCAGCAATGATGGATGTGGGGAGTGAGATGGTGGAGTTTTGAGAGCGGATGATCTGGACAGAGACAGTAATATATATATATATATACACTCCTGTAAATTGAAATAAGAACACAGTGAATTCATTGTCCCAGGAAGGGGAAACTTTATTGACACATTCCTGGGGTCAGATACATCACATGATCACACTGACAGAACCAGAGGCACATAGACACAGGCAACAATGTCGGCACTAGTACAGTGCATATCCACCTTTCGCAGCAATACAGGCTGCTATTCTCCCATGGAGACGATCGTAGAGATGCTGGATGTAGTCCTGTGGAACGGCTTGCCATGCCATTTCCACCTGGCGCCTCAGTTGGACCAGCGTTCGTGCTGGACGTGCAGACCGCCTGAGACGACGCTTCATCCAGTCCCAAACATGCTCAATGGGGGACAGATCCGGAGATCTTGCTGGCCAGGGTAGTTGACTTACACCTTCTAGAGCACGTTGGGTGACACGGGATACATGCGGACGTGCATTGTCCTGTTGGAACAGCAAGTTCCCTTGCCGGTCTAGGAATGGTAGAACGATGGGTTCGATGACGGTTTGGATGTACCGTGCACTATTCAGTGTCCCCTCGACGATCACCAGTGGTGTACGGCCAGTGTAGGATATCGCTCCCCACACCATGATGCCGGGTGTTGGCCCTGTGTGCCTCGGTCGTATGCAGTCCTGATTGTGGCGCTCACTTGCACGGCGCCAAACACGCATACGACCATCATTGGCACCAAGGCAGAAGCGACTCTCATCGCTGAAGACGACACGTCTCCATCCGTCCCTCCATTCACGCCTGTCGCGACACCACTGGAGGCGGGCTGCACGATGTTGGGGCGTGAGCGGAAGACGGCCTAACGGTGTGCGGGACCGTAGCCCAGCTTCATAGAGACGGTTGCGAATGGTCCTCGCCGATACCCCAGGAGCAACAGTGTCCCTAATTTGCTGGGAAGTGGCGGTGCGGTCCCCTACGGCACTGCGTAGGATCCTACGGTCTTGGCGTGCATCCGTGCGTCGCTGCGGTCCGGTCCCAGGTCGACGGGCACGTGCACCTTCCGCCGACCACTGGCGACAACATCGATGTACTGTGGAGACCTCACGCCCCACGTGTTGAGCAATTCGGCGGTACGTCCACCCGGCCTCCCGCATGCCCACTACACGGCCTCGCTCAATGTCCGTCAACTGCACATACGGTTCACGTCCACGCTGTCGCGGCATGCTACCAGTGTTAAAGACTGCGATGGAGCTCCGTATGCCACGGCAAACTGGCTGACACTGACGGCGGCGGTGCACAAATGCTGCGCAGCTAGCGCCATTCGACGGCCGACACCGTGGTTCCTGGTGTGTCCGCTGTGCCGTGCGTGTGATCATTGCTTGTACAGCCCTCTCGCAGTGTCCGGAGCAAGTATGGTGGGTCTGACACACCGGTGTCAATGTGTTCTTTTTTCCATTTCCAGGAGTATATATATATATATATATATATATATATATATATATATATATATATATATATATATATATATCAGTTCATGACATCCAGTATTACAAATTTACTGTCTCTGTCCAGATCATCCGCTCTCAAAACATATATATGTATATATGACTTTTGAACACTATTAAGGTAAATAAACTGTTTGTGCTCTATCAAAATCTTTCATCTGCTAACTGTGCCTATCAGTAGTTAGTCCCTTCAGTAGTTTGAATCTTTTATTTAGCTGGCAGTAGTGGCGCTCGCCGTATTGTAGTAGTTCGAGTAACGAAGATTTTTGTGAGGTAAGAATTCATGAAAGGTATAGGTTATTGTTAGTCAGGGCTATTCTTTTGTAGGGATTACTGAAAGTCAGATTGCGTTGCGCGAAAATATTGTGTGTCACTTTACTAAATGTTTGAGTACGTTCAGTTTTGAAAATCAAATAACGTAGGGGTTTATCAGCACAGTAATTCATTAATTTTTCTAAGGGGACGTTTCAATATAAATATATATATATATATATATATATATATATATATATATATATAATATCGTGTAGCACGCCTACGAGCGCCCAACAATGCTGCAAAACGACGTGGCATAGAGTCGACTAATGTCTGAAGTAGTGCTGGAGGGAACTGACACCGTGAATCCCGCAAGGCCGTTCATAAATCACTAAGAATACGAGAGGGTGGAGATCTCTTCTGCGCACAACGTTGCAAGACATTCCAGATATGCTCAATAATATTCATATCTGGGTAGTGTGGTGGCCATCGGAAGTGTTTAAACTCAAAAGAGTGTTCCTGAAGCCAGTCTGTAGCTATTCTGAACATGTGGGATGTCACATTGTGCTGTTAGAATTGCCCAAGTCCGTCCGAATGCACAATGGCCATGAATGGCTGCATGTGATCAGACAAGATACTTACGTATGTGTCATCTGTCAGAGTCGTATCCTGGCGAATCAGGGGCCCCATATCACACCATTACGGAGCCTCCACCCGCTTGAAAAGTCTCCTTCTGACATGCGGGGTCCATGGTTTCGTGAGGTTGTGTCCATACACGTACACATCCATAAGCTCGGTACAATCTGAAACGAGATTCGTCCGATGGGACAACATGTTTCCAGTCAGCAACAGTCCAAAGTCGGTGTGAAGGGTCCAGGCGAGGTGAAATGCTTTGTGTCGTGCAGTCATAAAGGGTACACGACTGGGCCTTCGGCTCCGAAAGACCATATCGATGATCCTTCGTTGAATGGTTCGCATTCTGACTCTTGTTGATGGCGCAGCATTGAGATCTGCAGCAATTTGCAGAAGGGTTACACTTCTGTCACGCTGAAACATTCTCTTCAGTCGTCGTTGGCTCCACTCATGCAGGACCTTTTCCCGACCGCACTGATGTCGGAGATTTGATGTTTTACCATACTACTGAATTAATGGTAGACCCATGAAATGTTCGTATAGGAAAACCCCACTTCATCCGTACCTCATAGATGCTGTGCCCCATCGCTCGTGTCCCGACTATAACACCACGTTCAAACTCACATAAATCTTGATAACCTGCCATTGCATAAGCAGTAACCGACCTAACAACTGCGCCAGACACTTGTTCTCTTATATAGTAGTTCCTGACCGCAGCGCCGTGTTCTGGCCGATTACATATTTGTGTAGTGTTTGAATACGCCCTTCTATACCACTTTACCACTTTCTTTGCCGCTTGAAAATATATATATATATATATATATATATATATATATATATATATATATATATATATATATAAGCACTGGAACCATTCACAGTATACGCAACAGGGCAGCACCGAAACATTTGTCTATACACAAAAGAGCAATAGCAGCAAGTTGTCTGAAGACATCCCATGAGGTGTAACCTACATGGTAAACAGTCAAAAACAATGCCTCAACTTTGTGGGTATTCAGGTTAACGAAGATGATATGTAAAATATATTCTCAATGTAAACAGAACATTGGTACACCGAACGCTCCTGGTCAAGATATATTCCGATTATTCAGCGAATATCTTGTACTTTAGATTGACGAACGAAGAGGGACAAAGACGTGATCGATTAATTTGGTAAAATTTGCTGGTGGATGGATCACGTTGTTATAGACCTTAACTTAAATAATTATAAATCTTAACGTAAGTAACTATATACTTTACCTTAAGCAGCCCCCGATCTGCATAAACAACGCTCTATTGCGAAACGGGACACAGCATCACAAGCGCTTCACAAAATTTAAAAATACTTCATAATTTTGAACATATTAGAGGAAGTACAGCCGGCCGGTGTGGTCGTGCGGTTCTAGGCGCTTCAGTCCGGAACCGCGCTGCTACTAATGTCGCAGGTTCGAATCCTGCCTCGGGCATGGATGTGTGTGATGTCCTTAGGTTAGTTGAAGTTCAGAGGAAGTAGCAATTGGTAGATGCGAAAGAAAAAACATGCGCAGTTCACTTTGATTGTTTATACGATTAAATATTAGTATGTAATAAAATTCTCTATTACTGTGGCTTGTAACGGGAGTGACCCAGCGCTCCTAGTACCAAGTACATGGCGTGACACGGTCCGCAAGACAGCCAATGTTCCGCCGTCTCAGTCGCTTGCGAGGGCCGCTTACACCCTTCCCAACATTGGGCTGCCCTGCTGTGACATCGATAAGAAAGTGCCATCACATACCATTCCGCACAGTAATTTGCATTGCACCTCAACTACAACGCTATTTTTGACTGCCTTTTATTGTTAATCCGGCATTAAAAAAAAGAAAATAGAAAAATAGCTTCCTATCGCCGTAAAATATGTTTTCTTCTTCTTTTACATACAGGCAATTATTAAAAGCAAGGGTCTATAAGCACATGACCAGCAATTTTTTGTAAACTAATGGATAACGTCCTTGCCACCGTAATTTCACCAGTGGCTCTGAGCACTATGGGACTCAACTGCTGTGGTCATCAGTCCCCTAGAACTTAGACCTAATTAAACCTAACTAACCTAAGGACATCACACACATCCATGCCCAAGGCAGGATTCGAACCTGCGACCGTAGCAGCAGCGCGGCTCCGGACTGGAGCCCCTAGAACCGCACGACCACCGCGGCCGGCAATTTCACCAGTATAAAGCACACAATACTCACGGAAAAATATATATTTACTAGGATCACTGGGTACACCTATGACTTTTTAACACGGCGAGCATATTTTAGATATTACTTTCACTAGTTTTAGTAATTCACGAATTTGAGGCACCGCATATTACGGTTTACCATGTATGTTGCACCTGATGATGCGACATTAGATTGTGAATCAATAAAACAAAATTTTTACCAACTGAAAGCGGAATTATAGTCAACATGATGACTTTCACGTATTTTCCTGAAAACTTCTAACATTTTTCGCCATTTTACATTTTGGAGCGCTTTTTCTAGATGTAACAAATATTAGGAAGGTTTCTTGATTCCTTTTTTAGGGCCTGATTCCGTCGACAAGTGCAGTATCTCAGTTGGCTCACCGGTGCCCTTACCTTCTCTAAAGCCAGGCTGATCATGATCTAACAGACCTTAAATTTTCGTTTCCAATCTTAGCCGCTTCTTGTATTAGGGATGGGAAAAACCGAAAGATTCTAACTGGTACCGGTATTTTACTTCTGAAGAACAGGTGTATTTCGGGATTTGTTTGGTCTCACTATAACAGGTATCTTTTTTCTATTTTTTTACTAATAAGCAAGCAAAAGCCAAAATATCAATTAGACATGACAGCAATGCTAAAATTTTTCGTTTCTAAATAAACCTTTTTTTTCTTAAAGGAGTAATTTTCATTCATAAAAATTACATTGGTTTCAAATATAGCGTTAGTACAGAAAATGAGAGAAGCGCTCACCACTAATTAATTACAATACCGACAGAGTGAAGCAGCACAGACATGTAATAAGAATTGGTAATAGCATTGACGAGAGAGTACCATCATGTTGCCGTGTGTCGTGGCGTAAGGTATGCGTGTATGTGCAGTATGCCTGACTTGCCTGCCCCTATCTGGCATACATGATAGTATCTCGCTGTCGTCAGTGGCACCAATTCTATTGCCCAGTGGCACCCACACTAACCTGGAGTCCGCAGCTCGTGGTCGTGCGCTAGCGTTCTCGCTTCCCGCGCCCGGGTTCCCGGGTTCGATTCCCGGCGGGGCAGGGATTTTCTCTGCCTTGTGATGACTGGGTGTTATGTGATGTCCTTAGGTTTGTGAGGTTTAAGTAGTTCTAAGTTCTAGGGGACTGATGACCATACATGTTGAGTCCCATAGTGCTCAGAGCCATTTGAACTAACCTGGAGATACTTTTACGAAATCACATAGTAGTGAAGTACAATGCTTCATTTGCTTTAAAAGATTAAAGATTTGACTGCCATTTCTTTGAAATAATAGAACAGGAAGGTAACAGTAACAAATTAATAACCTAATAAAAATACATTCATAGTATACAATAACAACAGAAAGTCTCTGAGCTGCCGCCCCTGACTATATCATATACTTTTATCTGCTTGTAGCCTATTGAAACGGAAAAATTAACACGAATAACATTCTTCATTTTCAGTTTTCAGCCTCTAGCACCGACTACTCGTAGTGAGGAAGTAGTAGTAGTAGTAGTAGTAGTAGTATGATCACTGAGCCCGAAATTATTCTTAAGCAGAGTTTCAAAAAATTCGAATAATAGGAGAATACTGGCGACTTTTTGTAGAATCCAGCCGCTTGTCACTTTTCGAGTAAAGCAGTGAACGGAGGACGGAGAAGCTTTTATTTGTCTACATAATTTAATTTTTGGTTCGTTGTGTGCTGAATCCAAGTCAAAAATTTTCAATCTTCGTTCGATTACTCAGTTTACTTTATTTATTTATATTTCTTTAAATCTGTGGTAAGTTCCTATGGGACCAAACTCTTGAGGTCATCGGTCCCTAGGCTTACACACTACTTAAACTAACTTACGCTAAGAACAACATACACACACACTCATGCCCGAGGGAGGACTCAAACCTCTGAAGGAGGGGGGGGGGGGGGGGGAGGGAGGAGAGACGCGCGAACCGCGGCAAGACGCAAGGCGACCCAGACCGCGTAGCTTTATGTTTATTGCAGGAATAATGGGGATAAAAAAGCGGAAATCAGTTATTTTGGAAACTGAATATGTTGATTGGTTTTAACAGTGAGGTTAAACTGCCATGAAAAAAACAACAACATATAACTGGAAAGCGGTTGTCTTGTATGCGTGAGAGGTTGTGCTGATTGTGCGATACTTCTCACGCCTGGTTCCCATTGAAAGCGTCTGTTACGACAAATCTCGAAACATTTAAGACAGATCATCTGCAGACTCGTACGGGAGGCTGCAGTGATCTGTCTGACAGCTTACTGCTGCACAGACGGTGCGAATTTATAGCGGAGTGGGAGCAGGCCCGTCTGATAGTCGCCGTCATCGCGTCGGTAATCGACGCTGAGACCGCCGTAATGCCTTCTGCAGATTCCGCCCCCTACAGTAACATAACGCGGGCAAGCGGCCCGGCCGTAAAGCTGACGAGTTATTGCCGGGATCTGCGAGAGGCGCGGTCGAACGGCAACCGACAGCGCAGCCCGTGAGGGAATCGCGGCAGGCCATCAAGCCGAACCCGACACTGAATCGCTGTCGACACCATCGACAGACATTACCTACTGCTGCAACCGAGGTTCGGCTCTCTCCGAGGCGATACGATACGCCAGTAAATAATGCAACGCCTACTATTTTTCCGTCGATTTATATTCAAAAATTAAAAATTTGTTGTGGGACGTCGTGTAATATTTCCACTTCAGCCCTTGTAGTTCCATGGAGTTGTGATAGGTTGCTACCCTATACGTAGCTCTCAGAATGACGGCTGTAATGGAAGCGCAGACAGCTGTCATTTTTTCGGTCGAAAATCAGAGCATATCAAATATTCATTGGCGCTTGCAGAATTTCTACGCAAAGACCTGGCAGTGAACAAAAGCACAGTGACTCGTTGGGTGACGCTGTTGTCGTTGCTCTGTTTGGATCTTACAGGCGCTTAACATCGAAGACATCAGGGCGCTTAAATTTATCACAACAAAGGCATATGGAGATAAACTCTAAACTTGTCGCGCATTCATACATCGAAATGACTACAAAGTCACTCTATCTCAATTGTGCTAGAACAAATTAGGATGAGGGAAGCAGCTACACGTGAAATTAAAACTGAGAGGAAGAAACATAACAGAACTAAAAGGAAAGAACAGGGA
This sequence comes from Schistocerca piceifrons, assembly GCF_021461385.2. Classification (NCBI taxonomy): domain Eukaryota; kingdom Metazoa; phylum Arthropoda; class Insecta; order Orthoptera; family Acrididae; genus Schistocerca; species Schistocerca piceifrons. The sequence goes on from NC_060146.1 coordinate 107,947,873, forward strand.
AATGTGACTGCCTGAGCACTTACAACAAATTTGGGTGAGCCAGTCACCCTGTGAGCATATGAGAAACATCTCCCTAAAATCTCGTTAAAATGTTGGACAATTCAGAGAACCTTGAAACTCGAACTACATCCGTTTGAACGTTACTTAAAATAGAGAGCAGATCCTTTGGCAAATCCGCCACACCGCGTTGATGGGAAAATAAAACACAATCGAATAAAACGTCGCGAACGGAGATCTGTACGCAACAAGCATCACACATTGGAGGGACCTCTCGCCGGGATAAGAAGCCATGCGTCATGGGGCTCTGGCCTTTGCGAAGACGAGTGAGGAGGACCTCCACATGGAGCTTATTGTTAGTCACTTGCAGCCAACCTTCTTCCCATCGTTCTACCTCAACAGCGAGGTGCTAGCGTACAGGGATATGGATCACTCAAATACGTCTGGCTCACAACACGCCTGGTTGCCTGCTAGATCCGCCCCTACGTTACTCGCAAAACCCACGTTCGCTGGTACCCTGTAGAAAGACACCTCCGTCCTCAGTACCCAGTCGTTGCTGCTGGAGGATAGCATCCCGGATATTCTGGATGAATCTGCTGAGTACACACGTTGGAGAGAGTGAAGGGCGCTCAGAGAATCTGAACCGACAAGAAATTTAGCACTGGAAGAACGTCAGATATGCTACAGTGCCCGCAAGGTCACATATAATTCTTTGTCGAAGATAATAAATTTGTGAGCCAGTCGGACATTGAGTACACGATTAAGGTTGCTCTCTGGTTCTCCTTAAATGCATACTCAAGGTCCGACTGCCTTAAGAATTTACTGTCTTCGTTGCAGAATTATATGCTACATCGTGTGCACTGGAGCAGATGACACGTTCTTCTACTCCTAAATTTCTTGTCTCTTCAGATTCTTTGAGCGCCCTTCATTCTCTCCGATGCTTGTACCCAGCAGATAATGTCATCCACAATATCCAGGATACACTCCTCCATCTACAACGGTACAACGGCTAGGGAAAGAGGTATCTTCCTTTGGGGTACCAGGGCACGTCGGCTTTTTTTTTTTTTTTTTTTTTTTTTTTTTGGTCATCAGTCTACTGACTGGTTTGATGCGGCCCGCCACGAATTCCTTTCCTGTGCTAACCTCTTCATCTCAGAGTGGCACTTGCAACCTACGTCCTCAATTATTTGCTTGACGTATTCCAATTGTCTTTCTCTACAGTTTTTGCCCTCTACAGCTCCCTCTAGTATCATGGAAGTCATTTCCTCATGTCTTAGCAGATGTCCTATCACCCTGTCCCTTCTCCTTATCAGTGTTTTCCACATATTCCTTTCCTCTCCAATTCTGCGTAGAACTTCCTCATTCCTTACCTTATCAGTCCACCTAATTTTCAACATTCGTCTATAGCACCACATCTCAAAGGCTTCGATTCTCTTCTGTTCCGGTTTTCCCACAGTCCATGTTTCACTACCATACAATGCTGTACTCCAGACGTACATCCTCAGAAATTTCTTCCTCAAATCAAGGCCGGTATTTGATATTAGTAGACTTCTCTTGGCCAGAAACGCCTTTTTTGCCATAGCGAGTCTGCTTTTGATGTCCTCCTTGCTCCGTCCGTCATTGTTTATTTTACTGCCTAGGTAGCAGAATTCCTTAACTTCATTGACTTCGTGACCATCAATCCTGATGTTAAGTTTCTCGCTGTTCTCATTTCTACTACTTCTCATTACCTTCGTCTTTCTCCGATTTACTCTCAAACCATACTGTGTACTCATTAGACTGTTCATTCCGTTCAGCAGATCATTTAATTCTTCTTCACTTTCACTCAGGATAGCAATGTCATCAGCGAATCTTATCATTAATATCCTTTCACCTTGTATTTTAATTCCACTCCTGAACCTTTCTTTTATTTCCATGATTGCTTCCTCGATGTACAGATTGAAGAGTATGGGCGAAAGGCTACAGCCTTGTCTTACACCCTTCTTAATACGAGCACTTCGTTCTTGATCGTCCACACTTACACTCCTGGAAATGGAAAAAAGAACACATTGACACCGGTGTGTCAGACCCACCATACGTGCTCCGGACACTGCGAGAGGGCTGTACAAGCAATGATCACACGCACGGCACAGCGGACACACCAGGAACCGCGGTGTTGGCCGTCGAATGGCGCTAGCTGCGCAGCATTTGTGCACCGCCGCCGTCAGTGTCAGCGTTTGCCGTGGCATACGGAGCTCCATCGCAGTCTTTAACACTGGTAGCATGCCGCGACAGCGTGGACGTGAACCGTATGTGCAGTTGACGGACTTTGAGCGAGGGCGTATAGTGGGCATGCGGGAGGCCGGGTGGACGTACCGCCGAATTGCTCAACACGTGGGGCGTGAGGTCTCCACAGTACATCGATGTTGTCGCCAGTGGTCGGCGGAAGGTGCACGTGCCCGTCGACCTGGGACCGGACCGCAGCAACGCACGGATGCACGCCAAGACCGTAGGATCCTACGCAGTGACGTAGGGGAATGCACCGCCACTTCCCAGCAAATTAGGGACACTGTTGCTCCTGGGGTATCGGCGAGGACCATTCGCAACCGTCTCCATGATGCTGGGCTACGGTCCCGCACACCGTTAGGCCGTCTTCCGCTCACGCCTCAACATCGTGCAGCCCGCCTCCAGTGGTGTCGCGACAGGCGTGAATGGAGGGACGAATGGAGACGTGTCGTCTTCAGCGATGAGAGTCGCTTCTGCCTTGGTGCCAATGATGGTCGTATGCGTGTTTGGCGCCGTGCAGGTGAGCGCCACAATCAGGACTGCATACGACCGAGGCACACAGGGCCAACACCCGGCATCATGGTGTGGGGAGCGATCTCCTACACTGGCCGTACACCACTGGTGATCGTCGAGGGGACACTGAATAGTGCACGGTACATCCAAACCGTCATCTAACCCATCGTTCTACCATTCCTAGACCGGCAAGGGAACTTGCTGTTCCAACAGGACAATGCACGTCCGCATGTATCCCGTGCCACCCAACGTGCTCTAGAAGGTGTAAGTCAACTACCCTGGCCAGCAAGATCTCCGGATCTGTCCCCCATTGAGCATGTTTGGGACTGGATGAAGCGTCGTCTCAGGCGGTCTGCACGTCCAGCACGAACGCTGGTCCAACTGAGGCGCCAGGTGGAAATGGCATGGCAAGCCGTTCCACAGGACTACATCCAGCATCTCTACGATCGTCTCCATGGGAGAATAGCAGCCTGCATTGCTGCGAAAGGTGGATATACACTGTACTAGTGCCGACATTGTGCATGCTCTGTTGCCTGTGTCTATGTGCCTCTGGTTCTGTCAGTGTGATCATGTGATGTATCTGACCCCAGGAATGTGTCAATAAAGTTTCCCCTTCCTGGGACAATGAATTCACGGTGTTCTTATTTCAATTTTCAGGTTTGTATTATTCCCTCTGGGTTGTTGTACATATTGTATATGACCCGTCTCTCCCTATAGCTTACCCCTACTTTTTTCAGAATCTCGAACAGCTTGCACCATTTTATATTGTCGAACGCTTTTTCCACGTCGACAAATCCTATGAAAGTGTCTTGATTTTTCTTTAGCCTTGCTTCCATTATTAGCCGTAACGTCAGAATTGCCTCTCTCGTCCCTTTACTTTTCCTAAAGCCAAACTGATCGTCACCTAGCGCATTCTCAATTTTCTTTTCCATTCTTCTGTATATTATTCTTGTAAGCAGCTTCGATGCATGAGCTGTTAAGCTGATTGTGCGATAATTCTGGCACTTGTTAGCTCTTGCCGTTTTCTGAATTGTGTGGATGATGCTTTTCCGAAAGTCAGATGGTATATCGCCAGACTCATATATTCTACACACCAACGTGAATAGTCGTTTTGTTGCCACTTCCCCCAATGATTTTAGAAATTCTGATGGAATGTTATCTATCCCTTCTGCCTTATTTGACCGTAAGTCCTCCAAAGCTCTTTTAAATTCCGATTCTAATACTGGATCCCCTATCTCTTCTAAATCGACTCTTGTTTCTTCTTCTATCACACCAGACAAACCATCATAGAGGCTTTCAATGTATTCTTTCCACCTATCTGCTCTCTCCTCTGCATTTAACAATGGAATTCCCGTTGCACTCTTAATATTACCCCCGTTGCATTTAATGTCACCAAAGGTTGTTTTGACTTTCCTGTATGCTGAGTCTGTCCTTCCGACAATCATATCTTTTTCGATGTCTTCACATTTTTCCTGCAGCCATTTCGTCTTAGCTTCCCTGCACTTCCTATTTATTTCATTCCTAAGCGACTTGTATTTCTGTATTCCTGATTTTCCCGGAACATCTTTGTACTTCCTCCTTTCATAAGTCAACTGAAGTATTGCTTCTGTTACCCATGGTTTCTTCGCAGCTACCTTCTTTGTACCTATGTTTTCCTTCCCAACTTCTGTGATGGCCCCTTTTAGAGATGTCCATTCCTCTTCAACTGTACTGCCTACTGCGCTATTCCTTATTGCTGTATCTATAGCGTTAGAGAACTTCAAACGTATCTCGTCATTCCTTAGTGCATCCGTATCCCACTTCTTTGCGTATTCATTCTTCCTGACTAATGTCTTGAACTTCAGCCTACTCTTCATCACTACTATATTGTGATCTGAGTCTATATCTGCTTCTGGGTACGCCTTACAATCCAGTATCTGATTTCGGAATCTCTGTCTGACCATGATGTATTCTAATTGAAATCTTCCCGTATCTCCCGACCTTTTCCAAGTATACCTCCTCCTCTTGTGATTCTTGAACAGGGTATTCGCTATTACTAACTGAAACTTGTTACAGAACTCAATTAGCCTTTCTCCTCTTTCATTCCTTATCCCAAGCCCGTATTCTCCTGTAACCTTTTCTTCTACTCCTTCACCTACAACTGCATTCCAGTCGCCCATGACAGATTTTCGTCCCCCTTTACATACTGCATTACCCTTTCAATATCCTCATACACTTTGTCAATCTGTTCATCTTCAGCTTGCGACGTCGGCATGAATACCTGACTATCGTTGTCGGTGTTGGTCTGCTGTCGATTCTGATTACAACAACCCGGTCACTGTACTGTTCACAGTAACACACCCTTTGCCCTACCTTCCTATTCATAACGAATCCTACACCTACTATACCATTTTCTGCTGCTGTTGATATTACCCGATACTCATCTGACCAGAAATCCTTGTCTTCCTTCCACTTCACGTCGGCTTTACGGTGAACGAAAAGGTGGATCTAGCAGTCAAGGAGGTGTGTCGTGATCCTCAGGTTTTTCATTGAGCCATCCCTCAGCATGCTGTCACCTCGCTATTGAGACAAATTTTAGAAATTTGTGATAAGTATATATTGTGGCCGGCCGGTGTAGCCGTGCGTTTCTAGGCGCTTCAGTCTGGAACCGCGTGACCACTACGGTCGCAGGTTCGAATTCTGCCTCGGGCATGGGTGTGTGTGATGTCTTTAGGTTAGTTAGGTTTAACTAGTTTTAAGTTCTAGGAGGCTGACGACCACATATGTTAAGTCCCATAGTGCTCAGAGCCATTTGAACCATTTTTCTATTGTACCAAACTGATGATAATGATGACTTATGGCGGAGGGCGCTAAACAGCTAGATCATCTGCGCCCTTGCATTAATGTTATACTGAAGAAGTTTTTCACAATCGGAAGATTACGTTTGATCCCACCACAGAAAGCATAAAGCAACCCCAAGAAGGTGACGTTCATTAAAGCTCATAACATAATCCCAGCGAGACGCAGCAGGATAACTAAATAAAATCATGCATAAAATACCTGCAAGGATGCTATTAGAAAAGGGACAAATAACCGTAGCTGGATGAAGACTTAGAAATAATACGAGACCCAGCCTCTCTGTGACACATTAAGATCTCACACAAAGTATTTTGGGAAGAATTCCGGACACCACTCAAAATTGTAAGACGCGAAAAACACTCGCCTCGTTAAAATAGAGGGAAGATCTTGTGGGAAACCCAGCTCAAGCCTCAGGTCGTCATATAAAGCACACTCAGTTAAAAGATATTGTACTGACAACTGTGTCCCACATCTCTGACATAATGGGGGCTCCTCCAGACACAGAAGGAAGCCATGTGTCAATGGACAATGTCTCACTCTAAGCCGAGTAAGGGCTACTGCTTCACACCCCCACGAGCGGAAGGAGGTGATCCATGGTCGCAATGAACGTAGTTTATTGTTCTTCACTTCCGGCCACTGGGACTCCCACCAACATATGGCCTTCCTGGTCACAAATGAAGTGACAGCCCGGAGAGGGACTGAACAGCTGGCAGGAAGAGGAAGGGTGCAAGCCTCCTTAGCACCAGCAGAAGCGAGTTCGTTTCCCTGGATGCCTATGTGCTTTGGAACCCAGCAAAATTTGATTTCATTGTTTTGCCTGTACAAGAGAAAGAGAGCGCCCTCTACCTGATGCACCATCCGATCTGCTGGTACATCTGTCCAAGAGCAAGAAAGGCACTTTGAGAATCAGATGAGAAATTTTTTTGTCATGACGCCTTCTTATCTGCTCCATAGCCCTCAGGACAGCAAACAGATCCGCGTAATAAACTGCTCTGGGAGCCCTATGCTGAGGACAATGTCGGGGAACACGACAGACCAACCGAAAACATCTCCCTGCTTAGAATCATTCGTGTAGATGGAAATAAAACCTGTGTGGCTACGTAAAATTTCATTAAATTTAACATTAGAAACATAGTCTGGGGTACAATGCTTCTTGTAAGCAGTCAGTTCTAAAAGCAATCTGGGCCTTGGTAGTAGCCAGCGGGAGACCCTGCTCCAACCCTGGCTTAGGAAAGCCCCCAACCTGTAATAACTCAAGGCTCTCCCTTGCACGAATCCCAAATGGCCGGGTCGCCTGAGGCCGATGACCGAACAGCTGTTCCATTGGCGGCTGAACAACGTAACTGCATGCTGGCGATGTAGGAACGGATAACGCGCTAAATGCTTGGCGTACCACGAGAAGACGACGTCGAATAGACATCGGAGGCTCACCAGCCTCTGCACACAAACTAACGGTGGGGCTCGTGAGATAGGCCCCTGTAGACAGCCTAATATTTTAAGGTATGAAGACCTAGCTGATCCATAAAGGGAGCAAACTGCTGAGGTCATCGGCCCCTAGGCTTACACAATACTTAATGTAACTAACTTACGCTAAGGGCAACACACACACACACTCATGCCCGAGAGGGGGAGCTGCGCCAACCGTGGCAATGAGCCTCAGACGATGCGGCTACAACGTGCGGCTAACGATTGAGGTACAAAGTCATGCGCCGATGGGAAGGTGAGTGCCTGGAAGTGACTGAGAATAAGCTCTGTGTAGTACAGCCCACAATTCGGCCGTGATGAAAATGGTAGGCTTCCATCTCCATTGGAAGTACCGGATTATCTGTGTCCTCTGACAGTGACACTATAGTAGGGAATATAATATCCAGCACGCCACTTCCCATTCGGTTTTGCCACAGCCCAAATTTCTTTATGAACGCCTTCACTTTCTCATTACCATCATCATCATCATAGAAAATCTCCTTTGCTGAAACAGGCTGCAAGAGAGTGACTTTTCTTCTTTAACCCAGTAGCGCCAGTTACTATGAATTCAGCAGCAGCACGGTGCAGATAGGCGACCACATGGTTTCCCGTGTTGTTGATCTAGGATTAAGCAACAAATCAAAAGAAATCATAAAAACAGTACAATACACTACTGGCCATTAAAATTGCTACACCAAGAAGAAATGCAGATGATAAACGGTTATTCACTGGACAAATATATTATACTAGAACTGACATGTGATTATATTTTCACGCAATTTCGGTGCATAGATCCTGAGAAATCAGTACCCAGAACAACCACTTCTGGCCGTAATAACAGCCTTGATACGCCCGGGCATTGAGTCAAACAGAGCTTGGATGGCGTGTACAGGTACAGGTACCACAGTTCATCAAGAGTAGTGACTGGCGTATTGACGAGCCAGTTGCTCAGCCACCATTGACCAGACGTTTTCAATTGGTGAGAGATCTGGAGAATGTACTGGCCAGGGCATCAGTCGGACATTTTCTGTATCCAGAAAGGCCCGTACAGGACCTGCAACATGCGGTCGTGCATTATCCTGCTGAAATGTAGTGTTTCGCAGCGATCGAATGAACGGTACAGCCACGGGTCGTAACACATCTGAATTGTAACGTCCACTGTTCGAAGTGCCGTCAATGCGAACAAGAGGTGACGGAGACGTGTAACCAATGGCACCTCATACCATCACGCCGGGTGATACGCCAGTAAGGCGATGACGAATACACGCTTCCAATGTGCGTTCAACGCGATGTCGCCAAACGCGACCATCATGATGCTGTAAACAGAACCTGGATTTATCCGAAAAAATTACGTTTTGACTGACATTCATGCACCCAGGTTCGTCGTTGAGTACACCATCGCAGGCGCTCCTGTCTGTGATGCAGCGTCAACGGTAACCGCAGCCATGGTCTCCTAGCTGGTAGTCCATGTCGCTGCAAACGTCGTCGAACTGTTCGTGCAGATGGTTGTTGTGTAGCAAACGTCCCCATCTGCTGACTCAGGGATCGAGACGTGGCTGCACGATCCGTTACAGCCATGCGGATAAGGTGCCTGTCATCTCGACTGCTAGTGATACGAGGCCGTTGGGATCCAGCACGGCGTTCCTTATTACCCTCCTGAGCCCACCGATTCCATATTCAGCTAACAGTCATTGGATCTCGACCAACGCGAGCAGCAATGTCGCGATACGATAAACCACAATCGCGACAAGCTACAATCCGACCTTTATCAAAGTCGGAAACGTGATGGTAGGCATTTCTCCTCCTTACACGAGGCATCACAACAACGTTTCCCCAGGCAACGCGGGTCAACTGCTGTTTGTGTATGAGAAATCGGTTGGAAACTTTCCTCATGTCAGCCCGTTGTAGGTGTCGCCAACGGCGCCAACCTTGTTTGAAAGCTCTGAAAAGCTAATCATTTGCATATCACATCATCTTCTTTCTGTCGGTTAAATTTCGCGTCTGTGGCACGTCATCTTCGTGGTGTAGCAATTTTAATGGCCAGTAGTGTATAAAGAGGTAGACATACAACATTCGGTAGTATCTAAATTGGTACAAAAATTATTTTAGGTCCATAAATAAAATAAAATGGAACAGTATTTTAAAATTGTGTCGACTAGGGGTGCTCTGTCTGCCCTGTAGGGCTGTGGGCCTGTCCATCAAATTTTATTGAGGGATGGACTCGCAGCCACTTTCTGACAACTTCCAACATGCTGTTTCTATGATCTAAGAACCATAAAATTACGTTATGGTTTTAGCACCCTGCCAGGCTCCATCAATGCCTACTCAGGCTGTTAACTTTCTAGAGTCTCGCTCAAGTTGCATAACGTTGCAACAACATCTTTATGAAAAATAGTTGAGAAAGTAACTTGTCCTCTTTCAGCATAATATTACCCTTTGTCAACGATGGCAAGTCTTTGTACGAGGAGTTACGGCTTTCTTTAGGGTCAACCATTTCTTTCTATTCCACCCGCTGATTTTTGTGATATTGGCTTAGAACATGTGGTTCAATGCCATTATTCCCATACACGGCGCAAAAGTTTCTGGCTGTGTGCGCTGTTGTTGCTCTTATAAGAACTCAAAAAAAAAAAAGAATATGTCGACAATGTTCCGATTTCTCCAATTGGCACTCTGTTTTCTAGTTTCCACAGCTTCACTCACTATTTCCAAATGACAGTACGAAAAAGGAAATAGCAACAGTGAACTAAAAATAGAAACTGAGGGGAAGCTTGGAGCAAATGTGTGCGTGTTTGTGTGTGTGTGTGTGTGTGTGTGTGTGTGTGTGTGTGTGTGTGTGTGTGTATGTATGTCTGTTTGGAAGTTGCATGCGCTCAACGTTGAGTTTATCAGCGCACTAACACATAATAAAAGTAACTAATGTGGACAAAATGGCCAAAACTGTTGTCCCAAATTGAAGAGGAAACTTATAAAATGACAGTCGGTCACTCACTCCCACCTCACTCGCACTGAGCTATATAATCATTTTATCCCACATGCTATTACACAAGGGAGAAGGGTGAAAGTTGCTACGGGGACCTTATCCCATCGATGTGGCTGGGAGGAGGTAAACCAGGACCGCATAGTGGCCTTTTCTAGACACGGCTTATTATCAGTCACTTCCAGCCACTCGCCTTCCCATCGACGAATGACTCTGTACCTGAACAGCAAGACGAGCACACGCAGGGGTATGGCACACCGAACTATCAAGGCTCAGGACACGCCTCTTCGGCTGCTGCATCTGTCGTTCAGCGCAATATTCTCATGTCATGGCACCCGAAATAAGGGTGCCTCCTTCCCCCTCCGCTGAAGTCGGAGAAGGGCATCCTGGATATCTTGAACTACTTTATCAGCTGGACACAAACGTTGCAGAACCTAAAGGGCACTCAGGGAGTTGGAGAAGACGAAGAATTTGTAGACAGAGTAAACGGCTTGTCTGGCACCAAAGTCCCATAAGGAACCTTAGCAAGGAGACCTGTATTCTCTCCTATATTCCATGGCTTCCAGCCCAAGATGTTAGCGTCAGGAAAAGCTTCAAGGCCACCGTAGTCTGCATGGTTGCCCCACACAACTGCCAAGGTCAGCCATGTACTGCCTCCAAACACAGCTTGGACATCACACCAAAACTGCAATCGTAGTCCACGAAACACATTAGGACCTCACATCAGTTGTCGCTTATCGCTGTGTGTTAACGTACCTCAGCAATGCCTCTGCAACGTGCTTACCATCGTCGCTGGCGGCGCAGTCTTCCTATTTACAAGACATTGAGAGTAATTGATATTGATCTTGCTGGACTGTTTAATAAGCAACAACAGATGGAAGATCCTAATGTGTTTCGTGGACTACGATTGCAGTTTTGGTGTGATGTCCAAGCTGTGTTTGGAGGCAGTACATGGCTGACTTTGGCAGTTGTGTGGGGCAACCATGCAGACTACGGTGGCCTTGAAGCTTTTCCAGACGCTAACATCTTGAGTTGGAAGACATGGAGTATAGCAGAGAATACAGTTCTCTTTGACAAGGTTACTTAACGGGCTTTGGTGCCAGACAAGCCGTTTGCTCTGTCTACAAATTCGACTGGGTATGGGGCTGGTCCTATAACCACCTGTAACCAGCCTAACCCCCTCATGTATAACATTGTCAATTATCTTCCAATTAGAAGGCCTAGCAAATCCATAAACTGTTCATCCACAGTACAGTCGCGAACGCATGAAAGTTCTATAAATCTGGAACAGACATGCCCTGCACACTCCCTGACAACTGCGGCTACGACGCTTTTTGACGTTCAATGCCTTCATGGTTGTGGCTTCCAGGTCTGCAGGTGCGGCAACGACTATCTGGAGGAAAAAAATAAGGCCCAGAAACCTCACCGAGTCTCCAAAAAGGAGAATGGTATCCATCATATGTAAGGCAGGTATATCAAAGATACGAAAAGAACGGTTAAAATGAACACACACAGTTACCTGCAGGAAAATGAAAACCCATCTTTACAGCCCACTTTTGTAACCTCCAATTCCACCTGATGCGTCGATGTCTCAACACTGCAGGAGCAACAGAAAACAGCAAAAGCGTCCACAAACAAGCATTGCACATGATCCTACACCGTTGGCATGACACTGTTTATGGCTATGACAAGGAGAGTAACACTTAAAGCACTGTCCTGAAGAACCCATTCTCCTGCTCAAAACAGTCTGACAGCACGTCACAAACTCAGAACCTACAAAACCACTTAGACAGCATGGACTCTATGAAGATGCCGATGTGACCACGAACCCCCATTGATGGAGTTGCTCAAGAATATTGTGTCTCCAAGTAGTGGCTGATGTCAAAGATTGCACCGAGGCAGTGACGTTTCCTTCGGAAGGCCTGCCGAATGAACGCCTCTAGTTGGATAAAGTTGTCGACAGGGAGACCAAATCCAAGGAATCCACACTAAGAGTGACTAGTCTCTGACAACTAGACCAAACTACAGTTAACGATTTCACTCCAGAGACTTTCCCACACAACTCATTCAGGCGACGCTCTAGTAACTACTGAGACATCTGCGGTCTTTGCCTGGTTTGAGGAGAAGTATCAGGACAACCACTCTCCACGAGTTAGGAAATTGACATCTATGCGATATCCATTTAAAACATCCAAGGAAGATTTCCTATGACGCTGCTCGCAAATGTCGAAGCATGCAGTGCCGGATTTGGTCGTGAGTAGGTGCAATATCACGAGTGTCAGACAGTCCCGATTCCATCTCCCACATGGATAAAATGCAGTTACAAGCCTCGGGATGGGAAGCCGAACTTGCCCCTCTCCGCAGTTCCTCAGTAGCTGCTAAACGCCAGATGTTGGCTGGCATCGGCAGTAGCTACTGCAAAATTCTCTGCCAACGTCAGAGCGATGTATCTGGGCGTTGTTTGGACATAACTGTGCTTCCTCACTGCTGCTATGGGTAATCGACGATGTTGATTGGAAATCCTATGGATGGCTACTCATAGATTTTTAGAACAAGTGGAACGGTTTATGCAGTCCACGAATGCTTGCAATGACCTTCCCTTGCTCTCCTTCATTACGCACCAAGTCTTGGCCCTCACTACCCAAAATGCTATGAGGCATGTAAAAAGTCGAAAAACCGCATGTCAGTCCTACATTGCTGAGCGGCAACCACAACACCACTAAGGAACAGTTTGCCACCTACGATGACCTGAGGCCTTTGGGATGGATAAGCCAGCAACATGACTGATTATTCGTGTGATGTGATCTACCCACTGCTGGATGCTGTTATGGTGTACAAACGCAGCCAACACGCTGAACAGTGTTCAGATAGCTTTCTGACTAACCATTTCGGTGGCTTCTCTTCAAGTAAACCTCCATCCAGGAGGTGGATCCACAGTGAGAAATGGACGCTGGGATGAAGGTCATTGGTTGCTTCCAACTGAGCTTAGTCTATAGCATCAGGAGAGCAGAAAGTGAGCTCAATAGCCAAGAACGACACAGTAGCAGCCGAGGAATGAGTGGTACTGCTTGTATTGAGAATGCATAGTGAAACGCGTACGTTTCAACCAGCGATGGCGAGGCATGACAGAATCTCTGACCAGAGAGTTGTTTATCGTTGCTAGTCTGCGCTTGACTGCGTGAGAGTTCAGTTCCAAGTTGGACGCTGTTGCGTGTTGGACTCAGTTGCGAGAAAGTTGTTGTACGTAGCGAGTCGCGAGAGCATGCAGTTGCGAGTTAGCAGTTGCCAGTTGCGAGTCGGAGTTGTGTGTGAGGAGACGGCAGGCGTCGACATGGGTCTCTGGTCAAGGTTAGGGACGAGGTACATTGTTAAATAAGGTAATGAAGCAGCATTGCGCACATCTGATAATGTAATGTATGTCAATTGTAATTAATTTGTTCAAGAAATGCCCCCAATAATAATTTTGTTTTCAAACCAATCTTTTTTAAGAAAAGAATCATTTCAATTGAAACAATATTTCTATGCTTTTCATCCCAGAATCAATTTATCAGATTAGTTATTGCACAGGGCCTAAGGTCAGCGATGCTGCCCTATTATTGTGGGTTTAATGATTAATGTTCATTTCTCAATTTTTGTGTCGAGTTTACATTGGGTCATTATTGTTCAGTAATTTTGTGGGGACTTAACATTTTTGCACATTTTTATTATCATTGACTTTTATTACTGTGGGAAGCTAACATTTGGCTCTATTTGCATTTTCATTCAATTCATATTTAAAAATAATTACGGGGAGGTTACATTTAGCACGATGTCCAATTCTCATTTAAATATTTTCTTTTATTTTTGCGGGGAGGTTACACTTGGCGACATCCGGACCAGGATCGTATTTCTTTGAGAATCTTCTGAAAAGTAGCCAGCCAGATATCTGCTCTTATTTACTAAAATATAATTAACATTTGGCGCAACGCTTTTACTAATTTTGTGACTTTCTTTTCTCAGATCATCGACAATTCGTTGCTCTTTGTTGTACTTATATTTGTTGAATTTTTCATTGTCTTTGTTTCATTTGTGAATAAGTGTGATTTGTGTAAAAATGCCGCGAAAAACTATTAATAGTACATCGCGAGGTGTAATGAATGAAATTACCGACTTAAACAACTTCACCGATAGTACTTGCGACACGCAATATAATGATGACAATCCACCGTTTACTAACAATCATCCTAGTGATGAACAAATGAATTCAATTGTGTCCTCTGATAATTTGACGACAATTGATGACGCGGGGCGTTCTGTTGCAATGAGCGCAGCCCAGCTTGAAACACCCGGTTTGCATGATTTGAGTAATGAACAGACAAATTTGTCTAATGAAAATGAGCGGTATACTCAAAGTACGACAGATTTATTTAATTCCGAGGTAGTGTCTAACAGTACACATCCGATTGGCAAACCTTTTTGTAAATTACAGAATGACCAAATGGTCACACAGAACGTGACAATTGCAGGTACGCCGTCAAACAGCGCAGAGAATAGAGCCGGTAATATTGACTTGGATCAAATTATGGCAATATTGCTACAACAACTTAATGAACATTTCAAACAACAGAACGAAATTTTCGACAACCATTTCAAACAACTTAACGAAACAATTAATGAAAGTTTCAAACAGACAAATGAAACATACGACAAACTTAATGAAAGTTTCAACAACCATTTCAAACAACTTAGCGAAACAATTGATGAAAGTTTCGAACTCACGAACGGAAAACAAGACAACCTTAACGAACAGTACAAACAAGTTAGTGAACAGATTACAGCCGTTACCGTGCATTCTCAGGGCATTAAAGAACAATTACGTGAGGATACTAAGGCTTGTGTTAATAACAGTAATGAAGAAGTTGGCACTGTTGCACAAGAATTAAGTATTACACGTGTAGGCACAACAGAATCAAATAAAGACGAAATTAATGCAGTCACTGAACAATGCCCTAAAAACGCGGTACAGATATGCGACGAGTTTAATTTAGAGTCACTGGAAGTTTCACACACTTTGAATACGGATGTCGATAATAAAAGCGACACAACAACCAAATTGAAGAAAGTATTAAAGTAACAGAATTGAAAACTATTTCAGTCACCAACACATCACAGCAGACGCCACTTAGTGAACATTTGTCAGACTCACGCAGCGCGTATAACGTAAGCAATCTACAGAGACTACGCGACTTAAAATCCGTAAAGCTACGCGACTTAAAATCTGAAAAGCTACGCAACTTGAAATCCGAAATGACACAGACAATCAGATTCTCACACAAACCTGAACGTGTTCTCAAATTCAGTGAAGAGAACGTTGATTATAAGCAATTTGCATTTGTAAGAAAATCTAAGGAATTTAATAAAGACAGTGCACAGATACACGATTTGCACCGTATACGACAATTTATTTTTGTACTTTCACCGCTATTATCTGTAAAGCAGAAACTAGCTTTGAACTGGATACTACAATTTTCTTTTGGATTTTTACCGCCATTGCCTGTAACGCCAAAGCTAAAATTTATTTGCAGTACGTAATTGACCTCAGGGGATTCATTACGCTTTAATGAACATGTGCCGTAGCGTGCATAGGGCCCCGAGCTGTAGTAGTGCTGCTTCACCTTCAGTTTTCTGCACTGCTGCCTTCTCTTCTACTATCCTTTATATCTATTAGAACAGCTCTTTAACTATTGCTCTATCTAGAATTAAGAGTATGTACTGAAAACCCGATGTGACGAATTTTTACCGAAAGTGATAATTTTCATTAGGCACTCCAGAACTACCAGCGTAATTTTAATAACAGATAAAATTGTAATCATCAGTATGTGAAAAATTTTCAGTAGTCGCAACCACATTTTGGTAACTTTTGTGGCGGTGTTCGTAGCGACAAACAATTCGCTGTAGAAACGGCTTACGAAGTCACCGCCACACTTTTAATAGCGGGCCGACCGGTCCGCTGGAACAGTGAACAGAAAGATGAAAACCCAAACACTCTGATTAAATAAAAGTCGGTACTTATCTTTATTAATGAAGATACAGAAACACAGTAGTGAACTCCGTGTCTACAGAGATCTGTCTAGTTCGAGTCGGAGCGGCTAGGTCAGCGTCGGCTGACGACAAACAACAACTCTGCTGCGATGAACACACAACTGACTAGCAAGTACACAATTCGGTGGCGAGTATACAACTGAGCGGCGAATCCAGAACTGTCCTAGCGCTCGCGACACCAGCGCTTAAGAAGCCAGAAGCCAGCGGTGGCGCGCGCAGACTTGCGGCGATTTGCTGTCTCGCTGGCGCTGCTTATGCGGACGGCGTCCGGACTTTGATGCTGCCAACCTTTTGGCAGCGGGCTCGGGTGGCATTACTGGCTAGGATATAACAGTAACAATAGATGTTTTTCTCCACAACAGCATAAAAGTCACCCGCTTAGCATACCTAACCAACAATGTAATGCACAAGGTCAACCAGGCTTTAATGTTTCGCCGCGTGCACGTATAGTCCCAGCTACAACAAATAGTAACGCACGCCAGCAAGGAAATAACTACGTGCAGAAAACACAGTATTTCAATTCCTATCGTAATGCACCGTATAGGAATGACTATTACGACAGACGAAAAATAACGAGCACAATTTTCAGCGTACATCTTAACAACAGTCGGTCTTACCAACAGCAAAATTATCCACAAGAACATATTCTCATGAATGAACCCGACAGTAGGTATCATCCAGCGCGTAATACGTCTGGAAGAAATAATAGAACAGTTCAAATAGTAGAAATGCCACAACATCCTCCAGAAAATAATAACACGTCAGAGAGAATCTGACTAGATACTGTACAGGTCGCATCTTCCAGTAACACAAGCACTACCTTTGACACGCAGAATGTTGTTCACGAAAATGTAATTACTTTTGACGATATCAGAGACACTCTTTTACTGAAAAGACCAGTCGTTCAAAAAACCATGTCACATCCTGTCATCGAAATTAAAGTTGGTTCATCGAAATTTTCAGCAGCAATCGATTCCGGATCACCTATGTCAGTAATAAATGAAGAAGCTTTTAACGAGTGTAACAAAGAGAATAACTATCCTACATTACCATTAGGCAAAATGAAAGTGAAAGGAGCAGTATCGAGTAAAGGAGTAGACGTTAAATTACAGACACATTTATCATTTTGTATTGCAGGTCATACTTTTCACTCAAATTTTTGGATTGTTCCTTTATTGACAACAGACGTTATTTTAGGTACGGATTTTCTGGTACAACACGACGCAGTTATCGATTTTCAGAATTCCTATTTAATGTTGAAGGATGAAAATATACAATTTGCTATAGAATTTCAGCACTCACTATCTGCAGAGGAACAAACAATTAATCGCACAGAGGTCATCTCCGTATCACGTAACATACATTGTACTTCCACGTTGTTCACAGATACGTACGTACACAACTATAATACTCCAGACGAAGCCGAGTATGACGTTATACAGACGATTTCTGATAAAGTCAAGCAGAGCAGTGCAAATACAGACGACGAACGGACGCAACTACACAAAATTCTTTTACAGCAATCTCCAGTTTTTGACAACATTCCTGGTGCTATGTCCGGTTTTATGTATGAATTTCAAGTCAAACCGCACGACACATTCCATATATCCACAGAGAACAAGTTAAAAAAGAGTTGCAAGATATGCTCGACCAAGGAATTATAGAATCGGCAGTTAGTCCGTACATAAACCCGCTACATATTGTTAAGAAAAAAGATGGCTCACTTCGCCTCGTGCTTGATTCGCATCACATCAACGACATAATTATTAATGAAACAGATCGACCACAGACACTAGAGGAACTTCTACAGAAATTTCATGGTACGGCTGTTTATTCCACACTAGATTTGAAATCGGGATTTTGGCAAATTCAGCTCCATCCGAACTGCAGAAAGTACACAGCATTTCTCTGTTTTGGCGACTGTTATCAATTTTGCAAATTACCATTCGGTTTAACTATTTCTTCTGCTGCTTTTATTCGCGGTTTGAACACAATACTTCCGACAGAACCTAAAGACAGAATCACGACGTACGTAGACGACATTCTTATTGCAGAAGCTAACTGGTCTGAACACAATATGATTCTTGAACGTCTGTTACAAACTTTTCGTGCACAAGGACTCACAGTTAACCTCAGTAAATCGCACGTTGGCAAAACTTCTATAAAATTTCTTGGACATGTAATTTCAGCAGAAGGCATTGCGCCTGACCCGGAAAAACTTCAAGCTCTACGTGACATTACTGTTCCTACAACGAAAAAAAAAAACTACGCAGTTTTTTGGGCTTAATTAACTTTTTCCGTAAATTTATTCATCACTCTGCTTTAGACACACCTAGATTATGCCAATTGACAGGAAAAAACACTATTTGGTCCTGGGATAAGCAAGCACATTCTGAATTTATGAATCAGAAACATGCTTTGTTGAATGCACCACTTTTATCGCACCCTGATCTTACCAGAAATTTTTCCATTGCCACCGACAGTTCCAACACCGCTTTAGGCGTACATATTTTCCAGGAAATTGAAGAAGATGGCTCAACAGTAATTAAGAACATCGCATTTGCAAGTCGCATTCTGTCACCTGCTGAACGAAATTATTCCGTTACCGAATTGGAAACGTTATGTGTTGTTTGGGATTTTACGAGATTTAGGCATTTTCTTTATGGAAGACATACCACCGTCTACACAGACCACAGAGCGATACAATTTTTACTTTCAGCTAAATTTACTCACGACACATTAAGCAGGTGGACACTTTATTTACAAGAATTTAATTTTGCAATAGTTCACATTCCCGGCACACAAAATATTGTAGCAGACGCACTATCTCGTTCTCTCAGCAACACTCAACAAGACATCGCAACCAACTTCTGCAAAGCAAATTTCAGCGTGATGTACATTCAACAAGTTGCATTTGAAAATTTTATTTCATCGTCATTACAGGACATAGCACGAGAGCAAAGTAAAGACAACGTGTGGAAAGAAATTAAACACCTCTGGCAAGATAGGAATAATGTTACGATTAGAAACCATTACACTGTACGCAATGACATTCTATTTCGCCGCTCTCATCCTGACAGCAACAATTGGTTATTATGCATTCCTGATGAACTGATTAACAACTTAATCTGGTACACTCATTTAAGTTACGCACATTACGGAGCCAGAAAATGTTTTCTTACACTGCGACAGAACTGTTATTTTACGAACATGGAGAAACGTATTCGACGAGTTTTAGCGTCATGTAAAATTTGCCAGAAAGGTAAGTCAGACACAACTTCACATATTCCTCCATTATATCCCACTGTACCTGTTAAATTGAGGCATATGGCCGCTGTAGACATTTTTGGTCCGATTCCCAGAACTAATAGGGGTTTTTGCTACATCTTTGTCGCTGTTGAACTCACTTCAAAATTTGTTACTTTCACTCCGTTACGCAAAGCTACTGCTAAAACCGTTTCGAAAGCACTTGTAAAGCATTTTCTATTTCATGTAGGGCATGTGTTGAAAGTAATTTCTGACAATGGATCACAATTTCGTTCTGCTATATGGACACGCATGTTACGAGCTAGAAACATTTCTCCGATCTATATATCCAAGTACCATGCTTCTTCGAACCCTTGTGAACGATTAATGAAATAAATTGGTAAACTGTGTAGAATATACTGCCACAAAAGACATATTGATTGGGACACACACATATTCTCATTCCAAGAAGTAATTAATTCCATTCCAAATGAATCCACTATGCTATCTCCGTCTATTATACTGAAAAATGTTGAACCACCTAACAAAATTACAGAATTAATAAACTTTCCTACATCTCGTCGACTACGACACCATGAAATAATTAACATTGCGCTGAACAACATCAAACGTGCCGCAGAGCGACGGAGAAGACAGCAAAAACAAGTTTGTATACGCCGTGACTTTCACATTGGACAGAAGATATTAGTACGTACACACCATTTATCCAGCAGAATAAAAGGTAAGTGCAGTGAATTTGAACTTCTATACGCAGGTCCATATCGGATTCGCAGCATTCCTCACCCCAATGTTGTACACGTCGAAACTCTGCGAACCAGAAAAAGTAAAGGCAACCACCATGTCTCCAATATTAAACCCTTTATTGAATGAAGACGCTTTATGATTTAACATACTATGATGCCATTTACTAATTTTTTATGATCACTTATGTAATTATATTCACATGACTAATTATTGACGATTATCGTATTTTTTCTTGGCAAGTGCCCGGCAAGGTAAGGTTAGCAGGTCTCTCTTCTTGTCGTTACACATCAGACCGTGCATATTTTTCCAGATGAATTTACACATTTATGACTATTTCTGCAATTATATTTATGTGACTACTTATTGATGATTATCGTATTTTTTCTTGGCAAGTGCCCGGCAAGGTAAGGTTAGGAGATCGCTCTTTTTGTCGTTACATATCAGACTGTGCACATTTTTTCCAGAGAAACTTACGTATCTTATGAATAATTATGCAATTTTATCTAGTGACATATTAATTTTATTAAATTCTCTCTCCATTAAAGTCTTTAATTCTCGCCTCTACTAACTAAACAACATACAAGGTGAACTCAAAGAAGGTCACATATTTTGTCATCATTTTTTTATGTATGTACGATTGTTTTCATAATTTGTTTATATGCATTGTGAAATAATTAAGATATAACACACACCAGTTGACTTTGACATTTTTGCCCTATGATATCTCAACATCGTGACTGTTTTACATTTTTTGCTGCTGCATTGTGATATTCTGTGTACATTTTTGCATTTGAACACTGTCTACTTTTTTTCATATTACGTTTTCTGTCATGTTATGCTGTATGCTTAATTATGTTATCATAAACCAGTCATTATTTAGTGAGTATATGATGTAAATGCAAGACATTAATCTTTGTTCATCAATTTCAGAAAGAAATGATGCGTAAAAGAAATAAATTAAACAGAAATGGGAATTTCACCTTCGGAATGAACGAAAGAATATGAAAACCTCGTGAAGAGTAAATGGATCAGGATTAACAAGCATTAACAAGAATATACTATACACATCGTAGAATAGAAGTCTTAACTAATTTTTTCTTTCAGAATACAAGGCGATTGATGCAGGCTGTCAGACAGAACTACACATCTTAGTTTTAGTGATGAAATATGGTAGAAATAAGGAATATTTGTATAATGAATAATGAAGTGATTTTTTGCAGATGATAATGAATAATGATGAAGAATATGCTACTATGGATAATGAAGTTTTTCTTTACAGGTGATGATAACAATGGAGTTATGATAATATAGATAATGAAGTGATGGATAATGAAGTTTTTCTTTACAGATGAGGATAATGTGGAAGCTATGTATTCATGCTATGTAGTTATTTAAGTATTTGTTGCAGTTTGCTTTGACAGCAGGTGTTATATTGCATAGTATAATGACGGAAGGTTTTGGAAGGGACAGCTATGGAACACATTTTTATACACATTTTACTACCTATTAATTCGAAGTTCACTACTTTTCAGCGTAAAATGCATTTCTTCTTTCAGCTTAATAATCCATTTTTTGTACATTTTTGCAGGAGAAATTATTTATGAAATTAATGTGCTATAAGCAGTTGTTCATTAAATTTATGTCATTTATGAATGTGATTACATATACTCTACTTGTTTCATAATCTTGCAACAGCGGACTCATGACGAATGACGTTACACATTTTCATTTACAGTAACAACCCAGAAGCAAATTTTTTTCTTGCTTTCCCCTATAATTACCCAAAGCAATGCATTGCTAAAACAAAAAATGTATTACCAGTCCCAAATAATGATACCAGTTTAAGAGAGTTCTGAGTAATGCTGATCAGCTATGAATAATATGTCACTTGAATAATGAATGCTACTGATTACTGTATTGAAATGACCAATGATTAATAATACTTTGCAACTAGGAAATGAATGCTATTAATCTGCTTTGTAACAAGGAATGAATGCTACTGATTACGGTATTGAAATGACCAATGATTAATAATGCTTTGTAACTAGGAAATGAATGCTACTAATTATGCTTTGTAACAAGGAAATGAATGCTACTGATTATGCTTTGTAGCTGGGAAATGAATGCTACTGATTACGGTATTGAAATTACCAATTATTAATAATGCTTTGTAACTAGGAAATGAATGCTACTAATTATGCTTTGTAACAAGGAAATGAATGCTACTGATTATGCTTTGTAACTGGGAAATGAACGCTACTGATTATGGTATTGAAATGACCAATGACAATGTTGTCTGTAAATCAATTAATGAACATTTTTCTGTATAACTACATACATGGTACAGAAATGTTCAATAACTGGGCTATGAATGCCGCAAACTACTAATGTAATTCCCAATGAACACTAGTATGTGACTTAATGTCCTTCACTCTCTGACCTAACTACCCTGAATTACTGCAATATCCATTTGTCCTGTATATCCTCTTGATCATGGAGCACTATATTTGGTTTTTGCACTAATTCTACGTTGGTGTGCCTTGTAAGTGCGTGGTGTTGACACGACATGCTGTCCACCACCGTGAGCGATGGAGACGTTATTATGGTCACACTGTTTGGTGTACCCAATGTACTGCCAAAATGATAACATGGAATATTACTACGACATTTCAGTGTCTTGGGTACGCTGATAAATACTTTTGGGAAAAGAACTTCAGATTGTATCACTTGGTGTTGTACTTCTGTGGAAAGATATGGACTTTACGTTGCACGCAGCTGCACTGAAAGTGCTACAACCATGATGCAATCCTTCCCTTTCCTATCCTAATTCTTGTAACATAGTGAAAATCATTTTTTGCTAACATCATTTGTATTCATGGCCTATACATTTTTTTTTCGAACTACAGTGCGAGTGCACTTTTGTTATTTTCTAACATGATTACTACTCATTGTATGTACATTTCGATTTGCTGATATATTCTGAACTACAGTGCGTGTGCACTTTTGTCATTTTTCTAACATGATTTCTACTTATTGTATATACATTTTGTGATTTGCTGATATATTCTGAATTTCAGTGCGTGTGCACTTTTGTCATTTTATAACATGATTACTACTCATTGTATGTACATTTTGATTCGCTGATATGTTCTGAACTGCAGTGCATGTGCACTTATGTCACTTGTCAACATGATTTTTTGCCATTATGTTTATTTGCTGTGAAAATGCTAAAGAGTTTTTCAGTGTGTCTGCGCTTATGTCATTTGTTAATATGTTTTGTACTCACATTTTGTCATTGCCTAATATGTTTTGTACATGGTGCATGTGCACCATATTTACTTCATGTTCTATATCTGTATATATGCTGTAATTGTAAAGTTAATTAATTCTGAAAAAATTTGTTGCTCATGGCAAGTCCAAATGACTCACCATCGCTGCCAAATTTTTGCCCCCCCCCCCCCCCCCCCCAGCGGAGGGTTATGAAACGCGTACGTTTCAACCAGCGATGGCGAGGCATGACAGAATCTGTGACCAGAGAGTTGTTTATCGTTTGCTAGTCTGTGCTTGACTGCGTGAGAGTTCAGTTCCAAGTTGGACGCTGTTGCGTGTTGGACTCAGTTGCGAGGAAGTTGTTGTACGTAGCGAGTCGCGAGAGCATGCAGTTGCGAGTTAGTAGTTGCCAGTTGCGAATCGGAGTTGTGTGTGAGGAGTCGGCAGGCGTCGACATGGGTCTCTGGTCAAGGTTCGGGACGAGGTATATTGTTAAATAAGGCAATGAAGCAGCATTGCGCACATCTGATAATGTAATGTATGTCAATTGTAATTAATTTGTTCAAGAAATGCCCCCAATAATAATTTTGTTTTCAAAGCAATCTTTTTTAAGAAAAGAATCATTCCAATTGAAACAATATATCTATGCTTTTCATCCCTGAATCAATTTATCAGCTTAGTTATTGCACAGGGCCTAAGGTCAGCGATGCTGCTCTATTATTGTGGGTTTAATGATTAATGTTCATTTCTCAATTTTTGTGTCGAGTTTACATTGGGTCATTATTGTTCAGTAATTTTGTGGGGACTTAACATTTTTGCACATTTTTATTATCATTGACTTTTATTACTGTGGGAAGCTAACATTTGGCTCTATTTGCATTTTCATTCAATTCATATTTAAAAATAATTACGGGGAGGTTACACTTAGCACGATGTCCAATTCTCATTTAAATATTTTCTTTTATTTTTGCGGGGAGGTTACAATAGCTCCTGAGATATCACGAGGTTCTCCAAGTCTCGACTCAAAGGGAAAGTACATCTCGAATCCCATAACACATAATGAGCACCGAAATCATCCAGTAGGACAAATGTGTGTGGGAGTTGAACAAGGCCTGAGAGTGCGTCAGAATCTTTTGTATCATGTAGAAGCCAATACAGTGAGCAGACCGTGATCATCTGCTCCATATGACTACTGCTTTGTAAGTCAGTAACCAAGGAGACAGCAGAGGAGTAGTGTGTGTTATTGACAAGCAGAACAGCCCCTCCCTGTGCTCTGTCCCTAGTTAGGTACAGCCCTGTAACACAGAGGCGTCAGTGGCTTTAAAATGTGTTACTTGCAAAGACAGGCCCAGAGAGCTTTCCTACGTTATCAGTTTCAGTTCCCCCACATGTGTCCTGAACCCATAAACCTTCCACAGTGGGCTGAGGTGAGGGCCATCTGCCAACGGGGTAGCACTTTTTCCTTGAATTTCTGCCATGGAGGTGAGCCCACAATAGGTGAATGCTCAGTCTTGGGGCGAGATGATTGCCCCTGTCCAACATCAAAATGCGTCGCCCCTGAAGAAGATTCGAGTGAAACCTCAGACAGCATAACGTCTACATTTTCGGACTTTGTACTTCTCTTGTCCAACACTGCGAAATTCTTTGCCCTCGACTCCGATTTTTGTGTCTGAGGCGGCCTCAGAGCAACAACCACGGAAGCGGTGCTGACCTCACGCCCCTCCTATCCGCATTCTCAGCTGAGGATGACACGGCTGTCGGATGGTCCCGATGTGCCACTTGTGGCCTGATGGCGGAGTGCCAACCTATATCCACTGTCGAGATACGATGAGTTAAATTCGAGCTAAATGTAGAACATAAAATTCGTTCTTACGCTAACTGGATGCGCGTAAATGATTTAAAGTGCATAAAATAAATTGAACATATTTTTAGTATAAAATCGAAAACTCGCTTTCAAAAATGCTTACGGATTTTCCGTTCTAAAATACAGGGGGAGAAACGTTATTTTTCCTTTCGCGTGCCACTTCTGTGTGTCCGACGTGTGCGAATCCATAGACAAATACCTGTAATTACTGGTTATCCTATTGTTTTGTTGAACCATTACCCGTTGCCACGATGTAAGCGACATTATTCGAAAGACAAGAAAGACACCTATACGACTCCCACATCGGCTTCCAGTCTTTAGGTGCCTGTCAAAATTATGGTAGGGTAAACAATGTTGAGAATCAGAATGATAAATGCTCCTATCATAAAACAAAATAGGCGAAAACTTCTTTTCGATTTATTTGGCAGCTTCAAAGGCATTTGCGCACGCAAAGGGTCTTCTGCTTTTCGCCTAAATAAAATAAATGCAACTAGAATCAAGATGTTATTGTTTTTCCACAACAGCAGCGTCGGAATATCAGCTTTATAATCACACACTTCACTCCGTGCCTCTATCAGACTTCCTTACGCAGTCGGACGGCAGTAAAAGGAACGAACGACTCGAGGGCTCTCCCAGCAGAAGGTGCTAGCGCCAGAGTTTCCGCGTTGCGCACAGCCTCTTCACGTGGCCCAGCGCTGGTTACGGCCTGAGTTTGAAGTCCTGCAGCAGGTGAGGCAGGAAGAGTAGCGGGTGGGAGGGAGGGAGAGAGAAGTCGGCAAGCACCTCCACACCGTCGGAGTAGTTCGTCGTCGACTCCGCCTCATTCCTTACATCTGCCGCCGCCGGGTCGTGAATTTTGTAGCCTCTCCCGGGCTGCGCGCTGCGGCACAGCACAATTCTGCGAATAAGGGCAGCGGACCTCTTGCAGCGAAAGGACAAAACTCAACCCAACGTCTCTGCGTCTCAAGATGTCTCACAAATGATACCCAACCTCAGACATTATTCTGTTACTTATGGAAATGTGCCTATCACGATCGTCTACATCAGGTCACCTGCCAGAGGGCGTTATGCTGTTCTAAACAAAACCTAAAAGTCTTATAAATCAATTATTTGAATTTAAAAAAGAGCAATAAGGTTCAGAAAAGAGATTACGAATACAGAATAATGAAGCGGCGTTTTAAGCAATTTAAAATTTTAACTTACATTACATCAAGCAAATAAATATAGATTATTTTATATTCCGCAGATAATTTTGATATAACGAGCGTTCAGTAACTAATACAACACTTTTTATCCGTGGAGAAATGCGTGACCCACACTCTGTTGTCTTGCAATATTCAGGGTGATCCAAAAGTCCGGAAACACCCTATTAAAATCCAAATGGAGTATACACGAGGAACGGGAAAGGGGAAACCTTATAGGCTATGCCACCAACATGGCGGCCATCTTGAAAGCCGCCATCTTGGATTCAACTCCAAAATTTCAAATGGGAATGTTGTCATGTGACATATCAAACAGATAGAGAATTTCACCAGAAAAACAATGCCGTTGTTATTTTAAACATAGCTTTATTCATTCTCCGTTTATAGCCAATTACTTGCGGCAGCAGTGAAACGCTCGGCTGCGTGAGTCTTGCGTACTGAGAAGTCATAAAATGGAGTCTAAACCGGTGCAAAGTGACTATCCCATGCCTGATATGTTACATGTGCTTAACTGTTAGGTATCATTTACTCGTGCTAACGTTTTAAACATTGTTTCCTTATTTACAGGTTACAAAATGTCCTTAACACATGAAGAACGCATTGAAATCATCTAGATATCAGGAGAAAGAAGCACACGGGTCATTGCTGAGGATTTCAACAGTCGTCACCTAACCAGACATCCCATCACTCACAGCGCAGTTTCCAAGCTTTTGGCCAAATTCCGAGCAACAGGTTCTGTCGCAGATAAACCTAAGGCTGGAAGACCAAAATCCGCCACCGATGAAGCAACAACAGTGAGCGTGTTGGCATCATTTAGCAAGAGTCCGCAACAGAGTACTCGTCGCTTGTCACCAGAATGTGGGGTTAGCCGTACCTCCATACTGCGAATTTTATCGCAGCACAAATGGCACCCGTACAAAATTCAGCTGCCCCAACACCTGTACGAGGATGATCCAGACCGTCGGGTACAGTTCGCAGAACGGCTGACACAGCAGCTACAAATAAACCCACGTTTACCCTATCAGGTGCTGTTCAGTGATGAAACCAATTTTTTTATCAATGGTGAAGTGAACAAGCAGAATCACAGATACTGGTCCGACACAAATTCGCACTGGATTGATGCTTCCGAAACGGTCGACTCACAAAAAGTGATGGTCTGGGGTGGTGTTTGGGGTACCAAAGCCGTTGGACCTTTTCTTATTGATGGTACGGTAACAGCCAACGGTTATCTTAGGTTATTGGATGAAGAAGTGCTTCCCTTGTTGTTAACGCAGGACGGGACATTTCCGGAATTCTTCCAGCATGATGGAGCCCCACCACAATATGCGCACAATGCGCGAGCATACCTGGATGTGCGGTTCCCTCAAAAGTGGATTGGTTGTAGGGGTGCTGTGGAGTGGCCACCACGTTCACCAGATTTGACTCCTTTAGATTTTTATCTTTGGGGTCATGTCAAAGCACTGGTTTATTCTGTGAAAATACAGGATTTGCATCATCTAACGCGGCGCATTTTTGATGCGTGTGGTCAAAGTTAATCAGGACTGAGTTCGGAGTACAGCATTAACAATCCAACATAATGGACAACATATCGAGCCATTCCTATGACCGTTGGTTGTCTCTCGGGACTGTGTAACATCGGCGTAATGTCTCTTCGGCAGATAACACACATGCTACCGAGCGTCCCACTGCTGCCGCAAGTAATTGGCTGTAACCCGAAAATGAATAAAGCTATGTTTAAAATAACAACGGCATTGTTTTTCTGGTGAAATTCTCTATCTGTTGGATATGTCACGTGACCACATTCCCATTCGAAATTTTTGAGCTGAATCCAAGATAGCGGCTTTCAAGATGGCCGCCATCTTGGTGGCATGGCCTATAACGTTTCCACCTTCCAGTTCCTCGTCTGTAGGGACTCTGTTTCCATGTTTGCTACTCCATTTGAATTTTATGAGGGTGTTCCCGGACTTTTGGACCACCCTATATTTATCCATTACCGGTTTCGATCATGGACCATCTTCATGGTGGGAACTTATCTATTGTGACCACTTTTCATGTCATACACGCTATTTAACCAGAAAACTACACGCCATTGCTGACTTGCATACGTCAAAATTACACTTATTGCCATAATACGAACATAAGCAAACCGAAAACATTGAAAACATGAAAACTTGTAACAGCAGTAAGTGCACAGCACCGTTACTCAGCCATTTGGAATGAGAGTGTCCGCACGTTACAACACTGCTGGGGTCACAGCTGTTAGAGGCCTGCCGGCATGCGGGAGATCGGTCATGTTTGCGACATCTTGTTGCGATGACGACAGACGCCGCGCCCAACGACTCCCCGCGCTTTTATTCACTGCCCGGTCTCCGTAGATATTCTGCAACCGGCTATGAATATCAGCCGCGCTCTGGGTTTTCCACCAAAAGAAAATGACAGCCCTCTGCTTGGAATGCACCTTCATTAAAGACGCCAAAACCTACTGGAAGTTCATGAAATTATTTGGGCTGAAGCGAAAATATTCCACAACGTCTCGCAACAAACTGCGCATTTTTTTCAGTCGTAACAGGCCAAGAAGAAAAAGTGTTACATTACTTGCTGAACGACCCTCGTATATGCGTGGGAAAGTTGTCTAAATTGTACCACTGTTGAGATTTAATTCTTATAGCCTTAGCTATTCCAGACTATTGAAACAATACCATCCTCATATGCTGGCTAGATTTTTGAAGTTTTGCTTGGAGCATTCATCATTTCCTTCAGATGCCACGCTCTTGAATGGACGTCTTCATCCACATTTTACCTGCCAAGACTTCAGTGTTGGTCTTGATATCTCATCTAAAGTCCGGGAACTATGTGAAAAAATTAGGATTCTGGTTTCATAAATTGTGGCAGTGCGTGCATAAATTGTTCCACTGTCATGAACTACGCCACTCAACTTAAAGGTGTGTACTATAAATTTATGTAAATGTTCGAAATTCTAGTCTTTCATCATTGCTTGCCGGTATTGCAATATAGCTTTCGTACGTCTTTTCCGCCCCCCACACTCATTCCGTGAATCCACATTGTGCAATTTACGCAACTCATCGTTTTTCCCATTCGTTCTTCCTCGCTCAACTCCGTTCCACCAATGAGATTCTCTGATGACTTCCGCACACCATCTGCAAAACACTTTCCTCTCACAAACAGAACTGTAGTTCTAGTTTTCTTCTCCTTTGTTTCGTTTACCTTTTATTTGCATGTACTGATCGTCAGCTCACGGGCTCCCTGTCTAGACCTTCAAGTTTTGCTTCGCGCATTCATTTCCTTCAGATGTCGCGGTATATCTTGAATGGACCCCTTCAGCGTACATTTTACCTGCCAAGACTTCTTATGAAATGAAATTATGGGGAAATCGTTGGAAAACGATTGTTGTCAAAAGTTTTTATGTCCTGGCGTGCATTTTAGTTTTTATTTCCAGCGTGGCAAAAAGTGGCTCTGAGCACAATGGGACTTAACTTCTGAGGTCATCAGAACTACTTAAACCTAAGGACATCACACACATCCACGCCCGAGGCAGGATTCGAACCTGCGACCGCAGCTGTCGCTCGGTCCACACTGTAGCGCCTAGAACCGCTCGGCCACCCCGGCCTGCTTATTTCCAGCGTGCCTCTTAATTGTTGACTTAGGCACAATTGCGTGCACATTCTTCTTATCCCATTTAGACACTGTAGCAGCTAACTAAAATTCATCCGTACTCCATTTTCCATAAGTCTTTCTCTTGCCATACTACAAAACAAAATAATAACTGATTGATAAGTTAGAATTATGAATGCATTACGAAATTCGCCATATCATTCCTACGCATTAAATTGTACGCTTAACGCATTTTAATGCTGGCTATAGGAGCAAGAGCCAACTGTACTAGTACATTATCGGCATCTTATAGCGGTACGTTGCAGGAAATGTCGCTATTTTCTCTTTGTTAATTTCCTGCAAACGAAACACACCGAATATAGATTTATGGCGATTTGAAAGCTGTGGAAATGAATATCAAACTATTACTCATTCGTCGTTCTATCAGTTTTACGTTGTAACCAATGTTCTTATTTTGTCTTACTATATTGGAGAGAATTAAGTGTGTTTTTAACAAGAGACATAAGTAATTAATAACTGTATGAAAAATATTAGAAACAGTTAAGAACAGATTTCATGCTGGAAGAATGTTGTCATCTAAATCGTGATGAAGTATTTAAAGTGATAGCCATAACTGCAAATCGTGGAACACAGTTCAATACGGGAAACTCTCTAATTACGGGAAGAAGCAGAACGTGTGGAATGTGGAGTCGTTATCAACAACTGAGAAGTTCAAAATGGCGCAGGTATACAACAAATATAGATATCACCATCTACGTCACAGTTAAAAATACAGGTAATGACTTAGACATAAACATCCAGCCCGAGTGACTAAGCAATTTACGTGAAGTGAACTGGAAACTTTTAAAGGCAGAACTCCAGATACAACCACTGCAAGGAGGAAGATTTGATGATGACGCAAAAACGGGCGAAATAGTACGAGCGTTGCAGACAGCGCGAGACAACGCGTTCAGAACATTTTTTAGGAAGTCAAAAGGGTATAGAATTCTCTGGAGTTTGGGCCTACAGTCCTTAAGACGCAGAGAAAGGCAGGCGAAAGATGCTACCAAAGATCCTTAAGGGGAACAGAACAACAAAGCCAGCTGAGTTTGTGTCGAACACTCAAACAACAATATAACGAACTACCACGCCAGACAAGAGTAGAAATATGGGAGGAGTACATTAAGGACCACATGGTAACAGATGTCTGGCGTTCTCCATACAGACTTGCAATAAACAAGATTCGATCGCCCTTTGTGTTATCGCGTGCAGCTCGTGGTCTAGTGGTTAGCGTTGCTGCCTCTGCATCACGGGGTCCTGGGCTCGATTCCCGGCCCGGCCAGGTCGGGGATTTTCTACGCTCGGGAACTGGACGTTTGTGTTATTCGCATCATTTCATCATCATGCGTTAAAGCAGCGAGTCATGATTGTGTAGAGATTGGGACTTCGTCCAGGCGCTGATAACCGCGCAGTTGAGCTCCCCAAAAACCAAATATCATCATAATCACTGTGCTATCAAACCTGTAACGAACTGAAGGCAAGATGACAGACTGAGATAAATCAGTGGAGTACCTGATCCTAACTTGATTGCTGGACGATACAACGATAGAGGACACAGACTACTATCAGCATCTTTGCTCTAAATTACTCGACTAGTATATGAACAACAGTGTTGCCCAGGAGGAAGTGAGACTGGAAATAATGAAGTTAAAGAAGAAGAAGAAGAAATCACCAGAACCTGACAGAATACTGCAGAAGTGTTACATCAGCCTAGTGAGCCATGTATAATAGTGTTATTAAACGAATGTCATTTGAGGTCATGGCTCTGAGCAATATGGGACTTAACATCTATGGTCATCAGTCCCCTAGAACTTAGAACTACTTAAACCTAACTAACCTAAGGACATTACACAACACCCAGTCATCACGAGGCAGAGAAAATCCCTGACCCCGCCGGGAATCGAACCCGGGAACCCGGGCGCGGGAAGCGAGAACGCTACTGCTAAACGAATGTCTTATGCAGGGTCAGGTGCCCGGAATCTGGAAAATCTCTAATATCATTATACAGATAAAAATGAGGAGGCAAAGACCAAAGAGATCCGAAATCTTACAGGCCGGTTTCCTTGCTAAATGCTATAACCCAAGTACAGGAAAAGCGGCTTTGCTGCCATCTGAGAGACCACAGACAAGCAGTAGGCATGAGCTCTCTGCAGTACGGCTTCAGGAAAGGGAAAACAAGTGAGGATGCTATAAATGACGCACCGAAGATCGTGAACACCTCAGACGACAAGTGTGTTTTAGATGTGATGTTTGATCTCGTAGCTGGGGCGTTTGATGATGATGATGATTGGTTTGTGGGGCGCTCAACTTCGCGGTCATCAGCGTCCGTACAAAGTCTCCCATTTTACACAGTCCAATATTTACACAATCCAAACTAGCCACTGTAACAAATGATACTGATGATAAAATGATGAGGATATCATAGACTCCCAGTCCCCAGGGTGTTTGGCGATTTTTGGTGTCCTTCCCTGTTCAAAAGACCGAAACAGATGGACTGCCCGAGGTATCTCTACAGCAGCATACCAGATTATTGCATAGACGTAGGTGCAGTTAGAATGCTCTGGAAATAAAATTGTGAAAGACATCACCAAAGGCTACCCACAGGGCTTCGTTTGTGGTACAGATTTCTGGAATAAAGGCATAGAGTCATTACTGAACGAGCTTCAAAAATAAATACATAAGAATCACTAGTAACAGCATCGCCTACGGAGATTATTTGCTAATCATAATATTTGCTAACACAGGGGCTAAATTAGAGGAAAAGAGTATGGTAGTTGTCGAAAGACTAAGCATTGGTGAACAGAAAACAGGCAAACGGTAGTGACGCTCAAAATAGTTTATGTGTTACTGAAAGGAGTATTATCAAGAAGAGTGATTCAACTCTCGGAATACATGACCACCTGTGAAAAGGAAAGAACTATATAGGCGCCTTGCGATTACCGTCGACTGAAACAAAACTTTCACATTCTTGTAGAAATCGTTTGCCAGAGCAGTATTAAAACCTTAAATAAAATAGTAACAATTTGTCAAAGTAGTTTTCAGCTGCCACTAAGTGCAATGTACATTTGGTGCACAGCATTGCATGATAGTGAAACATGGATTGTGGGAAAACCTGGGCTGATGAGAATGGAATCATCTGAAATATGCTGATACAGAACAATGTCAAAAATTTGATTAACAGATAAGGTAAGGAATAAGAAGATTCTGCGGAGAATCAGCTAGGAAAGGAGTACAAGGAAAACATTGACACGATCAAGGGGCAGGATGGTAGGCATGTGTTATGACATCATTCTCTATTAATGCGTGCCTTTATATCCTTATTCCACACGACTCTAGTGCCTGTATCTCCTTTACCTTATCTCATTCGGGCTTTTTGATACGGTACTGCACTCCTCTCGTTCTCACTGCTAGGTCTAATACCACCGGCAGCACCGCAGTGGGTGTCGTTCTGTGTGTGCTTTCAGACACATGCGTTCACCTCTCTGCGCTCTAGTAGGTCCTGTGCTGCCCTTACGTCTCCGTCTCTACGTGCCCAAACGCTCGACCTGTAGCGCACGATAGCGAGTGAGACTGCGCGTTGTGGTACGCTCTAATTGCACCTACTTTTATTTCTTTTGAGTCATTCATCTTTTGGTTGGTTCGATGCGACACGTCACGAATACCTCTCTTGTGCCAACTTGGGACGTGGCAGAAACAGGGAGAAGAACCTACCAGTTCCTTCCTAACATAAAAGAAAGAAGAAGAATGACATACTTGCTTCCGACTAAGTGAGCAATATCGCGCTTGCCGGGACATGGTCCACATCCCAGCTACTTACTAGAAAAATGGCGACGCACCACAGCCACTTGTGAATGTGCAGCAGACGGCAGCAGCTCGGATCACCTCGTGTGGGAGTGTGTCATTAGACAAAATGTTACAGACCAGGACAGGAGTCATCTGGTAACGCAACAACCTGTAATAAAATAAGGAATAAAAAATGTGACGTAAGTTGAACACGTGGCAGCAAAAATAACAGCTCACGAACTGCAAGCCTACTTGGATAAGAGACAACTAAGAAGAGGCCATATATCATGATAACGAGATGCGAATCCTGAGTCACACCTCTTCGCGCTGGTGCTAACCATCCAGACAAATGAGAAATCCAGATTGGTTCTGATACTGGATACACTAGTGTACCCTATGTTGTGTAGTGTAGTGCTGTGTAACACACTGTAGTGTTATAGTATTGTAGTCTAGAGCTATAAATTACAAAATTTGTGTACCTTCTGGATTCCGTATGTGCGCCAAATGGCCAAATGGTAGTATACAGACGTTTTATTTTTAATTGTTT